>NC_089233.1:2076351-2733276 GCF_963924675.1 Phocoena phocoena
GAACGTTTAACGGTGCTGGGGGCAGGGGGAGGGCAGGGAGCGTGGGGCCCGGGAAGGCGGCAGACGAAAGTGCCGGCGACACACTGAGCGAGCGCAAGGTTTTGTGCCAGGGAAGCAGAGAGAGGCAAGGGTCGCTGTCTCTCGGGGTCCCTAAGCAGCTTATGATTTACGAATTTTATCACCTGGAAAGAAGCAGAAACATCCTGATGCCTGTTGTTCTGCCCCGGCTCTTATCAGAGCTCAGAGGAGCACTTGCTGCCTCTCCACACACTTCACAGGTGACAACAAAGAGAGGGCTGATCTGCCTTCCAGATGCCTCCCCTGAAATACCAACTAATCTCTCCGACTAAACCGGGACGCATCCTCTGCTCTGAACGAGAGCCTTCCGCGCCAGGCAGCCAGTCCTGGGGGGCGGGGGGGATCATTCCGGAGGAAGGGGCGGGTGCCTTTTTTCTTTCCCTGCGTACGTGTTTTGGGCTATTATTCCTCGGTACCTACAGATGATTCTGTGATGGCAAAGGTGGGGGGAGGCTCCTGAAGTTTTAACAAATCACACAGAGCTGAGAGTTGAGTTTCTTGGAATCTTTAAGGCAAGAAGATTTCTCGGATGTACTTTTCTCACAGCACCCAGGGCAGTGATTTTGTGTGAATGGTGATTTTCACAGAATGATTCAGCCGAGGGAACATCGCCACAAGTTTTATCTCACATAATGTCGTGCCTCTGAGAAGTGGGTGGTGTGGTCACCCCCGCTGACAGAGGAGGGACTAAGGTGCCCAAGGACGACACGAATTCTCTGTGGTCCCCGACCCTCATCCTCCCTTGCGCCCACTGTGCCCGCACTGGCCCTCACCTGGATGATGGACTGCAGCTCCTGGATTTTGGTCTTCAGCATCTCATTCTCCCGCTCCAGCTCCAGAACTTGCTCCTTCTTGGGCCGGTTCTCGATGTCGTTCTTTAGTTTCAGCGACTGATTCCTCTCCAGCTTGCATTCCTCCTCCATCTTATTCAATCGATGCTTGAGCTGGTCGATCTGAAACACCCACAGGGTGCCGAGGGGAGAACGCAGTTGGCAGGAGACATTCAGAAGAGGCAGTGCCTCCCAGATCCTACTGGACTTCCAGCATGAGCTGTGCTCTGCCCCCCTCTCTCCTTCCTCCAGTTGGTGACAGAGAAGGCCTCAAAGAAACCTCTTCCAGGGAAACAAACCACCCCCTCCTTGTTGAGGAAGAGGGCCCTGATCCATTAATTTAGAACAGTTCTAAAGCAGTTACGTCCCCTGGAAGAATTCCTCAGGCAACTTTTGTGGAGTGGAACAGATTACAGACTAGGATCAAAGGTACCCAACCTGGTGTTTCCCCGAGGTATGTTATCCATTTTAAAGGTGTTTTAGGATGGGTTCCAAACTCTGATCCTCAGAAGTCAAGATCCCCTCAAGAACCCTCGTGTTATCGCAGGGAGCAAAGAGATGGGGGGCGGCGGGGGGGATCCGGGCCCCACCCTGACTTCACATCCCACAGTAGTTCTGCACATGTACATGTTTTGGCCTCTTGTGTTCACACAAGATTTTAGTTGAACAAATGGCATTGCTGCCACTGACAGGATCTCTGGCCTAAAGGACCTGCCCAGACCTAGTGTGTAAGAAAGAGTGGCTTCCTGGAGGAGGAGGCAGTTACTACCCCTGGAAATGGGACAACTTCTCCAGCTGTGCTGAGCTTCACCCAGGAGGCGAGTGTGAGGAACTGAGACCAGGAGGAAGCTTCTTAAACCTCTGTGACTTAGCCTGGCTGCTTCCCCAAACTGATCAGCCTTGGTAAAACACCTAGAAGAGGAAGATTGTTTTCAAGGTCTGCAAGGAAGAGGGTACCAAATGGGTGAGTGTCCTTTTTCAATTCTAGGCTTATGGGAGGAACATCTCAAGAAATCTGGCAGGTAGAGGGTGGTGGCTTCAGCAAGGAAGGGACCTCGGCTGTACGCCCGTGGTCTGAGGGAAGGAGCAAAGAGGAATGCAGGGAAGCAGCCTGGGCCTGAGAAACGGCCTAGCACTCAGCTGGCCAGATGTTCTTTTAAGTTCTAGATATGGTTTCTCACTGTTACTATATGGCCAGAAAAACATAAAACAGGAGAAAGTTCTAGGAGAGAAAGTTTTACACCTCCGCCACAGGTTAACACCTCCAAACCCTACATGAGACAGCACAGGAACCTTGCTTCCTGGTCACACTCACACACACACACACACACACACACACTCCTCCTCAGTCTTGGAAGATGAACCCAAGTGACCTGTTCTGGGTCCAGATCCCCAGTCCCATCCAAGTGGACACAAAGTGAGTGCTTACTAGGTCAGCCATCTTGCCAAAGACATATTTCAGCACCTCAGCAATCCTAGGGCGTAGGTATAATTTTCATTTCCATGTAACTGGCATTTACGAACGAGGAAAGTGAGGCCAAGGACCAACTAAGTGGTAAAGCCAGAAGAAGTCAGATTTGAAGTCAAATCCAAAGGATTTCGAAGCTCTTGCTTTTTGCCTGCTACGTCGCTGACTCAATCCACCTGAATTCTAGTGGGCTGTTTACTGATCTGTCTGGTTCAACTAAACTGTAAGTGACCTGAGCACAAATCAGGTTATTTATGCCTATGTCCCCCACAGTGCTTAGCACCGTGCCTCACACATGGCAGGTGCTTAATAAATATTCTGAGGGTCTATTTTCCACCCCGCAGCCAGAGTGACCTTTCTAGATATAAATCAGTTGTCACTCGCAGCTCTCAATCCCTCAGTGGCTTCCATCACTACTGGAATAAATTGCAAAGTTCTTACCAAGCCCCCAGGATCTGCACCCTGGCCGTCTCCCATTTGCTCATTCGGCTCCAGCCCCACTGGCTCTCCTGCTGTTTCTCAAAAACACCACGCATGGCCGCTACCTGGGGCCTTTGCACTTGCTCTTCCCCTGAGACTTGCAGGGCTGGCTCCTCCCTTTCCTCAGATCTCTGCTCCTGTGTCTCCTTCTCAGGAACGCTTCCTGACCATCCTATTTAAAACGGCAACCCTCACTCACTATCCCGAAACTCTTTTCTCCCTCTTCTTAATAGCACTTATTACTACCAGCGATTGACGCATTTCTTTTCTGATTAGAATGTGAGCTCCATGACAGCAGGGCTTCGTTCTGAGTTATGTATCGCTGGAAAAGAGGCTGGTGCAAGGCGGTGGATGAGTGAAGCAATTCCCTTCTCCATCTCCCTTTTGGAAGTAAACTCGTTAATGACATCTATCATTTGGCTGCTGGATTGTTCACGGATAAGTGACTATTCCACTGTGCCATGCTGCGCTTTGTGGATACAGCTGTGAAGGGCAGAGTCCTGGCCTCAAGGATCTCATGAATCCACGGGACAGGTGCTGTGCCCATCTCCTCGCTAATTTTCCCGAGGGCCATAGAGCTGGGCAGGCCCCTGAATCCTCCATCGCCCCCCTCACCCAGCACGGGTGCAGGGCCCATGAGCTGGGCCCACGTACGCATCTCTGGTTCACGTGCCTAGCGGGTCCTCGCTCCGGAGCAAGTGGGAAGCTCCGCCGGGTCCGGGTGCGCAAGTCTGCACATGCGCACAGGGGCCTGCAGGGCTCCTGAGCAGGAGGGCAAGCTCACCGGGCCTGTGCGCATGTGCAGACACGCGCGGTGGATCTGGGCGCTAAACCGGCGCCGAGCCTCGCTGGGTTGGCGAGCGCACGCGCACAGTCGATCTAGGCTGCCGGAACGCCCGCGTCTTCCTTTCTCCCTCACCCGGCCAGGTGTTAAACCCTGCGCCTGCCTGCCTGGTGGTCTTTGCCCCGGTGGCCTTCGCTTCCCGCTCACTCACTTCGGCCCAGCAGCTCCCGCCACGTGCCCCTCACCTCGAGTTGGAGGTCCCGGCTCCGCATGACCGCCATGTTTTTCTCTTCGCTGAGCTGGGCGTAGCGCATGGCCAAGTTGTAGTTGTCATCCTTCACCTTGACCAGCTCGTCGTTGTAGCTGTCCCGCTCCTCCTTCATCTTGTAGTACCGGTCCCGGAAGGTCAGCAGCTCCACCTGTGTCAGCGTCAGCTGCTTCCTGTCGTCCTCCAGCTGTCGTGACTTGGCCAGCAGCTCACACCGCTGCAGGTCCTTGGCCTTCATCTGCTGTTGCAACTTGATGACCTCGTTCATCAGGAAGTGCGTGAGGCCCTCGTGGCCCTCCTCCACTGTGGAGAGGGGGGCACCCAGTCAGGCCTGAGGACTGGGGAGGGGAAGAAGGGGGTTCCAGACGTGGGGCAGGTGTCATTCGTTCCCTCATTCACTCACCAACATTTTACTGAGCTCTTACTACCCATCAGGCACCGGGGATTCAGGGTGCGCAAGACAGCCTTGGTCCCGGTAGAGCTTATGTCTGGCAAGGGAGACAGACATCAAAAAAGCAAGTGATCACACGCAAATATAGCTACAGATCGAGAGGACTGCACAAAGTAAAGGTATAGGGGACTGTGAGAGTGTGTGATGGGGTGGAGGGGGACCAGATCCAGCTGAGTGGACAGAGGCATTAGAGGAGGCTCCCGATGGATGAGCTATTGAGGAGAGAAAAGACATTCTAGGAAGGTGGAACAACATTGCCAAGGTCCTACGGGAAGGGAAGAGGAACCTGGCACATTTCAGAAACTGAAGGAAAACCGAAGTGGCTGGAGCTCAGACAGAGGGAGAGGCAGAAAGGTGAGGCTGGGAGTGTCATCAGGGGCTGGACCACGTAGGGTCCCTGTGGGCTGCACTGGGGTCTTTAGATGGCAACAATGGAAAGCCACTGAAAGGTTTTAAGTAGGGGAGGGTGACATGAGGAGTAGAGAACTCATTGGATCAGAGCAGGAATGGATATAAAGAGCTGATAGGGTTGTATGGGTCTTGACTAGGATAGTGGTGTATATGGAGAAAAGACTGATTTAAGAATACTTAGGAAGGAAAATTAAGATGACAAGATGACCACGGGCTCTGGTTCATGGGATACTGGCAGGAGGGTAGGCAAAGGAAAGGACAAGATGAAGAGGGTAGGGGGAGTTCCACCCCCCCAACACTCATGGCGGATGTTCAGTAAACACCCACTTCCCTTGATTCAGTTTGTCCCTCTGTGACCTACATTTCATCATCAGGCAGAAATAAGTGGTCGACAGTTCCTAAGTGCCACTGGGGCACTGTCCTGACGTCACAGATCCATAACCTTAGAGCTGTCCCACCACTGGACACACACACACACACACACACACACACACACACACACACCCCTCCCATCACAGTCCGAATGCTGATGGTAAAGCCACTTACCCACGATGGTGGAGAATCTACGAGTGGGTTCCTTTCCGGTCACCAGTTTGTACAATTCTGGGTAGTAAAATTCCAGACTCTCCAAGAAGGCCACGTAGCCCCTTTGCCCCTTCGTATGGAGAATGTCCAGCAGTCGGCCTAGAGGAAAGGCCAAATCACTCGGTGGTCAGAAGCGTCCATGTCTCCGAGTCCAGTCTTATGCTGGGCTCACATCCAGACAGTACACTCTTAAGAAGAGAGTCTCACCACATCCTGTCACTCCTGAGTTATATCTTACAGTCCGGCTAATGTAAATCGAAGTGCCAGGCCCTCGGCAGGGATTGTGAGTGTTAGTTTCCTTTCCCCCAAAGACTGGTGGAACCAGAAGCAGCCATAGGAAACCAACAGTCTTAAAGAGCTTCCCAACTGACCAGGGCTAAAATTAACCACACAGGCGTCTGTGATCGAAGGAGGATGGATGTACAGCAGTGGTTACGGAATAATATATGGTTCTCTGGGATTCAGACCAGGAAGATAAGTATTTGGGTGGGGAGCTAGGAAAAGTCCTAGGAAGCAGGAATAGCTCCATGTTCTTCAGTGGGATTATCACATAGCCTGGGAACGTCTTTCAGCTGTTTCTTCCCTTGAGGTCCTAAAACTCAATCCTTCCCCTAGGGTAGACATAATAAATAAATTTCATCTTGTGTCACCTGACTGTTTGTCACAGCGGCCCGGATTCTAAAGTTACATCCAGGCTCAGGAGGAAAACATGCTGGGATTAGTGATGTTTGTCAGGTATGCAAAGGAGAGTCATAGCATATGAGCTACTTATCACCAGTCATACTGTGGGCAAGTGAGTTTCAACCCTCTTAAACTGTGAACCACAGAAAGAGATGTATTTTACATTGTGACCATGTGCTTGCACACAAAGACATATTTTGCTACAAACATATATGTGAATGCACACACAGATGTATACAAACCACACTTACTACCTACCTTTAATGAATGTGATAAAGTGTCATGGACCCCTAGGCAGTCTGGAAAAGCCTATGGACCCTTTACCAGAATAACATTTTCAGACAGATAAAATGCATTGGATTACAAAGGGAATCAATCGTAATAAGATACGTTAACAAATATTAAATTTGCAACTCAGTAAACAAATGTGCTTCTTTATTAATGCATCAAATAAGCCAATCTCTTGGCAGGTCTAATAACTACTGTAACTTCAAGGGAAAGATGAGTATAAATGATATTTTGGAAATCTGTAATAGCTGTAATGTGATAAGAAGATATCCGTAATGTTTACTGTTGACAAAGACACAGGTATTGCTAATCATCGTGATTTGTTGCCTACCTGCATCCATAATTGAAGGGAATGCTAAGTCTTAGGTTGGTAAAATAAAGATGTAATTGCCCCCCCACCAAGTTAATAGACCCTCTCTACCCGTGGACAGTTTGGTGGGGGACCGGGGGGGGGGGAGAGGTCTACGGACTCCAGTTAAACATCCCTGCCTGAGAGAAACATCATTTTGCTACAGCTAACTGTAAGTTGTCTCCTGAGGTTACCTGCCCGGTTGATCTTGGACGGCAGCATGGGAGCATTAAGCACTTCATCTTCATCTTGTTCGTCAATGACCTTGCACTGGCGCAGGTAGGGGGTGAGCTTGGCTGGGTTGATGTAGCGGCTTAGCATGTGCCTGTTGCACTCCACATTCTCCCACAGGGCATCCTCTTCATCCTTCAGTGTCTGCATGTAGTCGTCCATCTCTGGCACCCCTCCTTTTAGACATAAACCCCAGCAAGGTTAATAGAACAGCCTCACTGGACTAGCTCTATAAACTTTGGAGAGATCTCCGGTATCCACCGTTAAGTGAAAAAACAGTAGAGAAAAACATATATATTCTACCTTTTATTTGAGAAAGAAAGGGATAGGAAGAGACATATATTTCTTTACGTACTAAACACAAACAATGGATGGATAAGCCATAAAATTAAAACAAAAATTATAGGGAGAGAGGGAGAATTTTGTAGTTGGAGTATATCCTTTCCTTCCAAGTTTTTATATCTTACGAAGAATTTATATTTCCAAAAACAATATATGCTATACTTTTTGTTTTACGGTTTCACATAAATGGCATCATACTATATGCTTTCCTGTTTCCTTTTTCAACTTGCTTTTTCCTCTCTGCATTTGCTGAGATTTATCTAGGTTGATACATACAGACCTAATTCATTCATTTTTAAAAACAGCTTTGTTGAGATATAGTTCATGTAGTGTACCATTCACCTTTTAAAAGTGTACAATTCAATTGTACAATTGTACAATTGTACAATTCTTAGTACAGTCTCAGAGTTGTACAACCATCGGCACAATTAATTTTAGAACATTTTCATCACCCCCCAAAGAAACTTCATACCCTTCAGTAGTCACTTCCCTCCAATACCTGCTCCTCCAACCTTAGGCAACCACTAATCTATCTTCTGTCTCTGTAGACTCGCCTGTTCTGGACATTTCACTTAAATGGGATTGTACAACATGTGGTCTTTGGTGCCTGGCTTCTTTTCAAGGTTCATCCATGTTGTATGTAGCATGTTTCAGTACTTTTTATTGAGGAATCCTTTCTCATTGTATGGATATATCACATCTTGTTTATTCATCCATTGATGACTTTGGGTTATTTGGTTATTACGAATTATGCTACTATGAAGATTCATGTACACGTTTTTATTTCCCTTGAGCAGATATGCAGAAATGGAACCGATGAGCCATAAGGTAACTCTATGTTTAACATTTTGAGGAACTGCTAAACTGTTTCCCAAAGTGGCTGCGCCATTTTACATTCCTGCTAGCGATGTATGAGGTTCTAATCTATTCCTGCTAGCAATGTATGAGGTCCTAATCTGTTCCTGCTAGCAATGTATGAGGTTCTAATTGTCAACAATTATTCTTGTCCATCGTGTTTAGTACAGCCATCTGAATGGCTGGGAAGTGGTATTTCACTGTGGTTTCGATTTGTATTTCCCTACGAACTAATGACATTGAGCATCTTTTCATGTGCACATTGGCCATCTGTGCATGAGAAATGCCTATTCAAATCCTCTGCCCATTTTTAAATTGGACCTTTGTCTTTAATATGGAATTTTTATGTGTTCTGGATACAAGTCAGATATATGATTTGCATATATTTTCTCCTATTCTGTTGGTTACCTTTTCACTTTCTTAAAGGTATTATTTGTAGCACAAAAGTTTTTAATTTTGATGTAGTCCAATTTCTTTTTTCACTTGTGCTTTTGGTGTGCATCTAAGAAACCATTACTTAATTCAAGGTTATAAAAATTTACTTCTATTTATTTTCCTAAGAGTTTTATACTTTTAACTCTCACATTTAGGCCTATGATGCATTTTGAATGAATTTTTGTGTATGGTGTGAGGTAAGGGTCCAACTGTTTTTAACATGTGGATATTTAGTTGTTCCAGCACAATTTGTTGAAAAGATTCTTCTTTCCCTACTGAATGGCCTTGGCACCCTTGTCAAAACTCAATTTACCATAAATGTGAGTGTTCAGGGCTTCCCTGGTGGTGCAGTGGTTGGGAATCTGCCTGCCGATGCAGGGGACACGGGTTCGAGCCCTGGTCCGGGAGGATCCCACATGCCGCGGAGCGACTGGGCCCGTGAGCCACAACTACTGAGCCTGCGCGTCTGGAGCTTGTGCTCCACAACAAGAGAGGCTGCGATAGTGAGAGGCCCGTGCACCGCGATGAAGAGTGGCCCCCGCTCGCCACAACTAGAGAAAGCCCGCGAAAAGAAATGAAGACCCAACACAGCCAAAAATAAATAAAAAAAAAAAAAAAAAAAAAAATGTGAGTGTTCATTTCTGGACTCTCAATTCTATTCCATTGACCTATATGTCTATCCTTATGCCAGTACCACACTGTCTTCATTACTGTAAATGTGCCGTAAGTTTTGAAATTGGGAAGTATGAGTCTTCCAACCTTGCTCTTCCCATTTCAGATTGTTTTGGCTATTCCGGTCCCCTTGCAATTCCATATGAATTTTAGGGATCAACTAGTCAATACTTGCAAAAAAAAGTAGTTGGGATTTTGATAGTGAATCTGTTGCATATGTAGATCAATTTGAACAGGTATTACTATCTAACAATTAAGTGTCATGCTCCAAGAATATGGGATGTGTTTCTATTAATTTAGATCTTCTTTGATTTCTTTCAGCAATGTGTTGTAGTTTTCAGTGTACACTTCCTTTGCTAAATTTATTCCTAAATTCTTTTTGATGGCATTGTAAATGTGAACGGCATTCTTATTTGTTGAATAAAATTCATTGTTAACATATGGCTGTACAATAAATGACTTCTGTATATTGCTGTTCCATCCAGCAGATTTACTGAAATCATTTATTAGTTCTAATAGTTTGTTAGTGGATTCCTTATGACAGGATGTTTTCTATATGACTTGCCTATATATAAATGTCATCTGCAATTACACTGCTTTACTTCTGTCTTTTCAATCTGGATGGCTTTTCTTTTCTTTTCTTCTCTTTTTTTTCCCCTCTAATTTCCCAGGCTAGAACTTCTAACACAGTGTTACATAGAAGAGGCAAGAATGCACATCCTTTTCTTGTTCTTTTTTTTTTTAGTGGTACGTGGGCCTCTCACTGTTGCGGCCTGTCCCGTTGCGGAGCACAGGCTCCGGACGCGCAGGCTCAGCGGCCAGGGTCCACGGGCCCAGCTGCTCCACGGCACGTGAGATCTTCGCGGACCGGGGCATGAACCCGTGTCCCCTGCATCGGCAGGCGGACTCTCAACCACTGCGCCACCAGGGAAGCCCCCTTTTCTTGTTCTTGATCACAGGGGAAAAGCATTCAGTTTTCACTGTTAAGTATGATGTTACCTGGTTAAGTGTGTGTGTGTGTGTGTGTTTCAGACGTTCTTTATCAGGCTGAGGAAATTCCCTGAGTATTTTTGTCACAAAAGGATGTTTAATTTTGTCAAATGCTTTTTCTGCATCCAACTACCATATAGTTTTTAGCTTTGATTCTATTAATATATTACATTGATTTTCAAGTATTAAACAAACCTTGCATTCTTGCTGTGAATCCCGGTTAGTTATGGACTTGTTGTATTTGGTTTGCTGTGAATCCTGTTAGTTATGGACTTGTTGGATTTGGTTTGCTGTGAATCCCGGTTAGTTATGGACTTGTTGGATTTGGTTTGCTAGTATATTTTTGAGCATTTTGGCATCCACACCTTATGGGAGATGTTAGTCAGTAGTTTTCTTTCCTCGTGATGTCTGACTGGTTTTGACATCAGGGAAAATTTTTCCTCATAGAATAAATTGGGAAGTGTTTCTTCCTCTTCTACTTTTTTGGAGAGTTTATGAAGAATTGGCATACTTTTGTCTTTTGTTTGGTAGAGGTCACCAAGGAAGGCTTTTCTTGGTAGGTAGGCTTGTTTGTTTGTTATTTTACGGTTTTTTTTTTTTTGTTTTTTTACGGTACACAGGCCTCTCACTGTTGTGGCCCCTCCCGTTGTGGAGCACAGGCTCCGGACGCGCAGGCTCGGCGGCCATGGATCACGGGCCCAGCCGCTCCGCGGCATGTGGGATCTTTCCGGACCGGGGCACGAACCCGTGTCCCCTGCATCGGCAGGCGGACTCTCAACCACTGCGCCACCAGGGAAGCCCCAGTAGGTAGGTTTTTGATTACTAATTCTTTACTTGTTGTAGGTTCCTGTTTTTCTTGAGTAAGTTTCAGTAATTTGTGTCTTTCTAGGAATTTGTCCGTTTCATGTAAGTAACCGAATTTATTAGAAACAACTTCACATTATTCCTTTGCTTTTATTTTGCCTTTTATTTCCGTAAGGTTGGTAGTAATGTCCCTTCTTTTATTTCTGATTCTAGTATTTTGGATCATCTCTCTTCTTCTCTTGGTCAGTCTAGCTAAGTGTTTGTCAATTTTGTTGAAATTTCAAAGAACCAACTTTTGGTTTCATTCATTTTCTCGATTGCTCTTCTCTCCTCTAATTTTGTCCTAATAGTAGTACTTCCTTTCTTATGCTTGCTTCAGTTTTCGTTTGCTCTTCTTTTTCTAGTTTCATAAAGTGGAAGGTTAGGTTACCGATTTGAGATCTTTTAAAAGTATTAACATTTATAGCTATAAATTCCCTTCTGAGCACTGCTTTAGTGACACCACTTAAGTTTCAGTATGTTGCATTTTCATTTCCATTTGTCTCAAAGTAAAATATTCTGTTTCCTTGTGTGATTTCCTTGACCTATTGGTTATTTAGAAGTGCGATGTTTAATTTCCCATATTTGTTAACTTCCCAAATTACTTTGTTATTGATTTTTAATTTAATTCCATTGTGGTTGGTAAACATACTTTGGATCACTTCAGTCCTTTAAACTTACTGAAGTTTGTTGTGTGGACCAGCATATGAAGAACATTCCAGGTCGGGGGCTTGAGAAGAGTATGTATTCTGCTGTTAGGTGGCACGTACCATAGACAAGTCCAAGTTCAAATGTCCTATTTCCTTGTTGATCTTCTGTCTATTGTTCTATCCATTATTGAAAGTAGAGTATTAAAAATCTCCATCCAGCTATTATTGTTGAATTTTACATTTCTCCCTTCAATTCTGTCAGGTTTTTTTTTTTTTTTTTTTGCGGTATGCGGGCCTCTCACTGTCGTGGCCTCTCCGGTTGCAGAGCATAGGTTCCGGACGTGCAGACCAGCAGCCATGGCTCACGGGCCCAGCCGCTCCGCGGCATGTGGGATCCTCCTGGACCGGGGCACGAACCCGTGTCCCCTGCGTCGGCAGGTGGACTCTCAACCACTGCGTCACCAGGGAAGCCCCAATTCTGTCAGTTTTTGCTTCATGTATTTTGAGGCTCTGTTGTTTGGGTTAGGTTATATTTATAATTGTTATAACTTCCTGGTGGTTGACACTTTTATCATTATGAAATCTCTTCTTTATTTCTAGTAACACTTTTGTTTTAACGTCTATTTTGTCTGATATAAGCCACTCTAGCTCTTTTATGATTCTTTTTAGCATAGTCTATATTTCTATCCTTTTAACTTTCAACCTCTTTGTACCTTTGGATGTAAGGTTTTTCTCCTGTAGATAGAATACACGTGATCTCGTTTCAATCTAATCTGGCAATCCCTTAATTTTTATTGGTTTATTCATTTTTAACTGTTGAATGTATTATTCCATTGCAAGAATATACCATAATTTATTTCTTCATTTCCCTATAATGGATATTTAATTTCCCCCCAGTTTTTTACTTGAAAATTTAGCACTATTTATAATAGGAAAAAAATGTACACAATCCAAACATTCTTCAGGAGATACTCCATGATGCTTCTGCACTATAGAATAACATTTTGAAAGTACGTGGTGACATAAAAAGATCCCAAGACATCGTTTATTTAAAAAACTAAAGGGAGGGAGGGAGACGCAAGAGGGAAGAGATATGGGGATATATGTATATGTATAGCTGATTCACTTTGTTATAAAGCAGAAACGAACACACCATTGAAAACCAATTATACTCCAATAAAGATGTTAAAAAAATATATATAAAAGTAAATATGTACACACATACATGTGGTATAATTAAAAAATATATTTGGTCTTTGCCCCTGGTTCCCAGCACAGAGTGACAAGAGTGTGAATGCTTTTTGTATGGTAACAAGCTAACTCTTGGGTAAGGGGCCCCTAGTAGCTTTAGGATGGGAGCTGACGCCAGAAGAACCAGGCAGGTGATTAGAAGGTTGTAACTTTCAGCCCCACATTCCTGCCTCAGGGGAGGTGAGCGAGGCTAGAGATTGAACTCAATCACCAACTGAGAATGATTTAATCAATCACGCACGTGATAGCACCTTGATGAAAATCCCTCAATGATGGGGGGCAAAGAGCTTCCAAGTTTCTGAATGCAAGCACATGCTGGGCGAGTGGCTCATCTCAACTCCATGGGAACAGAGGCTCCTGTGCTCGGGACCCTTCCGGACCTCCTCGTATGTGTTTTCATTTGTATCCTTTAAAATCAACTGTTATAATAAGTATAGTGTTTTCCTGAGTTCTGTGAGCCATTCCAGCAAATTACTGCACCTGGCGAGGAGGCTGTGGGAGACCCTGATTTAGAGCTGCTCAGGCAGAGGGCAGGTGGCCCTGGGTTTGGGGCCACCATCCGAGGCGGGGGCAGGCTTGCGGGATGGAGCCCTTAGCCTGTGGCATCTTTGCTGCCTCTGGACAGTTAGTGTCAGAATTGAACTGGATTGCTCGACACCCAGTTGGTGTCAGAGAATTGGTGGCTGTGTGAAACAATGACACGTATCTGGTGTCAAGAAAACACTGTACATTTGGTGTCAGAAAAAATATCACAACACAGTATAAACTCATTCATGTAACGTAATACCTATAATTATATAGGTAGGGGTGTGTGTGTGTGTGTGTGTGTGTGTGTGTGAAAGAGAGAGAAGGGGAGAGAGAAATAGGGAGAGGGGAGGGGAGGGAAAGAAGGAGGGAGGGGAAAAGTTTGAGAGGATCTGATTATACTGATTCTATCTAAGAAGAGGGAGGAATTCTGAGGTTACTGGCCAGGAGGACTTGGACGTTACCTATACTGTTTTAGTGTTTACAACACACACACCTATCAGTGTATTATGTGTATAGTTTGAAAAAGGAGAAAAAGAAAAATGAACAAAGATGACAGCCAAGTCTAGGGAAATAGATGTGCCGATATGTAACATCTGCCTTCCTGCCCACGCCCTCAGATGGCCACAGCCCTGATATCCTGTTTGTACCAAATAAACCCTCCAGCCACAGCCGACTGACCTGCTCCAAAGAGGACCAATCCCGAGGCTGGGTGCACTAGTCCAACCCCTTGACCTGGGAATTTCCTATGGGCCAAAGAGACAGTGGGGCGGGTGAATGTGCTGTGGGGAATTAGCTAGAAGGTGGCATCAGGGTGGCCACAGTGGAGGCTAGAACTTGGCCACAGTAAAGCAGAGCCCCAGGCAGGTCGAGGCTATGGAGGCGGAGGGAGCTGGTCTGCCAGGTGGAGCTGCAGTGAGAGACCCCGAGGGCCCCTGAGAAGTGGCAAGAGTCCTCTCTCTGGGTGTATAACTCTACTTCCCAGCCCTGTAAGCCTTAGCCACATGTGACGTCTGGTCCTTGCTACAGACCTTCAAGAATCTCCCCATTAATTTGAGATGGAGACTCGTGTATGAAGATTCAACAGAGGCACCGTGTATCTAAAAAACCTGGACACCCTACAGACGTCCCGACACAAGTAGAGGGGGTAAATACTGTGCGTATTCAACGATGGCATACCCTACAGCAGGGCAGGGGCAAAGACCTACGGCCCATGCGTCAACACGGACGGATCTCGGGCAGGTGAGGCTGGGTGTAAAAGCAAGTCGCGAAAGATTACGTGCGATAGGGGAGCGCCCACGAAATTTCCCAAACATACGCAACTCAGCTGTATGGTTGAGGATATACTGCAAAACTATACTGAAGAGCAGGGGTCTGATAAACGTCGGAAGGGTGAGGGCAGCAGGACGGCTGTGACGTGGTGGGACACATAGGTGACACGGGTGATCCTGGGAAATACCACTTCAGCTGGGACACGCGTGTCCATTTTACTGTTCTTTGTTTCACTGATACACGTACACATTTTTATGTACGTGTGTGTGTGTATAAAAACGTACGAAATATTTCATGGGCAGGAACTTTGGATAGTGTAGCTAGGCTCAAAAGAAAAAAAACCCACCTTGACCACAATTTCAAATGGATTTCTCTTCTCAAACGCTTCCCTGTAACTCAGCCTGACTCGGCCCCATCACCTGGAGGAACCTGGATGAAACGTCAGCTCGGAAACACGCTCTTAGACACCGAGGCCCTGAGCTTTAACAGCCTATCGGGCTGGACGGTCCTCCCTCCTCTCAACTGTAGCCAGAGATGATGGCAACTCGGACAGTACCCTCAGCAGGGTCTGGCTTGGTCTTGAGTCAAACCCTAGACCACATCTGTCTTTCTACACACAGCCAGAAAAAGCAAGTTCAAGCCTCCTGGGCCACATTCTGCAGGAAGGGCTATTTTGCTCAAGTTCTTACAGGCTCAAGGAGACCACCTGCCGGTGGACAAACTCCATGGCAGCTGCTGGTCTCACGTCCCTCCGCCATTCGTTGGAAACATGGACGGTGTGGCCCCAGCTGTTGCTATGATACAGTTCAGTATCTCTGTCTTGACCTCCGAGCTGAGGGTGGCCCCCACCAGCCCCCACGGTCGCACCTCGCCTGACGGTCTCTGATTCTCCACCAGCTGCCCGCTCGCTCAGAACCTGCTTCCTGCACCTCCCTCGGCCTGGAACCCTCCCCTCCCCGCTCCCCTGGCAAGTCTCAGGTAACCTCGCTTTCTATTTATTTTACATAAAGGAGACACACGTGAAGTACCTGGCATAGAGTCGGCGCCCAATGGACAGGAGGTGACTTTTATTCCTTTTACTCCTTCTGGCTGGGGCTGGTCCTTCCCTGAGCCAGTTTCCTTCCGGATGTGGAGGTCTGATGGGCAGGATCTGTAAGAGGAAAGATAATATGACTTGAAACAAGGCCACAGGTTGGAGACAGAACCATTCAAGCAGCGAAGGGGCCTGCTGCTTTGGAAGCAAAGGCCACACAACCCCAGGGCCCGCCATCTCTTCAGGTGATGGGGACGCAGCGGACTACGGCCTGGAGCTGCTGGGGGAGAAGGGCTTTTGTTCCCACCGATGGACAGCCGGGAAGGCCACTGGCCCCAGGTCCCAAGACTCTGGGAGTGGAGAGAAGGCCACATGGTAACTGTGGGGCTGCTCCTGGCCGGGTGGAAGCTCGTTAGAAGTCTTTGATAGAAGCATTTGCAGAGTGTAGAGGTTCTAATCAGCTAGTAATTCATCAGGTCAAAAGCAGTAAACCACACTCCTGAGTCCAGAAGCGTTCCCTTCACTGTGAGTGACGTCTCAGCTCTGCTCGCCGTGGTTTTGGGCAGGAACATGCCGTCACTTCCCCAGGGTGGCGTTTCTTACGGTGACTGGCAAGGCCGTCATGCCCAGCCAGTCCCTCCAGGAGCCCAGCTGGGACTGTGGGTTTTGAGGGAAAGGGCCGGCTCTCCTGAAGAAAGCGTGGTAGAGGAGGGGGCGGGGGGGGGGGAGGCACAGACCCTGAGGTCAGGAGGGGCCGACACCAGTCTTTTTTTTTTTAGTGGTTTGAGAGATGGCAATTTTATTTATTTATTTATTATTTTTGGCTGCGTTGGGTCTTCGTTGCTGTGTGGGGCTTTCTCTAGTTGCAGCGAGTGGGGGCTACTCTTCGTTGCGGTGCACGGGCTCTAGGTGCGTGGGCTTCAGTAGTTGTGACTCGGGGGCTCAGTAGTTGCAGCTCACGGGCTCTAGAGTGCAGGCTCGGTAGTTGTGGTGCACATGCTTAGTTGCTCTGCGGCGTGTGGGATCTTCCCGGACCAGGGCTTGAACCCATGTGCCCTGCATTGGCAGGCAGATTCTTAACCACTGCGCCACCAGGGAAGCCCCCGACACCTGTCTTGACAGCTGCCAGGGTCCCTTGGCAGGGGCTCCAGACGGCTGCTCCAAACCCACAGCTCCACTCAGGGGTGACGGGGACCCTGGGATGCCATCGTTTAATCAGAAACTTGTTGGGTTTTGGCTTTGAGGATTAATCATAGATGACACCAGATCTCCCAGGGCTGACAGCAGCTCTTCTTGTCGGGTGTCAGCTTGGATCGGAGTCAGCTGTCTCAGACCCTCAGCCCCGGGGAGGTGGTGGCGACATGCTTCTCTGGAGGACGCTGTCTCCTTGGTCTCCTCGGCTGTGGGGCCCCGGGCGAGGGCTGGGGGAGCAGGAGATCTATGGGCAGGCCAGGTGCCTTAGCCAAGATCGGCAGGGCCGTCCTCAGCCCAACAAACCAAGGCCCAGGGAGGCCCAGGGAAATGATACTTCTCTGTATTTGCATTAAACAAAGAAGTATGCATTTGCATTTTTCCTCTTTTATAATCAGAAGAAAAAGCTTTAAGAAAATTCATAGTAGGAGCGGTTTTAATTGCAGGAAAGGGAAAGCAGGTTTGTACTATCCGATGATGTGTCAATGTAGTTTGGGGAAACTGAGGCACAAGACACCCAGTAATGAGGCTGAACTTTCTATTTCTGCCCTTTGAATTTTGAGTTCACCCTCGAAAACTTGGTCCTAAGGTCGGGGCAAACGTATCGGCTACATCTCCTGAGCGATTAACTCATAGGAATGACATTCAACTGGTGGAAACATCATCCCTGTGTTTATAGACGACTTATTCTGCCAGGCACTTGGCTAAGCCTAAGTGCTCAAGAACTCTTTGAGACAGGTGGTTTTATCACCACCACCACCATTATCATCGCCGTCATCACCGTCATCACCACAGTATAGCCAAGAACATCAAACCTGGGAGAGGTTCCAAGTCATATGATTGGCATGGAAGGCTGGATTTGGACTTAATCACTCCCATACAGCCCCTAGAATTGCCTTTTTAAAAAAAACTTTACCTTTTAAATGACTCTAACCAGAAAGTGTATGTACAAAATCTCCCTGAAATATCACTCTATCACACAAACTTAAGACAGAACTAAAACCAAGTTCTAAGATGCCAGATATTGGCTCAGGGTTCAAAGGAATAACTCCTGCTTCTCAAAAGAGGAGTCAATTGCTTGGTGAGTTATGAGCTCCCCGTCATTGGTGTTATTCAAGCACAGTCAGCCAGGGATTATTCACGCTCCAGGGAAGCCCATTGTGCAAGCAGAACTTGCATGCACAGTTTTTGTTCCCTCCCACATAAGAATAAACAGAGAGGCAAGGGGCACTTAAGGTTTAAGCGGAGTCCCCACATGAAAGGAAGAGATCGAAATAGACAAACTGATACAGGGAAACGGCAGAAAGCGGACAGTGCGTTAAGAGAAAACGGAAAAAACACAATCCAATAATTAAAATCCATGAAGAGATTAGATAAGATATTGCAGTCATAAAACAATAGTAGGGTACTTTGACAAGGGAGCAAAGGACAAGAAAGAGTTCTTCGTGATTAAAATAAAGTAGCCGAAGTTTATAATCGATAGAAAGTTTGGAAGATAAAGTTGAGGAAATCGCCCCGAAAGTTAACAAAAAGTTAACAGAAGGAAAATAAGAAAGGAGGGAAATGAAGTCAGTTTAGAAGGTCTAATATCCAATAAATAGAAATCATGCAGAAATTATGCTTCCTTTCCTGTATATCTCGTGGGGATACAATATCAATTATAGGATGAAATTATCAGAGAAAATAGTATTAGAGGATTCTCCAAATGTAAAAACATGAGTCTTCAGTTTTATTTATTTTTTATTTATTATTATTATTTTTAAAAATATTTATTTAGTTGCACCAGGTCTTAGTTGCGGCAGGCGGGCTCCTTAGTTGTAGCACGTGGGCTCCGTAGTTGAGGCTCCAGGGCTCCTTAGTTGTGGCATGTGAACTCTTAGTTGTGGCATGCACGTGGGATCTAGTTCCCTGACCGGGGATCGAAACCGGGCCCCCTGCATTGGGAGCGCCGAGTCTTATTCACTGTGCCACCAGGAAAAGTCCCGAGTCTTCAGTTTTAAAGGGTCCTTTAAGTGCTCAGTACACTCAGTGGAAAATAACCTTCTCAGAATATCATTCTGAAATTTCAGGGCACCAGGGGATAAGAGAAGACCCTAAAATCCTCCTGGGAGAAAGCATTAGGTCATGTGCAAAGGACTAGAAGTAAGTTTGGCATCAGATCTTTCGACAGTAATGCTGGAAGCTGGGTGATGCCTTCACATTTCCAATGGAAGATGCCTCTAAACCTAGGATCCTATACCTACCCAGACTATTACCTGTGCAAAGAGAATGATGCTATTTTCAGAAAGGTGAGGACTCTAAACATTTAGATCCCACGCACCCTTTCTTAGGAAGCTACTGCAGGCTATGCTCCAGTAAAATGAGGGAATAAAATGATAAAGAAGAAGGTGTGAAGGCCAGGAAACAGAGCAGCAAGGGAAGCTGCAGGATGACAGGGATGCAGTAAAAAGCAGCTGGCCAAGATTCTGGCAGGATCACGGAGGGCCCACTAGATGCAGACTGCCAGGGGGAAAATAATGAACCATTATCTGCTATATTTCATAATTTAGGAAATATTATTATTAGGCAAATGACAGGTCTGAGAGTCAGAAAGAAAAAATTGAGGATAGGTACATTAAAAAAACCTCAGCAAGTGAAAAAAAAGAGAGGCGATATTAACTTTGGAAAAAACAAAAAGATAGGAAAGGAAACATGATCTCAGCATACAACTTGCTTCAACACGAACAATATTTACCTGGTCACAATAATGTAACAGGTAAAACTGATCTAAATGTATGGAGATGATGGCGGGGGGCGGGCGTCGAAGTGCATGGAGTGGGGAACTAGGAAAAGGGAGCTAAATTATCATCCACCTAAAGGCGTGTCAATAATGTCTTAAAACCGACATATCGATAAATAGCAACATAAGCATATTATTTAGAAATAAGGAGGTAGATAACAGAAGAAAACGACATGGAGAAAAAGAGAAGTAGCTGCCTCTGGGGATCAGGGCTGGGGATGGACGTTTTTCATGACAAGCCTACTTTACTTTTTATCTCTGCATGACGTTATGTATTATCATGGTAAAAAAAAATTACCTATGTCAATAGTTGGAAGCATTTAAGGCATTTCAGTATAAAGAATCAATCAGTTACCTCCATTCTCTGAACACGTACTATAGTCTGCTTTTTGTAACACTTGTCAGACAGCTCACCCCTTCATAAACCAGAAGCGCTGACTATGTGCTGGGCACGTCACAGATGCCGCCTCGCTTAACACTCACAGGAGCCTGATAAGGTCGGTTTTAGGATTCCCACTTTATGACGAGGAGGTCAGATCAGAGAGTTAAATAACAGGGTGAGATACCACAGCCACTAAGTGGCAGAGCAGAGATTCCAACTCAACCCCCACCGACTCAGCATCACCGGGTCCAAAACTCGCCATCATCACAGCTCACACCGATGAAGCACAGCATCTAACCTAACTAATCAGATTCCTTGCTTCCTGGGCTCCATATCTTTCTCTTCTTTTGCTTTATTCCCTCATTTTGCAGGAGCATATCCTCTAATAGCCGTCTAGGAAAAGGGACCTGGTAGTTGCTATAAGCAGACACTGGGCTAAATGCTCCATGTGGATTATCTCGTTTACTACAACAACCCTATGAGGTAGATACCACTACCATCCCCAACTTATGGAAGAGGAAATGGGTTCAGAGGGGTTCAGCTACCTGTCACATGTCTGCTTCATCTTTCCATCCCCCCCTCACTCCCGCCTCCCTGGTAACATTCAGCACGGGGCCTGACTCTTAGGAGGTGCTCAATATATATTTGTTGGGTGAATAAATAAAAGTCAGAACCTGAATGAAATAAACAAGGAGGCTGCAATGACTTCAGATCCAGGGAGTGCCAAGCCCTTTGGAAATGAGCTGTCTCCGTGGGACAGACATCTCTCCTCTCCGCGGGTTGCCCCAGCGCAAAAGCTCCGGAACGAGAAGGGGGTCAACCATCAGTTAGATAAATGCGTCTCTGGTTAATTGATCTGCCTGGATGATTGGAGTGAGAGGCCTGAGATGGAGGGTTTAGTTATTCCAATGAAACCTCTGCTTAATCGAAAGGACTTCTGGCATAAAAACGGGTGAAAGATTATTGAGAAGGATGCGGAGACACCGGTACACACCACCAATGTCTACTGTGTTTACAGCTCTGAAACGAAAGCTTAGTGGGAAAGAACCAGATGCAGCCCTTCCTGTGTGTCTCCTGCCCTACAACCCGTTTCATTCCTACGAAAAGGGCACTTAGAGAAGCAGCCAGAAAATTCCTCCTGCAAAATTCTTCTCTGGCATCCTGGTTAACTTTTTAACCTCTGTCTAGCTCAGCTCATTCAACTGAAATATTGAGACGATAATATTTTCCATGAATTAACATGTGTATAGCAATCAGGAGAGCTTCGCTGATACATATTTTGAAAGCAGCAATTATCACTTTAAATTCACAGTGTAGTGGCACACACTGACAGCTGCAGACCCAACAGCCATTCTCTCTTACTTATCAACAGAGCCCCAATTCTGTTTGCAGCATTACTGTACCCCCTTAAAAACAAACAAACGAACAAAAAAAACCCACAACCGTATTTCTAGCCTCCCTTGCAGCTAGAATTGTGGGTGTGTGACACAATTCTGGCCGATGAGATGTAAGTGGAAGTATCTGGGTGAGACATCTAGGAAGGGTCTGTAGAGGAGGAGGAATCGGGTGAGAAGCACCTTTAGTTTGTCCCTGTCTTCCTACGTGGAATGTGGACGCGATGCCTGGAGGAAGGGCAGCACTCCTGTGAGCATGAGGACAAAGTCCACACTCTAAGTACGGCTCCATAGGACGCTTCACGGACTTTGGGTCCAAGCTAGCCTTTGAGTTCTTGGTTCATGAGAAGAATAAAAAACCCTAGTGTGTATAAAACTGTGATTTTGTTTCTATAACTTGCCGCCAAAAATCATCCCAGCAGATACACATTACAAACAAGATCTAAGCCTTCGGAGAAAATCACACTGGTCCCAGCCACACACTCTTAAGCCCTACAATCTGAGAAACTTCCTGATCTGTTTGATCCTGTTCCTTTTTTTCTAGATACAAAACCAGAGAAAGCAATCAATAAGGACTAAGTACTGCCCACGTACAGAGGCCTGCAGGGGACAGAAACAAACAGCATGACCCTGAGGGAGATGGGGCGCTGCCCAGGAAGTGCTACCTAACACCACGCCGTTGTCCAACGCATACGCCGGATGATTTATCCCGCCCGCTGGGTTCGGCCTCAAATCCGGAGCCGTGCCCCTCAGTTCTCAGCCAGTCTCTGGTCACGTCTCCAGCCTCCATCACATCCACTGGAATCCATCTCTTCTCTTTACTCCTCTTTATTCCACACGCAACCCTCCCCCCAACTCGAGTTACAGCCAAACTGCTCAGCCGTCATCCGAGGCATGTCCTGCCCCTCAGCCTAGGGCACTGCCCACCACCCCCGGGCCATCTCCTTGGGCACCAGGCCACCTGACACTCCTCAAGGTGCTCCCCCCATCCACTTCCAGGTGACCCGGGCAAAGGGCCAATGGCTTCTGTGGCATGAATATATCTCAGCTTGATAGCTTTTGGGAAAAGAGGAAGCATCTATGGGTAGTCAGGATTTGGGGGTGGTTGGGGGACATGGCAAACATCGGCCCTCCCCCTCCCCAGGCCCTGCCACATACCCGGACATCTCCTGTAGTGGCTTCTGACTTGCACCCATCAGGGCAGAGAGGTTTGGAAGGGCGTACACCTCTTGCATGACCAAAGGTTATTGCTCCCCCCTCTCCCCCTCCAGCTCTCATTTTCCGACCACTACTACAGAGAAGCTTTTGTGAAAAGCAGAATTAGGCATGACAGACTTAGATTGTTCTGAAATGTGTATCAATTTATCACATCGGCTCTTTACAAGCATTCGCTCCGTCTAGATTCCAGAGCTGCGCACACAGCAGACTGACAGCTCCGATGGTCTCCGTGAGCCGTGGCTGGACACCCCTTGGCCAAACCCAAAGCCCAGCGTGAGGTCAACCTCTCTCACTCCCGGAAGGGCAGCTTTGCTCCGGGCCAGCCCTGATGGTAATGAAACACTGTTTTCTCCTGCGGGTGCCTTCCAGGCCTGGTCAGCAAGCCCGCCTTGGCCACAGGGGCTGTCAAGGCACCGAGACCACCAGTTGCTTCCAATTCTGGAGCCCTCTGTGCTTTCAAAGAGAGACCGTTGGCTTCATCTAAGCTAAATTCTAGCACAGGAGAGGTGGGTGCAAACCATGAGCTGCTTTCTGGGTTGGGGTCTGGGTGAGGCAGTTTGGAAGGGACAAAACTGGACATGGGGCAGGCACAGCCCTAAACGTGAGCACTGACAAGCAAAGTCCTGCTCCTGGGAGGCTGGGGGCTGGTACGTGAGTGTGGGCTGAGCCCAGCGGCCCCGAGAATCTTCTAAGTGAAAAGGTTGGGTCCTTGCATTTCGTAGGAAAGGTCACCAGCGTCATCAAATACGAAGCCCACTCTTACAGCAGCCAAGAATGAGGGCTGGAAGTTTCTGTGGGAGCCACCTGCAGACTTAAACCTCCCCCTTTATCCTGGCTGCACAGGAATCCCATGGGAGCCTGGGACAAGGTTAAAAAAGGAAACCAGGCGGGGGCCCAAGGCCTTTGGACGTCTACGGGGGCATGTCTGCAGAGTCTGGTAACGAGGACACGTCAGAGTAAACTTGAAGCAGGAGAGTGGGAGCCTCACTCATTCAGCCATCCATCCACCCATCCATCCACACATCCATCCATCCATCCATCCACACACCCATCCATCCACACATCCATCCACCCACCCATCCACACATCCACCCATCCATCCACCCACCCATCCATCCACCCACCCATCCATCCACACATCCATCCATCCACACATCCATCCACCCATCCATCCATCCACACACCACACCCATCCATCCATCGACACACCCATCCATCCATCCATCCACCCATCCATCCACCCATCCACGCATCCACCCATCCATCCACTGAATTCAACAAGCATTACTAGCAGAGAATGACAGAAGCATAAGAAAAAGAAAGAGACTATGAGAAGGTTCAGGAGAAAAAAAAAGAAAAGGACAAGTGAGGATAAGACACATGTGACACACTTAGGGATGTTCAGAGCAGAGCAAAGGAGGCAGAGAAAGAAACTTGAAGGAACAAAGGTAAGAGAGCCTCGCAGATTCATCGGAAGAAGAGGTGAGAGAAAGGTGGGAGCAGTGACTGGTGGAGAAGGGAAAAAAGGATGAGGGGCCTGGACCACAGCCTGGCGTGGCCCTTATTTTAAAGGTGAGCGTTAGCTCTGAGAATGCAAATCAGAGGCACAGTACAGCGCGCTGGGGGAGGGCTGGGGAATGCAGGTCAGTCGAGTTACCCACCCCGCAGCTCAGACGGAGTTATCTCCAGGGCCCAGAGCTGCATCCTTTGAGGCCTCGGGGCGAGCAGGCTGAACACAGAACAAGCACAGCTCTCTCCCTTCTGCGTTTATAAGACACACTGAAAACCTACTTAGGGCCGATATGGCGATCAATTTAAAATGCATTTCTAGTCGTGGGGCCGTCTATGTTTTGAAATGTCACGGGGACAGGTAAACGCAGTAATACTCCTAAACACATTTCCATGTGTTTGAACACAATGGTGTCAATGACTTCAGTCAACTAGGCTAATATCTAGAAAAAGGCACATTCCAGGTTTTCTTATGTGGGCACAGGGTGGTCGTTGGAGGGTGGGGTGTTTCTGATTCTCCCATCACCATCCGGGGACAATACCAACTGCTGAAATCAGGGAGGTCACCCCGGCCGCAGCAGGGAAGCCAAGGAGGAGGCCTGAGGCTCTGGCTTTCCCGGGCCGCACGGGGGCTGCCAGAGCCTCTTTCTAGAAAAGCCTTTGGGGCCGGTCAAAACGCCGGTGCAGGAAGCAGCAGACCAGGCTTTTATGTAGATCTCAGACTTCTGTGAACACCCCGAGGTGTGCAAGGCTTGAGGTCAGAACTGTACTTTCTCAGACCACAGTCCCCGGGGCAGATTTCCAGGCAGCAGAAGAAAAGAAAGCGGGAGGTGGTGAAGGCTGGGGGAGAGTGATTCTAGGAAGACTCCTGCCGCTGTCGGCTTAGAGAGCTGGGGGACTGAGGTTCCAAGTGAAGCACCCCCCCGCCCCCCCCTCCAACAAGATGTAACTCCTGCCCTCCAGAGGTTAAGATACATGGTGTTTGTGGGTGGGAAGTGACATGGATTTCCCCACTTCCCCGTGAAAAAAAAAGATGGGGGCCGTGGGAGAATGACTGTAGGAATTCTACTCGAATCGAAAAGAATC
Organism: Phocoena phocoena; assembly: GCF_963924675.1. Lineage (NCBI taxonomy): Eukaryota > Metazoa > Chordata > Mammalia > Artiodactyla > Phocoenidae > Phocoena > Phocoena phocoena. The sequence goes on from NC_089233.1 coordinate 2,101,683, forward strand.
AAACCAAAAAATCTTTGCCTCAAGAGAGAAAACCAGCAGCTTCTGCCTCCCTGTGTTCTAGAGGAAAGGATATGGTCCTAGATTCTGCCATTTTTCAGCTGTGTGCCTCGAGCACGTTGCTTAACCTCTCTGAGCCCCCATTTATCGTTCTGTAAAATTGGATAGGGAGCACCTACATCTTAGGGTTGCTGCAGTGCACACAGGGAGGCACTTAATCAATTATCACTTGGTCCACCCTTTCGGAAGCCCGTGGCCAACTCAAGATGGAGAGAAGTCTCTGTATAATTATCTCCACGCCAAACAGATTTTAGAGAAAAACTTTATAAAGGTCTGTCCTCAACCCTTCTGTCTGGGCTTCTGATTTGCGACTCTCCCACCTGGTGCTGTGAGCATCTGTCTACCATGTTGCTTGCAATACTCTGGGCAGGACCGTCTCCTGCTTCCTTGCACACCCCGTGGTCTAGCAAGTATCTTTCACAAATAGGCACTTAATATTTATAAAGTGATTGATTTCCAGTGGCTAAGTGCTGGCTCTCTTGTTATAGTTTCCTCTCTTCGGTGGCTGAGACCTTTTTCTCAGCGGCTGTGGGGAGGGTTTTCACACGACAGCCGGCTGACTGGAGCGTCTGACCTTCAGTCATACCGAACTGGTTTTGCTGTGCCTGCAATTCAGATCTAAGTGCCAATCTATCTTGTAGCGTCAGTCAGCGGTGGACTTGGAGAGTCTAGAATACCCATCCCTCAGACAGAGAAAGACAAATACCATATGATATCGCTTACACGGGGAATCTAAAAAAAAGAGTACAAGTGAACTTATCTACAAAACAGAAATAGAGTTACAGATGTAGAAAACAAACTCGTGGTTACCAGGGGGTGGGAGGGGAGGGATAAACTGGGAGACTGGGATTGACAAGCACACACTACTATATATAAAACAGATAACTAATAAGGACCTACTGTAGAGCACAGGGAACTACTCAATACCCTGTAATGGCCTGTACAGGAAAAGAACCTAAAAAAGAGTGGATACACCTATGTGTACGACTGATTCGCTCTGCTGTACGCCTGAAACTAACACGACATTGTAAAGCAACTCTACTCCAGTAAAATAATAAGTAAATAAAATAGAATACCCATCCCTCCAGCTTCTGACCTACAGGGACAGAGCCATCTTGTCACGAACCATCTCCACCGGGTGAAACGCAGAAACGCCCGCGCGGATCCTCCATTCTGCTGGGGAGAACCCTCCACCTGCCTTCACTCTCCCCAACACATCGCGTCAGCGTTATGGCAACCACCGGTTTTTTGCAACGTGCTCCTTCCGTGGGCCACTCCTGGAGTCTGAAGCACCTGCCGCATTTTCAAGGAGACCCAGTTCTAGCCACTGGGGCGCTGGGGTTCCGTTTGTGGAATCCTAATTCTTTGAAAATGGATAACCCGACACCAGCCGGCATTCTGGGGAGTAGGCCTCACGCATCACCCCTCACTGTGGGAGGTGACAGGAAGTGCAGAAACTGTGTCCCCAGCAGACCTCCAGAAGAAACACGGCTGGGCCTCAGGCACAAGGCCTGCTCTGCCATGGGTGCCTGACACTAGGACGACTCCAGACAGCACGGGCCTGCTTCCCAGCAGGACAGGGACAATCAAGACGCCGGTGATGGAAAACTGCAGGACACAGCGGCGAGTTCTGGTTTTTAACTGGGCAGGAAAACAAGAGAGGCGCCCCACTACCCAGCACGTCCGCTGGTTCGGAAAAGGACTCAGAGGCAAGCTCCGAATAGCGACAACGACCGTCTCCCAATCCTTCTGGGGCCGATGGCCCAGCCTGGGGCGGCTCCGGACGCCCGAGTTTTTCTATTTCCCCTTCGTCTCTGCGTCCTGCGGCAGCATCCTCACTTCCTGGAGGCATTTTTAGAAGAATAACAGTGCTCTCTTTGCCACTGCTATCACAACAGTAAGGGTTTCCCTGCGAGGGAAGTGAAATCCAAACCAGATTTTCTGTCCTGAGATGCTCTGCCAAAGAGATGGCAAGGGAGTAGGCTAGTTCAAACGCATTCGTGGAGCGTCCGCTACACTGGGAGCGAAACAGGCTTGCGCGTTCGATAAAGCGTCGGAGAGGGGGAGGGGGAAGGGGAGGGGGAGGGGTGGGAGAGGGAGGAGGTGGAAGAGAGACTCAGAAAGGGTCTCCCTACTCAAAATTAACTCTGAAATACACGGCTCTCTCACGGAACGGGGTCCCCTCCCTTGCTTCCACCCGCGCGGCCCCACATTTCAATGGGCTACCCCTTCGGATAATCAAGGGCTGGCTGTAATTAACCGCTACAACGTCCTCAGGAGCAGAGCGGAACCGCAGCTCGGGAAGGCTGGCCAAGAGGGGTGGCTCGGAGCTGTCACGGCCACAGGATGGAACCGCCCTGGGGGTGGGCGGGGGCCACGGGCCAAGTTCCCGCTTCTCCCACCTCCCCCTGCCCAGCCCCGCTTCCAGTCCTGCCAGCCGCGAGCCCTCAGCACCAGAGACCCTAAGCACAAAGCCATCTTCTACACACAGCGGAAGACTACTAGGCCGTAAAAAAGGAACGAAGTACTGACCCACGCGGCAACACGGTCGAAAACATCGAAAGCATTGTGCCGGGCGAGAGAAGCCGGACTCCAGAGGCCATGTACTGGAGGATTCCGCTGACATGAAATGCGCCGAACAGGGAACCGCACGCGGACGCAACTCCACCGAGTGGCGGCGGCCAGGGGCTGCGGTGGAGGAACGGAGGGGGCGACCGCTGACGGGTATGGGGTTTCATTTGGGGGTGACGAGAATGGGTCGGAGCTAGACAGAAGTGGTGGCTGCACGACACTGTGAGTGTGCTAAATACCAAGGAACTGTTCACTTTAAAACGGTGTATTTTGTTATGCGAATGTCACCTCAAATCAAATCACATCGCGTCAATAAAAACAGCTACGAGGGGTCGCCAACCGAGACTAACCCGAACCCTTCAAACCGTCAGTTCTGATGAACAAGTCAGGAAATCGCGGCCGGGGGAGCGGACACCCCGGGGGGGGGGGGAGGGGAGTCGGGGAGTCACGTGCTCGTCGAGTCTTTCTCCGTCGGCTTTTAAACCTCCGGTTCCGGAAGACTGGGAATCCTCTGCGAGGGGCTCCTGAGGGCCTCGGTGTCCAGGAAACGGCGAGAGAGAAGAGGGGGCAGCAGAGGGAGGTGGGGCGAGGCTTAGAGGTTGGGGCCAGAGAAAAGGGAACCGGAACTCAGACCTTTATTTAGTACCTGCAGGTGCAGGGCCGAGAAAAGGGCAGAGAAACGAAGCAAGACGCCGCAGTGAAGGGAGGAGTGTTGGGGGCCGGGCGCCGGGAGGGCTGCGGAAAGGGGGAGCCAGGAAGGACTGCCCCTGTCTCTGCATCCGTGTCAGTCACATCCCTCCTCTGGAAGCTGCCCGGCGCCGCGCACGTGAACCCGAGCAATTTCCTGTAATCGGCTCACCTGTTTTGAAGCCACACGCGAGCTCGAAACATACAAATACCGAGACTCACATTTTCCACGTAGCTGTGCGCGATCAGGGGAGCCAGGAAGAGAAGGCAACGTCGCAAAACGTCTCCAAACACGCGGACTTTCCTTCCGAGGAGGGCTGGTGTCGCCCGCCTCTCTGAACGGTCTGCTGTGACAAGGTGTCTTTGATTGAACTTGGTCGGGGTTGGAGGCTGGTGGGCGTTTCTTTGTCGCTTTCTCTGCCACCAGGCACCAGCGAACATGAACCCGTGTTTTTCTGACGTTGCATCCTTCCCACACAGTGGGGGTAGAAATAACTTGACCAGTCTCTGAAAGTAACAGTGATGGGAATGCGGGAAACTTTACGCTCAGACATCACCTCTGGCTTCTTGCCATGTGAGCGAAAGCTTATGGATCAAGGGGCAAACTGGAAAGACTTTGTTTTTGGCATGTGCGAAATGACACAATCACCAGTAATTAAGGCGCCCATCAAAGCGGCACCCAGACGCTGTAGACGGTTACTGACTTGAGGCCGTTAGAGATGCTGCGTAGCGAGGGAGTCGGCGGACGGCACTGCTTTTGTGATCGTTGAACGAGTCCACGCAGGAAGCCAGGCTTGTGAGCCGGCCCCGGTTTCACCCGGCAGGCGGTGACATGTCTGCACAGGACGCTTCCACGACCCAGCTGACTTCTTCAAACCAGTGACGTCAGTTTGATTCCCCCTCCCCCGAAAATAAAAAACCAAACTAGACTCCGGTCTCCGATAAGCAAAACACCCCCAGGGGCTGCTGCGAAAGTTTCTTCAGCCTCCCAGGACTCACTGGATTCCTGAAGCATGTCGTTAGGAAATGAGGAACCTTCTCAGACGCCTCCAAGAGGTACTGCGGGGGCGACGTCCCCCTGGGGGCCTGGTCCTTCTGCCTGCTTGGTAAGCCGCTCGCCCCGCACTGCGCCCTTCCTCCCCGGATTCTGGATCAAACGTCTCCTGCCTGGCCTGGCTCTGCAGTCTCTCTCTCTCTCATGCCATTTGGCTTGTGGGCAGGGCCTGGGCCCGCGTTAGCTGTTGGACAACGTTTAGCAACAGGCTCGTATCTCTGCGTACGGAACCTCAATAAACCTCGGAGGAACTGATTGAAAGGTGCTCCCCGGGGAGGGCAGGAACCCCAGAGAGGGCAAGGCTGTGAGGCTGCCAGCTGCCGATAAAGGCAAGGGCCCCAGCTTCTGGGAACAGATGCACACACACTTCCCCTCCACCCAGCTGGGCTGCGGCCATCTCACTCCTTCAACAGGAACACACGCCAGGCACCCGCCCCCACTCCTTGGCCCTCTGCACCGTCCTGCCTCAGAAGAAAGTTAAAAAAAAAACCCAGCACGTAAAAACGAGAGCGTTCTGGTCCAAATCGGTCATCAGGCATTGATTGAAAGGCTTCTCTGGGCTCAAGCCCACGCTCTGTGCAATCAAAGCTACAGCATAAAGTAGCTGCCCCAGCACCCACTGTCGAGCACCCACTGTCGTTTAGGAAATTAAGATGGAAAAAGAACACGCGTGGAGCCATGAGAGCTCATGCTTCGGAGGAGAGCACGACCGATCGGCGAGGGGGGTGGCGGGCTCCACGGCAGCCCCCAGACCTGCCACAGAAGACGCTCCCTGACCGAGGATGTGGATTTGCCAGCTGGGCACACAGGTGTCAGAGTAAAGAGGACCGGCCGGTTGGAAAGTATACTCACGTGCTTGCAAACTAGCTCGGCCCCAGGTCTGGCTAGGGGGTCTCTCCGTGGTCCTCTCAAATTCCCTCTCCTCCAGCACAGTGGCTGCCAGGCCCCCAGAAAGCGCTGATGCTGCAGGGAGCAGTGCCCCCCCCCCCGGAAGCTGGCGCAACACCCCACTCACAGGCTGCCTCTGTTTTTAGCAGGGGCCGAGGTGTGGGCTGGGGTGGGCTGCCATACTTCCCTTTTTATTTTTGTTCTGAGCAGAGGCTGTGGGTGCCTTTCTGCAGAGGGGGAGGCTGGGAGAAGAGGAGGAGACTGTGTTCTCTCCGGCAGGGGGCGCGCTGCGGAGAGCGGGAGCCGTGTCTGCCCTGCGGGAAGGTGAGGATGGGAGGGCAGGAGCTCAGCCCCGCCCTTCCTGCTGCCCCCGCGGCCGTGCAGGCCCTCACCCCGGAGACCACGCTCCTGGCTTTGAACTGCACCGAGGAGGAAGGCCAGCTGAGGGGAAGTGCGGGGCCTAGAACATTCCAGGGAGGATGCTCCCGTGGGCCTCACGCGGGGGGCTTCCCAGAGCCAAATACACCATCACCCTCTTTTCTCCTCCAACATCTCGTCCTCCCCTGTCCGCATCCGCCTTGACCACTGACCCAGCTCCTCTGACAACCGTGTCTTCTCTCTGCCCAATCCAGCTGGACCTCCACCGCGGGCTGCAGCAGGGCTGGGACCCCCCCCCCACACCCCACCAACCCCGGTCAGGCCCTGGTATAGATGCCGGGAGGAGCACGTGTTGGCAAACTCTCAGCGAGAGTGCAAGTTAGACTGCGGTGACGGGTGACAGTCGCCCGTCTGCCTGGCCTGTCCGAGCATCCCGCACAAGTAGGTGATCGCTGAAGGTTGGCCCTCCCCCTTTCCTAGAAGGCTGCGAGGCCCCTCTGGTCCCACACAGCTAGACAGGAGCTTCTCACCCTGTTCTCCGCAGCCCTACGCAACAGAGACCAGCCCTACCAGCTCTGCCTAATTCCTCTATTTCCCAGTCTACAGCCTTTCTGTTCCCTTTCCTTTTCTTAAAAATTGCAGTATGACCAATAAGCTGCATGCACCTTAAACTTAATGAGTTTTGCAAAGAAGACACCCCGTCACCAAGACCCCGATCAAGAAACAGGGCACGGCCACCACCCAAGCAAGTGCCTTCACGGCCCTTTTCATCCTATTCCCCATGCCCATCCCAGAGGCAACCACGACTGTGCTTTCTGTTTTACCTTTTTCTGGAACTCAGGAAAATGGATCAGCACGGCCAGCTCTCTCTAGGGTCTGGCTCGTCCCTTTCTGTCCACTGATGTGTGGATCACGGTTTCTCCATTTATCTGCTGACGGACATTTAGGCTGTTGGCCCGATTTGTCTATTGGGACATTCCTATATGCATCTTCGCGGGGGCACATGTTGTCATGTCTTCTGACGGGTCGTCTGGGAGGTGCACGCTGAACTCTGTAAGAAGTCCCCACTCTATTTCCCGAAAAAGTGGCCCTGTCACCCTGCCTTCCCACCAGCGGTCGCTGGCAGGTGGGTGTCTGGTGAGAGACCCCTTCCTGGTTCACAGGCGGCCGCCTTCTCGCTCTGTCCTCACGTTTCCTGAGATCGTGGAGGGCAGGGGAGCTCTGCTGTCTCTTCTTCTTCTAAGATCACTGATCCCATCACGAGAGTCCCCCCCAGACCTCATCTAACCCTCATCCCTCCCGAAGGCCCCACCCCCAAGTACCATCCCGTTGTGGGTTTGGGCTTCAACATGTGAACTCGGGGGCCCAGCTTGCAGCCCACAGCCCGTGAGAAGCGGCGGGAAGTGCTGCCGGTTTGGCTCCGCACGGGACGAGGGGGGACTCGCTGTACCTCCCGTGGGCTCAAGGCCCCCTCGTTACCTGCTGTGCTGTGAGCATCACTGGGACTTCGTCAACGGAGTGACGACTCCCTGAGCCAATCAACGGGAGGTAAGCACAGCGTGATGACTCAGTCTTACATGGTCAGAGCCCACACTAATGGCGTTTCAGAGCTGGCAGGGTTCTCGAGGGCCGTTTCAGGCACCAGCACGGCCTCGCACACTCCAGGGGCCGAAGGAGCCAAGGTGAGCTGAAGGACCGGCTGAGTTACAGCCCTGCGAGAACGGCTCCGTGCCTGGTGGGCCCCCCGTCCGTGTTCGTGGGGTGCCCCCCCCCGTGTCCGTGGGGTGCCGCCCACCCCAGTGGGACAGGGCCCTCTGTCCTCCGTGTTGCAGAAGACGGTCCGCAGGTGGAGGCGTCGAACGCCGGGCCTGGGACCTCCAAAGGGGTGAAGGGAGGAGCAGGGACTGACGGTGGTCTTCCACTGACCTTCCGTCACCACCCCGGCCCCTCACTTCTCCCCTCCGAGAAAGCTGATCCTTCCAAGCTCGGGCAGGACAGGCAGCAAGGATGACATCGCCAAAGGCAAGCGGAGGGAAGCTGCCCAGTCTTGGGGGAGATTTCAGGGGAAAGGACGTTCAGCCACGTTCCCAGGGGGGACCAGATGCCCTCGAAGTCCCTTCCAACTCTGGGATTCTGAAACACGCCCCGTCGGAGAGACCAAACGTAGATGGCAGAATTTTTCCACGACTGGGTGAGGAGATGCCCACTGGGCTCTTCAAGGGCCCACAAAAGGGATGGAGCCAACATCCAAGGGCCCAAGGAGCTGAATTCTTCCAGGAAGAGGGGTTACTCGAGGCCACGGTGGACAGGGTGCCCGGAGACCCCTCGGAGAGGCAGCAGTAACCAAGTGACACGTGAAAGGAAGTGGCATTGAGAGTTTCCTGCGCACACTCGGGGAGGTTCGAGTCTGAGCTTGTGGGTGATGATTTTTCTAGTATGGCGAGAACAGAAAAGAACAAAGCAGCTGGCTCTGCAACAGAAAACGGCCTCATGGGAGCTCGGCGACCCCGGAGACGAAACAGCCGACGTGGACTGGCGGCTTCGGTGTAGGAACCTCGTCCCATCTTTCCCACCGGCGGTCCCGCTGAGGCCCAGTTCTGCCCAAGGACTTGGGTTCAGCCTCCTCCCCGCGCTGTTTGCTTATTTATCTCCGCCTTGAAACCGCGGTCCTGAACAGCACAGGCCCTTCGCTGCTGACTCAGTTGCTGGAGCCAAAATTCATAAAATCCTATTTCGGAAAGGTCCCATGATTTTATTTTCTGATCATAAATATGAACTTTAATTAGCAGCTTGCTAATTAGCAGGTGCCGTGGAAACAGAGAGGGGAAGGGAGCATATCCCGTGTAAAACAGAGCCGGCCTCCCGTTAACTCTCGCCTCTCCCTCTGCCCCTCACCCCCTGCAAGTCCTGGAGAGCAGAGAGGTCGTCTCAGCCAGAAAGGACGGGGGCCAGGAGCTCACTCAGGCAGAGAACTGGATGTGGCCGTGGGCTCAGATGTCTCCTCTTTGGGTTGGTGAGAAGTTCCCGGGCGCGCCGGCCTGGTCAGAGGCCCGGCTCTGTCTGCCCGGCAGAACCAAGGGGCTGGGAAGAAAGTGGAGTCTTTGCCAAGAAGCTGAAGGAAAAGCCACTAGAGCTTTGAAAGAGCTCAGTGACTCTCCTTGACGCTGAACACTGGTGGGTGAATGACTTCACGGTGCCCACACTTTACAAAACACGCCAGACCCGACACCCACCCCGTTCCTCCAACTGCCCCTCCTCGGTTCCTCTATAAATAACCCATAAAAAACCCATAAATAACGTATAAACAGTTTATCTATAATAATGCCCATAGCTGGCAGAATTTTAGTGATGATTAAACACGTTTCTAAAGCAACTGCCTGGAATATAATAGATACTCAATTAATGGGAGCTTTCATCATTATCAACCGTGTACGAGTTCATTAGTTAAACCCAAAGTCGAGAACTTACTAACATCTGACGTCCTGTTAAGAGGAAATGGACTATCGCAAGCATTATCCAAGAAGCCGAGGTTAAAACGTGATTGTTAATTTCCTAAACATGATGGGGAAAAAAACCCAGTCCGTATGGTTGGTGGTGAAATGATGCTAACATCAACAAGAGTGTGTTCTGCATCACAGTGTCTAAAATCCAAGCATGTGTGGATGGTGTGACATGTGTCCTTTACGGGACACGGGAGCAGGTGCACGGACTACCAAACACGAGCACCTGTTGGATGTGAGAAAGGGCCACACCCTCTCCTGATGGCGTCTGCAGCATCAAACTTTAGACCTCCTCTGTACTCAAGGCACATGAGACTACACTCTAGAAGAAAGTTCGTGGCAGAAGGTGAGAGAGTTCGAGCGTTGTTTTCTTGCTTACTTTTTTCTTTCTTTTTTTTTAAAATGGAAGATTATTGCCGTTCTGCTGGCATTTGGGTTCCTGAACAAGTAAGAAGAGCACATGTTTCGGCTCCCTGTGGTTCTACAGGGAGTTCTCCTAGGGTCACAGCTGAGATTTCCGGGATGCATGGTGCTCTTCCCATATAACTGTCAGCCCCAGCAGGTGCAGGCAGTTTCAAGGGTGAAATGTTACAGATCAAGTAGGTTTGTGTAAATCCAACCCTCCTCTCTCCGCTTAGCTGGGTTTAGCACCGGGGTCTACCCTGTGCCACAAGCATCAGCTGGTTCCTCAGGGAGGAGCTGTCCTGGGTGAGCCCTGGCTCACAGATTCCAAGTGCTCACTGGCGGGAGTGTTGTGTGCGGGCCCACAGCCTCGGCACCACCTGGAGCTTGTTGGACCTGCAGTATCCCAGGCCTCACCTCGGACCTTTCTCAGTCAGAGCGTGCCTTTTAACAAGCTCTCCCGGTGGTTGACCACACACGCAGAAGCACTGCTCTCATTCCTCACTGTTGGCAGAGACATCGGGTGTTGACTTAGATGCTCACCCCCTTCTAAGCTCCTGGAACCTTCTGGACACATGCTGGTCTCTCCTGGCTCACACCCTGCCTGGTCTTTGATGGTGTTTCCCATTTTGGCTCTACACACTTGGGGGTAACCGGGCCCCAGGTTGGACCAGGTCTTCATGCTTCATCCCGCAGTGCCCCTCACTTTGTTTTGGCCTTGCTAGTGGGTCCCAGATCCCCGGACACACTGACACTTCAATGGTACGTTAACTCCACTCCTGACTGACAGCTCCACCTGGGACAGGCTTGAGGGCCCTGCTGCCCATCACCCAGCTCTGCTTTCAACCGTCATTTCCCAATCTCTTAAATGGGCTAAGGAAGAACACTGTTTACTCGCAGCTAGCCCTTTTGTAAAGTGAAGTCTTCTGCAAAGTAAGAATTATGCCCCACAATTATTTCTTCTAAAAATCTAATATTTCACGCAACGAGACCTACTTCATTGCCAGTCTTTTATGATAGCCTCTTATCTGGCCTGGTGAATTCAGATCAGTTGTGAGGTGGTGGAAAGTAACAGGTTATGAACAACAGTGAAAACGCTGAACAATTATACAATGGAACAACATATGTGAAACAACTGGAAGAGGAATTGTAGACACTGAACAACAGGGGGCTCAGGATAACCCTGATGGAAGGTAAATCGATGACGTAAGCCTCGTGATCACTGGCTTCTTGCCTGGATACACTTTACATACCACGGGGCAGGGGGGCGGAGCCCAAACTGAGGTGACAGTCCAGAATACAGGGCTGCTGAGGTCTGCAATTTGGGAGGAGGGGTACCAAGAGGAGGGGGGTACACGGAGAAATAGTGTTTGGCTAAATACTAAACTGCATATGTGCAAGTAAGACTCCATGAGCTGAACAGAGAACAAGTACCAAGAGGCTGTGAACCGAGAGATTTCATACGACACAAGACAGGCAAATGCTGGGGTTCCAATTAGCCAGATTTGGAAGACCTTACTGGGTCCCCTGAGAATTCGGAGACCTAGAAAAGTCCATGCCTGAAGAGCAGGGCTACTATAACTCCAGAATACGGACCACTCTAGATGTAACCAACAAAGTTTAAAAGTTCCAAATATTCACACGTAACTATTTTCCAGATCAAAACGTATCACAACTTATGGGCAACGAAATCCAGAAACTTGGCATCCACGATGACCAGAATTCAAGAAAAAATGTTTGCTATACATGCGCATAAGCCAACAAATTACAAGGAGAAAAACCAGTCAATAGAAATGGACCCAGAGATTACAGAAGCGTTGAACTTTGCATACAAAGACCTTAAAACAGCTATTATAAGTATGCCAAAGATTTAAGGGAAATATGAACGGAATAAGGAAAAAGACGTGAAACAAGAAATAACCAAATGGAAATTCTATATCTAAAAGTTAGAATATATGAATTACAAATTCAGTAGATGGGCTTAACAACCATTTGGACATTGCAGAAGAAAAAAATCAGTGACATTGAAAAAAGGGCAATAGAAACTACACACATAAGCCATGGAGGGGGAAAAAAGACTAAAAAGGATGAGCAGAAAATCAGTGAATTGAGGAATAATATCAAGTGGTCTAACGTTCACGTAGTTAGAGTCCTAAAAGGAGAGGAAAAAGAGAAATCGTGGAAGAAAAATCACTTTAATTTTTTCCCCAAATTTAATGAAAAGTATCGACCCACGGATCCAAGAAATTCAATGAACTCTAAGCAAAATAAACATGAAATCATACATAAGCATATCGTAAACTGGTGAAAATCAAATATAAAAAGAAAATCTTAAAAGCAGACAGAGAAAAAAGGATACATTACATACAGTGAAATAGGGATAGAAATACTGGTCACTCCTCGTAATGAACAATGTCAGAAAGAAGACAACGGAACCACACCTTTAAACTGCTGAAACAAAAGGCCAACTTGGAATTCTTTATCCAGCGAAATACCTTGCAAAAATAAGATGACATAAAGGCTCTTTGTTTGATAGATCAGAAGCTGAAAGAAATCCATCATCAGCAGACCTGCAGTATAAGGAATGTTAAATGATATTTTTCAGACTGAAGAAATATGAAGCCAGATGGAAACTTGGATCTGCACAAAGGACTGAAGAGTGCCAAAATGGTAAATACGTGAGTAAAGATAAAATTTCTTCCATTTGCAATTTCTTGAAAACATAGTTGATGGCTTAAAGCAAAACTAACAACAATCTACTGTGTACTTTGTAACATACGTAGAAATAAAATACATGACAATCAATAATCACACAAGGGATGAGAGAGGGTTAGGTGAACATATACTGCCATAAGTCTTGACACTATATGCGAAGTGATGTAATATTAATACAAGGTAGGCAGTGGTAAGTTAAAGGTGCATTGTATAAGTCGTAGCACAACTGCACACGTACACAAAGAAAACAAAGAAATAGGCTAACAAGTCAACAGAGGAGATAAAATGAAATATCAAAAAAGACCTTGATTCATCCAAAGGAAGGCAGAAAAGGAGGAACAAATAAAACAAAGAATGGACGCATCAAAAAGAAAACACTTAGATGGTAAATGTAAATGGATTAAACACTTCAATTAAAAGGCAGAGATTATCAGAGTGGATTAAAACATTATTCAACTATATGCTGTTTATAAGAGACTCACTTTAAATATAAAGACACAGATAAAGTAAGATAAGGAAGCACTATTCATAAAAACTGGAATGGATACACTAATACCAGAAAAGCAGACTTCAGGAAGAAGAGTATTATCAGAGGTAAAGAGGGACATTTTATAATGATAATGGAGTCAATTCATCAAGAAAATATAACAATTCTGAATGCACCTAATTACAGAGCTTCAAAACACATAGGGCAAAAATGGATAAAATGGAAAGAATTAGATAAATCCATAATTACAGTTGTAGGTTTCAATATTCTTAGTAATTGTTAGGACAGGTAGATAAAAATTAAGAATATAGAAGATTTGAACAACACTAGCAACCAACTTGAACTGACAGTTATAAAACACTCCAGCTAACAACTGCAGGATACCAGCAGAATACATATGCTTTTCAAGTGAATATGGGACAGTCACCAAGACTTTTGGTTGGGCCATAAAATGAGTTTCAATAAGTTTAAAAGGATAAAAATTGTATAAAATGTGTTCTCTGACAAAAGGGAGTTAAATCAGAAATTCATAATTAAATGTCAGTATCTGGAAAATCCTTGGATATTTGGAGATTACATGGTACAATCCTAAATAACCCATTGATCAAAGAAATCAAAAGGAAAATTTGAATATGTTTTGAACTGAATACAAATAAAAACAAAATATCAAACTTTCTAGCATGCAGCTAAAGCAATGCTTTTAGGGAAATTTATAATTTTAAATGCTAATATTAGAAAAGAAGAATGATTTAAAATGAATCATCTAAGTTTGTACATTAAGAGGCCTAAAAAGCCAAAGTAAATAGAGAAAAGAGATAATAAAGATAAGAGTGGAAAACAACAAAATAGAAAATATAAGAGCAATGTGGAAAAACCAGTGAAATCAAAAGCTTTGAAAAGATCAACAGAACTGATAAACCTCTAGCTAGTCTGATTAAAAAACAGAGAAAACAAAATCACCAATATCAGAAATGAGAGATGAGCTATAACTACAGATCCACCAGGGATTGATAGGATATTATGGAAATATCTTGTAAAACCTTATGACCATAAATTCTACAACACTGACGATAAGCACAAAAATTACTCAAAAGACACAAATTCTCAAAACTGACCTAAGAAGAAACAGAAAAATCTGAGTTAGCCCTTTTTCTGTTAAAGAATTTGAAGTTATTATCAGAAACCCTTCCACAAAGAAAGCTCTAGACTCACATGGCTTCACTGGTGAATTCTATCAAACATTTAAGGAAGAAATAACACCAATTTTACATGAACTCTTACATAAAATAGAGGGAGAAGAAATACTTCCCGTCTCATTTTTTTTTTCCATCTCATTTTATGTGGCCAACATTATGCTGATTCCAAAGCCAAACAAAGGCATTACAGGAAAAGAGAAGTATGACCAGTACCCCTCATAAAGATAGATGCAAAAAAATCCTTAACGTAATTTCAGCACAAAATTTCAGAAGTATAGAGAAAAGATTACACATCAGGACCAAGTGGGACTGATTCCAGGAATGCGAGACTGGTTCAACATTCGAAAATCAACCAATATAATTCATCATATTAAGAGAATAAAGAAGAAAACAACATATGATTATTTCAATAGATGCAGAAATCATTTGGCAAAATTCAACATCTATTCATACTTAAAAACTCTCAGCAAACTGGAATAGATTGCCCTCAACCTGATAACAACTATCCTCATACTTTGTGATGAAAGGCTAAATGCTTTTCCTCTAAGATTTGGAATGAAGCAAGGATATTCATGCTAAGCACTTATACTCAACACTGTACTAGGGTTTCTAGACAGTGCAATAAGGCAAGAAAAAGAATTAAAGGGAACAAAGATTGGAAAGCAAGACGTAAAACTGTCATTATTTGTAGACAACATGATTGTGTATAGAAAAGTAATCCAAAGGAATCTATAAAAAAAGAAACCTACTATCAGAATCGGTAATAATCAATAACTACTAATTATCATACAATAATTTAGCAAGGACACAGGATACAAGGTCAATATACAAAAATTTTTAAAAACCTAATATCAAAAAAAAATACTTAGGATTTAAGTATAATGAAAGAGGTGTAAAATATCTACCTTGAAAACTACAAAGAATTGCTAAAAAAAGTTAAAGAAGCCCTAAATCAAATGGAGGGATATATCATGTTCATGGATTGGTAGACTCCTAAATATTACTGCCAGATAGGTCCAAATTGACCTAGAAGTTCAATAAATTCCAATCAAATATCAACAAGCTTTTTTAGTATAGTATAAACAAACTAATTCCAATATTTATATAGAAAGGAAAGGGACTTTGATAGCTAGAACAATTTTAAAAAAAGAATTGGAGGAATACATATTATTTATTAATTATATATATTTATATATTATATATTGTATTATTTATATATTATAAATATTTTATAGATAAATATAAGTACCCAATTTCAAGGTTTACTGTAAAACTACAATCATCAAGACACTGTGGTTTTTGTGTAAAGATAAGTAATAAATCAATGAAACAGAAGAGTGAGTCCAGAAATAGATCTACAGCTATAGAGTCAATTAATTTTTGACAAAGTCACCAAAACAATTCAAAGGTGCCAGGAAAGTCTTTTCAATAGTTGGTGCTGTAACAACTGGATATCCATTTCATGGGAAAAAATAAACCTCAATTCCTATGTCACACGGGACACTAACATTAATTCAAAGTAGGTCACAGGTTTAAACATAAAATCCGAAATTACAATGTTTCTAGAAGAAGAAAGACTACTTTTACAACCTTGAGGTAGGCAAAGATTTCCTAGGCAAGAGCCAGAAAGTTCTAAATACAAAACTGAAAAAAAAAAAATTGGACTTCATCAAAACAAAAAAACTTAAAAAATGAAAAACTGCTCATCAAAAACACTAGTAAGAAAATGAACAGGTCAGTCATAGAAGAACTATTCACAATATAAATGTTTGATAAAGGACTTGTACCCACAACATATAAAGAACATAGATAAAAACTAAAAGCAACAAGTTAATAAAAAGAGGACAAAAGACTTGAATGAGCATTTCAGAAGGGAAGAAATACAAATGGCTAATAAGCACATGGAGAAGCGCTCACGATCATCAGTCATCAGGGAAGTGCAAAAGAATGAGATACCCCCAAACAACCAGCGGAATGGCTAAAATTTTTAAACTGATGACATCAAACGTGGTGAGGACGTGGAGCAACCGGAACTCTCAAACACAGCTGGTGGGGCTTTAAAATAGTACAGCAAGGCTTCCCTGGTGGTGCAGTGGCTGCGGGTCCGCCTGCCGATGAAGGGGACACGGGTTCGTGCCCCGGTCCGGGAAGATCTCACATGCCGCGGAGCGGCTGGGCCCGTGAGCCATGGCCGCTGCGCCTGCGCGTCCGGAGCCTGTGCTCCGCAACGGGAGAGGCCACAACAGTGAGAAAGGCCTGTGTACCACACACACACACAAAAAAAATAATAAAATAAAATAGTACAGCCACTTTAGAACATAATTTGGCAGTTCTCATAACATCAAACATACATCTGTAAAGTCTGAAGGAAAGAGGAGTGGGCTGCGCTGGGGAGAAGCTCCCATCCACAGAGAGAGGCAAAGGCTAGGGCTCTTGCTCTGGTCAGAGTTGCCTTCACCTTTTCTCTTTGAAGGAGTTAAGGCCGTTTGCTTTTGCCATAGAGGAATTAACATTTGCAGGGTGAATAATTGATCCTCAGCTGGGGAACCTCCTGCAGGTTTGGCTGCAGAGCTGGTTCTCAGTAAACCTGCCCTGACACACCCCAACACCCCACCCCTCTTCCTTCTCCAGGCAGGAGGGCCCCCGTTCTATCTACCAAGTACTCAGGAGTCCTTATGTCTCTTTAATCTTGTCCCATCGAGACCCTCTCTCAGGAAAGGCATGGAGAGGGGACACTCAGAGCCGCCAGGTGCCTTCTCCAGGGGGAGCGGGCTCACACACACACCCCCGCCCCCGGGATGCACAGATTCCTGTGTACATTAATTCACGTGAATTCCCTGCCCAGGTAACATAGTGGGCACTGGCCAGGCCCCATCCCCGCTCAGGTACGTCTGGCTCAGCAGCTGGTCATCTCTTCTACGAACACCTGCTCCGGAACCATGAAAACAGCTATGTCTGACTGAGGGTTTTCAAACATCAGGGATCTGAGTGTGTGTCTTGGTAGGGGAGGGGCAGAACTTTTCCAGAAAATGAGGGGCCTCAAAAACATAACACTGTGTACACACGAGAAAACGTATGTGTAAAGGGCTGAGCTGCAATGGTGTCCACACATGAATGCCAGACAGAGCTCAGAAGTCTGCAAGAATGTTTCAAGATGCCCACCTTAAAAATGCTGAGTTCTCTGTTGGTAACTGTACTGGTCAGCTCACCCAGGACTGGGCAGCTTAGACAACAGATACTGATTTTCTTACAGTTCTGGAGGCTGGAAGTCCAAGGTCAAGGTGCCAGCAGGGTTGTTTTCTGGGGAGGACTCTCTTAGCTTGCAGACGGCTGTTCCCACTGTGTCCTCACACGGCCTTTCCTCTGGGTGCATTTGCCCCTGGTGTCTTTTCCTCTTCTCATAAGGATGCCATCAGGGTCCCGCCGTTATGACCTCATTTAACGCTAACTGCCTCCTCAAAGGCCCCGTCTCCACATACAGTCACGTTGGAGCTTAGGGCATGAATGTATGAATTTAGGGAGGGCCACAATTCAGTCCCTAAGCAGTAACTAAACATCCCTCCTCTTCCCCCAACATGACGGGACGTATGAACCAAAATAGCCTTTTTTAAACAAAGGAGACTTCACTGATGACACCCAAATGAACAGGGTCCTTTAAGACAGTCTTTCCAACAACACTGCAACTGCTCAACAAATGTGATGGAAACTCCTTTGAAACGCTCTCAGTGAGACAGCTACAGTGAGAGAGCTACAGAGAGCTACAAGCTACAGTCCCAAAGCTTGGAAAACAACTGCAAAAGGAGAGGACTCCAATCATTTTGTGTGTGTGACATCATCCCTGGAAAAGGTATAGAGCCCACACAGCAGCCGTGCCAAAGTATTTTAGCCACGCCTCTGCTGTGTCCACTTGGCAGACTCCTACACACCCGTCAGGGCCCAGAGCCACCACTGCCTGAACAACCCCCACCCCCCACCCCACAGCAGCAGTGTGGCTCCCTGCCTCGTGTCTCCCAAAACCCGACTTTCGGAACAGCGTTTGTCACATCGGGTTGTACTCTGCCCACGTGCCTTCTCCGTTCAAGGATCTGCCCTTGAGGCAGGAGACCCTTCTTTTCACCAGTGGAACCAAGGCCTTCATCGATCAGCTGCCTTCCCTTCCCCGTCCCACTTCCCTGCTCTGTGATCCCAGTTCAAGAGAGCAAATCCTTGTCTCATAGACCACTTTGAAGGAACCCAGATGACGTCTGGAACGGAAGACAGAGCTGTGGGCAGGTGAAGCTGAGCTCAAATCCCAGCTCCAACAAAGGCTCACTGGATTCAAACCGAACAACACACAAAAAGCCCCACCCCCAAACCTTAAACCAGGCAGATGGACACGCACCATTTCCTCAGGGAGAACAAAGTCGGGGAGCCCAGAAGCTCCCTGCAGCCCAACCCGCGTGGGACGGAGGAGCGAGGCCCTGGGCTGGCGCAGGCGGGCAGAACCGGCCGAAGCTTGATGCCACGCCTTACTGGGGGCTTGTGTCAACTCAGTCAGTCCTGAGCCCAGCAGGCCCCTGGCAGGGAAGGCAGCTGCCGCCGCCTCCCTGTGCTGTGACAAGCGAGCTTCCCAGAGCGGAGACCTCCCCTGTGGCCGCTCCTGGGGGCTCTGTCTAGGAAGAGGATGATGGTCTAGGCCCTGGGCTCTGAGCTCACACTGTAAAGGGAAAAGATGGAGTTATTTTTGTTTCCGTGCAAAATCAAGCTGACAGGGTCTACTTTTCCCCAAGGAAAGGTCAGGAGGGAAGTTGGAACTTGGAACTGTAGAAAGAGCTCCGTGCTGGATCCCAGTTCTATTAACGGCTACTTGTGGCAGTTTTAAAATATGACCCCCAATTCTCTGCCGTTCTTCCCGTCAACAGGTGGGGCCTACGTCTCCTCCCTTGGATGTGGGTTCTGCAACCCCTTGATCCATACAAAAACGTGGACTGATGCACAGCCAGGGCCCGGACCCAGGCAGTAATAAACTGGCAGCTCCCACGGCCTGTGTCTTGGGACACCCACTCTGAACACCCAGCCCCCATGCTATAAGGGGGCTGAAGCAGCCGGGGAGAGGTCCCCGTGGAGAGGAAGGGAGGTTCCCAGCCCTCAGACTCAGCTCCCAGCCCACGGCCGTGGAGCGCGCTATCTTGGCTCCCCAAACTTTTGGCACATGGAGCAGACACGCTTTTCCAGCCAAGCTCAGCCCACGATGCAGATTCGTGAGCGAAATAAATTATCACTGTGGTTTCACGTCATTCAGTTTTGGAGTGGTTTTTATGCTACAGCACTTAACCAGAACACCAACGCTGTGGCCTCGGACAGACGCTTCACTTCTCCAGACCTCAGAGTCCTCAACGGTAAAGAGAGGAGGATTCAAAGCCGTCCAGCGTACCTTTCAGCTCAGTCAATGCATTCTCTGAACGTGAGTAAGCTTTTTCCTGGTTTTATCATAAAACAGAACACCCTTTCTCCAGTTCACTAAAAAATTCCTTATATGTACAAGAACACTTGTGTCAGTGCTTCTCAAACATTAAGGTCTAATTGTCTCGCCCAGGGATCTTGTCGGATGCAGACTCTAATACAGGAGGCCAGAGGTGTGGCCTTGGAATCTGCATTTTAATGCAACGCTGGACCACTGATAGCATCTTGAGTTGGCAAGGCCTTTGTCTCTTTGTCACCAACAGCAGTCATCAGACATGGCACTAAACACACAAAGGCCAGATCTCATTTAATCCCTATGACAGTGCTGTGAGGAAGGTTCTAGAACCATTTGCACTCGACAGACTGGAGACCCAACGTCTGGAGAGGTCAGGTGACTTGTCCGAGGTCACAGTTAGTGAGCAGCGTGGCCACGGTCTGAATCTAGGTCAGCTCACAGACGCACATTCCCCCGGCCGCCCTCTTCTAAACACCAGGTGACACGAGATTAACCATTTTGGGGGGTTTCGTCTCCCCTCTTCGTGCCTGCAGCTAGCCAGCTGGGATGAAAATCTATCACGGAAGGACAGAAGTGGGGACACATCAAGAATAACAAAACAGAGTTAACAAAGATAGAGGTGACGTTTTCAGGTTTCCTATCCCCAGCTGTGATTAATTTATAGCTTTTTCCATGCTAATGTCTTCCTGCCTTCTGCTAGTAATAAATAACCAATATGCTTTAATACCTAGTTATTATTCATCCCTTTGAGATATCTGGATTTTGATTCTTCGCTGCAGTTCAATCACATTGGATTTCTTTAACCAGGACTGCTCCATTAAGAGTCCCCTCCAAGGACATCCTGGCAGGGCGGTGGCAGTAATGGATAATGGTGACAAGGGAGAGTGGGGACCCGAGACAGGAGATGTTAGTGGCCGCGAGGAAAAGAAGGGGAAACCGTACTAAAAAACACCACCAAATTACGTTTAAGTAACGTTAAGGTTATGCCGTGGACCAATGAAACCAAGAAACTCAGAGCTATGGCTGACGCGCCATTCACAATGCACCCTCCTTGCCTTTGCCGTTCCTGCAACAGAAACGTGGGACCACTTCATCACCGTCCTGAAGTGGAGGCTCCTCTCTTACACTGGAATAAGTGTAAGTGCCAACCCTGACTGTGTATCTCAGGAAGCTGCTTGGAGCTTTCTCCATCTACACTTCCTCAAAGTGTTTTTCAAGCAACAAAGGCCAAACCCTACAACCCAAGGCTGGTTAGAAGAATAATTTCCTTCTGAAGAAGTTGTCCTTTGTCCGAGGACCCCAGAACTCTCTGGCCATCTTGCCCTTTGTCAACACACAACAACTCACATTCTTTGGGGCCCACTGAGGACCAGACATGACAAGCTCCATCCTGCCCTGCGGCCACTTTTAGAATGCGAGCATCACTCCTCTGGGCCCTGGTGTGGCCACCTGGGCCCTCATGTGTCAGTCCTCTGCCTCTTCAGGCCTGCCTACTCCCTTCATTACAGAACAAGGAGCCTGTCCCTGAGGGGCAGTACTTCTCAACTTTCTGAAATCCATTTGGTATCTGGAACCACTTCCAGAATAATGTTCTTAAATACATGAAATTACATACAGAGGATTACAAATTAGTATATTGAAACAGAGTTATCCAATACTTTAAGAATTGTGAATTTTTAATGTGTGTGCCTCCCTATTAATGCATGAAATAATATCTAACACTGAGACCTGACAACCGCCCCGATTTTGAAATAGGGATAGACAGACAATATCCTGAGATGTCTGCAGAAACCGTAATGGGATATGAAAGAAAATGTCTGTGACTTCTGTTGCCAACAAAGTTAAAAGTGCCTCTGATACTACAATGGCTTGTCACCTGAATTCATAATTGAAGGAGATGGCATATTTTCGTTAGAGTTAGCGAAAATAAAGATGTAATTTCTTCCATCCAAGTTCATGGGCCTCCTGAATTCTATCCGTGGATCCCTAGGGGGGCCTTTGAGCTCCAGGTTAAGAAACCCTGCCCCAGGGGTCCCACTCCTCCCATTCCCTTGTAAGCACTCATAGAACCACCTGTCTTCCCTGCAGGAGCCCAAAGGTCAGGAACCCCATCTGTCTTATTCGAAGCAGGCGCACGATGCCTGGCAAAGTGCCTGGCATCTTTGCAGACGCACGAGAAATACCGATGAGTAGTGACTCGGGTACAACTTTTCTTTGCATCTGTGCGGCTTCCTGGCGGCTCCATGAGAAAGGTGATGAACCCTGGGTTTTCCCATTTGCCTCTGAGGGTTCATCCAATCAACACACGATTTATATATTTGTTTATTTTAATTGAGCTCTAGCTCACATGTCATAATTCACCGTTTCAAGTGTATAATTCAGTGCGTTTTCATCCATTCACAAGGCTGTGCGACCATCACTGCTATCTGATTCCAGGACACTGTCACCACCCCCAAAGGAAACCCCGTACCCATTAGTAGTCACTCCCCGTTCCTTCTCTCCTCCAGCCCCTGGCAACTGCTAGTCTGCTTTCTGTCTCTACGGACTCCCTCTGTGGACCTTTCACATCAGTGCAATCCTACAATACGTGGCCTTTGGCGCCTGGCTTCTTTGACTTAGGGTAACGTTCTCAAAGTCCATCCATACTGTGGCACACATCAGCACCGCATCCTTGTTATGGCTGAATAGCATTCCATTGTGTGAATGGACCACACTGCTTGTCCGTCCATCTGTTGATGGACATTTGGATTATTAACAAACACTTATTTTGCACAACACGTACCAAATGGGAACTCAAGGCAGGCGGGGTCCCTGCCCTCGCTGGGTCAGAACAGCAGGCTCTGAGGCCAGACCCCTGGGTGGGGATCCCTCAGTTTCCTCATCTGTAAAATGGGTGGTGGTGAGGCTTTAGAAAGTGAATACATGCGAAAGACTTAGAACAGTGCTTGGCACATCGTGGGTTTGGGGGAGCAGACACAATAAATTGCGACAGTTAGTGTGATGAATGCCAGGAAAGAAACAGACAGGTGCTGACAGAGGTACTTAGATGAGGTCAGGGAGGCCGCGTCAGTCTTATTTCAAGACCCAGATGGTGAGGAGGAACCAAGTAAATGAAACATCAGGGGGCCAGAGATCCTGGCACAAAGATACAGCATAAAAGGGCCTGCAGGGGTCCAGGACAGCGTCCAATAGGGAGACGTCGGCGAGGGACGCAAGCCACAGGCGTCATCTTAAATTTTCTTATCAGCCACGTTAAAGAAAGTAAAAAAAAAAAAATAGGTAAAATTAATTTTAAATAACATATTGTATTTCACCTAATAGAACCAAAATAGGATCATTGGGACATGTGATCAGCATAAAAAACATTGAGGAGACCTTCTGCATCCTTTTTCTTTTTCATCCTAAGACTTTGAAACCCGGAGTGTATTCACACGTACAGCGCATCTCGGTTTGGACAGAACATATTCAGGTGCCCAACAGCCTCGCTGGGGAGCAGCCCCCGTGCTGGATGGCGCAGAGGGAGGGCCTGTCGGAGGATGAGTGGGGCTGGAGTGCCGGGACCACACGGAGAGGAGGCGTGATGTGTCATCAAACTGGGCGGCAGGGCCAGGTCAGGGGGGCCCTGAGGGTCCTGGGAAGGAACCTGGAGAAGCTACTGGAGGGTTTCGGGTCTGAGACTGACAGGATGTGGCTTGCATTTGAAACAGATTGAAGAGGCTCAGATGGGGAACAGACTCTGGGGAGATAAGAATGGAGGAGGGGGGGCAGCCTGGGAGGCAGAGGATGACAGTTACCTTGGACGTCGGATGTTGGCAGTGGAAATGGAAGGGCTGACCGTTTCCACGGAGGAGAAGGACCTTATTAAAGTACCGGATGGTGTGCGCACACAAGATGTTACTGCTGTTGCCACCCCGGAGGTTTCCTGATACCGGAGACCACATCCGTTTCACTCACCTCTGTCTCCCTAGTGCCTGGCCCAGACCTCATTAAACAGTCACCGAGTGCTGGCAGAGTCCTACCTGGTTCTGAGCCCCCAGTCATTTGGAGGCCGTATGCACAGAAGCAGATTGCACGAGCTTCCCCAGGTGGTCTGCCTAACTAATCATCACAGCCTGGCCTATTAATAATGAATCTTTGCCTGAAGGGCCTCTCACTAGCCGTAATCCGTGTCACATCAGCTCCGTGACGCGTTTTTGGTAAGAACGCAAAGTCAGGAAGGGCACAGCAAAGGATGCCTCCAGGATGCCTCCAATCTGCCCCAGAAGGCACTGGGACCTCCTCTTCCCCACTCCCCAAATCACTTCTTCTCCACCTGGGGTCCCTGTGGGGAGAGGCCACATCCAAGGACTCCAGGTCCCAGGCCATCATGAACTTTCTGCAGGCTACTATGGAGATGGGATGTCTGGTCCCCATGGGGACAGGACATTCACAGAGTTGCCGGGTGAATGAGTGTTATGGGTTAAGGGGCTGCGAGACCCGGGACCAGCTAGAGTGGAGATTTCAAAGCTCCAAATGGTCTGGGAAAGAAACTGCAAGAGAGGCCAAAAGAGGAGAAATAGCTGAGATCACCTGCTGGGAGCGCAGCCAGCCGAGGGCAGCATCCTTGGGCGTTTTGAGGATAACCGACGGCCAAATTCCAGCAAGCTAAAGAAATCAGACGCTGACTGTAAAGCACAACTACGGGCTGGGAGAGAGGTGAGCAGCTCCCTCCAAGTCCCAGCCTGCCACGAAGACCCCACAGGCCTTCCCACATAAGGACTCATGCCAGCTAATCCCAACTGCTGCTTCTGTAGCTGTCTACGGTGTGCTTTAACATGTCTAGTGCCATGCTAGGTCTCTTTAGGCAGGAAAATTTGACCACAGAGAGGAAAGTGAAATCTCCAGAAAGAGACCAGGAAGCTGGTGATGCTTTCGTGGGGTCACCTTCCCCTTGGGGTGTAGGGCTCAGTTTTGAGGAATCTAATACTTTCCTCTTCATTCTGGGTCATCTGGACTCTTACGGGGCCGACTCATAAACCAGAACACGAATTTATTTTTATTATCATTATACGTGGTCATTTTCCCCTAGGGGAGCACGACGCAGTGGACTTTGGAGTGAGGCAGGCCTGGGTCTGAACCTGGCTCTGCGGCTTGTTAGCTGAGTGAGTGGGGAAAAGGGCTTCAACTCCGAAGCCTTGAAGGTGCTGCCTGTAAAATGGGAGTGAGGACAGCGTACAAGCTTCACAGGACGGCTGCAAGGAGTGAACGGATAACGTGTAGGAAGAGCTTAGCTCAGGTCCTGCCGCGTGGAAACTCAGCAGCACGTTTATTCTGTCAACACATCCTCCTGAGGACCTACTATGTGCCGGCACTCTGCTTGGCACTAATGAACTCAGGTCCTCCCCAGGCCTTCCTGCGTCTGTTTGAGAAGTGGGAACTTGTCAGTAGCCTCAGGCCGTGTCCTCCCCAGGGCAGCTCAGGTACAAAGCACGTGGCCAATTCTTACTCTTAGGTAAGAGTGCCCCTCTTCTGTTATGGCGCCGTACTGATAACGGACAGGCTCAGTGAATGACATCACCTTGCACTCAGTTACAACTTGGCTTGGTGCTTGTTGGTGAGGTGGGGGAAGGAGCCAGTCACTCCAGCAAACCAGCTCAAATGACCTTTCAGATGGGTGACCCCGGCTGGGGATCACCTCACTCATTTTACCTCAATTCTTGTCAGGTGGAATTTCCGAGGATGGTATTTTCTGAACCTCTTCCCAAATCGTGAGGAAGCAGAGGCCAGGGCTTGGAGACAGACAGTCAAACGAACTCCACTATAACCAGCTGGGCAACTTACGCGAGGTATTTCCCCACCTATAAAATCGAAATCATAACATCTCCAGGACCGTGGTGTGGTGAATTACATAATTAGTTAATACTGATAATACTCAGAAAGCGTAGGCTGCCATGGCTTCCACGTCAGAATGAGTGTGTGTGCGTCACTGTACATCCCCCCACCGCAGGAAACGACATCAATACCCTTCCCCACGAAACGCATCCTCCACCTGGGAAGGCAAACCAATACACCAGAGCAACCGGGAGAAAGCAAGACAATTACATGCTAATCTGCTAGGATTAACAACCAGTACAGTCCAATGGTAGCTTCTGACTGATTTTTCACGATAACCTTGAGGGTAAGATAATAGAATTTGGATCGACTGTTTTTCCTGATAGGTGAACTCACAAGTTGTTGAACAGCATTACTTAAAGGGTACTGACAACAGCTCTGTCTTTATAAATGTTTGTTGAATAAATAAATAAACCTTGGGCAAGGTCTCAAGCAGTGACACCAAAGAGCTCATTTCTAGCCCCACTGTGTTCAACATTTTTGGCAATGATGGGAGTGGACACATAAAGGAGAATCTTACCAGTTCTGCAGGTCACACAGAGCTGGAAGAGATAGTTAATATGATAAATTATATAAATATGATAAATCAATATTTAAAGAGATTTGACAGGCAGGACTATAATGCCCAAACCACAAGATGGAATTCAACAGAAACAGATGTATAGTGCTGAATTTCGCCCTGAAAAAGTGTACAAGGACGGGATAAGGGAGATTTGCATGGCAGAGACTTCTGGAAAAAAAAAAAGAAAAAAAGAAACAAAAAACATCCTGGGCTCTTTTGATTAACTAAGTTCAAAGTGACACAATAATGTAAAACGGGTACTTAAAAAATAATGTAAGATTGTATGACGAAGGAAAATTCTGTATATGATGGAATTTCTCCCTTTCCTCCCATCCCTAACCCAGTGGATGAGAAATTATGAAGAATCTCTTAACTAGAAGACTGAACGAGAAAATGTAAGTCCAAATGGCAGCAGAAAAGGTCACTTCCAAGCTTGGAAGTGCCAGATACAGCAGTGGTCCTAGGGTGACGAGTTAGAACCCAGCCCGGGGCAGGAGCGTCCAGGCTGGCTGACCCCCTGCAAACCCCTCCACCTCCCATGGCCCGGCAGCAAACCTTGGGGCCATCTTCCCGCAGGTGAGAGCTGTGACTATGGGCTTGGGGGTCAGAGAGGCAAGGCAGTATCTGGGGTAAGGGATAGGGTGTGCAGGTAAAACCCAGGAGGAACAGGCGGTCTCAGAGCCAACAAAAGGGGTTCTTGAAGCATCTCTCCCCACAACACACCTGGGATCATGTCTCACACAAAGGCTGCAGTGAACAGATGCAGCCATGGCAGACAGCTTATAGAGAACAAGTGTCCAATGTAAATATAATCCCCTCACCAAGAAACACCAGACATTCAGGGCAACACCACGACAGAGGGACAACCACGTGCAACGAACAGCCTGCCCCAGGGGAGTGGTTCACAGAGCCAGCACAACGAACCACTAGACCACGCACACTTAACGTCCCCAGAAAGATGCAAGCGATATGGGCTCAGCCAACGGAGATTTAAAAGAACACGAACAAAAACCAGCAGGTGGACTGAATTTGCAGAATGGATACAGCCCACAACCGACTTGCTGAGCTGGAAGATTGAACTGAGGAATTCTCCCAGGATCCAGAAAAAAAAAAAAAGGCTGGACAGAATGAAAGCAAAGTCAAGAGAATGGATCCCAGACCTTCCAACATTTCTCCTACAGGTGATTCAGAAGGGGAAAGTGAAAAGAATGGAGAAGATAAACTCAAAGACGTTCTAAGAAAAAAAACTGCCAGAACTGAAAAAAGCTGAGAAGTGAGAAGACCACGTCTATTCACACTGATGAAGTTTCAGAACACAAGGCTCACGAGGAAAAGTCCTAAAACCTGGAAGAGGGCTTCCCTGGTGGCGCAGTGGTTGAGAGTCCGCCTGCCGATGCAGGGGACGCGGGTTCGTGCCCCAGTCCGGGAAGATCCCACATGCCGCGGAGCGGCTGGGCCCGTGAGCCATGGCCGCTGAGCCTGCGCGTCCGGAGCCTGTGCTCCGCAACGGGAGAGGCCACAGCAGGGAGAGGCCCACGTGCCGCAAAAAAAAAAAAAAAAAAAGTTATGCTGACACTATACTACAATGTACTATTAAGTGTACAATGGCATTATGTCTACAAAATGCATATACCTTAAGTACAACAAAGCTGGAAGAGATATACTGCCTACAAAGAAATGGAATAAGATCGACTAATTGGCAATACCAGATACAAGAAGATAATGGGGGCATTATCCTTCAAGTTCCAAGGAAAAATGATTTTTAAACTAGGAGCTATATTCAGCTAAACAATGACTCAAGTATAAGACAGGGAAAAAACATATTTTTCACATATGCAAGGACTCAAAATGTTTACCATCCACATACCTTTAATTAAACAATCACCAAATGATGCACATTAGTAAGGAGGAAAGAAATTCCAAGGGGAAAAAAATAGGATATAAGAAACAATGGTAGCTGCCCAATATGATGTGAATTGTGTCCCCCAGATTTACATGCTGACAGCCAAATCCCTTGTACCTCAGGATGCAAGTGTATTTGAAGATAAGGTCTTTAAAGAGGTGATTAAGTTAAAATGAGGCCATTAGGATGGGGTCCTAATAAGGATGGCAAAAGACATTCCATCCAAATAGTAACCAGAGAGCTGGGGTGACTATACTAATATCAAACAAAATAGATTCTAAGTTAAAAATGTTACAAGAGACAAAGAAGGATTTTATATATGGATAAATGGGTCAATCAATCGATTAAATATGTTATAAACACATATGCATCTAACAACAGAGCCCCCAAAATACATGAAGCAAAAATGGACAGAATTAAGGGGAGAAGCAGTAATAGTTGGAGACTTCAGTAACCCACTTTTAATAATGAATAGAACAACTAGACAGATGATCAATAAGAAACAATGATGAGCAAACAGTTACAGGAAAAAGTAGAACAAAGAGAACTTGATTTATTCTGCAAAAGGCAAGAAGCTTTAAAAAAAAAACCTTTGAGAAAAAAGAATCACAAGTTAAGGAGGGACAAAGCAGATTTTTTTTTTTTTCGCGGTACGCGGACCTCTCACTGTTGTGGCCTCTCCCGTTGCGGAGCACAGGCTCCGGACGCGCAGGTTCAGCGGCCATGGCTCGCGGGCCCAGCCGCTCCGCGGCATGTGGGATCTTCCCGGACCGGGGCACGAACCCGTGTCCCCTGCACCGGCAGGCGGACTCTCGACCACTGCGCCACCAGGGAAGCCCCAGCAAAGGAGATTTTATGTTACTAAGAGGAACTATCAAGTATCATGAACGTTTATGTGCCTCACAACATGGCTTTGAAGCACATAAAGCAAAACTGAGAGAAATACAAGAAGAAATTGGCAAAGACACTGTCACAGTAAGAGACTTCATGAACCCCCTAAGA
The DNA here is from genome assembly GCF_963924675.1 of Phocoena phocoena. Taxonomy (NCBI): domain Eukaryota; kingdom Metazoa; phylum Chordata; class Mammalia; order Artiodactyla; family Phocoenidae; genus Phocoena; species Phocoena phocoena. Next base: position 2,130,414 of record NC_089233.1, read on the forward strand.
AGCGGACCAATAAGCACGGTTACAGAGGATTCAAAATAATCAGCCTGTTTGCTCCTAATGGATCTACAGAACTCTGTACCCAACAAACAGGGAAGCCAAATTCTTCTCAAATACATGTGGAACTTTTACAAAAATTCACCATGTATTAGCCACCAAAAATTCAAGCAATAATGAAAAGCAGAAATAACATGTGGTATATTCGTTGATGAAAATATAAATTTTTTTTAAAATTGCAGAAGAATACCATCTCCAATCTATACACCAAAGAAACATTAAAAACATAAATTAAAAGTCATTTTTAAAGGAACAATAAGGAGATCATAAACTGCTAGAATATGAGTTCAGTAAGATGGTTAAATACAAGTTAACGTGTATCTCTCCAGATACTAAAACACACTGAGAAACAACAGGCTATAGTGGTACAGAGACAGATAATTAGATCGATGAACAAAAGCCTGGTAAACAACTCACCTCTGTGTAGAAGTTTAGTGCGTGATTAGGGTAACGTTTCACATCAACACAGGGGTAAAAGGAGTATTCAATAACTGCTGGGAGAATCTGCTAACAATTTGGAGAAAATTAAATTCCTACTTTGACCCTTTGCAGGAGTAATCTGCAGATAGATTAATGACTTAAAAATTAAATAATGAATTCCAAAAGTTTTATAGGAAGCAAAATTTAAAATATGCTTATAACCTTGGGATAAGAAAGGCCTTCCTAAACAAGGCATAATGTGCTAATGTCATTTGGGAAAAGACTGATGAATGTGAGTACATCATAATTTAACACTTCCGTGTGATGGAAAATAGTGCCACGAAGTTAAAGTGTAAGCTGTGTTCGAGGAAAATATCTGTAATATGTGAAACAAAGGTTAATGTGCAGAATGCCAGTAAGAAAAAGACAAGGAACATGGTAGAAAAGGAAATTAGGAAAATGAACCAGCAAGTTACAGAGTTTTATGTGATCAGTAAACATGAAGCAGCAATACTTTGGCTCAGTAATAATCGAGGAAATATTTCAAACGATAAGATTTCATTCTGCACCTGAGTTTTGTCAGCTATGAAACAGGAACAATAAAGGAGCCCACCTCAAAAGACTGTCATGGGATTAAATGAGTCAATACATACAGGTAAAGCTCTTGGGGCAGTGCCTGGAACATAATCAACGACCTACAGGCATCAGCTGTGAGCACCTTTAACCCACTGCAGCAACCCGGGCTGCAAAAAATTTCAATTTTGGTAAAATAAAGTTTTGGCAAGAGTGTGAGGAAAAAATGCTCTCACGCTGTCTTGGTGAGAATATAAGTTGGTCCAGGCAATTTTTGTGGGCAATTTGGCAACATCCATGAAGACACACAATACATGTACCCTATACCTGGCAATTCCGTGTTGGCACCTGAGCTAGAGAAACATTCACCTCTCTGCACAGGAGGCATGTGCAGACGAGGAAGAGCAAAGACTGGAAAAATTCCTAAATGCCCATCAACAGAGGGCTGATTACATTAAACACAATGCTTTTATGCTGCAGAAGACCTTGCAGGTATCAATGAGGATGAGGTGGCACTTACACTAGCATGGAAAGATCTATAAGACGTATTTTTTTAAAAAAATTATTAATTTGTGGCTGTGTTGGGTCTTCGCTTCTGTGCGAGGGCTTTCCCTAGTTGCGGCGAGTGGGGGCCACTCTTCACTGCGGTGCGTGGGCCTCTCACTATCGTGGTCTCTCTTGCTGCGGAGCACGGGCTCCAGACGCGCAGGCTCAGTAGTTGTGGCTCACGGGCCCAGTTGCTCCGCGGCATGTGGGATCCTCCCAGACCACGGCTCGAACCCACGTCCCCTGCATTGGCAGGCAGATTCTCAACCACTGCGCCACCAGGGAAGCCCCCTATAAGGCGTGTATATATATATATTTTTTGCGGTACGCGGGCCTCTCACTGCTGTGGCCTCTCCCGTTGCGGAGCACAGGCTCCGGATGCGCAGGCTCAGCGGCCATGGCTCACGGGCCCAGCCGCTCCGCAGCACGTGGGATCTTCCCAGACCGGGGCACGAACCCGTGTCCCCTGCATCGGCAGGCGGACTCTCAGCCACTGCACCACCGGGGAAGCCCCAGACGTATTTTTAAGCGAAGAAAACAAGCTGCAGAACAGTAAGTGTTGTATGACGCTACTTCAGAAAACAAAACCCACAAAACTGAAACATGTATTTCTGTAGCTACACACACACGCCTAGAGAGGGGTCTGGAAGGTGCCACGCCAGACTGACAGCCCTCCTCAGGCTGTGTACCAGCACCGATGATATGCTAGTAAAGGAAAACCTAAGAGCTTTGTCTACATCACTTGAAAAAGTTAAAAGAATGTTTTCATGTATGAGTTTTTAGAAATAAAAATAAAACATAAAACAAACCCAAACAACAATGCAATCTTGGCTACTTCATAATAGTGGGAGTAGAGTGCCCAGGTCCTAAGAGATAAAAGCCTCACTGTGTGTTGGGAGATCAGAAAACATCTGGAGTTCTGTGTCCAGTCTGAGCATCACGCTCTATCAGAATAATTCCCGATTTGCCCAGGACGACACTGGTTTATGCCTATTGCCCTGGTGTAATTATTAATAGTGCCTCTTCTTAGTCTTAAGAGTAAGTTTGATTTAAAGGAGCTCCAAAAAACCCCCACAAAAAACAAAAAACCCAAAACAACAACAAAAAACAACCAAAACCCAAAATAAAAAACGTCGGTAAAAATCTCCCAAAACAGGAACAGGACCTAATTACTGAACAAACACTGATGAAAGAAATCAAAGAAGGCCTTAATAAAGGGGGAGATATACCATGTTCATGGATTTAAAAACCTGACATGGTCAAGATGTAAATTCTTGCCAAACTGATCTACAGATTTAACCCAATTGCAATAAAAATCACAGCAGGACTTTTTGTAGATAAAGACAAGCTGATTTTCAAAACTTACATGGAAAGGCAAAGAAACTAGAATAATCAAAAAGATTTTGGAAACCTGATTTTGAAGCTACTATGAAGTTACAGTCATCAACAGAGTACTGGTGAAAGTATAGACACATAGATCAAAGGAACAGAAGAGAGTTCAGAAATTAAACCCACAGAAATATGGCCAAATGATTTTTGACAAAAGTTCAAAAGCTACTCAGTAGAGGAAAGACAGTCTTTTCAATAAATGGTGATGGAATAACTGAGAGCCCTGTGCAAAACAATTAACTTCAACAGATACCTTACCCCTTATATAAAAATTAACTCAAAACTGATCACGTGTTTAACTATAAAACATCCAACTGTACAACTTTTAGAAGAAAACAAAAAATATTTGTGACGATGGGTTAGACAAGGAATTCTTAGACAAGACACCAAAAGCCAAGTACATGGTAGGAAAAATTGACAAATTGGACTTCTTGAAAATTAAAAAGTTTGCTCTGCAAAAGACACTATTAAAAGAATGAAAACACAAGCTACAGATTGGGAGAAGAGTTCTGCATATCACCTTTCAGACAAAGGATTTGATCCAGAACACAGAAGGAACTCTCAGAAGTTACCACTGAGAAAACAACCCAGTTTTAAAATGGTCAAAAGACTTAGACATTTTATCGAAAAGGATATATGAATGACAAACACATGATAAGACATCAATACCGTCAGCTATTAGGGAAATGCAAGTGAAAACCATGATGAGCTATTGATACCACGACACCCCTCTTTGCATCCTTCAAAGAAAAGTCACTGACAGTACCAAGTACCTGCGAAGACGTGAAGCAAATCGAACTCTCACACGTTGCGAATGGGACTGAAAACTGGCACACACCAGCCACTCTGGAAAACTGTTTAGCAATCCCACTCTTAGATGTTCACCCTAGAAAAATGAAGACTTATGTTCCCACAAAGGCCTGTACACGGATGTTTATAATAGCTCTCTATAATTACCAGAATGGAAGCCACCCCGGTATCCGCCAAAGAGTGAACAGACGTGGTACATCCATACCATGGATACTACCCAGCAGTGCAAAGGAACAAATTATTGATACACACGGTAACACGGATGAATCTCAAAGGCATTGTGTTGAGTGAACGAAGCTAGTCTCCAAAGGCTACATACCGGACGATTCCATTTGTACAATATTCTTAAAACAGAGAAAACTACGGTGTCAGAACCCCAGTGGTTGCCAGGGTTGCGATGAGGGAAGGGTGGATTACCGAGGAGCAGCTTCAGGGAGTTATTTGGGGTGATGGAGCGGTTCTGAATCTGAATTGTGGTGGTGTGGTCGCTTGAATCCATATACGCGCCCAAATTCATAGACCTACACACGGAAGGGAGTCAATCCTCTATCTGTTAATTGAGACGAAAAATGTCCTGGTTTGGACAGTAAGTTATAAGGTCACCCTAACTACCCAGGAGAAGATGGAGTTGGTGATTAACATGAAAACCCAAACAAGGACAACGGAGGCACTTGGGATCACAGATACCAACAACGACTAACCTTGTTCTCGGGTGCTTTGTGCCAGGCGCGGCGCTGAGCCCCACAGAGCCGATGTCTTACTTAAATGTATCTGATAGATCCCGACGACACCCCCATTTCACAGAAGAGGAATCAGGGCTAAGCGAAGTTGGGAGTCTGCCCGCTGTCACAGAGCTCCTATTGGCAGAGGCCGGATTTAAACCGAACCTGTCCAGCCCCAAAGCTGAACAAACACAGCCACTGAGTCGTGCTGCTTCTCCGCCTGCCGCTGCTGGGAAACCAAAGGCTAAAATAAGAACTGATCATGTTCTACATGACTGCCGAACAGGGGCGGGAAGGAGGGAACGGAGCAGAGGGCCACCTTCCCACACCTGAATGCTTGTCACCTGCCTCGGCCCCTTCTCCTCATTCGGTGTCACCTCTCATACACCACGGGTCACTAGGGAGGGAGACTGTCGGGGACCCCCTACAGTGTCTTCCTGCATCCCCTACAAGGTTGGACTGGATCAAAGTTCCTTCCAACTCTAAGAATCCATGGTTTCTTCCTTCTTATGGAGGTGAAATTCACACAACGTACAATTAACCACTTTCAGGGTACAATTTAGTGGCATTTCATAAATTCACAATGCTGTACAACCATTATCTCTACCTAATTCCAAACATTTCATCACCCCTAAAGGAAGCCCCAAGCCCATTCGGCAGTCAGGTCCTCCCCCCCAGCCCTTGCCAGCCTCCAATCTGCTCTCTGTCTCTTTGGAGTTGTCAATTCCGGACATTTCATGAAGTGGGATCCTACAATAAGGGGCCTTGTGTGTCTGGCTTCTTTCACTGAGTGTAATGGTTTCTCCTCATTGTAGCCTATGTCACTGCAACGTCCCTTTTTACGGCTGAATAACAGCATTACCGCGCTTTGTTTATCCATTGATCTGCTAATGTGTATTTAGGTTATTTCCACCTTTTGGCTTCTCCACTATTTTGTGAACAGTGTTGCCATGAACATCCGTGTGCAGGATTTGTTTGAAAACCTGTTTTTGCTTCTTCTGGGTACCTACCTAGGAGTGGAATTGCTGGGTCACATCGTAATTCTGTGTTTAACCAACTGCGGGACTTTTTCACAGGGCCTGCACCACTTTACGTTCCCACTGTGCTTTCTTTTTTAATCATAAAATGCAATGGAAATTCAGGAGGTAGGCAGCAGTGCTGAGGAAAGGCCAGAACAGGTTTCACGGGGCTTAAGTGAGACACACGACAGGTGGGCTCTGTACCGGCTGACGGCAGAGCAGGTGGTACAGGCAGGGAGCACCCTGGGGTGGCGCTGCAGGTGGGAGCAGGTGGGGCCTGCGTCTGGGTGACTAGCTGGGCTGAGTGCATACACTGAGTCTAGAAAGCTGACCTGACTGGTGGTTTGAGGGCCCTCTAGCAGAGGTGGCCTCGGGCATGTGTCGCCAGTGCCCCTTTGCCTCTGAGTGGATAATGGGAAGTCTGCAGTAAGAGGCAGACAGGCCGGGAGGGAGGGCGGTGGGCCTCGTAACGAGGTCACTCTTTTGTCCTGACCGCTCCGTGCAGAGAGGCAGGGCACCAAGAGCTGTCATCTGCTTCCAAGTGTCATGAAAGAGACGTGTCACTCGGGGATGATACCAAACTAGATTTCGCGTGTGACTGAAGCAGGGAATTAGGCAGCTCCCGCTTCTTCTCTCTCTGACTTTAAAGTGAACTCCCAGAAGCTCCCACAGAGGGTCGGGCGAGCCGATTTAAAACAAACTAGCTCAGCCCGATGCCCACCGAGGTGCTCCATAATACCGGGAATGGCAGCGGGGGGTGAGGGGGACGGCATGAACCTTAAATACTTCTCCTGCAGCCAACCCTCCCGCTCTGCTCTGGGGACCCGAGGGCTGTAGATATGTGAGAAAGGTCTCCACTGAGCCCAGGAGCTGCACTGCGGCCAGCTGCGGTACTTAACGTTGCACCATGATTTCTGGCGCCCAGGGAGGGTGTCTTGTGTCCTGACCTCCTCTTTTTATAGGGACACCAGTCCTATTGGATTAGGACCCACCCTAGTGACCTCATTTTACATTAATCACCTCTGTAAAGATCCATCTCCACCTAACAGTCAGAGGTGCTCACCGTTAGAACTTTAACATGAATTTGGGGAGGGGACACAATTCAGCCCATAGCACTCCCCCGGCTCAGGGGCCTTCGGCATGGAGTGGCTCCTAGGCCAGCTCCCTCCTCACCTGGCTGAGTCAGGTGACTCTGCGTGGGCAGCAGGTTCCCCACTCTGATTCTAGAGCCCGCCCAGGGAAGTAATTAAGGGCATCGAGACTCTCTTACTTAAAATACCAACATTAGGCACTGACTCACCGGCAGGCTGCATCCAGGAATCTCAAACCACTCTCATAGCACCATTAGTCAAAACTCACAGAATCTCGGTGGAACTTGAGGTGACTCATCCACCTGGCAGATGAGAAAGCAATGGTCCTGGAGAACGGAACTCTGAGAGTGCCCGTCTTCCACTTAGTAACGTTAGGGCACGTTAAGGCCTGGTTCTTAGAAACAGGTAAAACTGGGATGCGGCGTTAGAAGGATATGGAATGTCAGGCGGCCAGGGCCGGGGTGACCCAACTCACGTCACCTGAGACCTCTGGAAGGGTGGGCCCCTCCACCTTTGAGATCAAACAAGGCCACTGAGGGCAAGGCCAGAGCGTCTGGGGAGAAAGATCCTGAGCGAATGGAGTTCGACGGCACCTTGTCTCGTGTTTCTTCCCAGCCGTCCTGGGTCCCCCTGCGGCTCCTGGATCAAGGGATGGAGTCCAGTGGGATGACATTATCACCTGAGGCCTGAGTTTGGCCAGCAAAACGCTGGGAGCTTCAACTGAATCCAAGATCCCAGGAAAACAAAGTTCTGGGGCTTTTAGGACAAGCCCAGGCGTCTGACTCCAAAGCGATGAAGTGCTAGTGTAACAACCTGTGATTTACATTCAATGCGCAGGAATCTACTCTTTGCCCTCGGGGCTGTTTCTCATTCTCCAGAATGTTCTCCCAGATCCAGGCCGAGAATGTCTTAATGTCAAGGGCTGTTTCTCACCATCTCTGCCTCTCCTGGGTGTACCTTGGTATCTCCCGTGAAGGCTTTACAGTACTGAGTTCAGAGCCCAGCCCCAAATAAGGATGTGATTAGCCCTGGTGTTGCCCAGGTGAGGTCAGCTCGGGAAGTTGCTCCTAACTTCCAGGTGGAGAACGTCTGCACCTAAGCTCCCGGCTTTCTCAGGGACCCAAGGTGGAGAGGGGCAGGGAGCCAGGATGGGAGGAGGTGCGGGAAGGGGGAGGGGCCCAGGTGAGACCCTCGGTGCCAACCAGCGCCTCTCAAAGTTCACTGCACGGAGGAATCACCTGGGGCTCTTTTTTAAAAAATTTATTTTATTGAAGTATAGTTGACGTGCCATGTTGTGTTAATTTCTACTGTACAGCAAAGTGCTTCAGTTATACATATATACATTCTTTTTCATATTCTTTTCCATCATGGTTTATCCCAGGAAATTGAATATAGTTCCCTCTACTATGCAGTAGGACCTGTTGTTTATCCATTCTATATATAATAGTTTATTTTTAATTTGCCTTCCCAGTTATTGTTTTCTTTCTTTCATTTTTTTCTTTTTGACCGCGCCACGCAGCATGCAGGACCTTAGTTCCCCGACCAGGGATCGAACCCGCGCCCCCTGCATTGGAAGCGCGGGGTCTTAACCACCGGACCGCCAGGGAAGTCCCTCACCTGGGGCTCTTGAAATGATTCAGAAAGTCTGGGGTGGGGTCTAGGAGCCTGGATTTCTAACGAGAATCCAAGAGACGTCAGAGCTGCTGATCTAATGACCACGCTTTTGAGAAGAGAAAGGAGCACCAGAGAAGAGTCACCAGTAAATGCAGAGAAAAACATTACTTAAAATGCTTTTAGGACTTCCCTGGTGTCCAGCGGGTAAGACTCCCCGCTTCCACTGCAGGGGGAGCGGGTTCCATCCCTGGTTGGGGAACTAAGATCCTGTAGGTTACGCGGCACGGCCAAAAAAAAAAAAGAAAAATGCTTTTGGCTGAATTTCCAGTTAAATGCATACACATTCCTCTCTGCTCTCTCCTGAAAATGCACCAGTTCAACAGTAAAGGAAGGTGTGTGTGGGTGTGGGTGTGTATGTTCACATGGTCATAGAGAATGGAGAAGACCGCAGCAGATGAGAGATGTCAGCAAAATTTTGGAAAACGGAAAGCAGCAAGGGACCACTATTTGGGGGAAGATTATGTGGTCTAAAAGCACTTCCACCATAATATATCTAAAATGCCAGATAAAATACTTTAAAATATTTATTAAAGTGCATAACTGACCGGGCAAGACACGAAGAGAAGTCCTCAGGGGCCGAAAGTGAATTGGCTGCAGAAGTCCAGAGAAGTCAGGGAGGGAACAGGTGCTCAGGCTGCCCCGAAGGCCTCTCCTAAGCCCAGGTGAACCGATCGGGGCCAGACTGCAATGGGGAGTCAGACCAGAGACCCTGGCCTACAGCACGGGGCCCCTCAAGGGCTGCATTCCTAGAGAAGCGATGAGTTACACAACCCACAGACGGGGAGACAGCGAGGAAACCCATCTGTCTCAGCCTTAGCTGAGTGGAGGGGAAAGTCTCCTCTCCACCGCTTTCATGTGGCTTGAGGACCTTAAATTCACTCGACTTCATGGGCCAAAAAGCACCAAACTGAGGATTTAATTTAAATCACCCTGGGCTTCCCTGGTGGCGCAGTGGTTGAGAGTCCGCCTGCCGATGCAGGGGACGTGGGTTCGTGCCCCAGTCCGGGAGGATCCCACATGCCGCGGAGCGGCTGGGCCCGTGAGCCATGGCCGCTGAGCCTGCGCGTCTGGAGCCTGCGCTCCGCAACGGGAGAGGCCACAGCAGTGAGAGGCCCGCGTACCGCAAAAAAAAACAAACAAACAAAAAAACCCTAAATCACCCCATACTCCTGTGCTGCTGGAGGAAATATAAGTTAGTACGACCATTTTGGAAAACTGTGAGTATTAAAGCAGAAGTATCCTGTGGACGCCCTTAGTTCCATTCCTACTTACGAATCTGCAAGGAAGTCGTGGTATGTTCCCACAACACGTGCACAAGAAGTCTGCAGAAGCACCGTCATCATCCCACAAGTGGGAACGACTCACGTGCTCACCAGCCATAGAAGAGATCCCCAGAATGGAATATGATACGACAAAGCAAAATGAACCCTGCTGCTCACGCATCAACCCGGATGATCCTCACGGACACATGCTAAGTGAAAGAGGCCAGGTACGAAAAAAGAGCACAGACTGGATGACTGCATTTACACGAAAACTGGCAAAACTATGCTCAGGACAGTGGTGACCTTTGAGGGGAAGAAGTAACTGGAAAGAGTAGGAGGGAATTCTGTAGTTCTGATCACCTTCTGTTTCTTGGTCACAAAAGCTGTTCGCTAATGATTTGTATTTTTTTGTATGTATGTTATATTTCAATAAAGCGGTCACATTAAACAAACAGTGATCCCTTCATACTACACCCAGTCATCGGCAGAACAAACCCACACCATCTTTGGGGGGAGCAAACCCTCAATCGGACTTCAAAATTTTCCTGGAGATAAAGTTTCAAAGAACATGAGCTCACGATTTTAAAGAAATCATAAAATGAAACAAAGCCCAATAACCAATAGTTAGCAGGACAGCAAATGCAGCAAATGCAGCATCAGATACACAAGGAATTCAGATATCAGAAGTTGATCAAATACAGAATTATGATATTTAGGATGTTTAAATAAATAAAAAAGAGAACCAAAACATAAAAAGTAAATAACCACTCAAAATAAACAGGCAGACCTCTAAAAGAACCAAACAGAATTAGAAATGAAAAACTATCATCATTGAAATTAAAAACTTTATGACTAAAATGGTTAGAGATGAAATGACGTGGAATTTGGGATTTGCTTTAAAGCAATCCTGCGAGGGGAGAAGTGGTGGGGTATAAAGATATACAGGAAGGGACTTCCCTGGTGGCGCACTGGGTAAGACTCCGCGCTCCCAATGTAGCAGGCCTGGGTTCGGTCCCTGGTTGGGGAACTAGATCCCTCAGGCATGCTGCAAGAGTTTGCATGCCACAACCAAGGAGCCCTGGAGCTGCAACTAAGGAGCCCGCCTGCCACAACTAAGACCTGGTGCGACCAAATAAATAAATAAATATTAAAAAAAAAAAAAGATATACAGGAAGAAGGGCCATGTGTGGATAATTACTGAACTTGGACAATGGGAAAAAGGAGGGGGTTCCTTATTTGAATCTCTCTATTTTGTATGTTTGAAATTGTCCTTAGTCGTGTGGTTTTTAAAGCCCTCAAAGGATGGTTAAACAGTAGAATAGATACACCTGAGGTGAGAATTAGTCAACAAAAAAACAGATATGGAAATATTACTCGGCCACTAAAAAAATGAAATATTGCCATTTGCAGCAACATGGATGAACGTAGACAATATTATACTTAGTGAAGTAAGTCAGACAGAGAAAGACAAATACTATATGATATCACTTATATGTGAAATCTAAAAAATAACACAAATGAATCTACACACAAAACAGAAACAAACTCACAGACATAGAAAACAAACGTACAGTTTACCAGAGGGGAGAGGAAGGAGGGTAGGGACAAATTAGGAGTATGGGATTAACAGATACAAACTACTATCCAAAAATAGATAAGCAACAAGGATTTACTTTTATTTGCACTGGGAAACGAAAAAACTCATGACTTGCTTTACTGAGGTGGTCTGGAAGCGAACCTGCGAACCTGCAGTATCTCCAAGTCCAAGGTGTGCCAGTGCAGCTGTTTCAGTAAAAAAAAAAAACACAAAAGTGTAGAAAAAGTACTTGATAAAATTTGACATGCATTCCTGATAAAATATATTGGTGAACTACGAATGGAAAGGAAATAAACGTTACTACCTAATTAAATATATCCACAAAAATCCTCTAGCAAACACAATAGTTAAAGGTGAAGCTTTGAAAGCTTCTCCTTCAAGATTGAGGCCAAAGCATAGATGCTCACGATTACCGCTATTATTCAATGCTTTACTGGGGATGCCAACCAGCACAGTAAAAAAAATAAACGAAGAAAAGAAAAGGAAACAAAGGGTCTAAGAAATGGTAAAAAAGAAAACACTGTCATAATTCACCAATGATATTATCTACATAGAAAAATGAAAAAAAGTCTAGAGATTAGCTATCAGAATGTTAAAAAGAGTTTAGTATAGTTATGAATCCAAGGTTAAATATAAAAGAGATCAACTGTGTTTCTCTACATTAGTAACAACATAAATGCAAAGTTTTAGACTTTTAAAAGTTTTAAAGTTTCATATTCTTTATAATAGCAGTAAAAACCAAAAGATATTAGGAATAAGTTGAACAAAAACTAAGCAAGACCTTTATAGCTTTAAAGCTTTACTGGAAGACATTATAGAGGATCTTTAAAAATGGGAAGACAAACCAAGTTTGCAGATGAAAAAACTTATTATCATAAAGATGCTAGTCCCCCCTAAATTGATCTACAAATTTAATACAATTGGAATCCCAACAGAGTGTTTAATAGAACACGAGAAGCTGGATCTCAAGTACATAAGTAGAAGCAAAGGACCAAAAGAGTCAAGACACATCTGACAAAGAACACGGTCAGTAGACTGATAGAGCTAATGTAAAGCAGTAAGTGGCGAGGACGGTAGCTGTTCCTGAAATTCCATTCTCTTTTTCTCTGGGTGCATGGACTGAATTCTTCTCAATGCAATGTGAACAAAAGTGCTGTGCTTTGCTTCTGGGCCAGGTCCATACTAAACCTCCCGTATGTGCACCTTTCTGCCCTATTCTTTCTGCTGCCTGGATGCAAACAGCACTGTAGCCTAGGCATGGTGGGGCACGTGATGGAAAGAGCCTGGGTGCCTGAAGCACTGCATGGAGGAGAGCTATCCTGCTGACCTGAAAGCCACCCTGATTTTACATAAGAAAAAAAAATACATACCTCTTGCTCTTTAAGACCTTGATACTTGGGGGGGTCTATTTGTTACGCAGTGTAGCTGACCCTAACTAATACCTTACAGTAATGAAGACAGCTTGGTATTGACCTCTGGTTTCAGCTACAACATGTAAACAGCTTGAAAGTTATCATTGCCATCCTTGCAAGAAAAAGCTGGACAAACTGAAAACCAACAATTTTCTTGGACCCACCAGAGAACTAAGGCCACAGGACAAATGGCACCCTGAAAGCCCGAGAGATGGGGACATCTAGAGGGATACAGCAAATGAGATCTACTTATAGGGAGAAGAATTTGCTGGAGCCATAAACAGGAAGGAACACTTAAATGGTGATTTTGATGAATTGCTGGAGGCTGAGTGAGGACCAGCGTGAAAGTGAAAAGCTGGAGGGGACACAGGCTTAGGGGGCCACCACACTCTTTTGGGTTTACCCCCAGGGATCCCTCCAGGTTTTCACAGCGAGGATCGCAGAAAGACCCCCTGGTGTCTCTGGCAGAGGGAGGGGAAGACAAACCACTGTGAAGTAGACCCAGAGCCTTAGTCAGAACAAAGGCCTTTTCTCCAGGGGAGAGGACTTGGCCAGATGCAATTCAGAAGCCTTATCCCACCCAGGTGAAGAAGTTCCTCCATTCTCCGGACCCCTCCAGCCTTCCTGTCTCACCAAAGTGGGAGGAGAGACCATAGTCAACAGGACCAGGCTTCGAGGAGACAGGCTGGGAATGCTGCGCCTGGGGAGGGAGTGGGGGGCAGGGGCAGAGGGGAAAACTACGTCACCGCAGAAGCCCTCGTGAATGCCTCAGCCCCGAAACACAGCCCACGAAAGGACTGAAATTTCGTCGTAGATTATAGACCATTCCCCTCCCCCCACAGCAACGGGGCTCCAGTACCACGGTGGTTACAGCCACAAGAGCTGAAAAAACCAGACTCTCTTTAAGGAGGAGAACAGGGGGACGCCCAGGGTCAAGAAGGGAGACACAAGCAGGGGTACTCGAGGAGCTGAAGCTTCTGGCACCTACAGCTGCAAAAAATACCGAACGGAGCCCAAAGCCTGGCCTGATTAACAGATACCCTCACACTTAAAGCCCTAACGCCCTCTTTGCCTCAGTTCCTATTACCCAACACAGCATGTATGTCTCTCAATAAGAAAGCACAAGGTATGCCAAAAGGCAAGAGAAAATAACATTTTCAAGTGACAGCCAAGAAAAAATACATTCTGAAGTAACAAAGCAATGATCAGAACCAGACTCAGATATGACACAAATACTGGAATTACTCTAGACAGAGAATTTCAAATAACTGTGATTAATAGGTTGAGGGCGCTAATGGAAAAACTGGACACCATGCAGAAGGGGAACGTAAGCAGAGAGAAGGAAGCTCTTAGGGAGAATCAAAAACACAGTGTCAGAAATAAAGTGTCTTTGACAGGCTCGTCGGTAGACTGGATGTGGCCAAGGAAAAAAATCAGCGAGCTTGACTATAGGTCAATACAACTTGCAAACTGAAATGTAAAGAGAAAACAGAATGAAAAGAAAACAGGGCAGAATAAGCAAGAGTTATTGGATGATGTCATAAGTGTAGTCTAATGTGATGAGCAGAGGGAGAAGCAAAAGAGAGAAAGCAAAACAAACAGCTGAATTACTAATGGCCAAGAACACTACTAATAGTTGAATTAATACTGGATCTGTAACCAAACCACACAGATGCAGGAAGTTCAGAGAATACCCAGCAGGGTAAATAACAAGAAAAACACACCTGGGCACATTAGATCCAAATTGCAGAAATGCAAAGATGAACAGAAAATCCTGAAAGAAGCCAGAGAGGGGAAAAACACCTTTCCTATGAAGAGAGAAGGAAAAGGATCACAGTGGACCCCTTATCAGAAACAACGCAAGCAAGAAGGGAGTGGAGTGAGATACTGCAAGTGTTAAGAGAGAAAAGGCTACCAGCTCAGAAGTCAACTTCCAGCGAAATTGTCCTCAAACGTGAAGGAGAAATGAAGACTTTCTCAGATAAACAAAAATGGAAGAAATGTATGGCCCAACAGGCTTGCCCTGCAAGACATGTTAAAAGAGGATCTGCGGGCAGAAGAAAAACAACATTAAAAAAAAACCCCAAAACATAAAGAAAGGAAGGGCATTGGTGCAGGAATAAATAAAAGTCAAATAAGATCTTTTCTTTTCTTTTTTTGGCCCTGCCCATTGGCTTGCGGGATCTTAGTTCCCTGACCAGGGATGGAACCCTGGCCACAGCAGTGAAAGCATCGAGTCCTAACCACTGGACCGCCAGGGATTTCCTTATTCTTAATTGATCTACAAGATTACTGTTTTTTGTTTTTTTTTTTTTGCGGCACGTGGGCGTCTCACTGTTGCGGCCTCTCCCGTTGCGGAGCACAGGCTCCGGACGCGCAGGCTCAGCGGCCATGGCTCACGGGCCCAGCCGCTCCGCGGCGTGTGGGATCTTCCCGGACCGGGGCACGAACCCGTGTCCCCTGCATCGGCGGGCGGACTCTCAACCACTGTGCCACCAGGGAAGCCCAAGATTACTGTTTTTTAAAGTAATCACAGTAACAACGTATCACGTAACTGATAGTGGATGGTGAGTGAAATAATGGATAACAATCTCAGAGGGTCGGGAGGGAGGAACTGCGAACACTGGGTTATAAGGCGCCTGCTCTACATGTGAAACCATCCAGTGTCATTTCAAGGGGGACGTGGATTAGTTAAAAATGTATTTTCTTAACTACAGGGCAGCCACTAACAACAACTTAACAAGAAGTACAATTGATATGCTGGGAGAGGTAAAATGGGAACATGAAATGCTCATTTAAAACCTGAGAAGGCAGAAAACAAAGGGGGAAAAAGACAGCCTGGTATTTTTTTTGGCAAAAAACAAATAGATCTAAGGAACAGAATTGTGAGCTCAGATTTAGAGCCAGGGATACAATGCATGAGAAACTCGCCACCGCAGGTCAGAGGGGAAGGGATGGGGCTGGGATAGCCCTTATGGAAATAAATTTAATTTATTAACACATTTAATTGGATTTCAAACCACTCACAAAAATAATTTCCACAGACTGAAATATGAAGGCTTTTTGTTAGTATTCTTTATAATATATGTATATATTCTTTTGTTTGATTTTTTAAAAAAGAAATTTAATTTATAATGTAAAAATGTCTAATGTGAGTAGAGAAGGAGAAAACCTAAGCGCTTAATGGTAGAAGAGCTGGAAGGAACAAAAGACAATTTGCTCTGCAGAATCCCAGAAAAGCCCAGAAAATAGAGGTACCTTGGACCACAGAAGGTGGACAACCAGGGTGGGCTTAACACCAGGAGGATTGGCTGAAGATATGTAAAAGGGGGCAGTTGACGCCCCAGATTCTCTCCCCAGCTCTGGCAGAAGGAACGTTTACTCACTGGAAAACCGGACTCTGGTGTGAGGGATAAGGGGTCATCCAAAAAGTAGGTGATTAAAATGTCAGAGGAGTGGGAGGGGTGGGCTGGAGAACTGTTATTTTTTATTATGAGCCATGTGGAAGTATTTGATATTTTAAAGCAGTACATATATTACGTAAAGATAAAAATTAAACTTAAAAAAAAAAAAAAAAAACCAAAAATTATGGTCTTTCTGGACTTGGTCGTTAGGATGGCTTTCTCCATGCTGGTCCAGGGCACAGACCAGGAAGCACTGCCCCAGGAGCCCAAGCCTCCCCAACGGCAAATCCTGTCCTTCAGCTTTGCAGGACATCAGTGGGGCCAGGTCTCCAGGAGAGGAAGTGGTCCAGGGAATAGAGGGTGCTCCTGTAATGACTTCAAAATTTCTTTCCAACTTTGTCTTTCATTTTTTCCCCAAACTCAATAATCTATCATTTACCTTGCCTTGCTTCAGGCGATGTCATTAATAACAATGGAAAAAGCATTTTTTTTGCTTGTCACCTTTCTTCAAAGGAACTCAGATTGTCTCTAAACTTTAAAGTGCATACAAAGTACCTAGGAATTTTGTTAAAATGCAGTCTAATTCAGCTGGCCTGGGGTGGGGCCCGAGAGTCTGCATTTCTAACCAGCTCTCAGGTGAGGCCGATGCTGCTGGTCCATGGACCACACTCTGAGAAGCAGAAGGACATAAAGCAACTTTATGGGGTGATGGACATCTTTTACATCTTGCCTGCGGTTGTGGTTACATGTGTGTATACTCTTATCAAAATTCACTGGACTGTGTACTTAAAATGGGTGTGTTTTATTGTACGTACGTTACCCTTTATTAAAGGAAAAATCCATTCTAGATGGATTATAGATCTAAATGCGAAAGATGAAACAATAAATCTTTGAGGAGGAAACACACACTTTGGGGTAGGCATATCTTTCTTTCTTTTTTGTTTTTTTGAACCACACATATAATTTTAATTTTTAAGTAGCCACATTAAAAAATGTAATGGTGTCTTCCCTGGTGGCGCAGTAGTTGAGAGTCTGCCTGCCGATGCAGGGGACGCGGGTTCGTGCCCCGGTCCGGGAAGATCCCACGTGCCGCGGAGCGGCTGGGCCCGTGAGCCATGGCCGCTGAGCCTGCGCTCCGCAACGGGAGAGGCCACAGCGGTGAGAGGCCCGCGTACCGCAAAAAAAACAGGACTCAAAAAAGAGTGAACCATGATGGAAAAACCCACACGAGCTGGACTACATTAAAATTTAAAACTTTCGTTATTCAGCAGACTCTAATAAGAGAGCGAAAGGGCAAGCTATAAACTGAAGGAAGATATCTGCAATGCATTTATCTGACAAAGGACTCCTCGTATATGAAGAACTACTCCAACTGAATAAGGAAAAGACACGACAAGAGAAAAGTGGGCGGAACTCTAACAGACATTCACAGAGGGGGACGGCCAAAATGGCCGATCAGTACATGAAGAGGCACTCGGCTCAGCCACAAGTGAAACGCAAATTAAAACTACACGATGCTTGGTTTTGACTACACACCCACCGGAATAGCTAAATGAAGAGACAGACAACGCTGTGTGAGAAAAGCTGTGGAGCAACTGGAATGCTCTTCCACTGCTGATGGGGTGTAGTTTGCAACAACGTTCTTGGAAAACGATTTGGTGGTATTTATTAGAGCTGAATATAAACATACACTAAGATCCAGCAAATCCACTCTTGGGTGGAAATACAAGCCCGTGTCTCCAAAAGGTAAGTGTAGAGTGCTCAGAGCGGCCTCGTTCATAATGTCCTCAAATTGGAAACAACTCGGTTATCCATCAGCGGTAGTCTCGATAAAATGTGCAACCGTCATAAAACAGACTCTCGCTGGCAATATAAACATGAAAGAACTACTGCCACCTGCAACGTTGTGGATGCATCCAGGGTCATCAGATAAAATACAGGGCGCTCAGTCAGATTTGCATCTTGAACAACCAAGCATTTTGAAGAACGTGAATGTCCCGTGCAGTATTTGGGACAGACTTATACTAAAAATTACTACGCTATGAAAAGCCATTCTTGTTTTTCGTTAAAATGTTATTTTTCAGCTGGTCCCATTCTGTTTCACGATCTGGGTGCTGGGGACACCGTGTGTTCACTTTGCGAAAATCCGTCGTGCTGGACACGTAGGATGTGTGCACGCCTCCTGCATGAATGTTATGCGTCCATACGAAGTTTACTTAAAGACACAGCTCATCCTGGCCCACGTCCCATCAGAGGGGGCCCTCCGTGCCTCTTGCCCCCAGTCTCCCAACTGTTCTCCGCACCGCTGTGTGTGATCTTTCAAACCGGCACATCCATCCTGGCGCCCAGTCACGGCTCAGTCGCGCCAGTATCTGGTGCTCGCCCACAGGACAGCACCTGCCCCCTCGGCAAGGCATCCGGGGGCTCTCGGTGGCCCCTCCTCCCCCGTCCCCACATCTTCCCGTCTTTTTGCCAACACTGACACTCATCACACCTCCATGGCTGGGCACGTGCAGTTTCTCTACTTCGAGGGCCCTTTCCATGTCTCTGCCTGGCAAAAGCATCGTTATTTTCCAAGTCTCATTTCAGCTTCTATCGGGCCTGGGGGTCTCTGTCTCCCTGGGCAGACCCGGGTGCCCCTCTCTCTCACACCCGTCTTCAATGCGTGCCTCCTTTATCTTGCAACTGACTGTCTCCTCACCTGAGTACAGGCTTATTGGGGTGAGGACCCCGCCCTTACATCTTTTTATCCCTGGCACCTAGCGGAGTGCCCGGGAGTGGCAGGCACTGGGTACTCGTTAAGGGATGAATAAAAGGATAATGGTAGTAATGGATGCTAACGAACGGGGATCAGGCAAGGGATGTAAGCAAATGGCTCATGCTAGGTTATAGGTTTGTCAGGGGCCCTTCTGAACTTTCTCCAGGGCATCTGCTAACGAGCACGGCACACCTGTATCAGAGCGCACACCTGTCCCAGCCGTGCCTCCCTGGATGTCTTGCCTGCCTCATGGCACTTGGGAGGTGGTATCTCATCTAACTTCCTGTGGGACGGAGTGCTGTCTTATCCCCATTTCACCAATGACTTCAGAGACTTGTCCAAGGTCGCCTGCTGGGAGAGGGAGAGCTCACGCTCATTGCACCCATCAGTCTGTGGATAACACCAGGCACTGAATCACTGAAACGCCTCACGGAGCAGAAAAGGCAGGGCAGGAAGTGTCAGTGCCCACTCTGTCTCGGGCAGCTCTGTGACTCAGGTAGCCTTTCTGGTCCCTCTCAAATCAGTCTCCGTGGGTGGCCACCGCCTCTCCCGTAGAATGGCCCATGGGGAAGGGCCATCACCCTAAACCCCCAAACACAGCACTCAGCTCTGTCCAGAGACTCTCAGCTGCTGCCTGAGATTTTCAGGTTTTTAAGCAAAACAAAAATCTGATTCACTGTTTCCCGTCCTACAGGAAACTCAAGTCCTTTATTCTTCTAACACTTAAAAACGAAAAAAGAAAAACAAAATCAAACCTTTATGTCTTAGAAGAGTTCTCAATGCTTCTCATTTCACACCGCGCCGAACACTGTTCACGGCAAAGGCGGCATGCAGGAGGGAAGAAGGAAATGAGACGCACTCGCCAATAAGTAAGAACCCGAGCAAAGAAACCAACTCAGAATACACCACGGGCAATAAGAAATGCCCCAAAGCTTTGCATACACCAAACAATGTAAGGACAGATAGCTCCCCTGGGTCTCTGGGAAAAGTTAGTGCACACAGGGAGCTGCAAACAGACTCTCTTTGGGATTTTGGCAGAAAAGACGGGGCATTAACAACATTCAAGGTGAAAGAGGGCAGAGTTGTAGATTGAGGGAAGGGATGCTTTTTTCATCAGGTAACAAAAAGAGCTCTATCTGGGTATCTCCCCTGGATTCCCACAGGCTGCAGGGCAGGTGCCTGCCTGCTCCAGAAATTAGCCAGAGCTGTGCCCAGCAGCGCTCAGGGGAGGAGACCCACCGCTCCCAACTGCCCAACCGGAGAATTAATTGAATTCCAGACATTTGGGTACTACAGATGAACCCCTGAGGGAGACAAAAATTTACTTTGGGAAGATTTTTTTCCCCACCTGTTGTGCAGGAGTGTCACAAGGTGGTGGGGTGATGGTGGGAGGGTAAGATGGTGGGGAGTAGCTGAAAGGCTCTGGAGAAGCCTTCCTGGTTTCACCTGCCCCGGGGGCTGTGAAAGATGCTGAAATCTTCCAAGCACAGAAAGACCACCTGCACACCCAACATCCATGCTAGTCCCCTTTCTCATCATCACCAGGAAATCCAAATGGCACTGTCTTGCCCAAGGTGGGGGGCAGGGGCAAAAACGAAAGCAAAGGCTTCTTGCCCAGCCCTAGAAGACGGCTCAGAGGAGGGCATGACTAACACAAATCACGACCAGGGAGGTCAGTTAGTAACAATGAAACCTTGCATTTATATAACGTCCTGCTATTTTCCAAGCAATTTTTCACCCACTATCTCACACGCTCCTCCGAGCAATTTTGTGTGGTAGGAAGTCAGGGATTATTTATCTCCACCTCGCTTGTGAAGAAACAAAATCTTGGGACAGTGAAGTGATTTGCTCGAGGTCGGGGCGCGATCACAGATTTTTAAAGCTTGAAGGGTTCTTGGTGGTGAGGCGCCAGGGCAGGGGTGACTAATGGGGGGCACCCGGGCTCCAACTGTCAGTTTCACACCCACAGCAGACATGGGAAATCGATCACAGAACTCTCTTCCGCGGAGCTGGCCCTCAAGGTGACACCCATTTGCCATCCCCGGCCCCGTCTCCTGCCTCACTTCACATACGAGGAAACTGAGCCCAGAGCAGAGAAAGGACTTGGCCAAGACGGCCCAATGGGTTAGTGACCCAGAACCCGAATCTCACCCCTGCCTTCCGAGCCCCGGGTTCTCTCCAGCACGTCATGCTGTGCCCCATCTGTTAGGGGTACAAGTCCCCTGAAAGATGCACTAACGAGGCATGGGAGTGACATCCTTTGTGACCGAGCCAGAACACTTGGGTTTTCTGTGCTGAGCAAGCGGACACATTCCTACTTCTAAGAGAGGAATCACAGACCACCCCAAGGTTTCAAAGCCTGAGCACCTGGCAGGATGGAAGCGAGGACTTAGGGATGAGAAAATCAGAAGTTTGGTTCTGGATCAACTCCATGTCTAGGCAGTCAAGACCACTGGCTACCGAAGTGCACAGTTCAGGAGGGGAGGCCTGGCAGGAGGTATGAACTTGGGAGTCATGAGTACAGAGACGGCTTTGAGGCCGTGAGACTAGATGAGACCATCCAGGAAGGAGTGCAGAGGGAGAAGAGGCCGAGGCCCTTTGACCTCTGAGGTCAGGGGACACAGAAGAATCAGAAAAGAGAGACTAGGAAGGAGTGGCTGGGAAGGCGGGAGAAACCAAGAGAGGGAACCCACGCCACATTCCGAGGAGGAGAGGTAGATAGACTGAGCTAATGCCCCCGAGGGCTAAGAGTGGACCTGGACTTGGGGACTCCGGGGGCAGAAGTCTGACTGAAGTGGGTCCAGGACAGAATGCGGGGACAGGAAATGGGGACAGACAGTGTAGACAACACTTTCAAAGAGACCGTCTGTAAAGGTGTGATGGCTGAGTTGCATCCCCCCAAATTCACAGGCTGAAGCCCTAGCCCCACTACCTGTAGTTGGAGACAAAGCCTTTAAGGAGTGACTGAGTTAATGTGAGACCGTTAGGGTGAGCCCTAATCCAGGGGGGCTGGTGTCCTTGTAAGAAGAGGAGGTTGGACACACAGAGAGACACCAGGGGTGAATGCACACAGAGGGCTGACCACGTGAGGACACAGCTAGAAGGCGGCCACCTACAAGCCAAGGAGAGAAGCCTCAGGGGACGCCAGCCCTGCCCACACCTTGATCTCGGGACTTCCAGCCTCCAGAGCTGGGAGAATAAACTTCAATTGTTTAACCCCCCCACCCCGCCCCCACCGCTCCCCGGTCTGCAGTACTCTGTTACAGCAGCCCTGACAGACTAACAGGAGAGGGGTACACAGCAAGGCAGTGACAGCTACAAGGGAATATGAAAACAAGGCAGGTTTGGGTTTTTTCTTCAAAGATGGGGGGAACTGCAGCATATTTGTACTCTGGTCGGAATGATCCTTGGAGAGAAGGAAAAAAGGTGATGATACTGGAGAAAAAGGAGACAACCGCTACAGAAGCATCTCTGCACGGACAAGGTGGTTCTGGTGCCTGCGTGGAGGCAGGACCAGGCGGGTGGAGGAGGAGGCCAGGGGCCCGGAGAGGCCGGGGGCGGCCGGTGGGCGGAAGGACGAAGGATGGTCGTCAGTTTAGGGCAGGGGAGCCTCTTGGGCCCAGGTAGTCCGACAAAAATGGTTGGGTTTCAAAAGCAGACTCTTCAATCAGTTAAGAAAGATACAGCATTACACAGAATTTCTGTACAAAACTGAGGGGGCAGAAGATTGACCCATTCCTTGGGGACAGCCCTCTGCTCTGCTGTAGTCGGGTGGTCTCCCCTGCTCGGAGCAGTTATAGGAAACCACCCTCTCCTTCCTAGGGCCACTTTCCTTTACAGCCTAAAACCTCCCCAAACTCAGAACGCCTGCGTCTCCAGGGCCCCGTGAAAGAACCTCCTCTAAGAGTCCAGAAGACACGATTTTTGAGGATGGAGAACTCCCAAAGGAACTGGAAATCTCCATGCGTCTCTGCCTCCCACCCGCAAACCGGCATGGCTGTGGCCTCAGCTCCCCAGGCGCCACGGAGCTTCACAAGCTGATTTTGAAAAGCATCTGAGAACTGAAGCCAGGAGACTCGGAGAGAAGTGCAAGGTATCACTATTATTCAACCGCACACTCCCCCACACCCCCCGAACCGGCTACACTCGAATCCCTTTTTAAAAAGGCCACTTCTTCTTAGAAAAGTTCAGTGAATGACCGAATCCTTACTCAGAGGCAGGGAACGGAGCAGGAATGTCAATAAAACGCAGTTTTACTTCGTATCAGCATTCTTCCACTGAGATAACCATTGGCTAAACCTCCAGTAATGCTGGCACAAGGTTTCTGTCTGCCCTCAGATTAAAGAAAAAGTGGGTCATCGCCACCAAGACTTCTCCGGGAGTGTTCACGGCAGCTCTCGCGATAGCCCGAAACTGCACACACGCACACGTGCATCAGCGATTGGGTGGATACACAAGACTGTGGCAAACGCTCAGAGTGCAACGCTATACAGCAAGGAACAAACGCCAGTGACTGCGACACACATGGATGAATCAAGCTGGAGACACAAGAGCGCACTCTGTGTGATGCCATTTATGTGACATTCAAGGACAGGCAAAAGGGGTGGGGGGCTTAGCAACCGGGACGGAGCATGAGACCCCTCCCCCCTCGAGGCCTGGAAAGGACCCGTGTCTCGATCTGGATGATCGGCTACGTGGGTGGGTGTGAAACCTCCCCCATCGTGCACTTCAGATTTGGGACGTATACTGTGTGTGTGCTATGCGTTAATTTAAAACAAATCCTTTTTTTTTTTTTTTTTTTTTAACCAATCAGTTTTGCCTTTCCACAGGAGCACAGAGGCCCTGTGATTTCTCTTACTGGGACACAGCTGAAATCAGAAGTCACTGCAAGAGGAACTCTCTTCCCGCAACCCAGTAGGTTGGGAATCAGGACAGCTAAGTCTAAGCGGAACAGCAGTTCATGGGGACCACCCTTGCTGTTCTCTTCTGAACCTGGCTTTTCCTTCTTGTTTTCTTAATCAGAATGATAACAGTTGCTCAGGGTTAAAAAACAAACAAAAGAAAAGGACACAAAATGAATACTAGAGGAGAAGACTCAAATCAATAGAATTAGAAATGAAAAAGAAGTAACAACTAACACTGCAGGAATACAAAGGATCATGAGAGGTTACTACAAGCAGCTATATGCCAATAAAATGGACAACCTGGAAGAAATGGACAAATTCTTAGAAATGCACCAACTTTCCGAGACTGAACCAGGAAGAAATAGAAAATATGAACAGACCAATCACAAGCACTGAAATTGAAACTGTGATTAAAAATCTTCCAACAAACAAAAGCCCAGGACCAGATGGCTTTACAGGCGAATTCTACCAAACCTTTAGAGAAGAGCTAACACCCATCCTTCTCAAACTCTTCCAAAATATAGCAGAGGGAGGAACACTCCCAAACTCATTCTACGAGGCCACCATCACCCTGATACCAAAACCAGACAAGGGTGTCACAAAGAAAGAAAACTACAGGCCAATATCACTGATGAACATAGATGCAAAAATCCTCAACAAAATACTAGCAAACAGAATCCAACAGCACATTAAAAGGATCAAACACCATGATCAAGTGGGGTTTATTCCAGGAATGCAAGGATTCTTCGATATACGCAAATCAATCAACGTGATACACCATATTAACAAATTGAAGGAGAAAAACCACATGGTCATCTCCATAGATGCAGAGAAAGCTTTCGACAAAATTCAACACCCATTTATGATAAAAACCCTCCAGAAAGTAGGCATAGAGGGAATTTTCCTCAACATAATAAAGGCCATATGGGACAAACCCACAGCCAACATTGTCCTCAATGGTGAAAAACTGAAACCATTTCCACTAAGATCAGGAACAAGACAAGGTTGCCCACTCTCACCACTATTATTCAACATAGTTTTGGAAGTTTTAGCCACAGCAATCAGAGAAGAAAAAGAAATAAAAGGAATCCAAATTGGGAAAGAAGTAAAGCTGTCAGTTTGCAGATGACATGATACTATACATAGAGAATCCTAAAGATGCTACCAGAAAACTGCTAGAGCTAATCAATGAGTTTGGAAAAGTTGCAGGATACAAAACTAATGCACAGAAATCTCTTGCATTCCTATACACTAATGATGAAAAATCTGAAAGTGAAATTAAGAAAACACTCCCATTTACCATGGCAACAGAAAGAATAAAATATCTAGGAATAAACCTACCTAAGGAGACAAAAGACCTGTATGCAGAAAATTACAAGACACTGCTGAAAGAAATTAAAGATGATACAAACAGACGGAGAGATATACCATGTTCTTGGATTGGAAGAATCAACATTGTGAAAATAACTCTACTACCCAAAGCAATCTACAGATTCAATGCAACCCCTATCAAACTACCAATGGCATTTTTCACAGAACTAGAACAAAAACTTTCACAATTTATATGGAAACACAAAAGATCCCGAATAGCCAAAGCAATCTTGAGAAAGAAAAATGGAGCTGGAGGAATCAGGCTCCCTGACTTCAGACTATACTACCAAGCTACAGTAATCAAGACAGTATGGTACTGGCACAGAAACAGAAATATAGGTCAATGGAACAGGATAGAAAGCCCAGAGATAAACCCACGCACATATGGTCACCTTATCTTTGATAAAGGAGGCAAGAATATACAGTGGAGAAAAGACAGCCTCTTCAATAAGTGGTGCTGGGAAAACTGGACAGCTACATGTAACAGAATGAAATGAGAACACTCCCTAACACCATACACAAAAATAAACTCAAAGTGGATTACAGACCTAAATATACGGCCAGACACCATCAAACTCTTAGAGGAAAACATAGGCAGAACACTCTATGATGTAAATCACAGCAAGATCCTTTTTGACCCACCTCCTAGAGAAATGGAAGTAAAAACAAAAATAAACAAATGGGACCTAATGAAACTGCAAAGCTTTTGCACAGCAAAGGAAACCATAAACAAGACGAAAAGACAACCCTCAGAATGTGAGAAAATATTTGCAAATGAAGCAACTGACAAAGGACTAATCTCCAAGATTTACAAGCAGCTCATGCAGCTCAATATTAAAAAAACAAACAACCCAATCAAAAAATGGGCAGAAGACCTAAATAGACATTTCTCCAAAGAAGATATACAGATTGCCAACAGACACATGAAAGAATGCTCAACATCATTAATCATTAGAGAAATGCAAATCAAAACTACAATAAGATATCACCTCACACCGGTCAGAATGGCCATCCTCAAAAAATCTACAAACAATAAATGCTGGAGAGGGTGTGGAGAAAAGGGAACCCTCTTGCACTGTTGGTGGGAATGTAAATTGATACAGCCACTATGGAGAACAGTATGGACGTTCCTTAAAAAAACTAAAAACAGAACTACCATATGACCCAGCAATCCCACTACTGGGCATATACCCTGAGAAAACCATAATTCAAAGAGTCATGTACCAAAATGTTCATTGCAGCTCTATTTACAATAGCCAGGACATGGAAGCAACCGAAGTGTCCATCAACAGATGAATGGATAAAGAAGATGTGGCACATATATACAATGGAATACTACTCAGCCATAAAAAGAAATGAAATTGAGTTATTTGCAGTGAGGTGGATGGACCTAGAGACTGTCTTACAGAGCGAAGTAAGTCAGAAAGAGAAAGACAAATACTGTATGCTAACACATATATATGGAATCTAAGCAAACAAAAAATGGTCATGAAGAACCTAGGGGCAAGACGGGAATAAAGACGCAGACCTCCTAGAGAGAATGGACTTGAGGACACAGGGAGGGGCAAGGGTAAGCTGGGACAAAGTGAGAGAATGGCATGGACATATATACACTACCAAATGTAAAACTGAGAGCCAGTGGGAAGCAGCCACGTAGCACAGTGCTTTGTGACCACCTAGAGGGTGGGATGGGGAGGGAGACGCAAGAGGGAAGAGATATGGGGACATATGTATATGTATAACTGATTCACTTTGTTATAAAGCAGAAACTAACACACCATTGTAAAGCAATTATACTCCAATAAAGATGCTAAAAAAAAAAAAAATGAATACTAGAATTTTCCCCTTCGTCCACCCAGCCACCATTCCCCAGTCGTCCTACTAGAGCAGTTTCTTATACGTGCTAGTGCTTTCTTCCAGAAACTCCCTCCATGCCCCTCTGTCTCATTAACGGCCTCACAGAATTCCACCGGATGGATGGATCTTGCTTTTGAGGAGCATTTGCGTGGTTTCAAGTTTATTCCCATTAAAAACAATGCTACAGTTAACATCAGCGTGCACAGAAAGATGGACAAGTCTACCTGTGAGATAATTCTTAGAAGTGGAATTCTTGGGTTGATTCACTTATGCCGGTACATATTGTCAAATCCACAGCGTGTTAGACTACCTGCTTCCCGTTTCTCTCGCCAGTATAACGTTTTATCAAGTGTTTTGATCTTTGCCAGTCTGACAGTGGAAAAAAGGCATCTCTCTGTTGTATTACTTCGCATTCATTCATTGTAAATTGATTGGTCTGTTCACATTCTGCTTGTTCACATCCTTTAAGCATTTTTCTCTTGGGTCGAGTTCTCTAATTCTGGAGTCCGCAAGCTGCGGTGGAGGGCCCACCCCTGCACTGCCCATGCTGCCCCACTGGCCAGATCCGGCCACATGGCAAGAACAGAGCAGAGCCGTTTCCACAGGGACCTTCCGGCTCTCAGAGCCTCAGGTATTTACTATCTGGACCTTTACAGAAGAAGTGTGCCGATTCCTGCACCTCACTGATTTCTTCTGAGAGTTCTCTGTAAATTAAGGAAATAGCTCTCTCAGATAAGTTCAGTTTTGCATCCAATTCATCACTCTATTCTAGCTCCTACCCCCAACTCTGTCCAAAATAACCGAGTCAGAAGCACCTTTAAAAGCAGAGCACTCTCATTTGGAAACACTTTGGTCTATGTTAATTTAGGGGTGGTGCTTTCATTTTACACACGTGGCCATTGAGGCTCAGAGCCACCGGTGACTTTCCCGAGGTCACACAGCTAGTACGCGGCAGAGCCAGGGCAGACGCCCTTTCTGCCTGGCTCCAAGTCCGTAGATCTTTCCACTTGGAGGAGCCTGCCTCTCAGTGGACGGGTCCAGCACCGGGGGATGGCGCTGACTGTACAAAGCAGAGTGTGACAGGTGTTGCTGTGGTACCTGCAGGATTTGTGAGGTATGTGACCGCCACACTCGAGTATGAGGACGTAACATTCCAGAGTTGGATTTGGGGTGAGAAGGAAGGTTACACCCCTGACACAGAAACCACCCGGGGAGGATGGAGCCCTTGCTCTGGCTCACCCACTTGTGAGGAGCTGGGAGGACCAGAGGACCGTGACATAAGACATGAGCCTGGGGAGCTTGACTGTGGGACTCGACCAGCGAAGACAGAGCGCTGTTGCCAGAGGCAGGAGCGGGGACCCTTCATTACCCCGCGGCACTGGCCCATTACACCAATCTGACAGCGACCATTATATTCTCAGAGCCCTGAACAAATCACAACCAAAAAGGTTACCCCCCTGGAAATAGTCACCCCGTTAAAACCATCAACCCACAAGCAGGAGCTGCTCAAGGAGACTTTGGGGGAAGGTGTACGGGGCGTGTTCCTTGTGTGTGAAGTGCACAAGCCATGTTCTTCCCATGCGCCGTGGCACGGGTGACGAGGCTGGCACCTGGGAATCTGCCAATCTCATTTTCCTTTAGCAGAAAAGCGGTTTTAAGGGGCTTCCTCGATAGTCCTCTTTTCCTTTTCTTTCTGTTCCCGTATTTAAATCAATTCAAAATGCTCCAGACCTCCTGGATAATGCAGTACGTCTACAGGGTAGATTTCCTTCAATCCTCTCGGCTGCCCTGGAAGATTAGGACTGCAGAGCAGGAGACTAAGAAAGGAAGTCCACCCGGCGCGGGGTGAGGAAAGCCGCACTCCAGCCCTAGGTCCGGACCCGAGAGTCCATCCTCTTATCCTCCCCGGATCTCAGGAGTAACGGCAATGGGAAGAGTATGGCACATCTCGAGTTTTCTCATTTTATGCTTGGTGCAACTGACAAGACTGAAAAGAATCAGTATTAATATCCTGATTTCACTGGGGAGAGATGACTCCCAGAGAGCTGAAGGGATGACAGGCCGGCCCAGGTGGGCAGTCACGACGGGAAGCCGCGTCTGGGCCACAGCCCGAGGCTCCTTCCCACCACCACCACGCCCCCCCCCCCACCCCGCCTCAGCCTCCGACCCAGAAGGCGGACCGTGGACCTCCTGAGGCCTTTCCCCCTTGATCTGACCTCTTTTAACCCAAGTTTCACAGATCTGGTCACACTCTGCGTCGGGGTGGTCATCTGGGCATTCCGGCCCTCGCGGGACTTCACCATCGTCCCGATTACCAGGAGGCACTCACTGTCTCCAAGGCCAAGTGTGGGGACAAAGCAAGAGAGGACGGAAGGCAGTTTTAAACGCATGGGAGGAGCTCTATTTATCAGCATCTGGTGTCCCTTTTCACCATAATCACCTGAGCACTGGGACTCGAGTTGGCCCTTCACGCATGAAGTGCTATAATCAGCAAACCAGGCACCGCAAGGTTTCCATTGGAAAGGTGGAGAAACGCATGTCGCAAAGTGGAGAAGTTAGTTGGGATGTTGCCCCACCAGCACAGTCTCAGCCTGGAACCTTCCACTGACTGCTGGACTCTCTGAGTCCCACCATCGCCCACACTCGCCTCCCGCCATCCCTCCTTCCCTCAATCCTTTCCTCTAGTTTGAGTCTCTGCCACCCTCTGGTCATGGCAACACGACTATAGGGCCTGAACTATTTAGGGGAGGATGCCTGGGTCTCTCGTTCCTTCTGTGTGTCCCCGACGGTGGTACAGTGTCACCCAGACAGTGCCCACTGAGTGATTCAAACAAGGGCCACCACCTTTAGAAGAAGAGTTAGGTTTACAAGTCATTTTGAAAGATCACATAGGGACTTCCCTGGTGGCGCAGTGGATAAGACTCCGCCTGCCAATGCAGGGGACACAGGTTCGAGCCCTGGTCCGGGAGGATCCCACATGTCGTGGAGCAACTAAGCCCGCGCGCCACAACTATTGAGCCTGCACTCTAGAACTGCGAGCCACAACTACTGAGCCTGCACTCTAGAGCCCGTGAGCCACAACTACTGAAGCCAGTGTGCTTAGAGTCCAGGCTCCGCAACAAGAGAAGCCACCGCAAGGAGAAGCCTGCATACTGCAACGAAAACCCAACACAGCCAAAAATAAATAAAATTAAATCTTTAAAAAAATGAAAAGTAAAAGATCACATAAAGGATTAATGGATAAACAAACTGTGGTCCATCCACACAATGGAATATTATTCAGCCTTAAAAAGGAAGGAAATTCTGACGCCTGCTACAACATGGGTGAACCCTGAGGAGATTACGCTCAGTGAAATAAGCCAGACACAGAAGAACAAATACTGCAGGATGCCACTTACATGGGGGTCCTAGAGGAGTCAAATTCATAGAGACAGAAAGTAGAAGGGTGGTTTCTAGGGGCTGGAGAAGGGGATGGGGAGTTGTTTAATGATGACAGAGTTTCAGTTTGGGAGGATGGAAAGTTCTGGAGATGGATGGTGGTGATGGTCGTACAACAATGTGAATGTACTTAATACCCCTGAACTATACACTTAAAAGTGGTTAAGATGGTAAATTTTATGTCATGTGTATTTTACCACAATTAAAAAAAAAAATCACAGGAAGGAACATTTGTACACAGAGTCAGGACTGTACGGGCCGGTGGGACTAACAGACTTCCTTTTTGATATGGGTGCTACTAAAACGCACAGCCATCCAAACCATTTTGCTGGGATGTGATGAGGCTGAGTCAGTCCCAGGCTCCCTTTGCCCTCTGATCAGCCCCGGCCCACAGCGGGGACCATCATTTCTTTACAGCTGCCTGGGGGTTAGAGAGAAGTGGAGACTCAGGGCAAGGACAGAAGTGGAACACTGTAGCTAAATTCCTGTCCTCGCGTTAACCCACGGCTGGGGACTTCCGGCACCCAATAACCACAGAGGAGGCACCCAATAATCATCCAGTGATGGACTAACGTTTCTTTCCTTCCTTGGGAGGCTGGTAGCCTTTGACACTTTGTCAGGAGAAATTCTTTCCTACCACAAATCAAAGGTTTGGGGGCAGGCTGGGCACAGATGGGTTTGGTCCACAGGACCAGGTTTGTGGGGATGGTCCTCTGCAGACACTCTCCAGACCAGGTGCCAGGAAGCTGGGAGCTCCGACACACGCCCCGTCAAGCAGGCCCTGCTCCCTGCACCATAACTGTCTCCCTGGGGCCCCTCCAACTGTGCTATGAACTCTGAAGGGACAGAGAAGCCCTCTCCCTTCCCTGTGCCGAGAGTTCAGGAGACCACGGGGGGGCCCTTCCAGCCTGAGCAGTGTCCTGGGGGGGCGGGTCAGTGTCACGGGGGTGGGGACTTCAGGCACGAGGCCACTAGGACCTCATCCTGGCTTTGCGGGGAACCTGGGCCCCTCCTGGTTCCACACTCTCCCCATGGGAGGGGCTGTCCTTCCCCCTGCCCTCCCCTCCCCTCCCCTCCCAGGGGCTCCACCTTCTCGGGAGCCTCCGAGTCAGGCCCGGCTGTGGTCTGGAAACTTCCTGTCCTTTCAGGTCTTAGAAAAGTTCTTTTCCTCCTTCTGGGGCAGGGGCACCGAGGGGCACCCTGCCGGGCCCGCCCCCCCTTTCATCCCTTTCTTCTCTGAGGGGCTGGGGACTTTGCCAGGCGGGGCCACCCAGAGACAGACGGTCCGAGAGGAACTCGGAGGCGGGATACAGGGAGATGGAAAGCGGAGATAAAGTTTTCCAAACGCAGGCGGGGAGAGGGAGATAGAGATGGAGCCAGAGGGGAAAGGGGGAAAGAGATGGTGAGAGAGGGATGGCGGTCCGGTAGCGCTGGACCAGAAAAGCGAGCCCCTCCTGACCCCCGCACAGCGCCGCGACTCCGCGCCGCCCGCCGAGGACCCCGGGCCCCCCGCGTCCCCCCTCCGCACGACCGCGCCGCCCCAGCGCGCCCCCCGCCGTCCCCCGTGTCCCCACCCCCGCGTCCGCCGCGCCTACCTGGGCCGCTCAGGCTCCGCGCAGGCCGCTGTCTTCCCCCCGGGGCCCCGGCCCTCGGTCCCCACCGCCCGGACCGTCCGAGGGGCGCGGCCGACCCAGGGGCTGCAGGGCCGGTAGGGGGCCGCGCGCCACACGGGCAGCAGTCCGGAGGCCAAAGGAGGCGAAAGAGAGAAAAAAGGAGAGAAAGTGTGTCACAGGCTGGAAGGGGGGAGGGGAATGCAAAACCCGACAGGAAATGAGACTAAAAAAAAATGCAAAAGGTTAGAAAAAGAGATAAGGAAGAGGGGGAGGGGAGGGGCGGAGCCTGCGTCCCGGCCGCGGGGAGGGCGGCGAGGAGGTGGGGCGGGAGGGCTGGGCCCGGGGCCGCGAGACCCCGGCAGGCCTGGGGAGGCCCCGCCCCGGGTCGCGTGAGGCTGGACCCCTGCCTGGGCCGCATTCCCCAGTCGGCTCCGACACCAAGGCCCGCGAGCCCGGCTCAGAGCCCGGCGCGGCCGTGGGAAGGGACACCCCCTTGAAGGCTCTCCAGGCTCTGCGTGGGAGGGAGGTTGGAGCAGCTGCCCTCTCGGAGGAATTGGCCCCGTTTTGAAGAACTCCCAGAGGCGTCACTGCGATCTGCGGGGGAGGCTTTTCCCACAGAGAAGTGGGAAGCAAGGGATCCTGCAGCCTGGGGCACCCCCAGGGCTCTTCTCTCCCTCAGCCTCTGTTCTGGAAGCTTCCTGGGGCTTGCCTGGCTGTCAGCACACCTCCGAGGGCCGCACACACCCCTCCTGGACCCGTGATGGCGAAAGAGTCTGTCACCCCACTGCCTCTGGCCCTCCGCACCCCCCCTCCCCCGCGCAGTGCTCTCAGACTGAGCACCTGTAGGGGAAATTGAGACTTTTGGATGTCATCGGTTTAATAATTTGGCCCCAAAGCTGCGGCCCAGGCCCCTGGGTGTGTTACTCTCTCAGGGCTGTAAGGGGGGGAAGGTCCCAAGGGTTTTTCTGAATTATGAACTTAAAAATCTGGGCCAACCAGGCACACCCAGAGAACTTTGGGTTCTGCTCATGTACCGGTTTCCCCAGCCCCTGCACCTCTCCTTCTACTCTGCCTCAGTGACCCTTGACTTATGTCCCTCCCTCACCTCTTGATTCCCCCCATTACAGCTGGAGAATATTCCCTCCTGTTTCGTGCTGTAAGTTCTTTGAGAAAAGTTCCTTGAGCTCCTGGAGGGAAAGGCGTTCAATAAATTAAGCAGCTAAGCACGAAGATCAACAAATGATGGTGCTGTGGTCCAAGCACAGGAGACTAAAATCTTGGCGGTTTTGAGGAGTGCAGGTGACGGATGCACGTGGGCCAGGAACTAAAGGAGACATGAGTTTGCTTTCTGCACAGCATGTTCAAAAACTTAATCAGGAACCACAGAGAGAAAGTTCCTAAAATAAATGCCGAGGCCCACAGCATCCAGGTCCTCCATCCCCAGTGACTCGCTGGGGACCTGGGTGGAATCTCTCTTGCACTTGGTGAACCTTTAAATCGGCCCGTGTAGTTTTGGAGGGGAACTCTGGTTTTCCTCATGCAGGGTATGAAGGGCAGGCGGGCCTTAAGTCAACAACAAAAACTGATAGAAATTCTGCAAAAATGCTTGATGAGTTGTCATGGAGTGAACACACCCAAGTTACCAAGACAGAGAATTTTGCACCCCAGAAGTCCCCCTTACGCACCCCTCCTTGTCAGCCCCTCCCCCCCACCAAGGATAAACCACTTTCTGACCTCCAGCAGCATAGGTCAGTTTTGCCAGATGTCGTGTCTCTAAAGTTCAGAAACTTTATATAAATGGAGCCATCCATAGATGCCCTTCTGGGTCTAGCTTCTTTCGTTCAATAGTATGTTTTGCAGATTTAGCCATGGGATTACACGCAGGTATGGTTTCTTGAAGACATGTTGTCTCTTTTCCTCCCCGACACCTTATTAGACTTTTTAAACATTCGGAAGAATTAGAAGGATTGTATGGTGAATACCCATATATCCCACCACCTAATTCTACAATGAACATTTTGCTAGATTTGCTTTATCACATACATACCCATCTGTCCCCTCTAGCCATCGATCCTTCTTTTTTGTTTTTTCGATGCGCTTCAAAGTTGATGACATCAACATACTTCACCTTTAAATACTTTATCATGCATATCATTAACTAGGGAGATTTTTTAGGTGAAATTTACCTACAGATTTTAATGATATCATAAAATGAGTTTCGACAAATGTATACACCGTGTAACCCCAGTCCCTGTGAAGATACAGAACTGTGTGGTCCAGTACGGCAGCCACTACCCACACTTGGCTGTGGAACATGCGGCCAGTGTGAATAAGGAACCGTATTTTAAATTCCATTTAATTTTAATTAAAATCTAAAAACTGCCACTCAATTCTGTTATTGGAAAACTTTTAAGTATGTTGGGAGCATTCTGAGTATATTAATCTGCTTTTTCAACTGTAAATTTTATAAAAGCTAAATACAGGTGAAGTATTTGCAAGGAAAATTGAGGCGCTCTAAGTGTAAAAACTGCATCAGGCTTTGAAGACATGGTATGTAAAAAGGAATGCAGGACATCTCACTCATAGTTTTGATATCAGTTGCATGTTGAAATAATAATATTCCGGATATGTTGGAGTCAATAAAATATATTATTAAAATGAACTTCATGTTTCTTTTTTAACGTTGCCACTAGAAAATTTTAAATTATATTTTTATGGGACGGTATGGATATAATGTAGAACACTACCATCACCCAGGAAGTTCCCTCCTGCCCAGGCGTGCCCTTTTAAAACCTGATTCTTCTGTGACCCCAGGGCGAAGGTGATTCGAATGTCTCTGAAGGACGATGGTTCGAGACTACGAACTAAATGCAAACATTCACCTCCTCTTTTGGAAACCTGCTGGAATGACAGCAAAGAACAGTGGGCGATGAGTTAATCCAGGTGCTAGGAAAGTAAGCGAGTGGACAGGTGAATAGAAGGCAAATAAACAGAGGCCACAGCTCAGAACGGGCAGGGGGAAAGGCAGCAGCAAAGATGGGAATGGTTCTCTCACTGGGAACCCCACAGATCTGTTGGGTTTGAGGGTAGGGCCGGGTGGCATGAGGGGCAGACACTGAATGATGGATGGATGGAACTGCTGAGTGTAGAGTTCCCTGGGCACTCCCCGCCTCTGACCTTCCACCGTGCGCCTTAAGCTTCTCCCCTAGGCGAAGCCAGAGAAGTATTTCTAAGGAAACCTGCCCTGAGGGAGGGTCAAGGGCTCTTGGAATTAGGGCAGCGGCCCAAGGAGACCCCTTCCCATGTGACATTTAGCAGAAGGGCAGCCTGCCTAGACCTCTCTCTGCCCGGGCCCCCTAGGGCAGTGCTTTCTGAACTGTCTGTAGTGAAAGACATCCTCCATCCCCCAGCCTTAAGAAAAATTCTCATCTGTTACAGACTGATACTTTTGTAAAATATAATAAAAATGAATTTAGAAAATCGATTTAAAAATAAGATGCTTAAGGTACAGGCCCGCTGATCGCGCTTGGTTATCGTGGCAACGTCAAAACGCTGTAAAGGCTTCTGGGTGCTGAGTCTTGATTTCTGTTCTCATCGCACTCGTCGAGGACTAGCGCGCAGGAGGACACGGGCCCACGGGCCAGATTTTGCGTGGTGCGGCCCTGGAGGGAAGGCAGCCTGCTGGGTCACCACATCTGCCCTGAGAGCCCAGCCAGCCTCTCTACGAGGAGGTCGGGAAACGTCAGTCACCCTGGGCCTTCGCAGAGACGGGCAGAAACCAGCAGCTTGAAAGTGAGGGATCTAGATGAACAAATAGGACAACTGTCTCCCAAGGGTGGAGAGGAAATGGGTAGCACTGGGAAGGGAACAGAGTAAAATGATCCAAAACACCCTCTAATGAGTGTCCTCGGAGAGAGGCAAGCAGAACTCACACCCATAAAATAGGAACAGATTGCTATGAAATGGGCTGCCTGAAGAAAGGACAGTTCACAGAAATTAAAAATACAGTTGCCGGGGCTTCCCTGGTGGCGCAGTGGTTGAGAGTCCGCCTGCCGATGCGGGGACACGGGTCCGTGCCCCGGTCCGGGAAGATCCCACGTGCCGCGGAGCGGCTGGGCCCGTGAGCCATGGCCGCTGAGCCTGCGCGTCCGGAGTCTGTGCTCCGCAACGGGAGAGGCCACGACAGTGAGAGGCGCGCGTACCGCGAAAAAAAAAAAAACCAGTTGCCAAAATAATAGGAACAATAAATAAAATTTAATAGAAGGGCTGGAAGAAGATGTCTGTCGAGTGTGTCTCCTAGGCTGGAAGCCAAAACAAATGAAACCCACCAAGACGGGAAAAGTGCGAGAGAAAAGTTGAGACATAAATCATCAACACGAAAAGTTCCTTGTCCACTTAGAAAGCGTTCCAGGCAGGAAAGGAGAAACTAGAGGGAGGAGTTAATCATGAAATGGTAATAGTATTCTCCACAGTGAGAGGGGCCAGTGAGAAGCAATGCGATGAATAAAAAGAGACCTGCCTCTAGATACATTCTCATGAAATTTCAGGAGAGAAAAGGAGAAGACGGATAATGAGAAGATTCTGAGACCTTGTAGCCGGGGGTGGGAAGCCCAGTGATGCCGAGGCTCAAATGGGGCTCAGGGCTCTCACCAGCAACACTGGATTGTCTTCCAGCGAGGAGATAATGAAGTCATGCTTCCACGTTCTCACGAAAACTTACTTTAAATGTAGAGTCCTGTATTCAACCAAATTTTTGATCAGGTGTGAGAGCAAAATAAACACATTCTTAGACATGCAGGGGCTTTGGAAATTTATCCCCCAAGCACTTCTCCAGAAATACAATTACTTTTCTTTTCTTTTTTTTTAACTTTTAAAAAAGTGTTTGTTACAGGAAATTTCAAAAATAAACAAAACTAGAGAACATAAGGTAATGAAGCCTCATGTACCCCTAAGTCAGTTTCAACAATTATCAACTCATTACCAATCTTGTCTATGCTCCAACACACGTCCCTCCATTTCCAGATTATTTTGAGTCACGTCCCAAATATCATATAATTTCATCTGTAAATATATAGGCATATATATGAAAAGAAAAGGATACTTGAAAAACAAAACAGTGACTTCCCTCGTGGTCCAGTGGTAAAGAATCTGCCTTACAATGCAGGGGACGCGGGTTAGATCCCTGGTCGGAGAACTAAGATCCCACATGCCACAGGGCAACTAAGCCCGCATGCCACAACTGCTGAGCTCGCACGCCTCAACTAGAGTGCCCACGTGCCGAAAATTACAGAGCCCATGGACTCTCGAGCCCGCGCCACAACCCGAGAAGAGAAAACGCCATAACTAGAGAGAAGCCTGCGCGCCACAATGAAAGATCCCACGTGCCACAACAAAGATCCCATGTGCCACAAAAAAAACCAAAACAAAATAAATAAATATTAAAAAAATAAAAATAAAAAAGGTTTAAAAATAAACACCCATGGAATGTATACTACCCACAGAATGTAAGAGTAATGTATACTGTGGACCCTGGGTGACTATGATCTGTTGTTGCAGGTTCATGTACCGCTCTGATGGGGAATGTTGATAAAGTGGGAGGCTGTGCATGTTGCAGGGGCAGGGGCAGGGGAGAAGATCAATTACCTGAGAAGGTACTACAATGAAATGAAAAAGAAATCTAGGGAAGAGAAAGACATGGGATCCAGGAAAGAGTAAAATAAATCCATGAAAATAATAAAAAGGAATAGCAACTATGCAGGAGGCCTAAAAAAAAAAGTCAGGATGCATCTGAGCTTTCAGTCAGATCCTCGCCACCCGAAGAACTGGAAAGCACTGTGAAGTTACTGGATTGGACAAAGTTTGACGTCAGATGGATCTGAAAGGCCTATTTGGTGAAAAATGGTCATTTCTAAGGGATTGAACTAGGAAGGAGCGAGGCAGGTCAAAGGGTCTTCACCGGATGTCCTTCTATACCAGAAACTGTGTATTTCCATACTGTGTAATTCTTTTGTAATAAAAATAAATCACGTCTACAAGAAACGGGTGGGAGAACCCAGGAGGGAACCGATCGGTTTAGTTCCCATGTCTCCCTGCGTTCAAGTTATGATCTGAGCCCCTGCTGGGGTCGCAGGGTCGCTCACACCACCGGATGTATGTTCAGAGAAAACCTCTATTGTATCTGGAAGTTATCTTGTCTTCCTTCTGGGTCCCCCTCCACGTTAGTAGGAGAAATAAAACTTGTAGCTCTATCTGCCTTAAAATATAGCCCAATCCAGTAACTTAACAGTCCTTTTAGGTTTTCTGGAATAAAAATGTTTAGTCTCTCCTACGGCTGCCCCTCCCTCTGTGCTCCCCACAAGATGCACCCGAGTGTGAGGGAGGAAAGTGGCTTGGAGGACCTGAGGACCACGAGGAAGACGTCTCTTTCATGCCTGGTTGCCCCTCACCCTGCGGGAATTCAGGGCTGACCTCCAGCTCCAGGAGGGTCCTGGTCTGCTTCCCTCTTGACTTGGGTGAGCATCTGCCGTGGTCTTACCCAGCCCGAAGGCCCCCTGCAGCCTCTGCTCCGGGGTCTCTTCGAGTGCTGTAGCAGGCTCTCACTCGCCATCCGTGCCACCTGTCACGGGGGAGCTTGGGACGAGCTTGGGAAAGCCCAGGCTTCAGGTCTCTCTGCGCAGGACAGGCTGCGGCAATCAGGTTTCGCAAGGCGCAGACCCACAGCCACGCCTGAGAGAGGTCCTTTCAGTATCCTCTCTCTGTCCCCTTTGTGCAACTATTGGGACAGCTCCAGGAGACCCCACTTTCCCAAACGTGGGGCAGGGGGGCTG
Source organism: Phocoena phocoena (assembly GCF_963924675.1). Classification (NCBI taxonomy): domain Eukaryota; kingdom Metazoa; phylum Chordata; class Mammalia; order Artiodactyla; family Phocoenidae; genus Phocoena; species Phocoena phocoena. The sequence continues at coordinate 2,169,155 of NC_089233.1, forward strand.
AAGGGGAAGGTGATCCCAGCTGGAGTCTAGCCTGATCCCTCTGCAAGCACTGGAGCTTGGGGTTGGTTAACCACTGCCTGAGGGCTTCCAGGGGGAGGTGTGAGTAACAGGGCTTCTCTCAAGAGGGGGTCACCTTGAACCAACCTCTCAGAAACGGAAAGGACAGAACAGCAGGGAGCCGTGTCACAGCTGCCTAATTGGAGGCAGGTCATGAAATTAGTTCTGTTCCTGGAATTGTCAGCTCTGTTTGCTGCGCCCCCCTTTCTCACTCTTGGTCCCCTGTAGGTCTCAATATGTCTGCCAAACGCTCCCCATCTTCGGTTTTCCTCCCCGCTGAAAAATTTCAGCTGTACACCGCAGCTGCAGAGTTTTCTGAGCCCCAACAGGAGATCAGAAACGGGAAAAATGAGAGATGGGTTTTACCCGGAGCCAAATCTTAGCTGCGGTCATGATGCTGTGTTTTGAGATGTTTCTGTGTTGCCTTGAAAGCAAAATGGAATGAGACCAGGAACCCAGGGCAGGACGGGGTTCTGTGCTCCCCTCTCTTAAATGACCCCTCCTTTGCTGGTACTACCCCTCCGGCCACCCCTCCCCTCCAGAGAGCACTCTCCTTCTGCGAAGGCTACCTTCACGGCCCAGAAAATCCTTCCTTATCCGGGGATCAGTCACACGCTTGGGACAGCAAAAAGGTATTTCACAAACTATTAATCTGAGAATATATTGCTTTTTTCCCCGATGCCACCCCTTACTGCCATTCTATGTATTAATACCACACCCCCCCACCCCGCAACCCACCCCTACCGCAAAGTAGCATCGAGAGCAAAGCAGAGCCTACCAGGCCTTTAATTATGTTTTACATACTTTGTACTTTGTTCTTATTGTTTTTGCTGCCCCTACAAGCTCATTCCTCTTAGTTTCAGATTTTTTTAATGCCATCTCCCTACAGAGAGCTGATTCCAGAAAGGCATCAGTGTATCCATTATCCCACACAAATAAAAGACAACCCACCGAAAGGTCCACCTTTTGGTGAACACCCTAAATGACCCTTGACTTGTTTTTTTTTAAATTCTTTTTTTGTTGGATGTCCCTTCATGTGAGTTTTATTTTTTAAGAACAAAAGAGCAACAAATAACGGTTAACAGCAAAGATCATAGTTCTTTCTAAATTGAGGATCATATTTATTTATTTTTCTTCTTTTAAGCATGGCTTAAATCCAGGAGGAAAATGTCCCCATCTGTAGGCTGGTAATGTACGTTCAGTAGTGTTCAATTGGTCGAGTTAATGAAATATGATGAAAGCCATCTAAATATCTCATGGGGGAAAGATACCTTGAACTTCACTCTGAAAACAGTGCTGGTGGGGAGACATTTCTGCATGAAATGTGCAAAATGATGGTGGGCCCATTGTTGCAATGAGCTTAGGGCTTTTTAGTCTAAGTCCAGGAGGGCGGGTTCAGGATGGGCCCTGGAGGCGCCATCTTGCGCAGGAGGCCGATGTCGAGAAAATGTAGAATCATCCCAGTCACTGCGCGCTCCTGCATCCTGTCCATTTTTCCTCTCCAAGGGGATGGATGACAGTCTGTGAAACTTGACCGCCATTTTTTTTCCTCAGTCAGTCAGCGTTAGGGTAATTGGCACGTTACATCCATTTTACAGTGTGGTGTACGTGCTGGCGGCGCTAATAAAAATAGTGAATAATCTCAGTAATGACCAGAAACGTGCGTGAGCGATTGCATCGAGCACATACTGGAGGCTTTGTTTGTCTTCAAGGACTGTATTACCAGCATGCAACTTTGAAACGCTCTGGGTTACCTGAGGCCTGAAAGGCGCTCCATCAAGTAGGAGGCCGTTCCTCTCGGCACGGACCTTAAGAGTGGCCCAGTATTCGCTTTAGGTCCCCCTGTTTGAAATGGAAAAGATTTAGCTCTGCTTATCCGTCACCATGCCTGCCAATTGCTTTTTTTCCCTTCCCCTTGCTTTTAGAGAAAGCAACTAGAAACACCCAGGCAATATAAATGGCTCTGAGCATCTAGAAACACCCAAGCACACAACGTTTGAGCAGGAAGTTCAGGGCTCATTAAAAATACGAATGTTGTAACTTATGGAATTGGCCGCTTTGAACACAGTCGTCTACACACCAGTGGTTCTCCAAATGTTTTATAGTAGTCGGGGCGTTTATGAGGCATCTCTCAATATCTATCTGCATATCACACTTCAGTATATTTCCCTAAGGTCCAGCTGGGCACGGCATTCGCAAGACCACTCCAGCCAATGAGGAGGCAGTCAGCCGTCCATGACTGATGTGAAAAGCACCTGTCACTTTATCAATGTCGACACCAACGTGTGGCAATTGTGTCACGACTATTTAGAAGAATTATATGCGTTTCTGCCCGTGCATATATGCTATCCTTTTAGCTTAAGCCCTTGAATTGTTTACATTCTATAAAATTAAGTGCATTGTTACCTACTTGGAACTTAACTGTGCGTAGAGTGTTTGGAAGATTTCTTTCTCTGACCTTTGATTTTCTTAATCAAAGAATTGTGTCCATTGGAAACGTTTGTACAGAAATGGCTGAGTTGATTGTGTAAGAGCATGGAGAAACTGTACCACTGCTAATAAAAGGTTAGTTGAGAGAGCAAATAGGATGGGGAGGAAATGTTCCAAGGAGGAAGAAAGAAATTTTCTTTCTTTGAAGAAAGGAAAGAATGACTGGAAGTGAGATCAAGAATGAGCCACTCTAGGTTTGATCATACAGAAGCAAATGTTGGGAAGAACCAATAAGGTTCAAAACTATTCAGCCCAAAGGACCGAGGCCACGAGATAAACACCAAATAAATACACTAACCACTGCCGAGGTGGAAGGGCTTCGTCTCCATACTGTGTGAGCCGCCCATCCTGAGAGCTGTAAGATGGGAAACGCACAGACCAAAATCAAAACCAAACCAAACGAGAACAACCAACAACCACACACGTACACACAACATGTGCTAGTTATGTATTCCATACATACACATTTTTTTTTTTTTTTTAGCATTGGCTTTTGGGGGTGCTGAGATTAAATTATGAAATGGTCCATAATGTTAAAGTACGTGTTAAAGTACATGACTAGATACATGAAATATATCAATATCTTATTGATAACTATTAAGATCCATTGGGCCTGCATATATGACTCTGGGTACAGCTAGTTTCTTTAAAGTGTGTCCTTTCAACCATTTATGACATGTCCAACTCCCAGTAGCACCAGCTTATCTGACACATGGAGCAGATCATTTTTAACAATCTCCTCTATATTTCAGAATTCTCTTCGGTAATAATTATACTAGAATCAGTAACAATCATTATTTGTTTGTGTTTTGGTTTTAAAACAATTATCAGTTATAAAAAGAATGAATTTAAATATTAAAGATAGTGTTCAAATTCAGGAAAATATTTCATATATGAACCAAAATTTGTACTTACCCCCCAAAAAATTATAGTTTGTGATCATGCAGACTTTCATATCTGGCTTCTTTCACGTAGCAAATTGTTTTCAAGGTTCACCATGTCGTAGCATGTATCAGTATGCCATTCCTTTTATTCCCCAATATTATTCCCTTCTATAAGTACCCCGCATTTTGTTTATCTGTTTATCAGTCGATGGACATTTGGGTTGTTTCCACTTTTTGGCTATTATGAATAATGCTATGAACACTTATGTACAAGTTTTTGTGTTGACATATGTTTTCATTTATCTTGTGTAGATACCTAAGAGTGGAATTTCTGGATCATACGGTAGTTCCACGTTTAACATTTTGAGGAACTATCAAATTCTTTTCCAAAGCAGCTATACCGTTTTGCATTCCCACCAACAGTGTGTGAGGCTTCCAATTTCTCTGTTTCTTTGTCAGCACTTGTTACTGTCTGTCTTTTTTAGTACAGCCATTCTAATGGGTGTGATGTAGTATGTCATTGTGGTTTTGATTTGCATTTCCTTAATGACTAATGATGTTGAGCATCTTTTTATGTGTTTGTATACTTTCTTTGGAGAAATGTCTATTCAAATCATTTACCCATTTAAAAAGTGAGGTTGTCTTTTTATAATTGATTTGTAAGAGTTATTTATATATTCTGATCCAAGTCCTTTATCAGATTTATGATTTGTAAATATTTTCTCCTATTTCTGGGTTGTCATTTCACTTTCCTGATGGTATTGTTTGCAGCACAAAAATTTTAATTTTGATGTAGTTCAATTTATTTTTTTCTTTTGTTACTTGTGTATTTCATGAAATATCTACGAAATCATCGACTATCCCAAGATCACAAATATTTACTCCCATGTTTTCTTCTAACAGTGTCATATTTTTAGCTCTAACATTTAGGTCTGTGATACATTTTGATGTAATATTTGTATATGGTGTGAGGTAGGGGTTCAAATTTATTCTCTTTCACCTGGATATCTTTTTGTCCCAACACCATAATTAAAAAGATAATCCTTTCCTCATTGAATTGTCTTGACTCCTTTTGTCAAAAATCAATTGACTATAAATTAGGGTTTATTTTTGGACTCTCAATTTTATTTCATTATCCATATGTCTATCCTTATGCTAGTACCACCACTTCTTGGTTATAAGAGCTTTGTGGTAAGTTTTGAAACTGGGAGGTATGAGTTTTTCTACTTTGTTTTTCATTTTCAAGAATATTGAAATATTCTTGGATACCCTGGGCCCCTTGGATTTCCATGCGAGTTTTAGGGTCAGCTTGTCAGTTTCTGCAAAAAACAGGAGGAGATTTTGTCAGGAATTGTGTTGAATCTATACATCAGTTTGAGAAGTGCGAACAGGGGATGTCTTTCCATTTATTTAGATCTTGTTTAGTTTCTTTCAATGATGTTTTTATAGTGTTCAGCGTATAAGTTTTCACTTTCTTGTTAAATTTATCCTTAAGTATTTTATTCCTGTTGATGCTATTGTAAATGGATTTTCTTAATTTTGTTTCCAGATCGTTTATTACTAGTGCACAGAATAACAGTTGGTTTTTATATTGATCTTGTATCTCTCAATCTTGCTGAACTTGATGATTACTTCTAGCGTTTTCTTAGTGGAATCCTTGGGATTTTCTATGTACGAGAGCACATCATCTGCGAATAGAGATAGGTTTACTCTTTTTTTCCCCCAATCTGGATGCCTTTCATTTCTTTATTTCTATTTCTTTGTCTTTTTGCCTAATTGCCTTGGCCAGTCCCTCTGATAGGAATACCCATGACAAGTATCCGTGTCTTGGTCCACAGGAACTTACTTTAAAAATGAGCATGTTGTGTAGCTGGGTTGGTGTGTATTGGGGGCAGACTGCAGAACTAAATTAACTCCCTGGGAGAGTACAATATTTGTTAAAGTTCAAGTAATAGAAATGTGCTAATCTGAAGCTCACATATATATTATTTCAAACCCAACACGGGAATGTAAATTGATGCAGCCAATTTAAGGAGTTTCCTTAAAAAACTAAAAATAGAGCTATCATATGATCCAGCAATCCCACTCCTGGGCATATATCCAGAGAAACCCATAATTCAAAAAGTACGTGTACCCCAATGTTCATTGTAGCACCATTTACAACAGCCAAGACATGGAAGCAAGCTAAATGTCTATTGACAGATGAATGGATAAAGAAGATGTGGTACATATATACAATGAAATACTACTCAGCCCTAAAAAAGAATGAAATAATGCCATTTGCAGCAACATGGTTGGACCTAGAGATGATCATACTAAGTGAAATAAGTCAGACAGAGAAAGACAGATAACATGATATTGCTTATATGTGGGATCTAAAAAAAAATGAAAACAAAAACACACAAATGAACTTATTTCTGAAACAGAAAGAGACTCACAGATGCAGAAAACAAACTTCTGGTTACCAAAGGGGAAAGAGGGGTGGAGGGATAACTTAGGAGGCTGGGATTAACATACACACTAGTATGTATAAAATAGATAACCAAAAAGGACCTACTGTAGAGCACAGGGAGCTATACTCAATATTATATAATAACCTATAAGGGAAAAGAATCTGTGCTGTACACCTGAAACTTCCATGATATTGTAAATCAATTATACTTCAATAAAAAAATTTAAAAATACCCCCAAAACCAACAGTAACCACAGCCATTGTTTAGAACTCAGCCCAACCAAAGATACTTTTCAGGGGAGAGCAGTCTATCACTGGTATTGTGTAGAATTATACACCATAAAATTCTGCTGGTGGCACCTTGATAATAGAAACAGACCGACTTTCAGTGGGTTTTCTGTTACTTTACAATTCTCCATGGAGAACACGCCCCCTACTGCCTGCACCCAGGGCGGACGGCTCCCACTGCCCCACCACTGGCGCACCAGTGCCCACCCCACTTAGCGGCAGTCTCCGAACCCTGCTTTGACACAGTTCTGTCTCTGATGTGCACAGCAGATCACACAGAGGCACGACTGTGTCTTATCCATTTGTGTCTCCCGCCCCTCCCTGTGCACAGAAGACCCTTCACACTTGCCTGCTGTGTCGACTGAGATGGTCTGGGGGCCGGCTGAGTAGCAGTCTCTGTTCTCCCTCAACACTGCTCTCGGGGGCCTGTGGGCAGAGGGCACGGGATGACAGTGCTGTAGGGGCTGCAGGGTTGTGTCCGCACCCCCTTGGGGGGAGCAAGGGCATGTGAGAACGACGTGGTTCTGCTGTTACTCACCGTGTGACCCTGGGCCCACGGCTGCATGGGAATCAAAGTGCAATCCTGACCTGCGGCCGCCACCTTGGGCCCCTCCCCCTTTCGCTGCCCACCTTGGAACGGAAAGACTGCCACTAGGCTAGTGGCTAGGTTACTGAGCCTTTTGAAGGAATGAGGCCTTGTGAATAAGAAGGGGGAGAAACAACCTGCGTTTATCATTCCTGCCCTCTAGGGGCTCACAGCCTTGAGCTTGTCAAAATATATTTTAAAACGTGTTTCATTTTTTTGCACAGATTAGGGGGAAATGAGGAGGGTATCGTTTCCTTACAGAAGCGCACTATTTCTAGGGAGAAAAAGAATTCTTTTGCAAAGAAAGTGCGTGCTCCTGAAGATGCTGTAAAGGAGAGGATGCTAGCAGGGCCCCACTCAAGTCCCTGGTACTTCGTCACTCCAGGTACAAAGGCCCTGCTGTTGTCAGCTGCAAATGCTGGGGAGCCTCACTGACCCAGAGGAGCAGCCCCCGGAGAGCGCTCAGCTAATAACTGGTGGGGCTGGAGGACAGTTATCCCGGGGCACTCCCTGGCTAGTAGGGTAAGTCCAAGGTGTGATCTGTCTCCGGAGGTCCCAGCAGGACCAGCTCCAGCCGCCCACCGTGCTTACCGGATCAATGGCAGACCATGTACTCCTTGCCTTCCCTTTCCCATATCATTTCCTCACTGCCTTACTGGCGAGTTTGGGGACCACCTCCCATATAAATGACAAGCCCTCGAATCTTTTTTCAGGGTCCCACTTTGGGGTCCCCAACCCAAGACAGAATGAAAGGCAAAATGACGAGGGTTGATTGAGGGGCTCTCGGGAACCAGGAGAGGCCAGAGCCACTTCCTTTTTTTTTTTTTTTTTTTGCGGTACGCGGGCCTCTCACTGCTGTGGCCTCTCCCGTTGTGGAGCACAGGCTCCGGACGCGCAGGCTCAGCGGCCATGGCTCACGGGCCCAGCAGCTCCGCGGCATGTGGGATCCTCCCGGACCGGGGCACGAACCCGTGTCCCCTGCATCGGCAGGAGGACTCCCAACCACTGCGCCACCAGGGAAGCCCATCACTTCCATTTTTTTCTTGATAATTCATGATCTGCCAGAGTAGGGGTCAGCAAACACCAGCCCATGGACCAAATCTGCCCTGCAATCTGTTTTTGTAAAGTCTGTGAGCTAAGAGTTGTCTTTACTTGTTTTGTTATGATCTCATGATAGAAGGATGTTTACTCTTAGAGAATCTCACTTAAGTTCTTTTCCCTCGAGTTTTATTGAGATATAATTGACCTATAACATGGTATTAGTTTCAGGTGTGCAAGGTACCGACTTGATATGTGAATATATAGCAAAGGGTCACCATAATAAGTTAACATTCATCACCTCACATAGTTAGAAAAAAATTTTTTTCTTGTGATGAGAACTCTGATTGTGCCTCTTCCAAGTTGGTTAGGGGATTTATTTAACAAGACGTTGGTTCGTTCTGCAGGGTGGTGTGTGGGTTGCTTTATAGATGAATGAAGAACGTTGTCTCCTTTCTAACACGTCGGTGGACTTCATCTGGAGATCTCACAGGTCTGTGTGAGAGGCCCTTTGGGAGTGCGTGGTCTGGGTCACGTGTCCTTACGTTGAGAAGCCAGTAAATTGGCTTTTGGGAAGCTCTTTTCTGTATCTGTGGAAAGGGGATCGTAAGTCCTACCCCACTGGTCTGTTGTGAGAAGTCGGTGGGGCTGGTGAGTAAGCCTGTGAGGCGTTTCCTTCCCCAGCCCAATGCTGGCCTTTGACATGAGGTGGAGTCAAGCCCCCCTTTGTGTGGCTTCTTTAAAGTTTCAGAGCCTTTGGTGAGTGTCAGACAAGTGTCAGATGAAAGGCGGTTTATGAATATAACATGTTGTTCTGACGCTAATTAAGCTTTATGCCCTAAGTGATATAAATAACAGTAATAATTTTAAAAAAGGAAAAAAGTGTAGTCTAGGTGAAGGAGTCCACCTTTCCTACCTGACCTGTGGGCGTGAGAACAATGATAGACTCACCTTTCCACCAGAAGGACAGAGCTACACAGAACCTGGGCAGCAGGGGCACAGACCCCGAGAAATTAAGTTCATTCCGGCTGAGAATGAGAACTTGAGGAGTATAAAGCTCTCTGTTCCGGGGCGGGTGATGTCGGCCAACCCTTCTACTCTTCTGGCGCCTCTTTCTCCTACCCCTAGGTGGCGCTCTTTCTCCTGTCTCAGCACCACCCTTTGGTGACTCTGTCCACCACCTCCTTTCCCCCTGGACCACCTCCAATGCTCTCCATGGCCAATCTCCCCTCCAAATCCCACCCATCCAAAGGTTATGGCTACACCTGATATTTACTGCACCCTCCTATGTGTCAGCACTGCGCGAGCTCTTTATATAGAACCTCAGTTAATCCTTACGATAACTTTGCCTCTTGGTTTGGGTTTCCCCAGAAGCTGACACTGACATGAGGATTTCTGTGTAAGTGGTTTATTGGGGAGGTGGTCCCAGGAAACACTGGTAGGGGTGAGGGAAAATGAGGCCAGGAAGGGAAGGCGGTGAACACAGAGCATCTGATGAGCAAGTTACCACTGGGAACAAGAGGACGTCAACCCCATGGGGGATGACTTCCATGGCATCAGGACAATCTCACCTGGGGACAAAGGAGCTGTTCTTGGCATTTTTTATTTTTTGTTATTTTTTGTTGCACCACATGGCTTGTGGGATCTTAGTTCCCCAACCAGGGATTGAACCCGCACTGTTGGCAAAGAAAGCGCAGAGTCTTAACCACTGGACCGCTGGGGAATTCCCACTGTTCTTTCTATAACAGCTCTTGGAGTGTCTGGAAAGCATCCCTTGGGCACAGAGATGCAGGTATAGCTAAGGGGGGCCTGTAGGTGCTCACTAAATTAGTCAGGTCCCAGGGGAGGATGCTGGCTGTGTTTACCTGATTCTCAGAGTGAGTCAGTCCCCATTTGGCAGATCAGGAAGTCAGTGCTGACTGAAAGAGGCTCAGTCATTAGCCCATGGCCACTGACTCGTAGTAGAACCGGACATTCCCACTGGCCCTCCCACTCCGTGCCCTGTACCCAGCACCAGGAGGAACCGAGTCATATAGGAAAAAGCACAGATAGCATCCATGACCAAACTGCTGGCCCCTAGGCCCAGGGCCTTGTCTTTTCATCTTTGGGCCCCCACTGGGCCTAGCTCACACCTCTCCTGCCTGTACCTGAATGTCGAAGCACAGAATGAATTTGAACTGGCTCCATTTGTGAGGATGGCATGTGAAAGAGGAAAAGTTCACCATCAGGAGGAGAAGATCTATGTGTGCATAAAATCATGATTCATCCCAGGGGGGATGAGCCTTGCAGTTCAATCTTTGCAGAGAGAAGACATCTAAAAGCACGGGTCCACAGTCAAAAGAAATCCAAATGAGTTTCATTCCTACGTCACGTTTCTCCAAACATATTACAGGGAGTCCAACCTAAAACCATCACGAGCACTCCTTACAGCCCCTCCCACTGCCCCCAATCCCCAGCTGCTCTCACCATCCTACCCCCAACCACTCTTTCCCAAGCCCTGGCCCTTGGGCCCCTTTTCCCCCCTTCCCAGGCTGTCCTGTAGATCAGATTCCAGAAAGCAAGAATCCCTCCTCTTTAGGTGATGGAAAACGGACCCAGTGACAACAGATTTTTATCTGATTCAGGCCCTTTTGACTTGGATCCTCTTATCTGTAGCCAAACACATCTTAACTGGTGTTGCTCAAGAGGAGAGAGAATACTTTCTTAATCTGGGCCCCACCAATTGTATTGTGTTATATAAGAACAAGTTTGGTTGTCTCCAGTTCCTGGGAGGGGGGCTTCTAAACCTTTGGAATCTCCCAAGTGACAGGAGCGTCTGTTGTTCACGGTGGGCCCCTCAGACCACACCTGAGTTTATTCTAGAAGGATGACGCAGCATGGGGACCTGCCACACCAGAAGAACCGACCGTGTGATTAGAGGGTTGGGGCACTGAGCCAGCTGGAAATTGCGTTAAATCATGTAACCAATGAATCAAACAATAATGCCCGTGTAGTGAAACTCCAGGAAAAACTCTGGACACTGAAGCTCATTGCCCTATTTGTTGGTAATCAGACATCTCTGTTTGGGGAGTGTGAAGTGTCTGAGGACATAGAGTCTTGCCTTTGGGGTTTTCCCAGTCGTCATCCTATGGGTCTCTTCTTTTGGTTGGTCCGAATTTGTGTCCTTTATAAAAAAACAGTAATAGTCGGTACAGCACTTTCCTGAGTTCTCGGAGTCATTCTAGTGAATTACCAAACCCGAGGGAACAGTGGGGGCCCTGAATCTGTAGCCGGATGGTCATAAGTGCAGGTGGCCTGGGGACTCCTGAGCTTGCAGTGTCTACAGTGAGGACTGTCTTAACCTGTAAAATTTGACCCAACTCCCCACAGTTTGTGTCAGAATTGCATTGTCATGCGTTTCCTCCTTGTACCGTGTCTAAGGGGATACAATTTAGATGAGAACTTGCCATTTCTGGGTGGAAAAATCACTTTTTAGGGTGTGACTAATTCATTACTCGGGGTCCCAGCTTTTCCCCTTAGAAAATCTTCTGCCCTTCTGTTTTGTTTTCCGTTTTTGATCACAGTGAGGATAAGGGTGGAAAATGATTGCCTGGGGATTGCAAACCAGGCTATAATGAACGGGCAGCCCCAGAGCTGGAAGTCCTGACTGTGTTTCCCTTTTAAGAGAAGATGAGCAATGAGGGTCAGAGGCCAGATTCTTAAAGAATCCTAACCTCCCTCCACAGTTTGTGCTACTTAATGGCTCTGCGTAAATACTTCCGCAAGACCCAACAAATTAATGGCTCATAAGGTCTTTAAAGCCCTGTAAAAGCAGCAAAGAAATGAGAAAGAAGACCCAGCTTGTTCGGTACAAAGTTATTGGGATCAAGCTGGGTTTGGTTTCTTTTGTTTACTCATTGGTTTCCAAAACTAAATTTCGGGAGGACAGATCATTAAGGATAAAAGATGCTCCAGTGTACTTGAAACTCCTTGAGAACCAGGTAAAAAGGCGATAAAATACAAAATTGATTGTGGCTGAGGGTTTTTCTAATGCCAAGGACAACAGCAGTAGACAGAAACACAAACTGTGGACCATTGAACTCGGCCAGATCATGTCCCACCCTCCCGCAACCAGTTTTCCAGGGCAAAAGTCCCCATCAGGTAGACATGAAAGAGAAATGCACTATTTGTGTTTAGAACCTGGAATTTGGGGTCCTTTTGGAATATTCATTTCAGTTATGCAACTAATATTGATTGAGCCTGAATTGTGCCTGGTCCACCTCTGGCCAATCTTGCTGGGAACGTTTTCTTAGAGCTTTCCGTAGCTCCGCAGCCTCCATATAGAAGATCCAGTGAGACTTCAAGCACTTGGGTGTCCTAAAAACCTGTGCTGAAATCATCCGTGTTCCACACACAAACTCTGTGATCTTAGGCAAACTCAATTCCCTCATTTGTAAAAATGCCACTGCTACAACTACTTATAGTGGGTCAAATGGTGTCCCCCCTAAATTCATGTCCACTGGAACCTCAGAATGTGGCCCTCTTTGGAAATAGGGTCTTTGCGGATGTAGTTAGTTAAGGATCTTGAGATGAGATCATCTGCGTTTGGGGTGGACCCTAAATCCAAGGATGAGTGTCCCTATAAGAAGAGGAGAGGATACAGAGAGGCAGACCCTGGCACCCTGGGGAAGGCCACGTGAAGATGGAAGCAGAGACTGGAGTGATGTGTCTACAAGCTAAGGAACACCAAGGATCGCCAGCGACCACAGGAGCTAGGGTAGAGGGGCATGGAGTGGGCTCTCCCTCAGAGCCTCCAGAAGGAACCAGCCCCGCCAACGCCTTGATCTCAGACTTCTGGTCTCCAGAACTGGGAGACAATATTCTTCTGATGTCTTAGGCCCCCCAGTTTGTGGTAATTTGTTACAGCAGCCTTAGGAAACTGACCTAGTACTCTATACAGAATGATGGCACAGTAAGTGGAAAGATGGACCCAAGTGTCTGATCAAGGCAAACACTCAACCGGTGTTAGTTCTTCTTGCTATTCCAGGCTGTTTTAATAGGTAACATTGGAGCTATGGGCTGGTATTCAGCTTCATCTACCAGCGTCCCAATGTATTCACTGGAAAAGGTCTTAGTGCATGTCCAACATTGTGCCCTAGCTTGGGCTTTCACTTTTGAGGTTTTTGGTTATTTTCGTACATGTAGTGGACATTGTCGGTGCCTTGCCCACATGCCCTTGACAGTCCTCATTTCTATACACACTGACCCACCACTGGCTTGTAACTGCAGCAGCTATAGCTCTTTCTGAGAGCTCTCTCTGGCTGCTGGCCCCTGCTGGGTTTGCACCTGGGACAGAGAGTGGAGCCTCCCAGGAATGCCTTCTAACCAATGACTCATGAGACTGAACCAATTCCCCAGTTCCTCATCCCCCAGCTGGGATGGCTCTGAGGATGGCTCTGAGGTGGGATCCACAGAGGGTCCCGCTGGCCCTGGGACTGAGCCCCAGTTGCCCACAGCAGTAAGCTGTTTGGTGACACGCACAGTATTGGTTTTCTTCCTATATTGGTTTCCTGTGGTTTCCATAACAGATGGCCCCAGATTGATGACTGAAAAACAACAGACACTGTTTTCTCACAGTTCTGGGGGCCAGACGACTGAAATCAGTATCTTTGATTTGAAACCAAGTGTTGGTGGGGCTATGCTCCCTCCAGAGTCTCTAGGAGACACTCGGTTCCTTGCCTCTTCCAGTTGCTGGTGGCTGTCGGCATCCTCGGCATTCCTTGACTTATGGCCACATCACTCCAATCTCTGCCTCTGCCTCCACAAGGCCTTCTCTTCCGTAGTCAGATCTCTACCTCCCTCCTATAAGTGTAATAGAGCGCTCCAGTGCGCGGCCCTTAGCCCTCGGCCATTGCAGTGCGCCCTTACCGCCGCCCCCCACCTCACCCCGTTACCAGGCAACGGTTACCCGGAGACCATTAATGCCTGACGCTTAGAGGGCGTCAGAGGGCCTGCTCAGCCACTGGTCGGCGCTGCAGTGGGCCTCGCCCCCTAGTGAGCGACTGTCAAGCTGCCACCGTCCCGGGGGCACTGAGCCAAAGGTCGGTGGAGTGGTGGTCGTCAGGTGGAGAGTGAGGTAAGAGGAAGACCCTGGTCTTCTCCCCGGGGCCCACCAGCTCCCCGGCCTCGGGCTGGCAGGTGAGCTGGGGGCCCAGAGAACAGGCTGGGGGTGTGTCCTGCAGAGCTCCAGAGCCCTGGCCCGGACCACCCGCTGGCCCGGCCCAGGCCCTGAGGCAGCCATGACCCTCTCCCCCATCCCTGCCTCTGCGACCTAATGGCAGAGGCAGTTTGCATGGGACACAGTCTGGGGGACCTGGCCCCCACCGTTTAGGCAGCCTGAGGAGCCTGAGGGCCGGCTGGGTCCTGGGTGCCTGGCTCCCTCAGCGAGGACGGCTGGGCAGGGTCTGGGGACCCGGCCCTGAAGGGAGCCACCAACTGAGATCTGCCTCTTCAGCCAGGCCTGGGCACTGGCGGGAGGACCCAGACTGGGTGCTGGACGAACGCTCTGGGGCAGGGTAACCCTTCCCCCCCGCCCCCCCTCCCCCCGCAGGGACCCCCTTCTCTCAGCCAGGCCTGGACCTCAAAGGATGAAAGTTGTGCCTTGGGACCTACCCTTTTCTTGTCAGAACAGAACATTTATTTTGGTGGAGGGTTACAGGAACGTGATGACCCGACCATGACCTGACCTCAAGAACAGAGGATCCCACAACAAGAAGTTTGCACCAAGGAACCACGCCCCTCCCTCACCGTTCCTATGAAAGGGCTTTGGGGAAAGCTTTCAGGGAGTTTGGGGTTTTTAAGGCATGAGCCACCCACCTCCCTCACGGCCCTGCAATAAACCTTTCTGTGCTCCAAACTCTGGCGTTTTGGTGGTGTTTGGCTTCGCTGTGCGTCCGGTGCCATAAGGACACCTGGTGGCATAAGGGCCCACCCACGTGACCCAGGACAGTCTCCTTGCCTCAAGAGCCTTAACCACATCTTCAAAGTCCCCTTTTGCTGTACCGGTCGCAGGGGTTAGGACTTGGGTGTCTTGTCGGGGCCGTGGACCACACCTCCCTTCCGCAATGCTTCCTGGAATCAGCGTCCCAGGAAACGAGTCTCACCTCATCTCAGGGCGAGGACCTCATCTCTGACCGTGTCATTTACCAGGGAACGAGATTCACTCTTTCAGGGAACCACTTACCCACGTTGTTCTCACATTTCACTAACAATTACACTTGCTTGAGTCTGAATAAAGTTGTTACGTTCTTTGATGGTTGTCTGTTAACTCACAACCATCATTCCAAGGTGGAAGGAGTGACTGGCTCGAATAGGTTTTTGGGTAGTAATAATCCAAGAGAAAGAAATCAAGAAGTCTAACAGGGACTCTCACTGCCACTTGAAACACCTCTCAGCTTCACTCTCTGTGGTTTAAATTTATAATTTGATATTTCCAGTGGGACAGAAGTTTGGGTGGGAGAGTCATGGGCCAGAGGGAGCCCAAACTCTCATAGCTGTGGATTTTCACTTGCCGTGGGCTGTGGGGATAAGAAGTGAGAGAGGTGAGTGCTTCCTGGCAGGCCCCTCTGGGTGGGCAAGGGTGAGAACACCCCTAGTTCCCCATGGGTGTGGGTGTTTCCTTGGCACCAAGGCTGAGATCTTTGGCGGTTGACACTGCAACTTTCACTGGAGGGGTTGGAGTTACCATACTGTGTTTGGATATGTTTGTTTGTTCGCTTACTTCCTCATTCGTTCTTTTTTTTCAAATTGAAAGATTCTTTAACTTCTATAGAGCTTCACAGTTTTCAAAAGTTTCACACACTATTTCACATAATCCCATAATAACCCTTTTTTCCCCTACCCCTTTCCCTTTTTCCCCGTAAACCCCTATTTTGTTCTCTATGTCTGTGAATCTGCTTCTTTTTTGTTTTATTCACTAGTTTTGTATTTTTTAGATTCCACATATACGCGATATCATACAGTATTTTTCTTCCTCTGTCTGACTTATTTCACTTAGCATAATGCCCTCCAAGTCCACCCCTGTTGCTGTAAATGGCAAAATTTCATTCTTCTTTATGGCTGAGTAGTATTCCATTGTATATATATACCACATCTTCTTTATCCACTCGTCTGTCGATGGACATTTAGGTTGCTTCCATGTCTTGGCTATTGTAAACAGTGCTGCTATGAACATTGGGGGTGCATGTGTCTTTTCAAATTAGAGCGTTTTTTTCGGATATATGCCTAGGAGTGGAATTGCTGGTCATATGTTAGTTATTCATTTTCTCTTCTGTTGAGCAATCTCGATGGAGTGGCCATCCCATGCCAGGCAGTGGAAGGGCTTCTTTCCATCAGGAGGAGGGAGGTTCGGAGGGCTTTCCTGCAGAAGCGATATTTAAATGGAGACTCCAAGGGTGAGTAGGCGTGAGTTCATTAGATGACAAGCAGAGACAAGTGTCTCCTGGAAGAAGGAACAGTACATGCAAATCCCTGAGGCAAAGAAGAAAAGGCCCAGGAGATCAAGGGCAAGACACAGAGCACAGGTGTCCTGAGCACAGTGAATGGAGATCAGAGCAGAAGGGTGAGGCAGGGGCTGCTCTGGGACCCTGCTGGAGAGTCTGTATTTATTCAAAACACAATGGAAAGCCACCAAAGGCCTGGAGGAACGTCATGATCTGATAGATGTTTTAAGAACATCCCTCACTCTGGCTACTGTGTGCAGAAAGCACTAGGAATGGGGGAGGGTGGGAGCAGGGAGGGCAGGTTCAGCTCTTGGGCATCTGGTAAGACAAGCTGGTGGCTGGCTGGAGGGTCACTGGGGCTTTACGCTCCGTTATGGTCTGAACTGTGTCCCCCATGAATTCATGTGTTGAAGACCTGACCCCAGGACCTTGGAACATGACTGTGTTTGGAGAATGGGGTCTCTAAAGAGGTGATTAAGGTAAAACGAGATTGTAAGGATGGACCCTAATCTAATCTGACTGTGTCCTTATAGGAAGAGGAGGTTAGGACCTAGATGCACACGGAGGACCGACCACATAAAGATGGGGGTGGGGCAGGGAGACAGTTATCTATAAGCCAAGGAATGGTGCTTCAGGAGAAACCAACCCGGCAGACAGTGCAGTCTTGGACTTCCAGCCTCCAGAATTGTGAGAAAATGAATTTCTGTTGTTTAAGCTGTGGTACTTTGTTAAGGCAGCCCCGGCCCCCAGCCCCCTGCAAACGAATACACACGGTGTTAGCTAAAAGCAGGCCAGCCCATGTGGTCCAGGTCCCATCCTTTCCCCTTCTGCTTCCTCCACAGGCTTGCCTTCTCTCTGTCCACAGCTGTCTCTCGGGTAGAAGGGCTATATTTCCCATGGACTCGCCGGCTCGCCAGCCGACAAATGCCATCCTCTGGAAAGCCAGGTGGCCTCCTGTCCTCTGCAGCCTGTATCCCAGAATACTTTTGCACGGTCTATTTCCAGAGAACTCACTCAAAAATTCTGAGCTGCCCCATCCATTGCCCCAAGCCTCCTACACACTTACAGCCATTCCCCAACAAATGAATGTCACTTCTACATTATAGGGACAGACCAGATTAGCATTTAGCACAGAAAGGGGCTGCTTCTTCCTTTCTTTTTTTTTTTTTTTTCAAATCATATAACTCTAAATTACCTTCAATTTCCTAAATGGAATTTGGCTGGAGATTCACTCTGGTATGGAGTAGTCTGTAGTGAGATTATATTATGTTTGGGGAAAACATTCAAATGACCAAGATAATTAATTTTGCATAACAGCCAACATATAGCAAGATCCAAAACCGTAACTCAAAGCCTGCAACCTGCCAGGGCCCCTGGGGCTGATAATGTTTCTTTCAAGATACAGCAGCAAAGACAGTTCCAGGGACCCGTGAAATGCAGAGGTTTTAAATCTGGAAATGTTGGGTTCTTTCTGTTCCGGTAACAAAAACAATGGTCATCTTTTCTCAGTAGCTGTCATTTGCGTAGGTTCTCTCCTGGGTTTGGGAAGATGAAAGAAATGCCGGGCCCAGAGGAGCGTCCTGAATGGGTTTTGCTGGGAGGAATCTTTTGAGAATCAATTCCAAGTATTTAAAATATTTGGTGCTGTTTCAAGAGCTCAGCTTATGATAGGATGGAGCGTGTGTGTGTGTGTGTGTGTGTGTGTGTGTGGTGTGTGCGCTCGTGAGCATGTGCTTATCTTTTAAAGGAAAGGATAAACTCAAACCCTTTTTGTTTCTTTGAATCCTCTTCGCCAGGTGGCTTGATCTGTATATTAGACTCGTCTGAACATCTGGGAAGGGTCCGACTCGGCAGCAACTTTCTGGTTCTGATTCATTGTCAAAATCACCTCGGAAATAGCCAGGAGCTGGCTGCCTGCCCACCTTCGTCCTTGCATCTCTTGGCTGCGTCTAAGGCTAACACAGTCCGAGAATATACATTAGGTTGGGAGCCGGGGAACCTACATGTTTTACGATCTGCTTCTCACTGCCTGCGTGGTCTCAGAAATAAACTCCTGTACTTACACAGTTGTTGGTGAATGTTCACGGCAGCGCTGTTCACAGGAGCCAAGACATGGGAACAACCCAAATGTCTGTCAGTGGATGAGTGGATACGAAGGGAGCCCAAGCTGCATGAGGAGACACAAGGAGGAGCCCCAGGCAGCGGTCAGCACCGACTGCCAGCCGGTGAGCGAATGAGCCTGACGTCCCGGCCCGGTCAAGCCCTCAGGAGACACAGCCCTAGCTAACCTCCCCCATGGAGGTTTTGTGTAGATGTGGCTCTAGCTACAGCTATAGATATATTGTTTATATACATACCTATATGTGTCTATATCTGAATCTGTATCTATCTAGATATAGATACATGTAGATATAGTCATATACATCTATCTATCTATCTGTCTGACTGTCTATCTATCTGTCTGACTGTCTGTCTATCTGTCTGTCTGTCTATCTGTCTGTCTATCTATCTATCTATCTGTCTATCTATCTGTCTGTCTGTCTGTCTATCTATCTATCTGTCTATCTATCTATCTGTCTATCTATCTATCTATCTATCTGTCTGTCTATCTGTCTGTCTGTCTATCTATCTGTCTATCTATCTATCTATCTGTCTGTCTGTCTGTCTATCTATCTGTCTATCTATCTATCTGTCTGTCTATCTATCTGTCTGTCTATCTATCTATATCTATCTATCTATCTATCTATCTGTCTATCTATCTGTCTGTCTATCTATCTATCTGTCTATCTGTCTATCTATCTATCTATATCTATCTGTCTGTCTATCTGTCTATCTGTCTATCTATCTATCTGTCTATCTATCTATCTATCTATCTGTCTGTCTATCTGTCTATCTATCTATCTATAATTGGCTCACACAGTTATGGAGGCTGACAAGTCCGAAATCTGCAGGGCATGTCATCAGGCTTGAGTCTCAGAGAAGAGCTGATGCTGTCCTGAGGCACTTGACCGGCAGAGTTTCTTTCTCCTTTGGGGATGTCAGTCTTTTTTTTTTTCTTATAGCCTTCAGCTGACGGGATGAGGCCACCACATTATGGAGGATAATCTGCTTTATTTAAAGCCTACTAAGTATTTTTAAAGAAGATTTGTTTGACGTGGGCCATTTTTTAAAGTCTTTATTGAATTTGTTACAATATTGCTTCTGTTTTATGTTTTGGTTTCTTTGACCACCAGGCATGTGTGATCTTCGCTCCCCTACCAGGGATCGAACCCACACCCCCTGCATTGGAAGGCAAAGTCTTTTTTTTTTTTTTTAATTGGAGTATAGTTGCTTTAAAATGTTGTGTGAGTTTCTGCTGTACAACAAAGGGAATCAGCTATATGTATATATATAGATCCCCTCCCTCTTGCGTCTCCCTCCCTCCCTCCCTATCCCACCCCTCTAGGTCATCACAGAGCACCGAGAAGATCTCCCTGTGCTGTGCAGCTGCTTCCCACCAGCTATCGGAAGGTGAAGCCTTAACCACTAGACCACCAGGGAAGTCCCCTGATTTAAGTATTAATGTTGTCTAAAAAATACCTTCACTGTCAACACCTGGACTGGTGTTTGATCACATATCTGGGTAACGTGGCCCAGCCAAGTTGACACAGAAAGTTAACCCTCACAGGGGGCAGTGAGCAGATCGTGAGGGACCCCCACCTAGAGTGCAGTCACCCAGATGACACTTCTGTCCAGGACCCACCCAGACCCCCTTGGGTCCCTTTCCTGTCTCAGGGCAGCTGTCTCCCAGCTCCGATGTCACCTCTTCCGCAGAGGCTGCCCTCGGAGAGAGGGCTGGAGCGGCGGCGGTTTTCTGCTGCCGAGGGTGGTCCTTAACCCACGGCTGACCCAAGAGGCTAAGTGTGGGAAGCCCAGCCCCTCGCCTCCGGCTGAGACAACTCGGAGACCTGATCTCTCCCGCGCGTCGGGCAGAAGCCACGCTCCACGGTGCGTCCCCCTGACCCCTCAGTTTCGCTGGGTTCCTTCACCTTTTCCCTGCTTGCTCCCCACTCACCCCACTCACTCCCTCAGCAGTTTCTCCTGCGAGCACAAAAGTCCTCATCTCAGGATCTGCTCCAGGGAAACCCAACCTAAGACAGGCCCCATGTGAAGACAGGAGCAAGGTATGGTGCAGTCACGTGCGTTCATGAGAACAAACATTCCCCGAGCACCTGCTGGCCGCGAAGCCGTATTTCCAGGCACTGGAGACAGAGCAGTGAAGCAAACAGGCAGAACGCCTCTGCTTGTGGGGCTGACATCCTTCCCTTTGGCCTCACTAGGAGGCTTTCCTAGGCTGGGGTGGAATTTATGCATCTGTTCCAGTCGTGCTGGTCCCTGCTTTGTTACTGTCAGCCCAGCCTTATCCCCACGAGGTCTTGGTAGAGACCTGAGAAGGCGACCCTCAGTTTTGATTTGATCTGTGCCTGGTGTATCTCCCCGTTGCCGCTGGTTTCTTGCTCTTACAAGCAGAAATCAAGCGCACGTTACATGCAGCCGCCAGCGCGAGGCGGGTCTCAACCTTTCCGTAGTGTAGCCAAGCCACAGATGCTATGCTCCTGGTACCACTGCGGAGGGCCCCAGTCTCGCCTCCCCGCTTGCCCACGGCTCTCCTCTCCTCCTCACACCCTCTTCCTGCTGTCCCCACCCCAATCATGCTGATCAAACCGCGAATACACTCCCCGATGTGAGCCAGACCATTCCTCCCTAGGATCAGAGGTCCCGCGCGTCCCAGAGCACCTGGCTGCTGTGACCGCCCACTTTATAGAAGCACCACGTGAAGGTGCGTTGGCGTTTGGTGACAGCTATGGAAATTCAATAAAAGGCAAGTTAATTAAAACAGAACAAGCTGTGGCCTGGGGCAGCAAAATGTAACCGTTTATTATGCGGCTGAATGTGAGGCGACACGGGGAGTGTAATGTTTTCTCTCTCTCCCGCTGTGTTTCTTGGAGTCTGTTTCGCAAAGGCAGAGTGCGAGTCTGTCTGCCGGCCGGGGATGGATGGCTCCAGACTGGGATGTGTGTATGGACAGGTATGTGGATGGCCCTGGGCACCAGGTTGCAGACGAAGAAAACCCACAGACTGTGAGCTGCTGGGCAGGGCACGAACCCTGGCTTGCACTTGCGTATAACCCCAGTGCACATGCGGGGCCTGGTCCTCACTGAGGGCACCTGTTATTAATTGCTGTGAAACAAAACATCCTGTAACGGGCTGAATTATGTTCCCCCAGATGTATAGGTTGGAGTCCTAGCCTCTAGGACCTCAGAATGCATTTGGTGATGGGGTCTTTAAAGAGGTGGTTAAGGGACTTCCTTGGCGGTCCAGTGGTTAATACTTTGCCTTCCAATGCAGGGGATGCAGGTTGGATCCCTGGTCGGGGAGCTAAGATCCCACATGCCTCGTGGCCAAAAATACCAAAACATAAAACAGAAGCAATATTGTAACAATTCAATAAAGACTTTAAAAATGGTCCACGTCCAAAAAAGTCAAAGAAAAAATAAAGAGGTGGTTAAGGTAAAATGAGGTCATACGTGGGACCCTAATTCAACATGACCAGTGTCTTTATAGGAAGATGAGATTAGGACACGATGCACACACAGGAAAGACCATGTGAGGACACAGGGAGAAGACGGCCACCTGCCATCCAAGGAGAGAGGCCTCAGAAGAAACCAACCCTGCCGACAGCTTGATCTTGGACTCCCAGCCTCTGGAATTGTGAGAAAATAAATTTCTGTTATCTAAGCCACCCAGTCTGACCACTTATGATTGCAGGTGGGCTGGGTGGTTCTCCTGATCCCAGCTGAGCTCACCTGCGTCAGGGGTTGGCTCTCAGTGGGTCCTCAGTGGCCCCATCCGGCAGAGCAGTGATGTGGGTGTGCCGCCCTGTGGTCTCTGATGCTCCAGCAGGGGGCCCGGGCGTCTAGTCATGGCGACAGCAGGGGAGAGGGAGAGAGAAAGAGATGACTAGTGCACAGGGCCCTTGAGGCCTGGGCTCCCGACAAGCACTCCATCACTTCTGCTACATCCCACTGGCCAAGGCAAATCACGTGACCAGCCCTGCTTCAGGGGGTGGGGAACTAGACCCCCGGGGGATGCTGCAGAGCTGAGGGGCAAAGGGGGTGGGTTGGGGGAGGGGTGGAGAAATGGGGTCATTTTTGCCATCAACTGAGGGGATTATACTGAACATTTTATTTTGAGTGTAAAAACCTGAACTTCAAGTCTGAGTAATTTGGAGTGGTTAAGGGGGACAGGAATACTTAGAAATAAAGGGTCGGGGTCCCTGCCATGCAGCTGTCAATCAGAGATGAAGATGAAGGGAGTGAGACAGATGGTAAAACTGTGACCAGCTTTGCAACTAAAACAAACGGCACCACCAGCAGGCCTGTCGTGGCACCAACGGCCCCATTCTCTGGGGTGCCCTAAAGCTGACCATGGTTTGGTTTATGGCTGCGTTTGAACCCAGCTTAGTCCAGCAAGATGTTTCTCAACAGCTCAGAAATATGTGAGCACATTCTTTGAACACCTGTGATTTAGTCCAATCACCGCTTGCTGGTGGAACACAGCAAATGAAAATAAACAGGATTCATGCCTGTTTTCAAGCACGTTGCAGTAGGAGCGAAATGAACTTTGGTAAATAAGACCCTTCTGAGGAAGGATGGAGTTGGGAGCAACTGCTCTGTCCCCTGAAAATTAATTCTGAGGCTGGAAGACCCCGCAGTCAAGACAGGAACAGCGATGCACGGGGCGGCTGTGCAGCAGGAAACGGGCTGGTGCCGGCACGCGGGGGCTGGCTCAGGAGCGACGTACGATATGATGCATTGTTTTTCTCTCTAGTATCTTTCAAGGGGAAGTTTACCAAAACGCTCCACAGCTGATTACCGACTTTCTATGCAAATATGGGCAGAGTACATAGTGCACAGCTAATCAGACGGATGGAATCGGAAGACATTTGTAGGACAATTACAGACAGGGGGGAGCGCCCCTGGCCAAGCTTCGTTCGGGCCAAGGAGAGGCTTGATGGCACCATTAACTAGTAGGAGCTGAAAGGCCACCAGTGGGGAAGATGTCAGGGCCAGAGGGGTCTGGGTATTCCTGGGAGGCTGGCACAGACAGCCAAGACGCCCTGGGAAGGACCGGGCCCGTAGGGGATTGATCAGGAGCAAGGAAGCAATGCCAGTCCTGTTTGGGGATGTGTGGGACACAGGGGCAATTCAGGGGGCAGGGGTGATGTTTTGATTGAAATTCTGATGTGGACCAGAAGCCATAAAGGTTTGTGGTGACAGTAGATGGAACACCCATGTGTCCAGCTTTAGATGGAGAGGTGGATGGGCTGGGCTGGGGGGCCAGCAGTGGAGACATTCCAGGGAGAGATAAGAAAGGCAGGGCTGCATCAAAGAGGCCCCCTGGAAGTGGTAGAGGGTCAGGGTTAGCGGACCCAGCTTTGTGGGAGGCAAGAAAGTCACACCCAAACCTACTCTTCCTATTCTGGGGGTCAGAAGAAGAGGAAGACCGAGGTGGGGGCGTCTTATCTGACAATATTTGAAGGACACATCAGGGGTGACATTGATTGGATCCTGGAGTCACCAAGCGCTAGGTGAGGACGGCAAATGGAGCTTCACCGTGTAGGAAGGATTTTGAGTCCCCGGGAAGCAGACACACTGGGGCTCAGGATGGCGGAGACTTGTTGCGAAGACAATTACAGAGCTGCCCTGGGAATCCAGGTCCCCAATTCTAAATCCAGGGTTCTCAAGCTGAAAACCACTTCCAGCATAAGCCTGGTACATGGGTCTGAAATGAACTCCCTGAAAGCAAAGCTAGAAATTAAGCTATGAAGCCTCAGTGTATCCAGAGCGTCCTGGAAGTAATAGAGGACATCAGGCAAAATCAGCCGTCAGCATCACAGAGAACAAAAATGAAAAACAGAAAGAGAGGCTTCCCTGGTGGCGCAGTGGTTGAGAGTCCGCCTGCCGATGCAGGGGACACGGGTTCGAGCCCCGGCCTGGGAAGATCCCACAGGCCGCGGAGCAACTAGGCCCGTGGGCCACAACTACTGAGCCTGCACGTCTGGAGCCTGTGCTCCACAACAAGAGAGGCCGTGATAGTGAGAGGCCCGCGCACCGCGATGAAGGGCGGCCCCCGCTTGCCGCAACTGGAGAGAGCCCTCGCACAGAAACGAAGACCCAACACAGCCCCAAATAAATAAATAAATAAATTAAATTAAAAAAAAAAAAATAAAGAGAACAAACCAAATCAGAAGCCCAATGAAATGAATTTTTTTTTTTTTTGCACCTTATATTTTGGTGTTATTTTGTTTTAGATTCTGTCATCCGGCCCACATACTTTGGACTCCTGTAAGTGTAGCCTGTTTTCATTTTAGAAAATGTGAAGAGGCTCAGAGATTCACAGATGCAAGCCCAGGGGTACCGTCTGCTGACCCGCAGACTAGCAGAGGGAGGACGCAGGTTTGCAATGGCTGGAAGGCCAGCAGAACCAAAAACACTCCAGACTCCAGGTCAGACTTGGATAATGTCCTTGGGGTAATGCTTCTCACCTTCATAAAGAGAAGAATTACGACGCTGTCCACCGCCCCACCCCCCGCCCCCACGTCCTCAGCTGATGGCCAGAGAAGAGAGGTCGTATTTACTATTTTGTCCTTACAGAACACAGAGAGGGGTGCCGGCTGCATATTTGGAAAGCAGGGACTTAATACTTTGAGATGGGGTGTCAGGCCAGGAAAAGTGGACGATTTCATCTTATTTATTTAATGGTGACAGTGGAATCTTCTCCCAAGGAACTCACTGCCATACCTGCAAGATGCCCAGGCAGGAAACAAGCCATCCTTAACTCCGGAGGGGGGCGGGGGATTACTTTGGATGTGTTAACAAGGCAAAAATCAGGAGAGCTGGGAGCCAATGATAAGCCATCAGCATTAGTTCCTCCTTGGCCGAGTTTAGTCCAAAATGACAGCTTTGCCTGGAGGCTACAAAGCAAGCATTCAGAGAAGTTCAGGAGTGGTCTTTCTTTTCTACTTTGCTGAGCCGAAGAGTGTCATTTTTCACTCGGTGTTTTAGATGCTCTGGAGTGCACTTTCTCATTAGCTGTGGCTGCTTCTTCTTATCTAAGACGAGGCGTCTTAGACTCCGGGGAGAAGAACTGCTTTCCAAACCCAGGGGGAGGTGGCCATCCGACTCCTGGGGTGGTACCCAACGGGGCTGCAGGAGATGTTGTTTCCACTCGGTGACCCAAGTACCCCCAAGTAAGCGGCTTTTCCTTATAACAGAGAGCTTGACCTTAACCCTACTAAGATGGCATTAAAGTCCGCAAAGAACCAGGAGCCATGTCCAGCTGCCGCCACCACAGTTCGCCCCCCACTGGGGTACTAAAGACACTTCTCTTTTCACCCGGAGGAGGGGAGTAGCTCAGACTCAAGCTCTCCTCCGTGGGATGCTCTCCACGATGCTGTCATCCTTCTGCCCCGGCAGAACCACCCTGAAACAGGCGTGTGCTTTTAGCTGCAGCGCCTTGCCAGGAGCTCAGGAACCTGCATCCCACTTCCTGGCATTGATGGATGATGCTGTCGGGGGGGGGGGGGGGGGGGGGGCGGGGAACGCTCCGGTCATGCGCTGCTGATGTGTTAGGAAATAATTTACTGCGTAACATTTACTTTCCAGAGCAGGGCTGGGAACAGAAGGCCACGGGAGGCGAGGGGCGCTGCTTCTCCTCGTCAGGTAGCCCCTTGGTTGACCTGCCATCTAGGGCTTGGATGCCAGGGAGACACTCCGGGGTCCAGAGGCATTTCTCTGTGTCCGCAGCTATGCCAAGGCCAGGAACGGCAGCGAGCCAGTTGTCTGGGGCTGGTTTCACGGTTTCCCAGGCCCCGGGGTGGGACCCACTGCCTCCAAAGGGCTGGTGCGGCAACAACAAAGAATGAAAACAAGGGGATTAGGGGGCGCAGTTGAATTGCCAGAGGTTTCTGGCAGAGGCAGGGAGCCTCGGGCCGGATCACCGAGGACTCAGCGTCTCACGACTTAGGCCTTTCCATCCTCCGGGCCCTGCAGAAAGATAAGCCTCCCTTCGCCCCAGTCACAGGCCTGGGAAAGCACGATGGTTGCCGAGGGCAGACGTTGACCACCAATGACCCACCTGTCTCTGCTGCTCTTTAGACCCCCTCCCGGGACCCTCTCCTTCCCGCCAGCTCCCTGCACTCGGCACTTTCCGCGTGGACCCTGCAAGGAGCCCGTGGGCTGGGGTAGAACTCAAGCTCTGGCAGATGGCTTACCCTCAGCTTCCCCTTCCGTACAATGGGAACCTTGCCAGGTTGCTGCCAACAAGCTGATGCATTCGGGAGCTCAGTGCCGACACTGCTGGTGTGGAGGAAGACAGGGGGACCCCAGGAAGCAGGAACGATGGGATGTGACAGAAAGGGAAGGATGCTGATGAAAGGGGGTCAAACCGAAACAGAGCAGGACGCTATGGTCCTTCCCACCCCGCCATGTCCTCAGCCTGCCTTTTGTCTGTGGAAAAAAATTTAGCCAAAGAATAAGTTTAATCAGAGAACTGAGAAAATGCAGAAACAGAGGAAGACAGTCAAAGGAGACCGAATAATAGTCATTAAGCAAAGTCAAGGACCTTTAGTTCCTCCTCAAGGGCTAGAGATGATATTCTGAGCCATATCCTGTGAGCTGTCTTATAGGTACTGAAACCCCACCAGGTGGAAGACGTTAACTACGTGATGACCAGGCTGTAGCCATGACATAAGCTGCCGCAATTCCAAGAATTGGCCCAAAGGAATGGAAACAAACCGACCCTGGAACCGAAGATTAACTGTACCTAGTACAATCGAGATGACGCTGGTCAGACCACTGAGGGCCAGTTTCAAGACGACTGTCAGAGCTGACTGCACTGTTCCTGCATGCAGCCCCCTCCCTCTGTCTGTAAAAGCTCTTGCCCCCTGATTGTCGGCGGGGGGTGGAGTCGGCCTTTGGACAGGCGTCCACCCTCCCCGCCGATTGCCGGCCTCCATAATAAAGCAAGCTTTCCTTTCCTACCAATGCTTTTCTCTCGAGAACTGGCTTTCGAGTGGCGAGCGGCCGGACCTGGGTTCGGTAACGAAACCAGAGGGCAGCTTCTTGACAGTTTGACCGGGGCGTGTCCAACTCCAGTCGCGATGCACAAATGGGACTCCGTGTGGATGATTCAAGGTGCAAATATTCCAAGGCCTGTGTGCCACCCTTGCTCCTGTCCTCGCTCCCTCTGGCTCTTGATATATAATCCTAGCCCAGGACCCACAAGGCTAGGATTGTAAACCTGTTGGAAAAGAATTCTAGGCAGACAGCCACATACACCCTCCCCGCCTCCATCAGGGGACCCGCGGAGGGGGTGGGTCAGGCCCGACTTGGGCAGGCGAATTCGTGTTCAGTCCACCAGGGGGTCGTTGACTAAATCCCCACAACAGATGAATCGTGCCCTCGCCTGGAAAAACGGCTCCCTTGTGTCTTCCGGGGCCCACTGCTATTTATTAACCTGTTGGAGAGCCAATCTTTCACCACTTTCAGGGACCCAAACGCGGCCAGTTCTTGCTTTTCTTTCTGGTTTTGTTTTTTGACAGCGAACATGAATGCCTCCCAGGTTCCCTGTGAAATCCTCCCTTGTGGGGAGTTAGGCATTGATGAGTGGACACATATAGTCCTTAATTCATTCATGAATGTTTTGAGTACCTACTGTGTGCCAGGCTCATGCTAGGCTCTGGAAAAACAATGGTGATAAGAAAACAACCAGACTTGGTCCCTATCCTCAAGGCACTTACAATCCAGTCCAAAGAGAGATGATAACCAAATAATCACATAAATGAACGTAAAATTGGAAATTGTGTTCTAGGGAAGTTGCACGGTGCTCTAACAGCCTACAGTAAGAGGATCTGACTTGGTCATGGAGCTGGTGGAGGGCTTTTTGAAGACGCGACCCTTGAAGGATGAGATGGAGTCAGTTAGGTAGGTGGAAAAGGGAAGAGTGATTGGGTCGAAGGGATAGCATTTGCAAAGGCCCTGTGGCAGGAGGGCGAACGGCAGCGATGAGGTCAGGGTCGAGAGGGATGGGTACACAGAGCTGGATAAGGCTGTGGAGGTGAGCAAGGGTCAAGCTGAGCAGTTTTGTTTTGTTTTTTTTTGCGGTACGCGGGCCTCTCACTGCCGTGGCCCCTCCCACTGCGGAGCACAGGCTCCGGACGCGCAGGTTCAGCGGCCACGGCTCACGGGCCCAGCCGCTCCGCGGCATGCGGGATCTTCCCGGACCGGGACACGAATCCGTGTCCCCCGCAGCGTCAGGCGGACTCTCCACCACTGTGCCACCAGGGAAGCCCCTAAGCTGAGCAGTTTTGATCTTTATCCCAAGAGCAGGGGACCCACCGAAGGATATAAAGAGGAAACATGGTCAAATTTGCTCGTAAGAAGATCACTCGGGCTCCCGAGGTGGGCTCTGCAATGAGCCATCAGATAGCTCTGCAGAAATAAAGGCCTGGCCTGCAGATGCCGGGAGGGCTGCTGGCAGAAAGCCCTCAGCATCTGACCCCTTCAGGATGGCTTCTGCTGGAGAGGGTGCTGGCCCAAGTCACACCCCTTTGCAGGAGAGCCAGCATCTGGTACCTGATCAACCCCAGGACAGCCCGAGGGGTCATCCCATCTCCAGAATTCCCTGTGGGGTCGCTGGAGGCCTTCCTTGAGGCTCAATTGAAGTTGGATAATGTCCTCTGCCTACGCCTGCATCCCACCCTCCCCTTGCACCGGGGATATTCCTAAGACCACTCCCTGACAAAGCTCCTGCCCATTCATCTCCCTGAGTCTGCTTCCTGGGACACCCGGCCTGAGGCCCTACAGCAGGAGAAGGGATCAGAGGGGGTGCAGGGTGAGCAGATGAGTTCCCTGCGTCAGGCCAGGGGAGCTGGTGGTCTGCACTGGGGTGGGGAGGGCAGGGAGGTGGGGACTGGTTATGGGTTGAGTCGTGTCCCCCATAAAAGATGCTGCCATCCTAACCCCAGTAACCGTGAATGTGCCCTCATTTGGAAACAGAGTCTTTGCAGACGATCCAGTTAAGACGAGGTCAGTGGGGTGGGCCCTCATCCAATATGACTGGGGTCCTTACACAAAGGGGGAATTTGGACACAGAGACTCACACACAGGGAGAACAACATGCGAAGATGAACGCAGACGTTGGGGTGATGCCCGTACAAGCGGAGAATGCCAGCAAACCCCAGAAGCTCGGGGAGGGGCCTGGGATAGATCCTCCCTCACAGCCTCAGCAGGACCCAACCCTGCCCACACCTTGACCTTGGACTTCTGGCCTCCAGAACTGGGAGACAGTACATTCCCCCGGTGCGTGGTGATTTGTCTCGGTGGTTGGGTAAATGGTGTGCCTCTCACCATTACTCAGCTCAAATGACGAACTCACGGGTTCACAGAGAAGCCCCAAACTTTAAATACTGGTAAGTATGAAAAAAAGGTGATGCTTAAAAAGAAGAAAGTCTGTTGCTGTGAAAGGAAGAAGGGTAGGTTCCCCACCTCCCCCAAGCTGAAGGAGTGAGGCCCCGGGAGGTGGCTGCAGGGCTGACTTCCTGCACTGCCTGGGGGTTCTGGGCACGTGGGAGGCCAGCGGGGGGGCAGGGGCTGCGGCAGCGCCCCCCCTTCTGCTGCTCACCTTTGCTCCCCGACTCTGCCTCAGACCCACATCCAGGAGGCAGAGCCCCCAGAAGAGGGGCGGAGGGGCGGCCGGCCCGTGTGTGGTTCTCCTTTCCCAGGCATGCCTCAAGCCACGTGCAAAGGAGGGAGAAGAGTGCAAATGAAACACGACAAGAGAAAAGTTTTTTCAAGCTGGGTGTTGAAGCAGATTTTTCACTCCTCCCAACTCCAGGGTGGATTCTTGTGTGTGTTGTTTGTAACCGTTACTAAAGGTACAAGATCTACCTGTTGGAAGCATTCAGAATGCCACCAGAACATTCTGGAGATAAAGGCCAAAAAACCCCCAAAAACCTTCAACCCCAGAACAACCCACAACCAACTCTTATGTTTGGAAAAGAAGAAGATTAAAAAAAGATGAAAATAATCACAAAGGTACGATTTACTCCTTACAAGGTTATAAATATTAATATGAAACCTCTTTATACTGGGAAACGTTACCATACAGCATAATGTTAATTTTAGGAAAATCGATTCATCTAGCGCTCATACATTTTTTTTTACTTCTCTCTCTGGCTTTTCCTGATGATTTAAGAATTGCAGTCTGGGTGAATGTTTCTTACTTCGACAGCTACTGTCTGGCACCAGGGCATAGCACAGGGTTCTGACAACACAATTATTTCTCTGATAATGCGCTGTGATTTCCCCACAGGTGAGAGCCGGCTGCAGCTGAGTTGCAAGCTGGATGTTTTTAATTATAACTGTGATTTGACTGACGTCACACCCTTCAGATACACAAAGACCTCAGACACCAGACCGAAGGGGAAAATACCGAAAGTGTGACGGGCCAGGAGGTTAGCAGGGGTGGCGGCTTGTTGGTGCCCCCCCCCCCCGGGCCAGGTACAGTGTTTTTATCTCCTTTAAGCCCCCCAACAGCCCTGGAAGGGAGGTTTGTGATCATCCCCATTTTACAGATGGAGAGCCTGAAGCTCGAGGTAGCTAGAGACTCACCTGAGGGTGTGTCACTAGAAAATGACTGGTGTGAGCCGGAAACCCAGGTCCACTTAGTTCCGTGGCCCAGCGACATGTGGACCAAGACATCAGTTACTACCTTGGACTAAAACTAGAAATTTCAGGGCGTTCCCTGCCGGGTCCCCTCACTGCATCAGAATCGATCCCAGTGATGCCGTTCAGTGAAGAGTCACAGATCCTGACCAAAGTGAATTAGATGCATAATGTCGGTGGCCAGAGATGTGTTTAGACGGCACCCAGAGGATCAGTGTTTTGAAAGCTCCATTCACGATACAAGATGTCAACACCCTATTCCAATTTCCATGAGCTGGGTAACCAGGTGAAGTTCTAAAAAAAAAAAAAATGGAGCACTGATGGAAAGGGGGGGAAAATATCCAACATGAAGTTACACTTGGAGCCAATCTCAGCTCACGGAGAAAGATCCAGAAGCCTGTCGGTGGGACCATCACAGCAATCAGCGAGAGAGCACGGGGACCGAGCTGCTGGGACCACTGCCCTTCTTCTAATTTGGGAACTAAATGCCGATCATGCAATCTTGTTAAGGAGCGAATATGGGATGAAAACTGGACACGCATCAAGAGTGACACGCCAGCTCCTTAGCGAAGGTCTAAAGATCGAGCTGAATTAATTTCTAAGAGAACCTGTGACAGATTCTTGATTATGATCCCCAATTAGGGAAACCTTGGTTTCGTTTTTGTTTAATGTCAGGAAGTTAAGAGGCTGCCGGGCCGATGGGTAAGAAAGACGAGGAGGTGGAAGCCTTGCCTCCTTTGAAACGCAAGCAGCCGCACCGCAGATACTTTCATGCTCCCTCCACCAAGAAAGCTGTGAAATCCGTGCGTCTCAATCGATGCCCAACGAGGGAAATGCGGTCATGACAAGAATAAGGGCTTCTCCTCATCTCTGGAGCCCACAGAGCCTAAAAGCATCAGACAAGCTTGTTCTGTGAAAAAGGGAAATGAAAGATTCCGTCTTGGACTAGAGAAACATCCCCGGGTGAAAATGGGCCACAGAACCAGAAACTCCAGAGAGAAATCTTCTGTTGGGCTTTTCCCAAATCGACAGATGTCTCTGGTTGATGGGACCTAGGATGGCGCTACCTGGAGGGAAGAGGAGGCCTGCTTAGTTCTCCTATAGGTTGAAGGAAAGGGGACGAGATGGAAGGAGAGGGCTGGGGCCTGGAGGGATGCCCGTGTGCATGGGGACAGGGGAGAAATCCAGCCGCAGGTGCCGGTGCTGGGGAGACAGAACCCAGGTTCCAAAAGGTAGGAGCACAAGGACAGGATGGACGAGGGAGGCTGACACGGAGCAAGGAGGGCAGGAAATGGGTCAGGAAGCCCAGCTTGGGCTGTGCAGGCCGGCAGCACACGGCACACCGCCCGATGGGGGGCGGGGGCAGCATCCCAGCCAGCATGCCAAGGCTTGGGGACCTGAGGCCTGGGAAGGGACAAGGGGGGTCCTAACCCTGGAAGCTTGGGGGCCTTTAGAGTCAGGGCATAGTCAACAAGCCTCTCCTCACTTCTGACACCAAGACCACTCTCAGTTCTGATGAGCCGCAGAATTGACCGAGAGCTGTCCTACTCACACTTACAGTTCATTACAGTGAAGGATACAGACTAGAGTCAGCCAGGGGCACGCAGTCCAGGAGCCTTCCCCATACGGCACTCCCAGTTGTCCCCCGCTGCCCCGCAGTGGAGGTGTGCACAGAGCTGACCCCTCGCAGCAGTGTTGCGTGACAGCGTGCATGGAACATCGGCCATCGGGGAGGCCCCTGAGCCTTGGTGTCCAGAGTCTGCACAGGGCTCCGTTGCATGGTCACAGCTGACTCCCCGTGGGGCTGACCTCAGGCTCCAGCCCTTCCCGAGGCTGAGCTGACAAATCACATGGTTAGTCTGCCTGGCACGGCCTAAAGGACTTCAGTCAACAGATGTTCTATCAGTCAGGACATTCCAAAGGCCCAGAGATCACTTCCCAGGAGGTTACTGGGACGGAGATGCAGCCTCAGAGCAAAGGATGGAGACCTGGAGCTTTTACACAGGGTGCAGTGAGGAGACCGTGTCCCCCAATAAGGCTACGGCTGGGGATCAGAGCTATGGTGCCAGGTCCGACCTAGAACTGGCTCCAGGGTACCAGGCAAAGGCCCCTGAATCCTCCCCTTTCAGGTGAGGATGGGAGTGCAGGAGTGAATGGGTGGGAAGGGTGAAGGGGGTCCCGAAGCAGACACCCGAAAGCAAGGAAGATTGATCTGGGTCACAGTGCAGGCTGGGGGTGCACAGCAGGGTCTCACAGGCCCCCAGGGAATGGAAAACCCCCTCCTCAGAGGGGAAGGACTGTTTCCCAGAGAAGGGATAAGATGTGAGCAGGTGAGAGCCACATAAGCCCCTGTACTATCAAAGTAATTTGAGGTAAGTATTAAAACTTCAGATTGCTTATAGCACCACCCCAGGCCCAGGAAATGAGAGTCTTTGAGGCCGGACCCAGGAACCTGCATTTTTAAAAACATCTAGCATTAGGGCTTAGCAGCGGGGTTTCAAAGTGTGGGCTGGAACAATCTCGGCCACCTGGGCGGGAGAATCAGCCTCTTAGGCGGCTGTGTCTCAGCTTCTTCAGCTGTAAAGTGGGATTTAAAACAAATTTTACTGACGTATAGTTGATTTACGATGTTGTGTTAATTTCTGCTGTACAGCAAAGTGACTCAGTTACACACATACGTATTCCCTTTCATATTCTTTTCCGTTATGGTTTATCACAGGATATTGAATAGAGTTCCCTGTGCTAGACAGTAGGACCTTGTTGTTTATCCAGTCCACAGTAAAGTGGGAGTTTTAATGCACACCTGAAGGGCTGTTGGGGGGGATGAAATGAGACATCCAGTGGGCACCCAACACATATTGCTTTAAAATCCAAGGTGCAGGTATCCTTTTGGGATGAGAAAACAGTTTTGAAACTGGAGAGAGTTGGTGGTTAACGACATTGCGATTGTACTAAATGCTACCGAATGATACGCTTTCAAGTGGTGAATTGTGTGCTGTGTGAGTTTCACTTCGATAATTAATAATAGTAATAATAATAATAGTAGTAGTAGTAGTAGTAAATCCAGGGTGCCGAAAGCTCCTCCAGCACACGGCTACCTTTCCACAGAGATCCAGGATCTCTTGCGTGTTTTGTACTAAGACATCCTGGCTTCCTCACCTGCCCCCTAGGTCTGCACCTCCCCCCCTAATGTTTCAAGTTTGTAGGACTTCCCTGAACTCCAACGCCTGCCACGTGAGAGTCCCTCTTCCCTTTGGGAAGAAGGATGGTTACAAATGCGTGATATTGTTGCCAAGCGAGGTACGCCAAAAGGTTACCTCATTCTCTTCTGTAAAACTTTCAGAGGAGGCGGAGCCCAGCCCTTGGTATAGGAGCCGTCCTGGATGCCCTCACCCGACCCTGACTTAGCATGTTTAGAGGACTTTGGTTGAGGCCTGTTAAGGCTGCCTGAGCACACAGCCGTGCCCGGCGAGGTCTAATGGGATTGCACCCCAGAAAGGCGTAAGGAACTCTTATCAGGAAGATAGCACCTCTTCCCACCCAAGTTATAAACCAGGGTCATGGATCAGAAAGGCCTGAATGGTTCCAGCAGAGGCTGGACTGTAGGTGCAGGGTGGTGACCCTAGACCAGGGCCCGGGACCCTTGAACATGAGAAGCTCCCCAGCCCACCTCCAAACAGGGGCAGATGGAGGCACAGTACAACCAGCTTTTTGGGGGCGTTGCATTCCAAGGCGATCAAAAAATAGCGGGGAAGAGATTTTCACCATTTTCAGTCTCTTGGTATCTCACTGCAATGAAATCATCAAAGTATAGCCGGGTCTAGGCAGGGCATCACCTCACTTTGGGGCAGATCACAAAATAAAGTCCAAAACGTGGGTGTCCCTGTGAAAGGCCTGGTTGGGTGAGCAGATCACCTTGTCAGAGCACAGCCCCGCGACAGTACAAAGTCACATCACTGTGAAACGCTG
Organism: Phocoena phocoena; assembly: GCF_963924675.1. Taxonomy (NCBI): domain Eukaryota; kingdom Metazoa; phylum Chordata; class Mammalia; order Artiodactyla; family Phocoenidae; genus Phocoena; species Phocoena phocoena. The sequence continues at coordinate 2,204,167 of NC_089233.1, forward strand.
ATCCTTGAAAGATCTGCCCTCCTCGCTCCCCACCAAAGAGATGTTGCCTGGAAAAGAGTCTTCAAGTGTGTGGCGAAAAAAGAACAAATTATCTTCTCATCAAGGTGTTAAAGTTTTACAGAAGAGAAAAGTGAATTACTCTCTACCCGGGAGAAAGGCTTCTCACCACGGAGCAGCGGCGCTTCCGAATGCCACGAGGCTGGTCTCTTCTTTCCTGAATCCGAGACAATCTCCTCACCAGAAACAGTCTCTCCTGATTATTTTCAAGTCTCTCACCTGAAGCTTCCTCCCTGCTCCATGCCCAGTTTGGGGGTACCCTCCAGGATGGGGTTACAGCCTGGAAAGAGCTGGGAAACCGCCTGAGTTCCCCCCAAGAGTAAGTAGCCTATTACCTAGGGGGTCTTGGCTGCTGGGAACATCAATCTGTCTTTTGTCTCAAAAGATCTCAACAAGGAAGGAGGAGGAATATGCTTATTTCCGTTCAGCAACAGGACACATGAGGAACTCTGGAAAACTCCTGGATGGTTTAAACCCAGGATTCTCAGGTCCAAGTTCCCGCCAAAAGGACCTTCAGAACTTGGAATCCATAAACACCCTCCAGCAGACTTTGTGACAACTATATTTGCAAATGCGTATTCGTTTCCGATGTGAAATGAGTTGCCTACAAGTTAATACACATCTGAACACTGCTTTTTGTACGTTATTACAACCAAAACATTTTTCTAGACGAACACGAAAATGACAGAGAATGCAGTGGGTGGGCTGTGAAGTCCTTCGACAACAAAAAGGTCCCCTAAAGAAGTTTGGAACCACTGCCCCGGACCAGCGTTTCTCAGAGCAAGTGCTGAGTCCGAGCTCTGTCTGTGGAGAAGCTCGCAGGCAGGTTAGTTTCGGAGGGCCACGCTCATGACCTTGGAATTTCCCATCACCGCCCGGGTCACAACTGTAATTGAATACATAGGTCGTCTCCCCGGATAAATGCAAGATCTCTGAGGGTAAGGACTGTGTCCATTTCATTCATTGTCGTGATCCCAGCCTCCATCGTCGTGGCTGGCGTGAAGCAGGTCATACAGTCAATGTTTATGGTTTGAAAGTCGGAGGTCGGTTTGGGACTGGATAATGAGCTTTTCTCTTTGAGATTCACAAAGCGGCACCGATGAGACACAGATAAAGAAGCACGATGTTTTGACTTTCTATGTTCACCGCAGGACTTCTCAGAACCTTTAATATGCTGGTGTTTTTTGTGACCCTCCAAGGCGGGGCTCCGTTGTGCTGTGCTTCTTAATATACCATGTCCTCCAAAGTCACCTGATTGTGTAACCACTTTCTGAGATGCCTGTTAACATTCTGATGGACCAGCATTCTAGGAGATACACATTGCACTGGGCAATAGATGGTCATCAGAAGGGTGACACCTCGATTCTGAGAAGGGGGCCTTAGAGGAGCAGGTAGGAATGCCTGGAGAAAGCTGTCCGAGTGACCACTGACTTACAAGTGACGGCTGAGTCAGCCCCAGACGGGGCAGGCTGCTTAGGGGGCGGACACCAGACCCAGACAATCCCCACTGGCAGCCCGGGAAAGCGACCAGCCCTTCACACAATCGACAGATGTTTCTACTTCTTTTTAAACAGACTCAATTCGTTTTCCGATCACAAAAATAACAAGTGTATGTGGAAGTTCCAGAAAAGGAGAGACCCACGCCTGTCTCGTTAGGCGTCGTACCCTCAGTTCAACAAATACTTGTTGAGTGAATGAGTATGTAGTAATTTAAATGATAAGGTAGTTTTACAAAGACATTTCGTTTCACTGCTAAACCACCTCTGAGAGCTCTCTTCTGAGACTCGGTATGAATAAAAATCCCTTGGGGGAACGTGTTAAAAATACATATAGGTTCTAGATTCCCAGGCCTCGCTGGAGAGCTACAGAATCGGTACCTGCCTTTTAACAGCCTCCCCAGGTGATGGAGCTGCAGGAGTCCCTGGTCTGAGAGCCACAGAGGTCTGAGTTCAAAACTGAGCTCTTGCATTTATTAGGGGCTGGGGTTGGGGCAGGGAGGTATTGGATGAGCCGGTTATCAGGAGAGGCTTCCTGGAGTGCACAACTGAGCTGACATCTGCAGGGGAGGAAGCAGTCAGCCGGGGGACAGCTGGGGGCACCCTAATAAGAGTCCCCTAGAAGCAGACCACGAGACAGAGATTAAAGTACAAGAAGTTTATTTTTGGAGGTGATTCCGGGAAAGACCATAGAGGGTTGGGGAAGTGAGACAGGGAAGGGAAGCAGCCAGTACAGGGAGCGTGTAGAAAGTGCATCCAGACTTAGCCTATTCGAGGGCCAGGGAGTTGGGCTGCTGACCCACCACGCCCTGCTCATCTTTGTTAAGAGTAGGGTTGGGGATGGTGCCTCAATTCCTGGCGCTTTGCGGTCTACACTGCCAGCCCGTGGTGGCCAGAGCACGTCTTGGGATCAATGTGTCCTGGAAGTTTGAAGTTGGGAGGCTCGTGCACCGATGGGGGAAGGGAAGGGGGTATAAGTACGGAAGCCATGGCATCTGCCACACGGGGCAAGAGCTTTCGATGCCAGGGGGGCTGAAGATGCAAAAGCTCTGAAGGAAAGCGCGCGAGGTTTTCCAGAAGGTGGGTGCGGCCAGCACACTGTGAAGGACGCAGAGAACGGGAGGAGGGAAGGCAGTGGTGGGCTGGTCAATATTTTCAGCCGGCTCTTTAAAAAAAAACCCAACCCTCCCCCGCAAAACCCCCAGAACCCCAATTTTTAGTGTTTGCCAATTTCCACCGTGCAAATATTCACATCCTAGCTGATGTCATCTACCAAGGAGAACCCTGAGTGCAGAGTTGGAAAGAGATGCGAGTTTGGCTCTCGAGAGTGGGTACCAGCCGGCTCTAGCACACATAATAAGGTGCAGGGGTAAGGAGTTCGGAAAAGAAGATGAAAGCCATTAGAAGGGTTTGGGGCAGAGGACAGAAAAGATGATCTAATTTATGTCTGTCAATGAGCCCTGAGGCTAGAAAAAAATGGGATGAACTGCAGCGTTTAGAAGTAGACCTAGGACCTACCCACGTTAGAACCTTGGCGGGGGGCACCCACACACAGCCCGGTCCTGACACGCACAGTTTCAGAGACAAGAGAGAAAAATCCATCGTTGGAACTTCCCATGCTGTGCCGAGACCCCCTCTTCCATTGAGAAAGCCTTAAATGTCTTTCATAAGTTAACAAAACATGAGGGGTCGCAAATAAAAACAGCTGCACCCCATCGTCATAGGCAGCGTGAACTTTTTCCCATGGTTCCCCTTTGCCTGGGTAAGTTAAAGCCTCAACACAAGCTTTGGTGACTTTTGTCAGTTTAAGTTAGACCCTTAATACTCCTTAAACATATTTTCCTGTAAGTAATAGAATCATGGAGGAGAAATGAAGCTATCTGTCATGTAGACACCAGCGTGGAAGGAGCGGGAGTGTAACAATGGGGTGGGCGGGTGTCAGGTGACCAGAATACCTGTGCAAATGAAAATCGATTTTCTGGAGAATTCCTCGCCTGGTGAAATAAATTAAATCTACATTTACTTCTATTTGTTTAAAAACCTCTTTGTTAAAATAAGTACAGCAGTATATAGACGTAATCTAATAAATTAGCAGAGGATAAATTATACCTAATAACATTCTGCACGGAGAATATACACAGAGGGAACCCACAGGAGGTATGCTCGTGGAAGCCACTTAAATGTTTGGACTAATTCTATTTGTAATGGTAAAGCTGACAAACTGATATGTTTAGGCCTCTTCAATCTTGTTTAATTTTATCTTTTTCCCAATCAGTTTTATTATTATTTTAATTGGGAAAAAAATATTCTACCGAGTTTCCACTTAGCCTGAAGAAATACAAGTTTAACTAGGTCTTAACATTTAATGCAGCTTGAACGGTGCACTGCTAGGAGAAAACCATCTTTAATGAGAGGAGGCTGCGTTACCAGCCTTACATGGAAGCGTGTTAAATGAAGCCTCATCTTCCACCCTGAGCACATCCTGCCTCTCAGATTTTCCCTCCCAACAAAAGGAAAATTTAAAAAGCAGTGAGTGTTTATTGAGTGTCTAGGAAGCACCTAGCACCTGCTATTGAGTGCATCCCGAGGTGGTGCTGGGGTGGGTGAGGCAGGGGTTATTGCTTACTGGCTGCATTTAGGAATGCACTAATGTCCCACCACAGGGTTATTGGTTGGTCTTCAGAAAAATGAAGTTGTTGTCACTGTAGCTGCTCTAAGCCCATTGGGGAATATAAAAAGAACACATGGCACAGGGGACTGTATTCAATATCCTGTGATAAACCATAACGGAAAAAAATATAAAAAAAGAATGCATATAGGTGTGTAACCGAGTCACTTTGCTGTACAGCAGAGACTGGCACAACATTGTAAATCAACAACAGTTCAATCATAAACACACGAAAGGCGGCTAATTCCGCATTCAATTTTTTTTTCTTAACGTAGGTGTTTATGGCTATGAACTTCCCTCTTAGAACTGCTTTTGCTGCATCTCGTATGTTTTGGTAAGTTGTATTTCCATGTCCATTTGTGTCAAGACATTTTTTGGTTTCTCTTTTGATTTCTTCTCTGACCCATTAGTTATTCAGGAGCACGTTGTTTAATCTCCACATATTGGTGAACTTTCCAATTTTCTTCTTGTGATTGATTTCTAGTTTAATACCACTGTGGTCAGAAAAGATGTTTATGTTTGGGGTGGTTTTTATACAACAATAGATAACTGGAACAATTGGCTACCAAAACCCATTGCCTGTTCCCTCCCCCTTGGTAAAAGAATTCTGGTTTTGTTTGGATTGGCTATGTACCTAACTAAATACTGACTCTTCCAGCCCACCTTGCAGCTGGGGCGGTCATGTGGTACAGTTGAGGACCCTGAGAAAGCTTTTGCTTTCCTGTTAAAAGGGAACAGTGAAGCTTGCACTCCCATTGTCTCCCTTTTCTGCTTAGAATGAGAACATGATGGCTGGAGCTGCAGCAGTCATCTTGTGATCCTGAGGGAAAGGCCAAGAAACTTGCCAAGATGTGGACTTTGACACTGTTGAGTGGCTGAACCAACACCTACAGCCACCTACCGGGACCTTCTTGTTATGTGGAAAAAATCCCTCCTTTTGGTTTGAGCCTCTCTAGCTAGGATTTTGCTCTTTGCAATGGATGCATTGCCGACTGCTCCCCATGCTCCTCATCTGTGTTAAGTCACTTCTACCCTTGGAGCTTGTCTTCCCATCAGACACAACTTCTGTAAGGGTGGGGACCCCTTCTGTCTCTTTCACCATCATATCACTGACTCTGGCATGTTGGAGGTGCTCAAATATTTGTTAAATGTTGTTGAATAAGGGAAAGACATTGATGGATTTCCAAGAGGTTAGAGCAGGGTCTCAGAAACATTTCCAGCCTGATGATTTCATGGGCTGGGCAGGGTCTCTGCCTAGCATTCCAGCACCTCCCATTCCCAAGGTCGCAGGGAGCCACACTCCTCTTTGGAGCTGGGGTGGGGTGAGATGGAGGAAACGTCCCTCACCACAGACCTGTGTTGGAAGCTTCCTCTGCTGTGTTTCTTTCCTCTGGTGTTAACAAATGTTAATTTGCCACAATGATCATTGCCTTTTGAGTGCCCTTTGTACTACTATAATTTTGTGGCTTCACTAAAGAAAACAGCCTTGTAATTCTACTTGCCCTTACAGAAACATCCTTGGAGGATTGTGTTCTAGGGCAGGGAAAAGTCAAGGGAAGATTTTCAACGGTGGGGTTCATCCTGCTTTGCATACAGATTTAGGCCGTGCGTGTGAAAACATGAACTTATTTTAATGTGAAATAGACGTGCCACCGGTTTTGACAGCTGTCTCGCTCCACTGCGTTTCTTTCTGAAGCTCTTTGGTCACAAATGACCAGGTACGTATTTGGCCACACGCTTTCAGGCTAGGTGCCCTTTAGTTTGGATTTCAAAACACCCAGTAAAAATCTGCTTTAAAATTTTCCTTTGAGTCATAGAGAAATCCTTTGACAATGTGGCCAAGCTGATGGGACACGTGTATCCCTCAGGTACAGGCTTTCTCCAGCTCTGGGTGCCTGATGCGTGACCCCAGGTGTGCCTCTTTCCCAGGGGGAACGAATCATTACCAGATGGCATCATCTATCGTGTCAGATGAAACAGACCCCAGCATGGTCTTCGGAGCTCCTCTGCCTGGATTTAGATTCCGGCTTTGCCTCTCACTAGCTTTGTGACCCTGGGCAATTTCCCGGAACCTTTCCGGTGCCTCCTCTCGCCCCTTCTGAAACATGGGCATATACGTTGCAGTGAGGGTTAATTTTGCTAGAACATGAAAGGCACTGAGAGCGGAGCCTGACACACTACTTGAAAACAGTAGGTGGCAGATATCGTCCTGATCCATCAGAGCTGAGGGACAGGTCTGGAGCGAGCCTGGAGGTAGGAGCAGTCAGGGACGTGAAATGTCACACGTGTCTTGGGGCCTCAGTTTCTCTCCTTGGAAGGGACGTGATAGAGTAGTTCGTGAAACCCTTTGCAACTGTAGATGAAACATGGGACGGGGATGCGGGGTGTTATTGTAACTACGTGATTGCAATCTCTGCAGAGTGGGAAGGTGGAGGCTGGCAGGGCGCCTGCTGCCTTAGATTCACACCTAAGGAGTGTGTGTGTGTGTGTGTGTGTGTGTGTGTGTGTGTGTGTGGTTTCTATTGAAAACAGGCTTCAAAAGGCAAAATAACCACCAGTCCTGGCTTCGCATAAAAGATAACAAGAAGAAGATAGAGCACGGAATACAAGAGAGGCAATGCAAGTCAAGTCAGTTAATAAATCCATCCGAAACCCTTCCCCAAACGCTGAAGTTAAATTTCATCTCCAAACGCTTTGCGTAACGAGCACTTTAGGTAAGGCGGCCCCCGAGAGCTACAGAACTTTTCAACGACAGGCAAATATTTCTGTTTCATTGTTAGGAGGGGTGACTTTTTGAAATCCATTCTCAGAGCCAACAACTTGGAGGAGCTATAAACAGATACGAACTAATTATTTGCTTTTGCAAAAGGCTTCCACTGCGTCTTCCTATGGTTACCGAGTGGCAGGAGATAGCTCTGCGTGATAAAGGGCTAGAAAAGCGGGAGCTGATGTATGGATGCACAGGACCTGAGCTGCTGTGGAGACTATTGGCTCTGATGAGAGAGCCCCTGTAAGGCCGTGATCCCTATCTGGAGAGGAACGCTGGCACCGGGAATGAACCGTGGGCGTGAATAGAAGACTGCAGTTTTAATATAAAAAACCTGGACTTGAAGTGGTTTGTGTAATCTGGGGAAACCCACAAGAGTTGAAAACCACACGGGTTCTAAGTCAGCTTCTTTGGTCCTCGAGAGGCCCAGAGGAGACCTTCTCCTCCAGTTCTCAGCCCAGCCACCAGGACCTGGGAAGCGGGGGCCACACAGCCTCTTTCCAGAGGGACAGAAGGACGTGCTTTTTGCCAGGGACTCGGGCTGTGTCCTTAAGTCTCGCAATCAGCCACATACTTCAAACAATCATTTAAAGAAAACCGTTTGAATGAAACTTGACCTCTGTCTCGCTCCAAACACAAAACTTCATTCAAGATGGATCATAGACCCAAACACAAAACCCAGAACCACAGAAGCTTCTAGAACAGAGGTGGGCAAACTTTTTCTATAAGGAGCTAGATATGAACTATTTTAGGTTTTGAGGACCATCCAGTCTCTGTCGCAGTTACTCAGCTGTGCCTCCGTGGTGTAAAACAGCCACACACGGCACATAAAAATGCACGAGGCTGTATTCCAGTAAAACTTTACGCATGTTGAAATCTGAATCACATGTATAGTTTTTGCATGTAACAGGATGTTATTCTTCTTTTGATTTTTTTTCTCAGCTATTTCAAAAATGTAAAATCATTCTTAGTTCATAAGCCACACAAGCACAGGTGGCAGGCTGGAGCTGGCCTGAGAGCTATCAAAGCATAGGAGAAACATCTGATGGCCTTGCCAAAGATTTTCTTGTTGGAACACAAAAAGCGCTAACCACAAAATTAAAAATTGGATAACTTAGACATCATTAAAATGAAAAGTTTCTGCTCATCACAAGACAGTGGTAAGAAAACGCTCATCAAAAGACATCATTAAGATAGGCACAGACTGGATAAAATACTGACAGCAAATATATCTGACAAACGATTTGTATCCAGAACATGCAGAGACCTCCTACAAATTAACAATAAAGGGACAACAACCCAATTTTAAAAATGAACCAAAGACTCGATCAGGCCCCTTACAAAAGGTCTAAGAATGGTCAATACATATATCAAAGGTTCTCAACATCTTAGTCACCAAGGAAATGCAAAGTGTAGCCACAGAAGATACAAGAGCTCAAATAAAAAAGATTAATAGTAGCAAATGTCGGCAAAGATGTGGAGACAATGGAACTCTCGGATGTTGCTGATGGAAATGTGAAATGGTACAATCCCTTTGGAAAACTGTTTGTTATAAAGTTAAACATGTACCTACCATATGACTCGGCAGGTCCTCTTTGGTGTTTATCCAAGAGAAGTGAAAACATATGCTCGTATAATGACTCATGAGAATATGAGCAAGTTTATGGGCGCCACATTTCCAATGGCATTTGCTCAGCTCATGTCTCTCTGTCACATTTTGGTAATTCTCACAATATTTCAAACTTTTTCATTATTATTATACTGTTATGATGATCTGTGATCGGTGATCTTTGATGTTACTATGGCAAAAAGATTATGGCTCAGTAAAGGCACAGCTGATGGTTAGAAATTTTTAGGAAGCAAGTATTGTTAATTAACGAACATATATTGTTTTTTAAACACCGTGCTATTGCGTTATGCAGACTTTATAGACTCCAGTAGAGTGTACGTGGAACTTTTATGTGCACTGGGAAACTGAAAAATTCATGTGACTCCCTTCATTGCAATATCTGTTTTATCGTGGTGGCCTGGAACCAAACCCACACTGATTCTGAGGTATGCCTGTTCTGATACATGCAACGAAATGGATGATGATTATTTTTTATTAAAGACTAAGTTTTTAGAGGAGTTTTAGGTTTACAGTAAAACTAAGAGGAAGGTATAGAGATTTCCTATGTACTCTCTACACCTGTGTATGCATAGCTTCCCCATCATCATCACTCACCAGCGTGGTACTTTTTTTTTTTTTTTTTTTTTTTTTTTTACTAAGGATGAACCTACATCAAAATCACTTAAGTCTGTAGTTTATATTAGGGTTCCCTCTTGGTGGTGTATATTCTATGGGTTTGGACTTATGTATGATGACCTGCATCCATTATCATAGTATCATACAGAGTGTTTTCTACCCTAAGACTCCTCTGTGCTCTACTCTTCTCTTGCCTCTTCCCGCCTGCCTGACCCCTGTCAACCACTGATCTCTTTATCGTCCCCATAGTTTTGCCTTTTCTAGACTGTCATACGGTAGGCATCATATAGTATATGGCCTTCTCAGACTGGCTTCTTTCACTTCATCATATGCATTTAAGGTTCCTCCATGTCTTTTCATGACTCGATAGCTCATTTCTTTTGATTGTGGAATTATACTCCATTCACTTACCGAAGGACAACTTGTTTGCTTCTAAGTTTTGGCAACGACGAATAGAGCTGCTGTAAACGTTAGCGTGCAGGTTTTTGTGAGGATGTAAGTTTTCAGCTCTTTTGGGTAAATACCTAGGAGTGCAATTGCTGGATCACACGGTAAGAGTATGTTTGGCTTTGTAAGAAACGCCAAACAGTCTTCCAAAGTGGCTGCGCCATTTTGCAACCCCACCAGGAATGGATGAGAGTTCCTGTGGCTCCACGTCCTCACAACATCTGACGTTGTCAGTGGTCTAGATCTTGGCCACTCCAATAGGTGTGTAGCGGTATCTCATTGCTGTAGTTCGGATGATTCTTCAAAACAATTAAACTGAGCAGAATAAGCGGCTCATGAAACAGTATGCAGTGTATAATATGCCGTTTATGTGAAACCCGAGAACACGTGAAGCGTTTATGATGATAGAAATCAGAAAGTGTTTGCCTGGGTGTGGAGGAAGGAAGTTGACCGACGAGGGGGGAGAGAGAATGTTCTGGGGCGATGGCGATATTCTAACCTTCACTGTCCAGAGCGGTGGCCAGGAGCCACGTGAAATGTGACTTGAACTGTGGCTAGTGCAAGTGAGGAAATGAAGTTTAAATTTTATTTAACTTTAATTAAATTTAAAATTTAAAACTGAAGCAGGGCAAAATATTATAACTCTTGTTTTGGTAGGACGTCATTTCACATTAACGGTTAAAAAGTCAGCATCTGAAGTGAGATGTGCCATAAGTATAAAATATACACTAAGTTGCAAAGACTTGTTGCCAAGAAAAGTAAAATTTCTTATTATGATTTTAATCTTCATTATGTGTTACATGGTCATGTTTTTAATGCACTGATCTAAAAATACGGTATTAAAATTATGTCACTTGTTTCCCTTTACTTTTCCTAATGTGGCTACTAGAAAATTTTAAATGACACGTGTGGCTCTCATCACTGCTACTGAGCAGTGCTGGGCTGTGTATTGTTTTGGGTGGCGGTGCCTGAGTGTACGCGATTGTCAAAATTCATCAAACCAAACGCCTAAGATCTGTGCATTTTATTGAGTGTTAATTATAGTTCAATTCAAAAATGATACTCCCATGACCTCTGCTTGACTAATTTACGGTATTTGAAATCAAGCGAGGGGAGAGCCAGTGACTCAGAGGAAAGTGAGGAGATTTCTGGGGAGCTGGGATGTTCCTGTTCTTGGCGTGGATACCGATTACACAAGTGAGTTCAGCTGGTGAACAGTCACTGGACTTCGTGTTTGCAGTTCAACATATATTGATATATGTAAGATATATAGATGATATATATATATACACATATGCATATCATCTATATGTAAATCTTTAATCTCTGTAAGATATATAAAATGATATATGATGTATATCTTTAATATATACATATATATACCTATGTATATTTTTAATATACACATATATGTACATACGTATATCTTTAATATATACATATGTATACCTAGATATACCTATGTATATCTTTCTTTAATACAAAGTTTAAAAAAACCTGTTTGATACTCTCTATGTATCTTTCTTTAAAATTGAACTTTTCTTTATGGTATGTCCAAGGAATTTGATCTTTTGAATTCAAAAGGCAAATTTATGCTAATTAGTTAGGCGCTGCCCCCGGAGCCCTCGTGTTTTACAGGCAAGAAGTTCCCACGGCCCAGGATTGGTCTCCCTAAACCGAAGTCCGTCCAGTGGGGAGGACTTGCCTTATTTGGAAGAGCCACGATCATGTCCACCCCGCTCCCTCAGCCCACTTCCTCCTAAAGGAGCCACTGCAGTGCCTTCCGCCCAGTCTCCCGTCAGTCCTTGTCCTCGAAGAAACCCCAGCACCAATGTGCTTAGGCTCCAGCACAATCTTCAGGCGAGGCAAAATCTTTTGACCGAGAGGAAGCCATTCCATCTGCTGCAGCCAAGCCTGTGCCTGGTGACACGAGGGACATACTCTCTCTGAACCGAAGGTAGTGGGGCTGAGGGAGTGACGGGGCGGGGGGGAGGGTCCTTCACTCAGATCTGTGTCCTGATCAGAGCGACCACAGCTCTGGGCTGGTTCAGGCACGAAAGCCAGACGCATGCTGCGGCTTTCCACTGTGGTGTGGAGGGACGGGAAGTCAGCACTGGGCCGGGGGGCGGGGGTGGGGGTGGACCCAAACTACATGACGCGGTGGCCAGCAGCCCGAGGTGACGTGGTCAGCCTCCGCTCCATCCCCATCTTTGGGAGGGTCAGACCTGCAGAACTGGCATGACAGCAGGTGGAGAGAATAATGGAAGCACAGCCATGATGGAGGTGGACGTGAGCTTCACACTCTTTGGACGTGGGCCAAGCACGTCTGTGATGCTTGCAATGAAAACTTGCTCAAGTTACTTTTTTTGTGTGTGTGTGTGTGTGGTACGCGGGCCTCTCACCGTTGTGGCCTCTCCCGTTGCGGAGCACAGGCTCCGGACGCCCAGGCTCAGCGGCCATGGCTCACGGGCCCAGCCGCTCCGCGGCATGTGGGATCCTCCCGGACCGGGGCACGAACCCGTGTCCCCTGCATCGGCAGGCGGACTCTCAACCACTGCGCCACCAGGGAAGCCCCTCAAGTTACTTTTTTTAATCTAAATCTCTTTTCCTTTCTTGGAAAAGGAGGCAATAATAGCAGATTGTTTGAGAGTTACATTAAATGGACTGCTGTATGCCGAGTGCTTGGTTAAAGGTATTGTTGGCTCTAGGGGCCAGTTCCAGCAGCAGGACCCCAGCCAGTGACCGGACAAAAGACAAAGGAGAGAATCAAGCCTCCTGAGAGCTAGTGAAGGCCACAGTCAAGGAGAGCGCGGCTCACAGAAGGGCTTCGATGCCAGCAGAGAGCCAGGGGCTGATCAGAAAATGGAGCAGAGCCGGCCATTGACGGTGCGTGTCTTAGGCTGGGTTCTCTAGAAGCTGAACCTTGGGGAAGATTCACGTGAAAGTGAGAAACCCTCTGATACTAAGTATTCCCAGGAAAAATGGATGGGAAAGTAGGGAAGTGGGAGCAGGAAGGGAGGAGGCCAAGTGAGGGTGTGAAGACAAACACGGTATCAGGGTAGCACTGCGGGAGCCAGGGACCCACCCCGCCTGGTATTTACGCCCTAGTGTGGCCCCTCCCACTTTGAATAGGGCAGACCCGTTTAGCAATAGGATATTGTGGAAAAGACCCGACGTGACTCCTGAGGGTGGGTCATAAGAGACGTTGCAGCTACTCCCTTGCTCTCTTGGATCACTGGCTCTGGGGGAGGCCAGCCGCCACGTTGTGAGGACACTCAAGCCGCCAGCCAGCACCAACTTGCCAGCCGTGAGGGGAGCCGTCTTAGAAGCAGGGCCTCCGGCTACGGTGCGGCCCTCAGATGGCACGGCCCTGGCCGATACCTTTACTGCGAACTCATAACGGACCCGGAGCCCCAAGCACTCAGCCAAGCCACACCCAAATTCCTCACTCACTGAACCTGGGAGATAATAAATGTGTTGTTATTTAAGCTTCAAACTTTGTGGTTCATTTGTCTACTTCGTGGCAATGGAGAACTGATCAAGGCATGCTGACTCAGCTGTACAAGGGGGGGTCGTCTCTGGGGACAGCGCAGGTGACACCTCACAGTGTCCCAACCAGGGGGTGTTGGAGAATGTATATCCGCAGACCCATCGGTTCTTGTGTTAGGAGCTTCTCGGGACGGGGTGGGGACAAAACCCCAGGCGCTGCTGGCTCTCCACGCAGACAGGGAGGTGAGCTCCAGCAGCTGGAAGACAGCACCCCGCAAAGAGACCCAGAGTATACAATGGGGGCTGCGCGCACCTCCCGGCAAAGGGATCTGAGGGAACGGGACGGGGGTGGAGCCTCAACAACTGCCGCCACGGGGCGAACGTGGCAGCTCCGTGGGCGTGGGGAGGTGGGGAGGGCGCCCACCGTGAGGACTCAGATCTCCCTCACCTGTGGGGGCGTGGCCGCAAAGCACGGGGATTAGGAGCACGAAGGTGGCTTCAGGAAGGCTGGATTTGGATCCAAGCCTGTTGGTCTCTCTGAGGCTCAAGTGCCTCCTCTATAAAATGGGGCAGTAACGGGTCCTAGTTCACAGGGCTGCTGTGAAAAGTCAGTGATATCTCTCGGGCTGGTTGGTAGCCCACGGTAAGCACTGGGGATGTTAGCTGTCATTTGGTATCGTTACCGCTACTGCGAATGGGAATGGGTGGGCCAGCATGAGGTATGGGTGGCACCACTGGGCCAACGATTTGGAGCAGAGCCGGGACAGCTGTATCTTTAGGAAGCAACACCTTCATCCAGTTCTCTGACGCGTGGGGATGAGACCCAGCTCTGCCTGCCTCTCTGTTCATCAGCCACAAGGAAAGACCTCCTCCCCCACCTCTCCTGAGAATAAGGCAGGGCTGTGACAGCAAATGAGGATGGAAAAATGAGGATGGGAAAGCCCCCTGCCCTTAGACCCTCAGATGTGCCACAGCCCCTGCTTTTTCTTGCATTTGGGGGTCCAAAGAGTCACTCCCAGCCCGCTGGTTCAGAGGGGGTGTGCGGGACTGTGTGATGGGCACCGCTCAACAGCCTGGAGATGAGGATTCACACAGACATCTGCCCACTGGGGACCCAGAACCAGGGCTGCCCACGTGCTCCACTCCGGGGGCACCACTGACATTGCGTCCCGCCCTGGTTGCCCTCTCAGCAGCACTGACTTCCAATGTCTATGCACACACTTCCAGGGTCCAGCATGGCCTCACAGAGCTGGTGCTCAGGAACTGGACCGGACTTGGGAGTTGAGAGGTAACACGTCACCGCATATCCCAGACCTGCAGCTTCCTTCACGGAACGTCCTCTATTGATTCCTATTTAATAATGACTGATGTAGCTCTCGGGCCCTTTCTCTGATGAATCCAAGCTGTCTGTCAAATGGGAGAGACGGGGCAGGAGAGAAGCATTATTATTCCAAAGCACAGTCATTAGATTAATAGAAGCTCCAGCAACACCATTAACGTGGAAAGGATCAATGAAGTAACAGAGGTGAGGCTGTCTCTAGATGAGATAGCTGCTTCTCAAGCACGTGTCCTGTTTATCGATCATATGTGTTCATTCTGCCTGCGTAGCCTTCTTCCCTTGAGCTCTCCGAGGCCAGCTGATTTTCATCTTTAAGACTACGTGTCAACAACGTAAAACACCATCCCCATCACTCTTTATCTTAGCCCCATCTTCTTCACCGTGCCCACCAGGAAAATTAGACAAAACTCTGTTGCTTCGTGTCGGAGCAAAGACATTTTTCACGACTTTTCCAAAAGAAATTTTTATCTCACCACGATTGACCTTTTCCTGTAACTTGAGAAAATATAAACTTTAAGGCCGTAAGTAGACAGCAAACTTTAGAAATAATTTCCCCAAAGGGATTTCCCCTGTGCCCTTCTATCCTAAACATTTAGTTTTCCCAAGTCATAGCTTGCCAGCAAGTGACTTTATTTTGATGGCTTTAATTTTTATCTTCTAGATTTATTATTCAGAATAGGTAGAGGTGGAAAGGAAGGGAGCATTTCTCTAGAGGATAGTCCTTTTTTTAAAATTAATTTTTATTGGAGTATAGTTGAATCAGTTATACATATACATATATCTGCTCTTTTTTAGGTCATTACAGAGTATTGAGTATTGAGACCTAGAGGGTATTCCTTTCTAAATGTAAAGAAAAGATTGTCTAGCTCCATATTAGAGAGTTGAGTGAGGCTTAAGGCGGTGGTGTTAGGAACGTGAATAGGACAGGAGCTGACAGCTGTTTGAGAATATAAGTGTGGTATGAAATTGGGAATGGACAAAGAAAGGAAATTGATGGATGAAATGTCCAGAATCAAAGTGCAATATGACAGGTGGCCAGCCTTGCAGATTCCTTTTAGCCATCACACTCACCCCTGCATCTCGGACAACACCCTCTCCATTGAAAAGGAACTTCAGCTTTCTCTCCGTGTCCACAGATGACTCGTTCCGGACCACACGCTTCGCCTAGCTCTGCATCCTGCCCGCCATCTGGTTTTGAATTCTCCCAGCCTCTGAGCTCATTGATCATCCATGCATTGTGTTTCTGTTTCTAGCCTCACCTTGCCCTTTGGACTTGATGCTTTGATAGAACTCCAGTTTTTGTCTTGTGCTATTATTGACTCAGATCAACTTCCCTCCTGGAAGCCACAGCAAACTCCCTCTCTCCGCAGTGCCACCCACCACCCAGCCAGGTGGGATTCTCTTGCCTTTCCATATATCATGAAAGGGACTTAGACGGAGGAACCCTGGGCAGAGTCAGAATAGATTACTGCCACTTTGGCCCAGCAGGCATCTCTTTTCCTAGGATGCGATATCTCTGTGGTTGTCCCTTGATAACTTCATGTTTGCAAATGTAGCGCTTACTAGTTTTCTCCCACACCCCGATTTTGTATTGGCAACGGTTCCTGTTCAGATGGGATCTGCCCTGCCCCGACATGTTTCTAAAGTTCCAGATTAGAACTCTGGACTTGCCGTTAATAGCCTATTAAAGTGTATCTTTTGATGTAAACTGGGCAGCTCATTACCAAACACGCCAAGTCAGGATGTTACATAAGACGTGGGTACAGAGCTCATAAATTCATAGCTATTAAGACTCCATTCTTCCTTCTCTTTAAGACTTTAAGATCGGGCTTCCCTGGTGGCGCAGTGGTTGAGAGTCTGCCTGCCAATGCAGGGGACGCGGGTTCGAGCCTTGGTCTGGGAAGATCCCACATGTCGCGGAGCAACCGGGCCCGTGAGCCACAACTACTGAGCCTGCGCATCCGGAGCCTGTGCTCCGCCACAAGAGAGGCCGCGATAGTGAGAGGCCCGCGCACCGCGATGAAGAGTGGCCCCCGCTTGCCACATCTAGAGAAAGCCCTCGCACAGAAATGAAGACCTGACACAGCCCAAAATAAAAAAAAATAAAATAAAATAAACAAATGTGGGGTTTAAAAAAAAAAAAAAGACTTTAAGATCAAAGCCCTTATAAAATCGGACACAATCTAAATGCTCAACCATAGGGGATGGGTAAAGATATGCCCCAGCCCTACTAGACAACAATTGCATTTGCAAAGACTATTTTGTGACTCATGGAAATGATTCAGGTGGGGTGAAGACAAATCTTCTGTGTGAACCCAGTCCCAGTGTGCCCTGCAGCCTTGGCTGGGACACTGGCTCACAAGGCTGGGAACCATCTCTCTCCTCTTCCAAGTCCTGCTGGGCAGAGTATCTAAAGCTAGTTGTGGGAGCACAGCCCTGGGTGGATGGGCTCAGGGGGCCAGGCTGGTTAGCAGGAAGTCAGTTGAGTGATATAGGGACCAGCTGAGGAAGAGCCGCTGCTTCAAGCTAGGGGCTCAGGGTGGACAAAAGCGTGTGTGTGCAGGGCTTGGGGCGGGGCTTGGAAGACAGAGCAGTGGTGAGAGGCGGGAGCCTACTCGCTGTAATGTGCTCCAGCAGTGGTCAGTTTCTTTAGGTGATGGTGTCCCAGGCTTATCTTTATTCTTGGGTGCCTGTCTTGATTTTTTTTAAATGTGATTTATACAGAGGCACAGAGTAAACAGAATCGTGCCACGCGTACGATTTACAAGGCCGCTTTCACGTGCTGTTCAGTTTCACATTCTGTCACATTCCAAGTTCACGCTCACGCACACACACGCGCGCGCGCACACACACACACACACACACACACACACAGAGTTACCGATATAGAGATTTGAGAGCTAATACTGGAACTTGAGGGGGTGTGTTGGTGCTGTCATGAAGAAGATGGAGGCAGGCTATGGTCTCGTGAACTGAGGGTCACCAGATTAAATCTGGATTTCAGACAAACAAATTCTTTCTTGGTATAAATATTTTTATTTGCCCTATCTGGCAACCCTTCCTGGACCCCGAAGTATGAGAAGAAAAGCTTAGATGAGAATTTACTGCTTCCCTGGAAAGAGAGAGAGAGAGAGAGAGAGGGAGAGAGACGATTGTTTCCTTATGCATCTCTCCCCTGAGCACAAAGCCCTGTTGGGACTGACTTTCTCCAAAGTTTCCCTGCCAATTTGCTTTCCCATCTCTCCCGAAATTTTCCCTTTTTGAGAGAACTCACTCTCACTGTCTCTTATATGCCTGGAATTTACATATAATGAACCGCCTCACTGTCTCCGTAGCAACGGGGGCCTCACCAGCAACTTTCTCAGCCTCAGACAGAAACCGTGCAGAACACTCTATTCCAGAAGCGGCTGGCATCATTTCCCGCCGAACGTTTTTTAAACGATATTTAAACAAGATTTGGAAACTAGTTCATCTCATATTAACTTCTTCCTTTTCATTTTTGGGGAAAAGGCCCACAGACGTTTTTCTTGTACAGAATAGGAGCTAATTTTCAGCTCTGCGTCTCGGGGTGACCTGGTGTGGAGAGAAGTTTCCAGATCTTGTTGAATATTCACACAAGCCTGGCGCTAAGGACGCAGGGATCTGGGGGTGACGATGGCCACACTGAGGAACAGGGAGACAATGGCCCCCTTTGTTGTGTGCCTCATACACCTTGTACTTCGAATGATTTTGTTTACTAAGTTGCATTTATTAATAATTCATTAAATGAATAATTCATTAAATAATTCATTTAATGAATTCATTAAAAATTATTATTATTAATCAAAGACATACAACAGGCAATCAGCACTTGTACTGATCCTGAGCTAAGCAGTGTTTCCCATGGAGTGGATACGATTCTATACAAAGGCAAAGATGCTCTGTATTTTAACCAGCCTGAATTCTGTCATGCTCTGTACACATACAGGGTCTTTCCATTAAGCTTTTGGAAATCCAGGAGCAAGACGAAGACGCCCTTACTGCCTGCGTGAACGCTGACCTTGGGATGGGAGAAGTCAGTCATCGGGGTGGTGCGGTGGGGGGGCGCTCAGGAAGAAAGATGGAAATGCCAGGGTTATTTGTGGGGCGGGGCGGGGGGATTGAAACCTCCACCAATAAGCACCCTACGCAGGTACAACAGAGTGATTACGTTCTAAGGTTTGACATCCAGCCGCCTGGGTTCAGGTCTCAGCTCTGCCACTTATCTGTGTAGCGCTGACCTTGCTGAGCCTCAGTGGTCCCATCAGTAAAATGGGCCGAAAATGGTAACAATCTGCAACAACTTGCAGTGGTAACAACCGAGACGGTGCCTCGTTTATTTCCATTTCTGGGCAGTGTCAGCTTCATCATAATCGTAATATGACTGCCAACCAGTCCTGGAGCTAGAAATGTGCCCATGGAAAGAGGGCAAGTGTCACGCGAGACTGAAAAAGCTTCTTTCATGGAGCCCTCGTTAAAACTCTCCCCGGGGTTCATGGAATTGTTTGGGTGGTGCGACCATATCTGAACTAATCAGGGTCCTGGGCACGAGATTACATTGGTCAGACCGGGCCTGAGGTTCCTACCCCTTCTCTAGAGCAGAAGTGGAGCAATCCCCAAAGAACACCCCTGAATGAAGGTCAGGACGCTCATGGGAGAGTCACGAGGATTCAGGAAGACAATACCGGCCAAGTGCCAGGTACACAGCGGGTGCTCAATAATTGTTAACTAGTTACTGGATGCGATGGTTTTCCCAATGAAATCCACTTACGAAAAAGTTTATACCACTGAAAATGCTTCTGCCCATATCTAGTCATCATCACCGCCACCATCATCACCACCACCATCATCATCACCTCCACCATCACCGACACCACCATTGGCTGAGTGCCTGCTGTGTGCCGGCACTATTTCAGATGCTCTCTACATCAATATCTAATCCCCAGGACAACTTGTGAAGTGGCGTAGCACTAATGATCTACCTCAAATGCATTCTCCGCACACCCCCCCTTCCGTACTATGCAGAGCCGTGATTTTGTTTAGTGTGGCAAGCTACTCAAATTTTCAAAACCTGCATTAATAAAAACAAACAAAATCCACTTTTCCTTCTAGGTGTGATAATCTAAAACAGTGAGACTGTTGGAAAAAGAAGTAAAACGTCCTATGAAATGAGATACGGCGCTACCGAGGTCATTGTTTGTATGAGACAGACAAACAATGAAATAGGTAGCTCCCCTTACCTGCCCAACCTCCTTTGTGGCTAGACGTGGTCACGTGACACAGCTGGCCAATGAGGTGTGAGAGGAAGTCTTGGGCAGGCTTTTTGGGAAAATTTTGCACTCTTGATTCAGGAACCACCCATTCCTCTCCGTTGCTGGGTTCCCCTTCTTCCTGCCCATAACACGGACAGGGGGCTGTGGAAGAGTGACCCTCTCATGATTACAAAGATGAAAGTCACGCACTAAGAATGACGGAACAAAAAGAAGGCATTTAGGACGTCGAGGATATTGTAGAACAAGTTACCCTGGGTGGCCTCCTCCCTATATCTTGTTACATGTTGAGGTGGAGAGAAAGGCACCTTCTTTGCTGGAGCCACCGAAGTGGGGTTTCTGCGACACACAGGTGAACACAACCCCTCACTGGCTGCTGCTACACATTACGACCCACTTTACAGATGAGGAAACTGAGGCCTAGAGGGGTGAGCATTTACCTCAAGTCCAGGATTCAAACAGGCTCCAAAACAATGCTCTCATCTTAAAAAGGAAGGAGATTCTGACACAGGCAACAACATGGATGAACCTTGAACACATTATTCTCAGTGAAATACACCAGAAACGAAAGGACAAACACTGTGTGATCCCACTTCTATGAGGTCCCTGAAGGAGTCAAATTCATAGAGACACAAAGCAGAGGGTGGGTACCAGAGGCTGGGGGAGGGGGAAGGCGCGTCAGTAATGGGGACAGAGTCTCAGCGGGAGAAGGTGAGAAGGTTCTGCAGATGACAGAGGTGACAGCTGCATGGCAGTGTAAATGTGCATAGTGCCACTGAGCTGGACACTTAGAAATGGTTAAAATGGTACAGTTTACGCCAAGTCTATTTTACCACAATGGGAAAAAACTCAATGTGGGGGAATTTTACTAAAAAATCAAACAATTTTAAAACCGCTCCCTCCAATACCTGCCTCCTAAAAGGCATGAATGTTTTGTGCTGCTTGTTGAAGGGATTCCCACATCTTGTTTCTGTCCCTGCGCTCTCTCCTAGTTTTTCCAGGTTCTGGTCGACATGGGAGCGATGGCTGCGTGTAGCTGAAGCAGCTTCTGCCCTCGGGGGCTGACCCCGCTCTGCCCTCGGCGAGGACCAGGCACGGGCTTGTCCTGCTCACAGCTCTGAAGACAGAAGCTGAATTTCTAGCATCTCGAGAGATAGAGCGACAGGCCCAAGTTGGAACCTCAGAAGTGGAGACAAAGGGGCAACTCCAAACCAAGAGGGCCAGGGATAACATTTCCCCAGGAACGAGACCTTTCCAGCGTGCAAACATTAACATTCAAGCCTCCCTGAAAATATTCAGGGTGTCACCGAGGTCCTGATTTGGGGAGGTGCTCTCCTTTTCCCTAAGTGAAATGTCACTGCCCTGCTTCCCGAATGGAGCTCACGGCCCACACCTCCCCTGCCCCAGGACCACCGAGGCATCTTAATTAGGTTAAAGGGTTTACACAGCTTTCCTTCTCGACTTGCATTTGTCACCTTTGTTGATATTTCAGTGTGTGAGGGTTCGAGCTGTGAGTCACTTATTTCCTTTCTGTGTGTGTGTGTGTGTGGGTACTTCTAGAAGGGTCCAAAAAAAAAAGTCAATCTCACCCTCTGGTGTTTAAGGCAACGCTCTCTTGGACGTGTAGGGAAAGAGACCAAGGTTCTTTTAGGACAGTGGATCCCATCCCCCTTGTCCCTGAGGACAACTTGACAGATGCAGGTGCCCCAGCCACACCCCAGACCAAGTAAAGAGACCCTCTCGCGGTGGAACCAGACATCAGCAGTTTTTTAGGTTCCAACGCGCAGCCAGAAATGAAAACCAGGGCTTTGGAATTCTTGCTACTCAACGTGTGGTCTGTGGACCAGAGGCATCACCTGGGAACCGGCTAGAAAAACCACCTCAGGCCCCGTGCCCCTCCTCCCAAACCGCCAGGACCACCTGAGTCAGAATCTACACATTAACAAGATTCTCAGGTGATCCTTGTGTGTGCTGCAGTTTGGGGAGCATTAGATGCGATCGCCGTGGAGAGGAACCCTGACTATTGCTGACAACTCCAAGCCTCCTCACCCTCAACTCTAGCTCATTGCTCTCCAACTTGTCCCACCTTTAGGGAGACATGGACCAGTGATACTGGCCATCCCAGGGGGACCCAAGAGTCAACTCAGACATCTTCACCAGGGCATGACACAGAAGGGTTGATCGCATACTGAGTTCTGCAACCATTCTAGTACCAAATATGACCTCTTGGGCCACTAATGCCAAGATAATAATGATTAGTAATAATAGTTACATTTATTGAAAACCTACTATGTGACAGGTACTCAGCATCCATTGCCTCATGTCATCCTTCTGGCAAATGTGTAAGTCAATGTCATCGTCTCCGATTTATAGACAGGGTAACAGAGGCTCAGAGAAGCAAGTCACTTGTCCAACAAGTTTACCGTAGCCGATAAACAGTGGGTAGTAAGTGGCTGGTTCCCCTTCACCTGGCTGTACTTAGAAGCCTAACGGTAGGAGGTGAGAATGAACGAAGGAGGGGAAATGGAAAGGACGTGAGGGGAAGATGAAGCAGGAGGAGGGAAAGTGCAGAGCAGTGAGCCCGGATGAAGTAGAGTTAGGAGCGTGTGTGACAAGTGACAGAAACCTTACAGACTCGGATGGAATCACAGAGGGGAATTCGATGACCCAGCTGAAGTGTCTAAGAGTGGCTGGACCTCAAGACGTAGTGTCTTTTTCTCTTTTCCTCCATCTCGCAGCTCTGCTTTCCTCTGTGACGACCTCTTTGATGGTGGGAAAATTGTCTTCCAGCAGTGGCAATCTTTTACGTTACCTGCTTAGAAACCAGCAGCAATAGTTTCCCGGTAACTCTGCTAAAACCCTTAGGACTGGCATTGGTTGGCTGGACCCTGGTCATCTGCTTCTCCCGGCAGGCAGGCGTGAGAAATCACACACCCTGGCAGAGCTGGAGCAGTTCTCCCAAGGAAGATTGTAGTGCCGTTACTAAAAGTGGGGGAAAGATGCAGGGCACGCAGAAATCATTTGTGGGCTGCATATTCTACGTTTGCCTCTCCAGATCTGTGGTCCACCCTCTCCACCAGCCCCTCTGCTCCAAGACTGATTTCTAGGAACTGCATCACCAGCCTCCCTTCTCTGGCTCTTCTTTTTTTTTTTTTTACAGCTTTATTAAGGCATAATTTGCATACCATAAAGTTCATTCTAAGTGTACAATTCAGTGATTCTTAGTAAGCTGACCACCACAATCCTGTTCCGTACATTTCCATTACCCCCTATAATTCACTCCAGTCTGTTTGCTGTAGCTCTATGCAATATTCGGAATGTGCCTTTTCTGGACATTTCGTATAAATGGAATCATACGATGTATAGTCCTCTATGCCCATCTTCTTTCACTCAGTGTAACGTTTCTGAGGTGCATCCATGTTGCAGCATGCGTCAGTATTTTGTTCCTTTTTGTTCTGCACGGTGTTTCATGGTACAGATACACCACGTGTGGCTTATCCGTTCGCCCGCTGATGGACATTTGTGTCGTTTACAGGTTTGGGCTATTATTAATAAAGCTGTGTTTTCATTTCTCTTGGGCAGACTCTGAGGTGTGGAATTTGCTGGATCACATGCTAAGTCTATGTTTAACTTTTAAAGAAACTGTCAAACTATTTTCCAAAGCTACTATATCATTTTACATTTTTACCAGCAATGAACGAGGGTTCCAATTTCTGCACATTCTCACCTATACTTGGTATTGTTTGATTTTTAACAATTATAGCCATTTATCAGTATCAGGTGTGTCACGGTATCTTACGGTTTAAATTTGCCTTTCCCTAGTAACTAATAATGTTGAGTGTCTTTTCACGTGCGTAGTAGGCATTTGTAATGTCATCTTTAGTAAAATGTCCATCAAGTCTTTTGCTCACTTTTAGTTTGGTTAGATCGTCTTCTAATTGAGTTGCAGGAGCTCTTTGTGTATCCTGGACACAAGTTCTTATCAGATATGTGACTGGCAAATATTTTCTCCCAGACTGTGGCTTGTGTTTTCATTTTCTTAATGGTGTCTTTCAAAGTGCAAAAGTTTTAAATTTTAATGATGTCCAGTTTAACAATTGGTTCATGCTTTTGGTATCATACCTAAGAAATCTTTTGCCTAACCCAAAGTCTGGAAGATTTTGTCCTGTGGTTTCTCCAGGAAGTTTTATAATTGCAGTTCTTACATGTAGGTCTATAATTCACCGTGAGTTCATTTTTATATATGGTATGAGGTAAGGGCCTAAGTTAATTTTTTAATATATGAATATCCAACTGTTATAACACCAGCTTTGTAAAGACCACCCTTTCCCCTGTTGAATTGCCTTGGAATCTTTGTCAAAAATTAATTGACCTCATCTCGGCTTAGCATTGACATATATACACTACCAAATGTAAAATAGATAGCTAGCGGGAAGCAGTTGCCTAGAACAGGGAGATCAGCTCAGGGCTTTGTGACCACCTAAAGGGGTGGGATAGGGAGGGTGGGAGGGAGACGCAAGAGGGAGGGGACATGGGGATATATGTATACATACAGCTCATTCACTTTGTTATACAGCAGAAACTAACACAACGTTATAAAGCAAATATACTCCAATAAAGGTGTCCAAAAAATTAATTGACCATAAATGTACAGGCTTATTTCTGGAGTCTCACTTCTGTTCCATTGGTCAGTATTCTGATTCTGACTGCAAAATCACATAGCCTTGATCACTGTAGCTTTATAGTAAGTTTTGAAATTGGGTGGTATAAGTATTCCAACTTTGTTTTTCCTTTTCAAAATTGTTTTGGCGGTTCTAGGTCTTTTGCATTTTCACATACGTCATTTTAGGACCACCTTGTCCGTTTCTTCAAAAAATCCTGCTGGAATTTGAATTGCATTGAATCTATAGATCAATTTGAGGAGATTAACATCTTAACAATATTAAATCTTCCAATCCATGATCTTGGAATATGTCTCCATTTAGTTACATCTTCTTTCATTTTTCTCAGTAATGTTTCATAGTTTTCAGGGTATAGATCTTACACATTTTTTTGTTAAATTCATTCCAAAGTGTTTTATTCTTTTTGATACTATTGCAAATGAACTTTTAAAAAATTTAATGCTCAAATTGTTCGTTACTAATACAGAAAAATACAATTTATTTTTGTGTATTGATCTTTAATCCTGAAAACGTGCTAAATTTACTAGTTTTAGGAGGGGTGTGTGGGTGTATGTGTGTGTGTGTGTGTATGTGTGTATTCATTAGGATTTTCTACATATAGAATGGCGCCATCTGTGAATAAAAAGTTTTACTTCTTTCTTTGCAATCTGGATGCCTTTAATTTTGGGGGGCCTTATTTCACTGTTTAGAATCTTCGGCACAGTACTGAATACAAGCGGTGAGAAGGGACATCTTTGCCTCACTTCCAGTCTTTGGGGAAAGCACTCAGTCTTTCACCATTAAGTATGATGTTATCTGTGGACTTTTTGTAGATGTACTTCATCAGGTAGAGGAAATTCCCTCACATTCCTAGTTTGTTGATGGTTTTTTTTTTCATGAATGGGTGCTGTATTTTGTCAATTGCTTTTTCTGTGTCTTTGAGATGTTTCACCACCTGAGTGTGCCATCTGTTTCCTATTAGGACCCTCACTGATTTAAAAAATGCTCACTGCAAAATGAAATGTTTATGATGGAATTGGGTTCCCTATTCCCTGCTCAATGCCTCTTCTCTAGCTTTTTGACTTAAAGAGACTTGGTTTTAACATATGTCCAGAGATTATTTGATACTCCTCCCCTCAAAGATGAAGCCTAATATTCCTCCCTTTGAGTGCGGACTCGACTTACTGACTCACTTCTGATGAACAGAATATGGCAGAAATGGTGGTGTGTGATTTCTGAGACTAGGTCAGAAAAGGCATTGTGACATCTGCCTGGCTCTCTCCCTTGGACCACCCACTCTGCAGGAAGCCAGCTGCCATGTTATGAGGTCACTCAAGCAGCCCTGCAGAGTGAGCCCCCTGTGCGTGAGCCATTTTGGAAGGGGGGCCTCAGGCCCTCAGATCACCAGAGCCCCAGGCAACATCTGATTTGCAAACCCATGAGACACCCTGTGCCAAACCCATCCAGCTAAGCCGCTCCCAGATTCCTTACCCCCAGAAACTGCAAGATAATGATTATTGTTTTAAGTCATGATGTAGTGGAGTGGTTGGCTATGCACCGATTGAAAATACAAGAGACATTGCCACTTTTTCTCAGGATATGTTAAATTCTAAAAATGGTGAAGGTGGGTCTGATGGAACAAGGATTTCTGAACCCCGGAGGTCTGTTTAGAAGTTAGGTCCCGTAAAGATTGGGAATTGCTCTAAGAAGACGGCTTGGTGAGCAATGTACGTGAAAACATTTTGTAGGTGATGAATACCTCGTAGATGATTATTCCTAGGAGTGTTCTTGTGGGATCCAAAATTACACTCAAGGCCATATTGTCTAGCACCCTTCTTTCCGTTCTAACATGTCAGGTCTTTGGTAATTTGTGTTCTTCTAAGAAAGCCACCCAGTGTCATGACCTCCCAGGACTGACCTGCTGACCGGGTACCTGATGCTGACACATGAGGCCGCCCCATCTGACTTCCATCAGTTGCTCTTTCCAGAACCAGTTGCCAGGAGGGACCCACACACTCTGAATTCTGATCACCTGTGGGAGGGTGACCTTCTTTCTAATTAGACTTGTCTGCCCAGGCACCTCTGCTGAAAGTTTCACCCAGGAGGAAAGATCTGAAATGACTGTGTCAAAGGTTATAGAAGCATTTACATGGCAAGTGAAGTCTTGCTTAATGATCAGCAACAACAACAAAAAAAAAAAAGAGGGAAAAGAAGAAGAAGGAAATATTTGCCTCAGGCCACCATCCTGCAGCGCACCATTTGTATAAAGTGGAAAGTTTCTGTTTTCTAAAAAGAGGACAAGTTGCCACCGCCATCCATCTCCATCTGCATACAAATTCAGAACTTTGGCATCTTTTTTTTTTGTTTTTTGCAAGTGGGAAGAAAAGTTGGCTTACTGTTCTAAGAAGCAGGAAAGCTCTTCTCGAGTAGCCGTGTGTGTTTGTCAGAACGTTTTGAACGCAAGTAACAGAAACCCAACCGAAACCTAAGTAGTTTAAGCAAAACAGTAGCTTTGTCTAATGGAACCATGAAAGCAGAAAACGATTTAGCTAGAAAAGAAGGGATTCAAACGCCATCTTCTACCTTATTTCCTCTCTTCTCTAAATTACTATCTTTCTTTCCCTACAAGGCTAAACCCATGGCCAGTTACGAATCCCCAAACCTGAACTCCCGCTTCGTACGCTCAGCCTTCTGCCTGATGTCACCAGGGCTGTCAAGCTAAGCACGGTGACCCTCAGTTCCTGGTCCTGCTCCTGGAACTCACTCCTCCTCCAGCGCTTCCCTCTCAGAGTAGAGTAGACGGTACCACCCACCACCTCCGCAGCCAGCTGCACGAGCCAGAAACCTCAGCATCATCTCTGAAGTCTCCCTCTCATCCCCTGAGTCGATCAGTAAATACCTTTCCACCCCAGGCCCACCCCAGCCGAGCCCTCATCCCTGCAGTGTGGGTTATGGTAATTATCTTCTAATGGGTCCATCTCTCATCATTCCTGGCTCCGTCGGACTCAGTCTTCACTTGGTCACCATCAAGACCCTCAAAAATAACAGTTGGGTCCTGTCAGTACTCTGACGCACACCCTTCTCTTACTATTAGGATAAAACCCCACATCCTTACGCGGGCAAGACCCTCCCCTTCCTCAGCTGGAGCCGTTTTCCTCTTTGCCTTCCAACCACTCTGCCCCTTCCACCCCATGGCCTTTGCACACGTTCCTTCCCTCTGCCCGGAACGTTCCTTCCTGTTTCTTTCCCTAATTAGTTCCCATTCTCACTTCAGAGCTGGTGTGTGTGTTCTAGAATGAGTCTATAAATCCTTTGACGTTCTTCCCTCCAAAACGGAGCCTCATTCCCTCCCTTTGAGAGTGGACTGGACTTAGCGACTCACTTCTGCTGAACAGAATATGGCCGAAGTGTGCTTCTGAGACCAGGTCATAAAAGGCACTGTGGCTTCCTCCTGGTCTCCTCTCTTGGGTGGCCTGCTCTGGGAGAAGCCAGCTGCCACAGCGTGAGGACACTCCAGCAGCCCTCCGCGTGGGTCTGCACGATAAGGGAGAGCCAGTGAGTGAGTTGGGAAGTGGTTCCTGATGCCCGAGTCGAGCCTTCAGAGGATGCAGCGCCAGCCGACGTCTCGTCTGCAACCTCACGCGAGACTCAGCCAGGCCCACCCAGCTGAACCACAGAAACGGAGATAACAAATGTTCGTTCATTTGAGGCACAAAGTTCTGTGGAAACTTGTTACAGAGCAATAGACAATCGATATGGTCATTTCCAACATTATCCCCTCTTTCATAGCACTTGTGACTTTTGTACTTAATGAACTATGGGATTCACTGTTTAGAAATGTCTGTCGCGGTCTCTGCTATAGCACCCAGGGTACGTGCTTATAGGACCCAACCTGACAGCACACACCCCACTGGTGGTGGTTCAAGTGTGCTGGGGACAGTAGTTGTGGCGCAGGGGCTTAGTTGCTCCACGGCATGTGGGATCTTCCCGGACCAGGGCTCGAACCTGTATCCCCTGCCTCGGCAGGCAGGTTCTTCACCACTGTACCACCAGGGAAGCCCCTACTGTTTATTTTGAATCAACTGTTTAAACACAGGAATAGGTAGCATCACGGGAGTCGGGGACTTGAACTGCACCCCAAACGAGTCCCCAAAATTCCGAACCCTGGCGAACTTCCTCTTAAAATGGGCACATGCAGCCGCGTTCCTGAGTGTTGGGGGCAAATTGTATAACCCTCCATGTTGAATATAATGTTTATCAGAGGATGAGTCAGACAACTGTGCCGATCTGAAGCTATACCATTGAAGCCCAACGGTAATTGTGTAGAACTGAAACCAACGAAAGGACTTTGGGGAGGAAGCATGTGTTATCACCGGCATTGTGGAGAAGTGTCAGTGTCTGGCGATCACCAAAAGCAGATGGACCCTGAATTGGTTTTATTATTGTTTCAAAATTCTCTACAGGTGAGGCGCCCCTTATTGGGGCCCCTGGGGAGGATGTCTCCCTCACCCCTCGTCCCTGGACGACCAAGGAATGATTCATCCAGTTATGAGCTGTGAGCAGGACACTGTGGGGTCACATTTTTTGAATGACCAGAGCTGGCGTCAGCCATCTAGCAATTTGCAGGCATCCGTGCACGCCGCTCTTTGGGGATCCTTGCTGTCCATGCTCCAAGGACAGTGCTCCGGGTGGTGGTCCCCCAGGATAACTCTGGGTGCCCCGGTGACACCCCAGTCGTGGGTGTTGGTCCATTCTTACGCAGCTCACGCACAGCACTGCTGGGGCTCGGGCACTGTCCGCAAAGGCCCTCCCAGAGACAGCACGGGCTTGTGAAAGGCACTCTGGATGTGGCCATGTTACAGCTCCATTTCCGAAGCAGAGTCTTTAAAACACGTTTAAATATTTCCAATCATCTCTAAATTTTTTAGAATTCATAAATTGGGAACAGTAACGAGATCATAAAAGAAAAAGCCCGTTCCCGACCACCAGGAGACACAACTGACTCACTTATAGGATTTTATTTTCACTTCCCACCTGGAGAGCCCCTGGAGATTTGATTTCCCGTTTCCTGGAGGATAAAGACAGAAAGCAGAAGCCGGTGTTAAATAATCTTTACACCTGTTCAAACTACCTGCAAGACGCTGGTCATCTGTCCTTATGCACAAACATCAATCCGGGGAACATGAAATTTTAACTGTCAGTAAATATTCCAACATCAGCACATACGGAGTATCCAATTCCAGCATCAAAATGCAGATAGGCGTGAATAGATACTTGGATTTATGACAAAAGGAATCTTGTCGGGAAGCCCCTCCCAGGAAGGCCTGGGGGCTGGTGTCAAATATTTGGGATGATGTCTGCTTCCCTCAGCCTGTTTCTACCGAGTGGGTTCTGTAATCCTGCTTAATTAATAATAAACATGGCAGGGTTTTTCCCCTGCATTTAAATTATACTTGAAATGAGATGGCTGGATGTTTCTTATAAAAATGCCTTGCGGAACAAACCATGTCAGAAATGAGTGATTTATCATCACTCAGAGTGCTGGCAGGGGACACCTCGGAAGAGAAGAGAATTGATGTTGCTTCCTGCTGTCATTTCCACTACCCGGCAGGTCCGACGTGCTTTCCTCCTGGGCCCGTGCGTGAGGCAGCTCTCCCACGAAGGACTCCCCCTTGTCATCTGACGCTCCCTCTTTTCTCTCCACCCAAAACCTGACCAGGCCTTTGGAGGCCAGACCTGCTGTTATGCCACAGAACCAGGCAGGGGTGGAAGGACCACTGGGTCCCTGGGGTGCTTTCCACTGGGCGCACCAGCCCTCATCCTGTTGCCAAAGTCAATGGGAAGGAGAACAGAGCTCTCAGCCTGGAAGACGTTGAATGAGCTGCATCGCACTGTGAAATCTTCATAGTCTGGTGACCTTCCAGGCCAAGGTTCCTGAACAGATCCCGTCCAAATCACAGGGTAGTTCCGCTTTTGATAATCTGCTCTGTTAGGAATAGGAGCCATGATTTATTGAGCACTTACTATGTACCATGCGCTAAGTCTTTTACGTGAATGATCTCTCTTGATCTTCACGATTGGTATGAATAGCATCCCCATTCTACAGGTGAGAAAACCAAGGCACACAGCAAGCGAGCAGCCAAGCCAGGAAAGAAACCCAGACAGTGAGCGCCTCCAGAGTCCAGACCCAACCCTTTCAATATACTATTGATTATTAACAATAATAGCTGGCCTTTTCTGGACACCAGAGGCCAAGTGATGTGTTAAGTCCTCTGCAAATATTGTCTCTTTTTGCCCTTGCAGGTCCTATGGGGTAAGAATTATTGTCCACTTCGTTTGTTTGTTTGTTTGTTTTGCAGTACGTGGGCCTCTCATTGTTGTGGCCTCTCCCGTTGCGGAGCACAGGCTCCGGACGTGCAGGCTCAGCGGCCATGGCTCACGGGCCCAGCCGCTCCGCGGCATGTGGGATCTTCCCGGACCGGGGCACGAACCCGTGTCCCCTGCATCGGCAGGCGGACTCTCAACCACTGCGCCACCCGCCACCGGGGAAGCCCTATTGTCCACTTTTGACCGTTGATGAAACTGACGTTCAGAGGGTGAAGTCAGTTGTCTAAAGAAAGTCTTAAGGACCTACTGTACAGCACAGGGAACTCTGCTCAATATTCTGTAATAACCTAAACAGGAAAAGAATTTGAAAAAGAATAGATACATGTATAGGTATAACTGAATCACTTTTCTGTACACCTGAAACTAACACACAACGTTGTTAATCAACTGTGCTCCAATATAAAATAAAATTAAAAATAAATGAATAACAAAGGAACGTCTTAGAGGCAGCAGGTGGACCCAGATCTTGCCAACGCCATCCCTCATTCTCAAAATACTTAGACTGTGCTACTCTGCTTTACTGAAACGGCAGATGGGATGGTGGGGACGGCAGTCCTGGTGGCGAGGTCTCTGGAGAGCTGGAACCGGGGAGACCCTCCAGCTTCAGCTCTCTTAAATCTGGTTCTTCCTCTGGTTTTTGTTCCCTGTACTGCATTTTCATACCTCCAACAGAGATGGCCAAAGAATGACACTATGAAAGCAATCTTGAGGGCCCTCTCCCCTCCCCACCTGTCAGAGTGTTTAAAATAAGGAAGTTGGACACTATTAAACGTCGGAGAGAATGTGTGGGAAAAGCGACTCTCGTGCCCTGTTGATTGAGTGGAAATCCATCCGGCCTTTCTGGAGAGCAGCTTGGCTGTACCCAGTAAAGCTGAATACGCATGTGGTCAGGAGTCAGAAATCTCACATGTGCGTGTACACCGGGGACATAAAAAGAGAAACTCTATCAAAGAGAAACAGCTTAAATGTCCATCCACTGGGGAAAGATGAGTAAACCAGGGCGTATTCATACCATAGACTTCTATATGCAAGTATCATCAATAAACATGACGTAATAGATCAACATGGGTAATTATCACAAACGTAATGTCGAGTGACAGAAAGCAAGTTCTAGGAAACTGAAAACAGCCCAAACAGCAGTGATTGTTCAGGGATACACAGAGAGGAGGGCAGAAGCCCTCACGACGGCCTGGAGACCCCCATCCCAGTCGAGAGGCGAGAGGGAAGGCCCTGCCAGTGGGGTTGAAAGGGACGGAGCCGGAGCTGTAATCTTTCGTTCATTTCATATTTTGAAAACGCCCCAAAGATAGAAAATGGCATTTGTTATCAATAATTTGGGGTGGTGGGGACCTGGAAGTTTGTTCTATGATCTCTGCACTCTTCTACGTTTTAAACGTTTCAAAAAAATTTAAACCAATGAGAAACTACATACTGAATTTATCTGACCCTCTCTTCTTCAGTTCATAGTGAGTTGTTTTGTAGCAGGTCTGATGGCAGAAGGAGAAGGGACACGCCTAAAATGAGAGCATTTCTTGCTGACACGCCCTCCCCGGCAGCAGTGAGGGGGCTGGCTGTCTTTATAGTTGCATCCAGAAGACCTTTAAAAAAAGAAAAATCTGGACGTTGTAGGCAACATTGATTCACATATACCCAGAGACACAGATGCGGCTGAGAGGGTACAAAGCAAATCCATCAATAAATGCATTTCTTCTGTTCCTGACCTTAGGTCATATGTGCTGATTGAGGGCCCTGCCATTTATTATTCAAAGCAGTGTTAAATATTAATCATTAGTCATATGGCTTGGCTCCAAGTGAGGGCCACCCTCCCCCATCCTCAGGGTTCTCCAGGGGCTCCCATGGCGCCCCCAGCCCCACTCAGCCACCTGGAAACACGGGCAGCTTTAGGTCAGAAATCACCAAGTCTCTTGCTCCCTCCACCAGCATAACCGTGGACAGGACAATTATGGAAACAAAATTCATTGTTCAAACAGGCTGAGCTCGTAATATTAGTGTGGATTTAAAACAAGCATTTCTTGGCCAGGAGTTAAAAATAGCTCGTTCTCTCCGCTCCCAACCCCCCCACCTCTCTCTTTCTCTCTCTTGCCACATTTAGAATCTGAGAAACCCTGATCGGTCACCCCTAGTTAGTATTCCTGTAGCACCTCCTATTTGCAACATGCTTGAGAATTCCTTTCCTTTACATACCAGTTCTTTGCAATATTCCTGCGTGGGAGTTCTAAGTTATTAGCTTAGTTTGAAAAGCAAGGAGATGGAAGCAGAGACACAAGGGACCTACCCAGAGGTCGTAAGGGACTGACTTGGCGATTCCACTGAAACTTGAGACTTTACCTCCAAATTTGAGAGGAATTTCAGCTCCTTTTCCTCGTTGGTCCCCTTGCAACTGTCCTTGGTGGGTTCTCTGCCACCATAGAATTAAAGAAAGGAATTCTATCCAGGGCTTGATGGTACCTTTTTTTATAGACGTGGAAACCGAGGCCCAGGGAGGGTGCCCAGCCAGGAGAACTCAGGCGCCCAACGCCCGTCTGGGGCTCTTTTGCCCCACTGTCTATCAGCTGCCTTCCTTTCTGTATGGGTTGAATAGTGTCCCCCCGAAAGTTCACGTCCACCCAGAACCTTGGAAATAAGGTCTTTGCAGATGTAATTGTTTAAGTTGTGCTGAGGTCACACCGGATTAATGTGGGCCCTAAATCTAACATCGGGTATCTGACAGGAACGTCACACGAACAAAGAAGGAAGGCCTGTGAAGACGAAGGCAGAGATTGGATGGACGAAGACGCCAAGGATTCCTGGGAGCCACCAGATGCTGGAAGAGGCAGGAAGGACCCTCCCCTTGAGCCTTCAGAGGGAGCCTCGCTCCGCGGACACCTTGATTTCAGCCTCCTAGCCTCCAGAACTGTGAGAGAGTACATTTCTGTCGGTTTGTGGTATTTTGTTACAGGAACCACAGGACAGCAACGCACCCTGGGATCTGACAGTCACCTTCCATAGCACTTTCGTCTCCCAGGTGACACCTGTTCTTGGCTTCTAGCGTAGGCAGAGGTCCAGAGTAATGACGGGGAGTGAGCCGCCATCCTTCTTCCCAGTTAGAAAAGCATATTTACAAAGTCCACGGCTTGGGACTACCTGCCACCAAATCAGTGTTCTAAAACATAAAAAATTCTTGTAAACAAAGTATGCTTTCCAACCAGAGACCAGGGTTGGAATGGTTCCCCAAAATAAAACGCAATTCTTCGATTTTTTTCTTTCTACCTTCCTTCCTTCCTCTTCTTTCCTTTTCTTCTTTCTTTCTTTTTCTCCCCCTCCACCTCCTTTCACTACCTCTACTACCAAATTGTGTGAGTAGGCGTTACATGATTTGTTTGTTTGTTTGTTTGTTTTTTGCGGTACACAGGCCTCTCACTGTTGTGGCCTCTCCCGTCGTGGAGCACAGGCTCCGGACGCTCAGGCCCAGCGGCCATGGCTCACGGGCCCAGCCGCTCCGCGGCATGTGGGATCTTCCCGGACCGGGTCACGAACCCATGTCCCCTGCATCGGCAGGCGGACTCTCAGCCACTGTGCCACCAGGGAAGCCCCGACGTTACATGATTTGGAAATCTAAGCTGAACGGATGTGACAGAGAAAGCCACGCGAACACTTCCTTCAGGTTCCCATACACTGCCTGAAAAGATAATTGCCGAAATCCTACTGATTCGAAACCACCGAGTAACACAATTACAGGCAGACCTCAGGGATACCTGGTTTGGTTCCAGACCGCCACGAGAAAGCGAACGTGGAAATAAAGCAAGTCACGCCAGCTTTTGGTTTCCCTGTGCCTAGGAAAGGGATGTTTACATTTTACTGTAGTCTTTGAAGTGTGCAATAGTAGTATAACTAAAAAAAACCACGAACAAACCTTAATTAAAAAATATATTCTTGCTGAAAACCGCTAACCACCACCTGAGCCTTTAGCAAGTCAGAGCAGTAACTCAAATATCACTGACCACCACAACGAATATAGTAAAATGAAAAAGTTTGAAACATGGTGAGAATTGTCAGAACATGGCACAGAGACATGAAGTGAACAAATGCTGTTGGAAAAGTAGCGCCGATAAGACCTGCTGGACGCAGGGTTGCCACAAACCTTGAGTTTGTGGGAAATGCAATGTCTGCAAAATGCAATAAACGAGGTGTGCCTGTATACTTAATTGAAATGTTCCTGAATGTTCAGGGGAGCCCCTGACCTCCTCCTGGGGCCTTGCTGCTTCGACACCCTGAAAACTAGCGAAGACCTAATGTCCCCGGGTCTCCCTTTGCACAAGAGCTCCTGCATCTCTCCGGGCTTTACTTTCAAGAAGCTCTTCCCTAAACCTGTGCTTCTCAAGCTTCAGCATCCCTACGGGTCACCTGTGAGAGTCTCGGTAAATCGCCGCAGGTGTGGTTTCTGACACCTGGCTGGTGGTCTCGGGACCACACTTTGAGCGGTCAGGGTCTCTGTCACCTGTCACCTGTCATCTCTGGCCCATGCACGACTTCCTGGCTCCCCGGCTCACCTCTCTAAAGCCCAGGTCACCGACACCGCCTTATCGATGGCCTGGGAGCAAACTACATATCGATGGCATGTGAGGGAGGACACAAGGCTTGGACAGAGAGGCAGAGCATTTCATGGTTACGCCTTTTGGTTCCCTCTGACTCTGGGAGCTGTGGAACTGCGTCAGTGATGCGGAGGAAAGTGTGTGCCAGAAGAACTCTTTGGAGCCCCCTCAGACCTTTGGATAAAGAAGCATTTTGATGTAATCATAAGGGTACCACCGTAAAGAATCATATTATGATTAGAGGTGATGTGAGCTGCCCCAAACCTTGACAATCACCTGCCTTTGCTACATGAATAGGTTGGCATCTTTCAAGGCAGTGCTCACCCTGCTTAGACAATGAGCACTGTTTCTCTATTCCTATAAGATGTTTATATAAGTCTGTGCGATTTCACCACCGTCATTCTTTCCTCATGCAGTATGGCTATTGGGGTGCGATGGAAATCTTTACGTTCAAGGGCTGGGGCCACAACATTAGAAACAATCATAAATTCAGAAATTAAAAGAGCAAATAATTACAATAGGGCAGAAATGTCACACTCGTCTATGTTAATGCACTTAACCGTCAAACAAAGATCTTTGAGATGCTTGAGCACGCACCGCATGGGAGAAAAAGACTGAGAAGGCAAAATGCCCCTGCGATTTACTCTGAGTGACCTCTCTCACAGAAGGGACCACATTCTGCTTCATAATCATTTACTAAGAAAGTCGTTGCAAAGAGCGGAGGAAGGATTCAGGTTATGGAAATCAGCGTGAGGCCGGGGGGCCCGGGGCGGGGGTGGTTTTCGGGAGCCCTAGGTCACATCCACTGCGGGGCAGAGGGTCAGGGGACAAGGAAGACAGAGGCAACAGGGAGGTGCCCCGCTCCGGCGAGGGCTGACTATTTCATACCTCCAAGGTCAAATACAAGAGCTGCTTCGAGAAGGAAAAGAATGATTACGCTCACAAGGTGATTTCACTGGGGCCTCACTGCCTGCTGTGGGGTAGCTTCTGCTGTATTTCAGAGCCCAGCAAACAGAACTGGGGAGGGTAAACGATCTTCAGAGGCCGTTCAGCTCCCATCGGCAGACTCGTATGTGTTCTCTACTCATCATCTCACCCTGGTTTCGGACTAAGTGGGTACAGCTTTCTGAATAATGAAGGCAAAACTAGGCATTGCTAACGAACTTTATGTCACATAGGATCATCGCCAGGTTTCCCTTAATGCCAAGTGTAGGCTACCCGATACCCTGATGCTAAAAATGTACTTTAGGGAGGAGGGAAGGGAGACAGAAGAGAAGGAGGGGAGGATAGGGCACTGGAGGGGGGAGGGGCAGCCAGCTGTGAGGCTGACCTGCATTGACGAGCGTCAGTGCGGCTCTTTGAGGAAATGCTTTCAGATTTTCACCGAGTATTATGTTAACTGTGGGTTTGTCATATATGGCTTTTATTACGTTGAGGTATGTTTCCTTTTATGTCCACCGTCTGGGGAGTTTTTAATCATAAATGGAGGTTGAATTTTATCAAAAGCTTTTTCTGTATCTATTGAGATGATCCTATGGCTTTTCTCCTTCAGTTTGTTAATGAGGTGTATCACATTGATTGATGTGCAAATACTGAAAAATCCTCACAGCCCTAGGATAAATGCCACTTGATCGTGGTGTCTGATCCTTTTAATGTATTGGATTTGTTTGCTGGTATTTTGTTGAGGATTTTTGCATCTATGTTCATCAGCGAGATTGACCTGTAGCTCCCAGCAAACAAGTCCAGGACCAGATGGCTTCACAGGTGAATTCTACTACACATTTAGAGAAGAGTTAACACCTATCCTTCTGAAACTATTCCCAAAAATTGCAGAGGAAGGAACACTTCCGAGCTCATTCTCTGAGGCCAGCATCACCCTGATACCAAGACCAGACAAAGATAACACAAAAGCAGAAAATTACGGTGCAGTGCTTTGAAACAAACGTCTACTCGACCCCGTTCAGGATGCCTTCCTCGTACGTGCTGGTAACTACTCCCCAGCTCAATGCTGCCCTTGAGTTCTATTCCAGTTAAATACCCGACACCCACCCAGCTGCAAGTGAAACCAGGGAGCTCCCGGCTGGCCTCCCTCTGCCCACTGCCCACCCAAGATGCGTGCATATCCATCAGTTGCCAAGTCCTCGTGCCACATCCGAAATATCTCCAGACGTTGTCCGCTTCCCCTTGCCCCCGCCCGCCACGACTCCAGACTGCACCCACCAACTTGGTCACAAAAACTGAGTCAGGCGCGGATGCCCCGCAATCCACCCTGGACAGCAGATCAGGTTCACCCGAAACTGGCACCAGCTCTGCTGACTGCTCTTCAGCAGCTCCCTTTGCCCAGCGGCCATGCAGCCTCAGAGGCCCGGCTGGCCCAGCGACCCTGGCCGTGGATGGGGCCGCATCTCGGTGATTTCCCCCGTGCCCACTCCTTCCCCTCCCCTCTCCTCCCCTCTGCAGTGTGAGCCCCCTCCTCAGTAAATGTCCTGCATGCAGCCGGGTCTATCAGGGAATCCTACCTGGCCAGAGGCTGAGGTCACGGGCACAGCTGGGGTGCTGGGAGAGGGCAGCAGGTGTGAACCAGAAGCGAGGCTTGGTCCAGTCACTCTGGGACGCCAGTGCGCAGGGTTCTCTGCCCTCCCGCCCAGGCCGCAAGGCTTCCTGGGAGGCTGTAGGTGGAGCAACTGGAGGGAAATTAGAATGTGCACCTGTCCTCCTGCCATCATGCAGCTCTGCCCACAGGACTCCCTCTCCTCGCCTTTTCTCGTTCACCTTCAGGTGTATTCACTTATCTTGTATTTTCTTTTTTTAAAAATTTTATTTATTATTTTTGGCTGTGTTGGGTCTTCGTTTCTGTGCGAGGGCTTTCTCTACTTGCGGCGAGCGGGGGCCACCCTTCATCGCGGTACGCGGGCCTCTCACTGTTGTGGCCTCTCCCGTTGCGGAGCACAGGCTCCAGACGCTCAGGTTCAGTAGCTGTGGCTCATGGGCCTAGTTGCTCCGCGGCATGTGGGATCCTCCCAGACCAGGGCTCGAACCCGTGTCCCCTGCATTGGCAGGCAGATTCTCAACCACTGCGCCACCAGGGAAGTCCCTATCTTGTATTTTCTGTGTTTGGATGTTTTCACATCCGGGGCCTGGCTGAACCAGCTGGGACTGCCCCTCCCAGGGCAGCCAGGTCCTAGAGATAGTAAATAACTCACCAGTGAGCACACCCTTCCAATGCAAACGATCCATCCCAGAGCCCAGCCCCCGCCGTCTGCTCCATGGGGCTCCCACACTCCGGGCCACTGTCCCCCCCGCCCTTATCACCCAGGGCAGGTACCAGACAGCCAGGGACGGGCCCTGTGCCCCAGAGCCCGCTGGAATGATCCAAACCAGCCGATCTTAAGCCTGCCCTCCCTGCTCATCCTTAAGGGGTGAGCAGATGTCTGACTGTGCCCGTTAGACCAGCAAGCCAATGACCCACATGGGGCAGCTGTCCCACAGAGGGACGTGACCTTAGGAGACACAGTTCCTGAAGGGCTCACAGCTAAAGGCTATCTGCCCACAGCACTGCTGGCAGCTGGAGAGACAAGTTCCTCCCTGAAGGGGCATCTGGGTGGCCCATGGCACCCGTCACGGCCCCATTCCCCCTCCTCTCAGATGACTCTTCCATCAGTAACCCTCCATTATTGAAACGTCCCCTTGTTCATTTCATTTTGCTAAATCTTATCTGCATTCACTCCGTACCTTTAACATTAGTTTGCCATTTGCTGATATCACAGGGCACGTTAATTGCAATAAAGAACAGTACGGTTGAGTGCACACACGGCCCCTTGAGCGAGTGCACAAAGAGTTAAATAATTAGGCTACTGATGGGGTTTTTTTTCGTGTTCACCTTTTATTTATTTTTTTAACATCTTTATTGGAGTATAATTGCTTTACAATGGTGTGTTAGTTTCTGCTGTATAACAAAGTGAATCAGCTGTACGTATAGATATATCCCCATATCCCCTCCCTCTTGCGTCTCCCACCCTCCCTCCCTCCCTCTTGCGTCTCCCACCCTCCCTCCCTCCCTCCCTATCCCACCCCTCTAGGTGGTCACAAAGCACTGAGCTGATCTCCCTGTGCGATGCAGCTGCTTCCCACTAGCTAGCTATTTTATGTTTGGTAGTGTATATATGTCCATGCCACTCTCTCACTTCGTCCCAGCTTACCCTTCCCCCTCCCCGTGTCCTCAAGTCCATTCTCTACATCTGTGTCTTTATTCCTGTCCTGCCTCTAGGTTCATCAGAACCATTTTTTAGATTCCATATATATGTGTTAGCATACGGTATTTGTCTTTCTCTTTCTGACTTACTTCACTCTGTACGACAAACTCTAGGTCCATCCACCTCACTACAAATAACTCAATTTCGTTTCTTTTTATGGCTGAGTAATATTCCATCGTGTATATGTGCCACATCTTCCTTATACTGATGGCTTAAATGCCTGATATTATAAATACTCAGTGGATTCTTTCATGATTATTGGAGAGAGTTTTAGTAATTTGGGGGACCTTGGGCTTTTCGAATGGGCTGGGAATGCATTATGATATTACAGCACTTAAAATAATGGAATATAGTTTCCTATTAGCTAAAATGTTGCTCTCTGATGCATTTTAAGGAGCTGTAATTTGTTCTTTAAACTGTTGCGTGATATTCTGTAATATGGATTATAAAATTTATTCAGCTCCTCTCTATCGATGAAAATTTAGTTTGTTTCCATTTCCCCCCCATTAAAAACAATCCTTTAGGGCTTCCCTGGTGGCGCAGTGGTTGAGAGTCTGCCTGCTGATGCAGGGGACGCCGGTTCGTGCCCCGGTCCGGGAGGATCCCACGTGCCGCGGAGCGGCTGGGCCCGTGAGCCATGGCCGCTGGGCCTGTGCGTCCGGAGCCTGTGCTCCACAATGGGAGAGGCCACAACAGTGAGAGGCCCGCGTACAGCAAAAAAAAAAAAAAACAAAA
Source organism: Phocoena phocoena (assembly GCF_963924675.1). Lineage (NCBI taxonomy): Eukaryota > Metazoa > Chordata > Mammalia > Artiodactyla > Phocoenidae > Phocoena > Phocoena phocoena. The sequence goes on from NC_089233.1 coordinate 2,244,591, forward strand.
AAACAAAAAAACAATCCTTTAACATCCTTGAATTGTTTCCCTTTTTTCTCCATTACAATGTTGTCGGAATCCTTCGTTTTCCCTGCCTTGAACGATGCTGCCACGAACAGCCTTGGACACAACTTTCACGCACTGCTGATCTGCCTTGTGTAGGATAGATTCCGCAAAGTGAGGTTGCTTGTTCAAAGGACAAGCATTTTAAACTTTAATAGCTATTGTAAGGTTAATTCCTGTAAAGGTGGCAGCCATTGAACTGTTTCACGTGGTATGTAAACACCTGCTTTCCCACAGTCCGCCAGCATTGGAGGTTATTGCCCTCTTAATCATCTGTTAATCTAACTGATGAAGAACGGTATCTCATGATCCATTTAATTTGCCTTTCTGTGGCGGCTTGTGAGTCTGGGCAGCTTTTCCTGAGCTCGATCGGCAATTTTGATTTCCTCCTCTGTGCATTGTCTGTTTCTGTGTCTTTGGACTACTTTTCCCTAAAGTCTCGGTTTCCTCGTCCATAACATGGGGGAATGATAGTACCTACCTCTTGGGAGTCGTGGAGATTTACTGAATCATTGCACATGGGCAGCTTGCTGAGGAACGTTGCAACAGAGGAAGTGCTCTTATTATCACCAAGCCTGGGTGGCAGTTTTGTCGCTGTTCTGCTCTCCATCTGGTGGGTGGGGCCAGGTTAGGATGAAAGTACATTCGTGGACCGGTGGAAGGCAGGAGCCCGCAGCACTGGGACCTAGAATAGGAGCCCAGGCTGGAGAATTGAAATGGGGAGCAGCATTGGCGGGAAGTTTTGGGGTCAAGAAAAATGGGGCTGATCCTGAAAAGTAGCCACGGGAAAGAGTGTGCATGGAACACCCACCGCGGTCGGAGGACTTTGCCTCAACAGCATCCCAGCGAGACGGGACCAACTGTTTATCCTCATCCTGCGGCTCAGAGGCGCTAAGTGATTTGCCCAAGGTCACACAGCATATGAACAGCAACCTAAACTCAAGACTGTCTGGCCCCTGACCCCTGAACTCTCCGTTGTCCCGGCTTGAGAGATTGAACTGACTGGTTTCCAAGCAGCCCTGCCCTTAGGTGAGGGCCGCCGACCACCTGGGTCTGGCCATAACACCCCTATGGTTGCCTTTTCTTGCTTTCTTGGCTAGAATTTTAGGAAGAAAATCGAAAGCTCCCCAAATCGTTGTGCAGCTTCTGCATTTCTATATCAAGCGGGCGATGCATTTGTTACCACACTAATTGGAGCAGAAATTAACCGAAATGCTGAGTTTTAGTAGAGAGAGATTCTGCCGCAGGTGTCAGTGATTAGCGAAGAATGAGTCATTTGATGTTTGTAGACACAGCCTTCTCCACTTTCTGTTCAAAAATAAACTTTGTGGGCATATTGCTCTGAACGGTTCCTGCTAATGAGTGTCTATCTGATGCTGTAATTCAGTATAAATATTTTAAATAAATCAATAATGTTGTCCTCCAGTGGCAGTACACAAATGAAATTTTCAGAAATGAAGGGAGAATGAAATATTTTTCAGTGAGAAAGACAACACCTGCAAAACAGCAGTACAGAAATTACCGTTTTCTTACTCTTTCTTATTTTCTCTCTCTCTTTTGGTTTCTTGGGGGTATAAATAATTCATCTCCAATATCCTGTCCTGAACAGGAGCTGAGCAAATAAAATAAAGAGAATGCCAGTGGGGGTCTGCAGACTTTGGAAATGGCAGAAGAAATTCCGCTTAGACTAGACATTCACTGGTAAGTCCAGGATGTCACTGATTGGCACAGCCGGAGTTCTGAGATGGGAGGAGAAGAAAAGGAAACTTACATAGACATTGAGGTGCCTTAAAAAGAGAATCTGCCCCTTTATCAAACCGAGTTAGTCGGCCAGCTCTGAGATATGAGAGCATCTGTGTTTTCAGCAGGTGGAAACGGAGCCTGGAAAGGATTTTCCCTCGTGAGCAGTAGTCCCGTGCGTTTGCTAGGGTGATGTGTGTGTGTATGTGTGTGCAGGTGTGGTGCATTTGCTGGCTTAGAACCAGTGTCTTCATCAAACATAACCCAACGAGGCACACCCCTCATCACCATGGGCATCTGGGTCCAGGTTTCTCACTCTTGACCACGAATGGTGCCTGCCCCTTCCTACCACCTGGCTGGGTTCTAGAACATTCTTCGCTTACAGCTGCTCTGTGAACCATGCATCTGCACATGGGCAGACGGTGGATTGACCAGGTGGGATGCTACAGCCTGCGGCAGGATGAGGGGATCCCATCCTTCCCCAACCCTGTCAACCCTGATGGCTCTTGTGCTAGAAGCTGCCAAATGTGTAGGGGGAGTTGGTCCAACGGATCCCCTTCAACAATTCAGCATCCTTAAGGATATAACTAGCGCAATGGAGCAAAACACATGGAATGTGTTTAAACCCGTGATTCCTAAAGAAACAATATCCCCCACTGACCACCTTTGGAAGATGCTAGTGTACCGACTCATTATTTTTAAAGTTGACCCAGGAAGCAGGAAAAACATCGGGCATTTATCCTGCCTTTCCTTAACAACTATACCTCAGGCCAGGTGGCCAAATGGTGGATGAGAGGAGGGTCCTCACTACAGAAGTATTCCAGCAAATTAATGAAGAGGAAGGTAGAATTCAGATATGACCATCCTGCAGCCTCGAATGAATGAATGGATCTAAGCAATGACCGTTAAAGTCCATGAACACTGCCCCACGCCCCCAAGAGACACAGACCAAGGATTCTGTGCCCCAATTGAAGAGCACGGTACTACATAATGAAATATTCTTGCCCCAAACCAAAACCCGAATCTCATTAACCCTCTAGACCCAGCTACCAATATACATAAAAAACAGAGGACAGAGGGACGCTTTAAATGACACCATGGAGATGCAGTCATCAAAATCTAGACTATGGCGTTTGCATTAAATAACTTAAATAATTATTTAACTAAATAATTGCATGGAAAAGGAGAGGCGTATATTGGAAGAGACATAGGAGAAAGGTCAACCCATCACAATGGATGGGCCTTAGTTAGATACTAATTTGCATTTAAAAACGATAAAAGAAAAAGTATCTCAGACAATTAGAGGACTTCGATTATTGGCGGGATTTTTGAGGATATTAAGGAATCATTGTGAGTATTTTTAGCTGTGATAATGGTATTGTGTTCACAGTTTTTAAAGATGCACACTGAAATATTTACCGATTAAACGACAGAATGCCTGGGACTGGCCTCAAAAGAATTCAGGGCCCACGGGGAATGGGTTGAAGAGTGGGTGAAACAGGATCGGCCGTGAGCTGGAAATTGTTGAAACTGGGTGAGGGGATCACAGGGCTTCAGCGAGTGTTCTCTGTACCTTTGTAGATGTTTCACATTTTCCATAATGAAAAGTCTGTCTCTTTGGAAGGTGGTCATTGCTATCATCCAGGACTCCCCCAGGAGGCAGTTGTTCACAGTGGTTGGAACACAGGTCTTGGCTTCAGAAAGACTGAAGTGTACCCATCTATAAAATGGGTTGGTAACAGACCCTCTCTCACATAACTGTCGGGAAGATTCTGCAAGATAATGTCGGTCTGTGCTTGGCATAGGGATCAATACATGAGTGCCATACGATCTCTGGATGATTTCACTCCAGAGAGTCCTGTGAAGTTGATCTATTAGGACAGATGTGATGTCTTCCAGCAGCTAGAACAGGCGAGGGGGTGGGTGGAGATAGAGCAGGAAGGAAGCTGCGAAGACGGAACAGAAGGAAGGAAAAAACCATCCTGTGAGTAAAAGAACTTCTTTTCTGGAAACACACACAGGCAGGTGTGTTCAATGGATCCCACTAACCGGGAGAAGAGAGAGGAAGGATTTCTGTGGTTTGAGATCATTCTGGGTCTCTGGATGTGTGCTCAGCCATACTGAGCAGCCCTGAGCGGAACTAGAGATTCAGTGTCTTCTAAAGCAGGGACAGGCAAAGTTTTCCGGTAAAGCACCAGATATTTACTCGGTGCTATGCTTGGGGCAGGAGAGCAGCCCTAGGCCATGAATAAAGGAATGGGTGTGGCCCTGTTCTGATAAAACATTGTTCACAGAAAACAGTCAGGGACTGCATTTGATTTTTTGCGCCACCAGGGAAGCCCACTGCATTTGATTTGAGGGCTGTGATTTGACCAGCCCTGTTCTCCTGTCCTATTGCTGTCCAGCAGGACTTCATGACCATGAAGTGTTCTTTCTGTTCTGTCCAATATGGTAACCACTCCTTGGAGATGGAGACCCGGACTCTGGTCCTAACCACACTTCCCGGGCTGTGGGACTTGGGGACAAGCCACTGGACCTTATTTGTGTCTTGTTTCTCTATTGGTACAATGGGGCCCTTCACCCTAAGCTCCTGTTACCGGCCTCTCCCATTCGCCCCTAGGGTTGCCCAGAAGTTCGCAGGAGACAAGGTAAGTAAAGGCCCTTTGAAAACTTCAAAGCGCCCAGGAATCTAAGGATGTTTTGCATCCATTTACCTCACCCAAGGTAGAAAAGGGAAACGTTGGATATGAAAGGCTGGAGAGGAGCTGGGTGATTCATCACCTCATTGAAACCCTCCCAGGTTAAATCTCTTTTTCAGAGAGTTTCCTGGGGAGAATTCAGGGCTGTATTCCAACTAACAAATTCTGGGACAGCATCAAAGCCAGCCTCCCAGGAGCCGGCCTGGGAGCCATCTGGGCCCCTTGCCCTCCAAGCCGTCCCCAACTTCAGCCTTGCAGATGGTGCTGTTTCCCCCGTCCGCCTGGCAGAGCCCCCCTGTACCCCGCTGTGCTCCCCGCAGCTGAGCCTGGCTCGGCTAGGGTGGAATTCTTGCTCATTAAATCAGGGAAGGGAAGCAAGTCCCTTGCCTCATTCTTTAGCCTGGAGGAGGGTGGAGGGGATGGGGGGTGGAGGGGGCAGAGCAGAGAGGCTGTACCTCCTGTCCTAGAAAGAAGAGAGTCAGAGGGAGGGGGAGATGAACTGGGAGTGGTGAAAACTTCCCTAAACTAAACAGGACAGTAAAACCTCAGCAAGCCCCTCAGGCTGCCTCTCCCAGTCAATGGTCACGCCTGAGGAGTATTCTTAAGAAGCAGGCTTTTATTTCCATTTCTCTAGGAGGCGGGTCAAAAAGGATCTTGCTGGGGCTTCCCTGGTGGCGCAGTGGTTGAGAGTCCGCCTGCCGATGCAGGGGACACGGGTTCGTGTTCCGGTCCGGCAAGATCCCACATGCCGCGAAGTGGCTGGGCCCGTGAGCCATGGCCGCTGAGCCTGCGCGTCCGGAGCCTGTGCTCCGCAACGGGAGAGGCCACAACAGTGAGAGGCCCGGGTACCACCAAAAAAAAAAAAAGAATCTTGCTGTGATTGATGTCATAGAGTGTTCTGCCTATGTTTTCCTCTAAGAGTTTGATAGTTTCTGGCCTTACGTTTAGGTCTTTAATCCATTTTGAGTATATTTTAGGGAGTGTTCTCATTTCATTCTTTTACATGTAGCTGTCCAGTTTTCCCAGCACCACTTATTGAAGAGGCTGTCTTTTCTCCATTGTATATTCTTGCCTCCTTTATCAAAGATAAGGTGACCATATGTGCGTGGGTTTATCTCTGGGCTTTCTATCCTGTTCCATTGATCTATATTTCTGTTTTTGTGCCAGTACCATATTGTCTTGATTACTGTAGCTTTGCAGTATAGTCTGAAGTCCGGGAGCCTGATTCCTCCAGCTCCGTTTTTCTTTCTCAAGATTGCTTTGGCTATTCGGGGTCTTTTGTGTTTCCATGGAAGCAACCTAAGTGTCCATTGACAGATGAATGGATAAAGAAGATGTGGCACATATATACAATGTAATATTACTCAGGCATAAAAAGGAATGAAATTGAGTTATTTGTAGTGAGGTGGATGGACCTAGAGTCTGTCATACAGAGAGAAGTAAGTCAGAAAGAGAAAAACAAATACTGTATGCTAACACATATATATGGAATCTAAAAAAAAAAAAAAGAGGTCTTGAAGAACCTAGGGGCAAGACGGGAATAAAGACGCAGACCTACTAGAGAATGGACTTGAGGACACGGGGAGGGGGAAGGGTAAGCTGGGACAAAGTGAGAGAGTGGTAGTGTATATATGGACATATATACATTACCAAATGTAAAACAGATAGCTAGTGGGAAGCAGTCAAATAGCACAGGGAGATCAACTCTGTGCTTTGTGACCAGCTAGAAGGGTGGCATAGGGAGGGTGGGAGGGAGGGAGAAGCAAGAGGGAAGAGATATGGGGATATATGTATATGTATAACTGATTCACTTTTTTATAAAGCAGAAGCTAACTCACCATTGTAAAGCAATTATACCCCAATAAAAACGTTAAAAAAAAAAAGAACAAGCAGGCTGCTTCCCAATAGCTATCTATTTTACATTTGCTAGTGGGAAGCAGCTGCATAGCACAGGGAGATCAGCTCAGTGCTTTGTGACCACCTTGAGGGGTGTGATAGGGAGGGAGACGAAAGAGGGAGGGGATGTGGAAATATATGATTACATATAGCTGATTCACTTTGTTATACAGCAGAAACTAACACACCATTGTAAAGCAATTATACTCCAATAAAGATGTTAAAAAAAAAAAAAAAGGAGCAGTCTGTGATTCCTCTTTCGAGATGAGGCTGGTTCTGAGGCGAAAGGGGACTTGTTCAATGGAAGTAGCTAACCCCATGGGGACCAACCTGTGTCCTTTATACTCGGTCAAGTTCAGTGATGGGGATATTTCATTTTTTAAAAGGAAGGAAGCTCTGCATTCCACCAGGCTGCTCCGCCCCCTGATGTCATTAAACGAGAAAGAATTGGGACTCTTAAAGGGGCCGAATGAGGGCCATGGTCACAGACGCTGGTCTCGAAATGCTTGGCTAGAAGCCAAGAACCTAATTCAGGTCTAGGCTAGCTTCTAGAGATGATTTGATTAACAAGAGGGGATTAAATTCACCCTGTGGGCGAAGGAATTCTGTCGGATCCCCTGCAGGGAGAGGACTTGGAAATAATGTTGGAGGATGGGGGCAGCCTCCGGCAAGGGTTTGGGGCTTCTGCGCGAGGACCTTTCTGGATTTTTCCTTCCCTCCTTGCCAATGGGAAGCCGGGATCACCCAGGGGGCGGGTCCAGCTCTGACCTCCTTCTTGGGAGCTGCCAGTTCGGGGGGTGGCTGGTGGGCATCTATGAGACTGGGCCCATCTCCACAGCCGGCTGCCTGGCTTCCTGCCTCAGAAGCCGAACCTGCCACCTTTGGCTCCAAGACATAGCTGTGGCCAGCGGGCTGTAACAACAGCTCAGACAGGAGAGCAGTTCGGCTTAGAAACGCACCGTGAGCAGGCCACCTGCCACCCGGAGAGGCAGTGGGTGGCCACGGGGTTTCCCGGGTCAGGTGCCAGAGGGAACGGCTCCACGTCCCACTTTCTAGAACTTTCCTGAAGCAGCTGGGGCGGCTGCTGTTATCGCCGCCGGCCTCTTTTTCATTTGAGGTCCATTTATTTCCAGAAGAGTAAGCATGTTTGTGGGTCACGTTTCTCATTTCACAAAGGTTTTTGTTTTTGTTTTTTTGTGGCCACACCATGCAGCTTGCATCCCTCCGACCAGGGATGGAACCCGGGCCCTCGGGAGTGAAAGGGCAGAGTCCTAACCACTGGACCGCCAGGGAATTCCCCACAAAGTTTATTTTTCTAAATTATTTTGAGATATATCACAATAAACTACACTATACTTCGCCATGTCTATTTCCTTGAAGTAAAACACTAAAGGATTTTAGTTTTTTTTTTTTTTTTTTTTTTTTTTTTTAGTTTATTTTTTTTTAATTAAAAAAAATTTGTTTTTTACTCAAGTGTAGTTGATTTACAATGCTGTGCTGGTCTGCAGCAAAGTGACTCAGTTACACACCTAGAGACGTTTTTTTCAGATTATTTTCCATTAGGGTTTATCCCAGGATATTGAATATAGTTCCCTGTGCTCTACAGTTAGTTTAATTTAAATTGACTAAAGGCAAAAAGAAAAATACTTACCCCACTGCCTGATGTCCCTAGAGTAGTGAAAGTCATGGCCACAGAAAGGAGAAAATACATCCCCAGGGGCTGGAGGAGGGGGTGGGGAGTTTGTGTTAAATGGGTGCAGAGTTTCGGCTTGGGAAGATGACAGAGCTCTGAAGATGATGTTGGTGATGGTTGTACAACAATGTGTATTAACACCACGGAACTGTACCCTCAAAATGGTTAAAATGGTAAAGTCTATGCCACGTGTTTTGAGTTTTACGGCAAGGAAATAGGCACGGTGAACCACAAATGCACGTATTGCAATCTTTAAGAGATAATAAAAGTCTCACGGGGGCTTGTGAGAATTAAACGGGTTAGTATATAAAGACCCTAGAATAGTGCCCAGGACTGAGCTGTCCTCAGGAAATGTTGGCTATTATTATCCTGTCTTTGTTATTGAAATAATTAAGGGGTCTGATGGCTGTCCTAACACAGCTCCCAGTTGAATTTCTCATAGAGCCCAGCAGAGGGCGATAGCTCAAGCTCGTCACAGGCTGGGGCAGGGGGAGTGGTATCCGTACGTGATCAAGGGACCTTCTGGTTTCGTCTTGTATTCTCAGTGCTCTTGGTTTCTCTTCTGGGGTCACCATCTCCTCCCAGAACTGTGGGGTACACCCTGCAAGAAGCCCAGCTCAAAACGCAGCCCTTTCTTTTCCATGTGCAAGGGAGGCTGTCTTAGTCCGTTCAAGCTGCTGTAATAAAATACCTTGGACTGGGAGGCTTAGAAAGTGCAGACGTTTACTTCTGGTAGTTCTGGAGGCTGGGAAGCCTGAGATCAAGGGGCCAGCAGATTCAGTGTCTGGTGAGGGCCCTCATCCTGGTTCATCTTCTCTCTGTCCTCACGTGGTGGCGGGGGCGAGGGAGCTCCCCGGGGTCCCTTTTATAAGGGCACCGATCCCATTATGGAGCTCCACCCTCCCGACCTAATCCCCTCCCCAAAGGCTCCACCTCCCAACACCATCGCACGTGAATTGCGCGGGAATACAGACATATTTGATCCGTACAGAGACCATGTCCATGATCGGGTCCTTGCTTTCTGGACTGTTCCTTCAGACTCCATAGACCTGGAGATTTCTTCCCTCCTGCCGTCCAGGTTGGAGCGCCTCAGAGAAGTGCTTCTCAAGCTGTGCCCACAGGGGGGCTGAAGACCTGGGTAAAATGACTGACTCAGTGGGCGTGGGTTTCTGCTGGTCCTTGGAACACCCCTCCAAGTAGCAGGTTCAAGACTTTGAGAATGCCATTGGCAACGGCCCCAGGGAATCGAGTGGCCTGGTGGAGAAAAGACTAAAGCGGGATCTCCCTCCAGACACTATCCACAGGATTGGTGGGGACACGTCCAGCCTTGCTACAGCTCTGGTCAGCGGAGAGACCTCACTGACCATGGCAGCCGCACGGCTCTTTTTATGGAGAGAGTGGAGCTGGTAACCAAGGAGGATGGGGTTTAGCTGTCAGCTGGGGAGCAATTAGGAGCTCGCCTCAGATCCCACTGGAATTCATTGCCTGGGGCATCAATAAAGCCCCAGGGAGCACCTGGGGCAGTAGAAAGTTCAAGATGCACCTCACAAAGACCCTTCTGCATCTCCTTCCGTGGAATGTTTTCCCTCCTAACAAGGAAGAAATAACGACTTGCCCTGTCTCTGCGCAGCCCAAGAATCTAACCAGAACTTTCTTAAGCACACTCCCAGGGGGAGCTGGGTGAGTTTTTATTTTCTGTGGGGAGCGGGAGGCCTATGTGCTCAAGCCAAGTTCTGCGTGGGCCACACCCCCAGTCCTGTCTCTCAGCCTGTCCCTCCCTGGCTAGAGCGAAATGGTGGATTTACTATGGCAGGTGATCACCGCGATGGAGGGTTTGTCTCCCTACCGTTCCTGCACCTCTCAGCATACTCTCCATTGGCTCTTCTAAGGAATCTCTGGAATTCACTGAGACCAGAGTCTGGTCACCGGCTCTGTCTGCCCCAGAGCAGAAATCCTGCTTCCCTAACATGCAGGGGAGCTGGCTGGAAAGCTGCCATGATGCAGTCAGATATTCTACCCCTGCCCAGAGTGAAGGGTTAAACTCCCCAGGTAGTGAGCGAAAGCAAAGACCTGCACGCTCTCATTATCTCCTAGGGCACAGAGCAGGGTCACAGCTGTCCCCACCGCTTTACATGCGGTCCTGTATCATTGTGTTTCCTGAACGCCGGCATCGGGTGCTTTTCTTCCCCCGTATCCGTAACTTGACAGTATAATAGCCGTTTGGTACCAGAAGTTTCCTTAAATGTTTTGCATGCTCTCTCCTGTGTGCTGCCCCAAAGGGTTTTAGTAATTACAGTGTTTAATGGGGAATCCTTCCCCTCTTTTAATCCCCTCCTGCAGAAAACTTGGTGGAGGCGCCAGCATGCCTGGGGCTCGTCTGCATCTTGGCAAGGCAGCCCCTTGACTCGTTTATTTACGACAGGAATGAGCGTGGAGCCCCCCGAAGAAAGAATCCACATGACCTGAGTGGGCAGGACACATGGGTGGGTTCCTGGCTCTCCGAGACCACCCCTCCCTCTGCCTTCTCCAGCCTCCTCTCTGGTTGGCACCGGGAGCTCCACCCTGCGCAGGATGGGCTGGGGTGACAGAGGAAGCCATGGGAGGGTAGGGACTGGCCATGGGGGCCCCAAGAAGGCACGTCAGGCCCCTCCCTTCTGGACAAACCCTGAGTGATACCAGGGCGCCTGGGCTGGCGATCCCGGGCTCAGGACACCAGGAGGGTCTGAGAAGCCCTCTGATCCCGACGTCCTCAGGCCACTGCTGGGGGAGCATCCTTTGGCCTCACGTTCTTCTGCTGGCTGCCACGGGGCCAGGGGTGAGCAGGGCAGCTGGGGGATCTGGAGGGAGGGCCTGGCCGTTCCAGGAAGAATCGCCCTGAAAACCTGCCCCTGGAGATTGTTCAAACGTGCAGTGAGCCCTGAAATCCCACAAAACACCAGTGACACACGGAGACGGCAGCCTCCAGGAGAGAAGCGCTGAGGCTTGCTGTAGGCTCCGGCTATGCGTGGCCTGCCCCGCCTGCCCCGCCCCGGCTGGCCCCAGGACTGGGACACTCCCGGGGTCAGAAGCCCCTGCATGTAAGACCTAGAGTCTCCCCAAACAGTACCGCAGTTAGCCACCTGGCGCTGAGGTCGGGTCTGTGTTGTAAATCCAGCTGTCACGCTTAGCAGCTGTGTGACCTTTGCATAAGCTCCGAAATCTCTCCCAGTCCTCGTGATGGTTCAACTCGTGTCCCCAACAAGAGATGCTGAGGTCCTCACCCCGGTCCCTGTGACTGTGACCTTATCGGGAGATGAGGTCTTTGCAGAGGTAGTCAAGTTGAGATGATGAGGTCATTGGGGCGGGCCCTGATCCAATAGGACAGGTGTCCTTATAAGAGGGGAAATTTGGACTCAGAGACACACGAAGAGGGAAGAGGATGTGAAGACGGATGTGGGGGACACAGTGTGAAGATTGGCCTGAGGCCACCACAAACCAAAGGACATCTGGGGCTTCCTGAAGCCAGAAGAGGCAAGGAAGGGGTTCTCTGCAGGTTTGGGGGCGAGCAGGGCCTTGTAGACCCCTGGACTTCGGCCTTCTGGTCTCCAGAGCTGTGAGGACATCAACGTTGTTCTCAGCCACCAAGACTGTGGTACCTTGTGACGGCGGCCAGAGGACTGGATCCGTCATGGCTAAGGAGGTGATAATACCGACTCTGGGGTTGTCGTGGGATCGTGCGAGACTCTGGAAGACACCTAGCAAGCTGCTGGCCAGTGGGGAGGGCTCAGAACTGGCGGTGTCTGTTCCCTGGGAGCCCAGGGGCCTTTTTCCCAACCTGCTAAGTATGAGCTTGACCTTGGAGTTGCACTACTTCAGTTTTATTTCATGATGTTTTATTTTGCTGGATGGGAGTGAGAGAAGGGCAGGCAACTCAGAGACCCTGATTGTAAATGTATGCAAACTTGGAAATGCAGTTTAGCCAAGAGCCCTGGACCTCTCACTCCATCGTGTTCTCACTCTGTCTCTGCCTGTCTGTCTGTCTCTGCCTGTCTGTCTGTCTCTACATGTGCACACACACACGCACAGGCACGCACACACACAGGGATGTCTCTCTGGGCGAGAACCTGGCTACCCGCCAGAGCTCCTGAGAAAAGGCAGAGGGGCAGGAGAGGCTTGCAGAGGCCTTTGTAAATGAACGGTCCACTCTCTTCCTGTCGCTTTCCCCGCGTCTCTCTTCCTTCTGTCACCCCATCCACCTTCCCGTCCTAACAGTCTGGACTCCTGTGTACCTCCTGCAGCCTACTAATTAAATGTTTCAAAGGGTTCTTATCCATAGTGAAGATAAAATTTTAATGATTTAATTAGCGAGCTCAAGGAAAAAAAAAATCATAATGAAGAAAGGCGTTGGCAACTGTCCTGGGCTTTGAGCGTTTCTTACGATGCTGCATTTGAGTTGTAGGAGGCTGCGGCCTGAAACGTTCCCGGCCACCCTGCCCTGATGCAGAGATCCCCGCTCGTCCCCCTGACAAGGAGGGCTGTTGAGAGCGGGGCTGGCTCTCATCTGTGTCGAAGGGGCCCCCAGGAGTGCTGGGGAGAGGGCGCCCTGGAGAGGAGGGACAAGCAGCCTCGCTGGGCCCATTAGCGTTTTCCAAAGGACACTCTGGAAACTGGGGCATTTCTCGTGGCTTTATGACTTTTTTCTACTTTCCCTTCGGTGTACTGCTCTGTTATTTTCACCCAGGGACTGACTGACTTCCAGTCACGTTAATGTTCCAAGTTCGCTGAAAGACACCTCTCGTAGTTTGGGGATGGGGTTTGAACAGGAAAACTAATTGCCTTGTTTGAAAATGTTTGATGCTTCCTCTCTGGAGGCTCCTATATTTTAATGTGGAATTTTTTTTTAATGCAAAGAAGCCAGCAACGAGAGCCCACCTCCTAGAAGGATCTTCCTCCAGGAGGTGCGACCCTGTCCTGCCCACCCCGATGTCCCCCAGGGCACCTTTTATGCCTGCTTTCCCACCTCCCATGCAGACTCCACCGATTCCCCGAATGGCCTTGTAGTGGCCATTCAGCAGAAAACATCGTGTCCTGAAAAGCCAGCGGATGTGTCTCCCTGGCCTCCTCTGGCAGAGGGAACGGCGGTGTGTGTGCTCAGCCACCTTGAGAATTGGCTCTGGAAGAGGACCCCCGGTGCCCACTCCCGGCGCTGACGAGATATAGGCCCACAGGCACCCTCCCTGGAGCGAACGATGCCTGCACACACGGGGGCTCACGTTCCACCTGCTCTGAGCTGACGTCCCCGTGTCCACATCGTACGCACGATGGTGGCAGGCACCCAAGTGCTTCCTGGAATTCTTCTGCATTCAGCGCAGGTCTTTATACACAGGAGGTTCTACTAAAAAGTCGCTGTCAGTACATCCTCCCCTTTTGAACCTCTATTCTTCTTCTCTGGTCTCACCATTTATAGTAATCATTTCTTTCATTTTCTGTTTCGGATGCTTCGACATCTTGGGGACTTGCTGACTCTGGAGGGACAGTCCCTCCAGGGCTGGCAAATTCCTAAAGATAACAGACAACTCACCCGTGAGCACAACCTTCCAATGCAAACTAGACAAACCAGAGCCCTCACCCCACCCCCTCCTCCATGGGGCTCCCACACTCTGGGCCACTGCCCACCTGCCCTCATCACGCAGGGATGGGCCCTGTGGCCCGGAGGCCCCTGGAATGATCCAAAGTAGCCAGTCCTCAGCCTGCCCACCCTGCCTTGTCCATTCTTTCTGCAGAAACCGGTGAGGTCTCTGGTCCACACTGCCTCTCCCTCTGCCTCCTGGGAGACCCTGGTGCTTCCCTGCGTGGCCTTGTCTGGCATAAGCCTCCTCTTTCTGGGGATATGTGAGTATAAAATCTTCCCCTTTCATGACTGTCATTTCCGTGTCTGCGTGTTTCAAGTGCCTTTGAATCATTCTAAGGATCCTTCGTACATAAGTACAAAGGATTAAGGATTCCATTGTACCTAAGTACTACAACTTCTTTATCATTTTTCTCTTTCCTGGGATATTTAAGGTGTAACCAAGTCGAGGTTTTTGTAAACAGAGCAGCGCTAAACTTTGGGGTGCCTGTGTCCTGTCGATTTTTGGTTTTCCCAAGATATATACCCATGAGTGAAAGTGCTGTATGCTCTGTAGCTCTGTTTTTTAGATGTTTCAGGAAACACCATGCATTTCTCCATACTTTGTGGAGAAATCCTTCTCATACTTTGTGGAGCCCAGCCCTGGATAGTGGTCCTGGGGTTTTCAGAAGAGCTACAAGTGTCCGGATCCACGCTCCACTCTTCTTCCCGTCACTCTCAGCCCGGGAGGCTGATCTGTGCAGATGATGTCAACGGACTAACCTGTCTTTGGCTTCCCATTGGGGGTTCTGAGGGACAGAAGAGGGTAAGGCTGGCGTGTCAGTCTCCCCAGCTCCCTCCTGTGTGGTTGCCTCGGGCCAGTTGAGCTCCTCAACTGAAGTTATAAGTCACCTCGAGGTGGCTCTGTACATGACTCTCTCCTCCTTGGTCCTTGTCATCAGCTCCTCTCTGCCCCTTTGGGCCTGGACGTGGCGGCAACTCCAGTGTTCCTAGCCCTGGGATACTTCATTTCCCCTGTGGCTTCCCAGGAGACGTCTCATCTCTTTCCTTAAGCCTGCCTTGAGTCATCTTAATTGAGCGTGCCATCTTTGCTGTGAGGGTCCTGATGGAGACATTCCTTTTCCTCGAGTTACCCTGTGTGAGTCCCTGTTCCCTGCACCCAAATGGTGTGACTTTGGGATTCAACAGACAGACGTGTGTCTGCCTCTAAGACCTCACACTCTGAAACAACATTGGCGAAACCCGGGATCTTTCCAGGGGGCATTGGTTCTGTTGTGTCCGCTTCACCTCCCCACACAGCCCCATTCCTTCATTTCAGAGTGGAGGACCCAGGGATGAGCTATTTCTGCCAAAAGTCTTTTCCCGTCATTAATATGTTAACAAATGCTGTCAAATAACAGTTGCAGCCGACGGAATTTGCTGTTGGCAGAGGTTGCCTCCTGCCAGACAAGGCTGCGTCTGTTCCACAAGAGCCCGGCTTCTTCTGCCAGGAGATCTGGCACCGGAGGTCACCAAGCCCGCTGTGGGGCTTACCTACCCCATCAGCGGCGACAGTATCTCGTGTATGAATAATGCCCGCACAGAGTGTTTCTAAACGCCTTCCTGCAAAGAAGGCGGCAGAGATTCCAGGGAGAAGGTGAGCACCTGCCCCGTGCTAGGAGGCCGGGAGAGACGGGGAGTGCTGTAGACCTGGGAAAGATTCAAACATGGAAACATCAATACACGGGAAACAGGTGGACTGCAAAATCAATGGTGGTGCCAGAGGGTCTTAGGGAGTCGATATTAGCACACAAGATGCAGGGCAGAAACTGGTGTGGGAGGTGTGAAGCTGCAGATGGGCTAAAATGTGCGGAATGGGGAGGACCAAGCAGTTCACGGAAGGGAGTGGGTCGATTAGCTATTGACATAAAATTGTGGCATAACAAAAACACCCCCAAGCTCAGTGGCCTGAAACCATCGTTATTCATGCTCACGGGGCTGAGGGTCAGCTGAGGAGTGGATGGCCCAGACTGGGCTTGGCAAGGCTGGCTCTGATCCACGGGTCTCTCATTTTCCTCTGGAGACAGTAGGCTAGCCAGGCCTGTCCTCTCATGACGCTGGCAGAAGGATAAAAGGACAAACGCAAACGTGCAAACACTCGAGGCCCAGGCTGGCAGCTGGCTGGGAAGGAAGCCTCATACACTCCTCGTTCTATTGGGCAAAGCAGGTCCCACAGGTGAACCCATGGACGGGGTGTGGGGAAATATTCTCCCCCACTTTGATGCAAGGAACTTCAGAGTCCCACGGTGAGGGGCAGGGATACAGTGAGGGGCCAGTGGTGGGTGAGTGGCAGAGAGGCAGGCATGAAATAGGACTTGGGGGCTCCCCACCAGAGCGTGGATCTACCTGGTCAGCTCCGTCCCTCGGTTCCCTTCCTTCCTCACCCTCTGTTTCTTTTTCCAGTCACCGGATTGCCAGTTCTCTGAGAGCAGAACTCAGTGATTTCCTCCATCCGACCGGTTCTGCCCTGGGCCGCCACCAGCCAGCGGTTCAGGTGGTCTGCAGATGTCTACTATGAACCTTCTAGTGTCAGGTCCTGTGGAATGAGAAGACAATTTCTCATTCCTTTATTCACTCAAACATTTGGAATTCCCTAAGTTTATAACTTACGGTCGAAGGAAGAGATGCCTCCTGGAAGACAATTTTTAAATTATTTTAAAATTTGAACAGCAATTTTTAGCTAATCTGATGGTGAACTTTCCTCAGTGTCTGAGAAGGACTCTGATTTTAACAACAAAACAAGAAAACTCTCAGTGTCTTTGGACATTAGGAGGTGGGGGATGTGAATCCAATTTCAAATTTAAACCTTCAGAGTTTTCCAGAAGAGGTTTTTAAAGCTTCTGCAATTTCAGTGAACTCACCTATTACTCTCAGGGTCTCCACGTGAAATATTCTGCCCCCAACGTGCATTTTCACAGAAAGCGTGGTTTCCTTTTTAGGGTCCTCTCTGTCACGCCTCTCTGAATTTGCAGTTGCATTCCAAGAACCAGAACGGCTCGAATCAGATGGACCTTTAATTCCAGACCTCACAAGTCCAGAAGCCAGGAGGTGAAAACACTCTCTTCGCCCAGGTCCACACTGCGTACAACACATTTTTACCAGAATCCCGATGTGACCCGCAAAATGTAACTCAAGTAACCCCCCGTGCCCCACAGGGCTCTGTTCAGTGTAGGGTCATGTTGGCAGAAACAAGCCATCAAATAACACTAATTACAAATAATTCCAATATCGGATCACGTTTCTCTTGAAAATATTAAAGGAAATTAAATTGTGAGCAGTAATAGCCTTCTTTAAAAAAAAAAAAAACCCTTAAGAAAATCAATAAACAACTTCCCTGATGGGGAACTCTGGCGAATCGAATTCCTCACCTTGGTACGTTCATCAGGCATTGGTTGTGAGCTTGATTACGTTTGGTGTTTGGGAGGAACCTTGAACCCCCAGCGATGCATTCTGCGGTGGGAGGACTTTTCTCTCTGGTCGTCTCTCTGGAGCAGGCAACGTGTTCAGGGGGTGACCCCCTGTTTTCTGAGCAGCGTTTGGAAGATTTTCTCACGGCTTCCAGCCCCATGCCGCTCCGGGTGGGAGACCGCCTGGGAGAAGTAAGTCAATAAATCAAGAAGTGTGCACAACGTTTGCATTTGCTCCACGTAAGCTGCCGTGCGCTGGGGAGCCCACCCTGCTCCTCCGTCACGAAGGCGCGTCTTTAAATATCATTTAAATGGAGTCAAACACTTAGGATCCTCGTTAGGAGACGGGATAATCTGATGGAGTGGACGGCGGATTTTCCCAAAGCAAATTCCCTCAGTTCATTACATATTTCTTCGATTGGACGTGGGGTTCTCTATATCTCTGTCAGAGCCCCAGGGAGGCTCTCATTCTTCCTGCTTTTATACTCCCCAAGTCACGGCCATCTTCCTGGATTAGCAAGCAGGGTGGGATGGGGGAGGATTCCCACAACCCTGCCCCTCACTTGCCCTCGATGTGAAGGTGCTGGCAAGGCTGAGGGACACAGGCTCATCACCAGGGTGCTGGCCCTAGAGAAAATCTTTGTTCCGTTGACAGAAAATGGGAAGAGGGCTAGCGGGACTGCCGAGAGGGTCAGAGGCACCCTCTGTGTCCCTGGGGTCACCAGTCCGCTTCCGGAACATTCATCTTGCTGACAGACTGCGGGTGGGGATTCCCTGTTGGCCGAGCCTGTGCTCCAGGCACTAAGCGCTTTCAAAGCTCAGCTGAAGGGAAGAGGGAGTCTGAACAGTGCACTTCCTCTCCGGAGGCAGAGTTCAAGGCTTTCCCTGGACGGGAGCATCCTTCCCTGAGTACAGAGAAGAAGCATCCCATCGCCCCGTCACGCATAAGGGGGCCCCAGCCAGACCTTGGCCTCCGTGGACCATTTTGCATTGCCAAACGCAAAGACAAACAAAAGTTGGGTAGTGGCTTTTGAACATCTAAGGGGCCTTCCCAAGCATAACTTTGACTACATGTCATTTTTACTTTGCAGAACTTTAGAATTTAAGCTCCGATTAAATGTGACTCCACTGGACCAGGCATCAGTGTTGGCGAACCTCCCCAGGCGGTCCCAGGTTTGGGAGCTGTGTGGGAACACCTTAGGACAGCACTCCCTATCTCCGCATTCCTCCCACCGCTCTACCCCACCCCACCCAGGAAGGAGCTTCGGGAGGCCTCTGCTAAAGGCAGACAGGGGACTTCAGGTGTCAATGGCGCTGAAGAGGCAGCCAGTAGGGTTAGGTGGAGCGGCTGACTTGTTGGGATTTCCACCACTGACTTGACTCTTTGCCATAAAAATTGCTGGGGGTCTCTCGCAGTATCAAAGACGGAAACATCCCATCATACCTGTGTTGCAGGTTGTCCTCCCAAAAGGTACATTGAAGTCTTAACCCCTGGTACCTGTGGATGAGACCTTATTTGGAAATAGGGTCTTTGCAGATGTAATCAGTTTATGACACGGTCATACTGGATTAGAGTGGGCTTTAATCCATCAGCTGGCGTTCGTAGAAGACAAGGGAGATTTGGACACATGACCTACAGGAGAGAGAGGTCGTGTGAAGACAGAAGCAGAGATTGGGGCGATGCAGCTACAGGCTACGGCATGTTAGAAATTCCAGCAGCCACCAGAAACTAGGAAAGAGATACAGCACAATTCTCCCTGGGCTTCCGTGAAGGAACCAATCCTGCAGACATCTTGAATCTGGACTTCTGACCCCGAGAAATGTGAGAGAATGCATTTCGATGGTTTTAAGCCACAGCTTACAGTCATTTTTTTTCAGCAGCCCCAGGGAACTGATACAACTTCCATCTGGGGAATGATGGCTCTCGTACCCTGGGAATCGTGGCATAGATACAAGCTCTTGGGAAGGCTATTTGAGGAGACCTATCCAAATGCCTAAAGCCCTTACTTCCTGACCCAGCTTTTCCTCTCCTAGGAATTTATCCCACAGATGTATTCACACAGGTACCAGAGCATTTGTATAGCATATTCTTTCCAACATTGTAGAAATTAGCCAAAAGTGGAAAACAGCCCAAGTCAACAGGAGTCTGCTTGACTAAATTATGGTACTTTTACTCTATGAAAAAGAGTGTGCAAAATGAAATGAAAAAGAATGAGGAAGTTCTTTTTTTTTAAATAAATAAATTTATTTATTCATTTTGGGCTGCGTTGGGTCTTCATTGCTGTGCTCAGGCTTTCTCTAGTTGCGGCGAGCGGGGGCTACTCTTCGTTGCGGTGCGTGGACTTCTCATTGTGGTGGCTTCTCTTGTTGTGCAGCATGGGCTCCAGCAGTTGTGGCTCGCGGGCTCTGGAGCACAGGCTCAGTAGTTGTGGCGCGTGGCCTTAGTTGCTCTGCGACACGTGGGATCTTCCTGGACCAGGGCTTGAACCCGTGTCCCCTGCGTTGGCAGGCGGATTCTTAACCACTGCGCCATCAGGGAAGCCCATGAATGAGGAAGTTCTTTAAGTGCCAAGTTGGAACAGTACCCAAGTCGTATTGTTAAATGAAAAAAATCAAGGTGCCACAGGAAGTATAATTCACTGTCCATTTTGGAATTAAAGGGATGACATATATGCATGTGTGTATAAAAAGCATTTCAAGGCAGAGTTACAGGTAGGGCTCTCTCTTCTGGAAGGACACGTGAGCATTGGTAACAGCCTCTGCCTCTGGGGAGGAGGAATGGGTATCAGGAAGGGTGATGACTGACCTCTCCCTGAACCGCGCCCGCCTGCCTTGTACTGATGAAATCTTTCCTTTCTGTGAGTAGTACCTAATTTTTTTAAACTAACTTTTTTTTTTTTTAAGTTCTTGTCCTCTCTGGTTGGTAATATTATTCTTGGTTCCTGAGCTGATTTTCAATTTGCACAATTTGAAGATGAATTTGGTGATTGTTAAGTGAAAAAGCAAAAACGATTTCTTGCAAGTTGCTAGCCGCAGGGCTTGGGGGGAGGGTTTAGGGTGCCTTGTGGGGACAGTCCACAGAGACAGCACCATGCATGTCATCCTACTTGTGAGACCGTCCCTGTTTAGCTTGACAACTCTCCTTGCAGCTCAACTCATGTTCCAGACACAGCCTCGTGTGGGGTTACTCCAGATGCTCTGACACCACACCCTGTCTTGGCTCAAACAAGGAAACATAAGGGCAAGGAGTGTTGGTTTCACTCCTGCCCCCCCCCCCGCCCCGCCCCACCAAGAGCTGAAGGGCATCTTTACCTTCAAAACTTTGCACGTCTGCATTTGTGTAATCTCAGCTCATGCTGGTTACTAGTGAGGCGGGGAGGGCTGCCAGACTATCCCCATTTGACAGATGGGGAAACTGAGGCAGGGCAATTTAAGTGGCGTGTCCACATCACAGAGTGAGGGCATCTACCTGGGTCCCCTGACTATGACTTTGTGCTTTCTCTACGGGTTCCAAAACGGAATTGGAAAATCAAAAACTAATTTTCCGGCAAGAACTCATGGAGTTCGAAATTTTTTTTTAAATGTTGCTTTACCCTGTTATAGAATATTCTCCACAAGGCAGGCACCCAGGAGGTCAGGTCATGTTGCTGCTTTGCTCTGAACCCCCTCCCCCAAAGGTTCCTCATCGCCAGGACTGAAAGCCAAGTCCTCCCCATGCTCTGCAGGCACACACGACCTGTCCCCCATAGTTGGTCTGACCTCATCTGTCTTCTCTGAACTTGACTTGCCTGTGTGTCCACCTCTCCTGTCGACTGGCCTCCCTGCTGCTCCTTGACATGCACCTGTGCTCTGCACCTGCGCTCCTGGTCTCTGCAAGGCTGAGTGGCTTGTTCCATTTAGGTGTCACTTCTCAGCCAGGCCCATAGGACCACTTTCATTAAATTTGCAAACCCACCCTGCCCTCCCCGCTCCCCTCCCCTGCTTCCTTTTTCTTCACGGCAGTTTCTTTCTAATATTCGATGTAATGGACTTACTCTTTTGTGTGTTTCTCTTCCCCTGTTATGGACTAGGTTGTGTCCCCCCTAAAATTTATGTTGAAGCCCCAACCCCCAATGTGACTGCATCTGGAGATGGGGCCTTTCAGGGGGTAATTAAGGTTAAATGAGGTCGTAAGGGTGGGGCCCTGATCCAATAGAACTGGTGGCCTTATAAGAAGAGGAAGAGACACCAAATCTCTCTCTCTTTCCTTGCCCAGAGGAAAGGGCACCCAGAGGACACAGCAAGAGGGTAGCCATCTGCAAGCCAGGAAGAGAGGCTTCATCAGAAACCAACCCTGATGCCACCTTGATCTTGCACTCCCAGCCTTGAGAACTGCAAGAAATAAATGTTTGTCGTTTAAGCCGCCAGTCCGTGGTCTCTTGTTATGGCAGCCGGAGCCAACTAATATGTCACCAATAATGCCCATCACCCCATAAGAATGTCAGCTCCGTGAAGACAGGAGTTTGGATCTCCTGTCTCTTTCGTATGGATAACTCCTACATGGGTGCTTAATAGATATTTCTCTTTGAGGACATAAGTGAGGTTGTTTCTGGCTCTTACAGGGAAAGTAGGGATAGGTCTTGGGGCTTCTGAATGTGTCTGGGCACCATGGGTACAGTGAGTCCATACTTGGTTGGTGACAATCACTGCTTTTCCCAATTCCTTCCTGAACAGCGTTTGAGGTCTGGCTTGTGACCCCACATCTGTTGCCACGAATCTGTCTCCCTTCTTCCACACGTGGGCAGTGGCTGAGTCTCTGGCTAATTCCGATTCTCTAGCTCTGTGTCACCAGATGTACCAGTTACCTTTTCAGCGTTTCGAAGGTGAAAACTGCCAAGGGCTGCCAGTTTCGGAACTGGTGGGTGCCCGTTCCCCGGATTCCAGCAGCCCCACTGTGGGCTCCAGTACGTCCAGATGCAAACCCTGGGGACGCCCCCTCTGAGCTGGGAACCTACCACATCATGTGAAGTTGAGACAGCAAAGATGCGTAGGTCACCCCCTGCCTGACCCTGGACTTCACACACCTTTTATTTTCTCTGGTGCCGAAACCTGAGACACACGCCATATGTCCACTAATTTCCAAAGACTCTAGGATTCTAGACACCTAGGCATAGGGAGGTGTGATTGTCGCCAACACACGGAGCCTGTGTGCCAGGAGGCTCCACAATCCTTCGCGGTCACATCAAACAGACACATATGGTGCTGGAGGTGTAACCATTCTAGACACATAGCATATGTCCTCGGAGCAGACAACGCGCTGAATTAATTCTAAACACCGGTTGTAAGTTTCTAGCTGAAACGCTCCCTCACTGTATAAATAGCTTTCGCCTTCCACATTTCCTACCGCGGGCTCTCCGGAAGCCCAGATATGCAATTCTGGCTTTATTTTTATAGCGCTGAGCATTCTTCAAAATAGCCCCATCTCCATAAAGGGAAATTGGAAAAAAAAGAAATTAAACGCTAAGCAAAGGGGCATTTGCTGTATCTAACTTGGAGTCCTTGCCTCCTGCTTTAGCACCTCGGCCCCTGAAAGATGCTCTTCCAAACCTTCTAAGGAGGGACATTTATGTCCTGATTCTTTCCTTCTCTTCTCCAGGAGAGGCTGCATCCTCACTGAAGCCTGGAGTCTGGCCCAAGTCCTGCCTCCTGCTTCTCTTCTGAGTTGAAGGTTTGCTCCATGTTTATGTTGACCCATTGGTGACATCAGGACCTCCTCCATCAACTTGAGGCGCACTGGACTGGGGACCAGAACAAAACTAGAATCCTGACCAGAGGATGCCAAAATAAGACGGAAAATGACTCTCTGGGTGTGTGTGTTTGGGGAAGGGTCAGGGGATGATGGCAGAGGAGCGCGGCCCCTGGTCTCAGCCTGGGTCTCCCCTCCCCTCTCCTCACCTCCTGTTCCAGCCTCACCTTCCCCAGGACCCCGGCCGGTCCCTATGATTATCTTATGGGTATTAAGAAAGTGTAACCCCTCCGGGGGCACACAGCTCTGTGGGTGCTCACCTTAGCAAGTGGACAATGCCCTTGGAAAAGGAAAAGCCTGCCCTTCCCCTGAGGAGATGCAGCTTCGTGCATGAACACAGAGCTCATTGAACGGAGGGCTGCATGGACTTCAGCTCCCACTTGCCCTCTCATTTGGGCGCCTTTGTACAGTGCACAACCTGCACAACAGTCCCAGTTGACCCAGGAAACATGTTCCTGGAAGCACGTTCCCTTCCCCTTAGTCTAGAGGATACACTTCCTGTTTGCTCCGGCCTTTGTGACAGATTCTATCCGCCCCCACCAAAATGACAGCAACGATATCTCCCATTTCACATGATCTTACAATGGCAGTCCTTTCATCAAGAGGTGGAGTCTATGTTCCATCCCCTTGAATCTGGGAGAGTGTATGACCACGGCAGAGGTGGTGCTATGTGACTTCTGGGGCTAGGTTGACAAAGGTGATACAGCTCCCTCTTGGTTCTCTTGGGAGGCTCTCTCTTGGGACCCAGTTGCCATGCTCTGGGGAAGCCCAAGTAGCCCATGTAGAGAAACCACAGAGAGGTCCTGGGTCAGCGTTCCAGCTGACAGGACAGCAAGGTCCCAGCCGACAGCCATCACCGACTGCCAGACATGTGAGTGAAGATCCCTCCAGATGGTCCCGAACCCAGCCGTAGAGCCCAGCCTTCACGTACCCCCAGGTGAGGTCCCAGACACGGTGGAGCGGAGACGGCCCGTGGGTCTGTGTACACAACGAAACGATTCTTTTCTGCCACTAAGTTGGGGTGTTTTTTTAATTACACAGCAGAGGTAACTGGACAGCCTTCAAAACTCAACTTCTGCTCCCTCCCTCGAGAAGCCCTCCAGGATGCTTAGGCTGGGTCAAATCATCCTTCTTCTGTGCCCCCTCCCCCTTGGCCCAGGCTCCTTGATCACAGCCCTTACACTGTGCATTAATCCTCACAGCGACTCCTCCCAGCCAGGTCTCACTAGCCCCGTTTTACAGATGAGGAAGCTGAAGGTTGGAAGGTTAGGGGACATTGTCCAGGTCGACAGCTGCTAAACGTCAGGGCCGGGTCTTACAGCTGGAGGGGCTGTGAAAAATGTGGAAATACGTAAAATAAATTACAGGAGATTACCCGGTACCAGGTTCTGGACCTTCTGACTTGTACCTGTGGAACTCTTGGTTAAGGACCCCGGACAGAGGCGAATGAAGCCCACAGCACCCCCTGAATTCAGCACCCCTCCCACAAGGTAAGATGCCCCCCAGAGCTGTCAGGGGCCTCCAAAAGCAAACCTGACGGTGAGAAGGTGGATCTCCAGCCACGAGGCAGCCAACCGGGAACGTGGCTCAGACACGTGGCTGCGGTGGCTGCAGCCTTTGGATCTGGGGCAGCTGGGTACAGGCTGAGGCCAGAGCTCCATGGGAGACACCAGGTAGGAAGAAATGGGGGGTGGGGGAGTGACTGACGTTTGCTCAGGTGGAGGCCTGGGGGCTGCAGACAACGACTCTGTTTTCAGGCTCCTTGGGGGCCCAGGCTGAGAAATTGGAGGCTCTGGCCTTGCTTTGGTGGCCTCGGAGCTGCCGCAGCTTCCTCACTTGCAGGGAAACGCCCGCATCTGTGAAATGGGGTCAGGCGTCGGAGGAGTAGGGGGCAGGCAGAACCTCCCCGCTTACAATGAAACCCTTTCTTTCCATAACACAACCCTTTTATATATTGATTTTGAACACCATGAGTGTCTCGCATTTTAAAGAAATCGCACAATGCGGCAATACACTGTAAAAAATGCTTTTCAAACAGAACATAGAATGAGAAGTTAAAGTTTCTTCTCATTCCCAGCTCTCCACATTCTCTCTACAGAGGAACCATTGTTAACCCTGTAGTCTATTCCTTTATGGCCTTTTCTCTATGAATCTGTGTATGTATACACACACGTACATATACATGTTCAGCTACAAGGTTTGACCTAAATGCAACTATATTATTCGCATTACTCTGTGACTTGATTTTCACTGGACTTTAAAAATTGATTGTCTTGGAGGTTTTTCCACGCTTGCACAAGTTGTGGAGAAACTCATTCTTTCTACAGCTGCATAGTTTTCCACAGTGGGACTGCGTCATGATTTATTTAACCAAGTTCTTGGAAGCCATTGGACGGTTTCCTGGTTTTTTTCCTATTACCATTGCTCCAGACCATCTGCTTCTTTCTCCTTACTTCCTTGTGTATTTGTGCTAGTGTTCCTACAAAACAGGTTGGCTTGGCATCGTGAGATTAAAACGTAGGTGCATTTAAATTTTTAGTGATACTGAGCACAAGGAACTCTTCTCAATACTCTGTAATGACCTATATGGGAAAAGAATCTTTAAAAAAAGAGTGGATATGTGTTTATGTATAACTGATTGACTTTGCTGTACACCTGAAACTAACACAACGTTGTAAATCAATTATACTCCAATAATTTTTTAAACATCTTTATTGGAGTATAATTGCTTTACAATGGTGTGTTAGTTTCTGCTGTATAACAAAGTGAATCAGCTATACGTATACAGATACTTCCCTCTTGCGTCTCCCTCCCACCCTCCCTATCCCCCCGCCTCTAGGTGGACACAAAGCACCGCGCTGATCTCCCTGTGCTATGCGGCTGCTTCCCACTAGCTATCTATTCAATAAAATTTTTTTTTAAAGATTTTACTGACACTGAATTGCCCTCCCCAAATGCTGTTCTAGGGGCCACTTCCTCCACTCGTGTATAAGAGCTCCTACACTACAGCATCACTGATGTTACCAATTATCAATCTTTTTGCTCTTTACCAATCTAAAGGGCACAAACTATCGATATATCAGTTCTTGCAATTTGCATTTCCTGATGTACCTACTTAGGCCGAGCATACTTTCATATGTTTATTGGCCAATCATACCTCATCTATAAAAGTGCCTGTTTCTATCTGTAGTAATCAGGGTGTTTGGGGAGCAAGGAACAGAAAACCATGACTCGACTGGCTTGGATGATACGGAATTTATCTTCTCATATTGAAAGAGCTGGAGATGAGAGAATGTAAAATGGTGCAGGCGCTTTGGAAAACAGTATGTCTGCTCCTCAAAAAAATATACTGAGAGTCACTATATGATGTGGCCACTCCCATTTCTGGGTTTATACCCAGAAGAACTGAAGCAAGGATTTAAAGAGATCTTCGTTCACCCACGTTCACAGCAGAATTATTCCCCGCGGCCAAAAGGTGGAAACAACTCACGTGTCCATCGATGGAGGAATGGGTAAACACAATGGGGTCCATCCATACAATGGGATGTTATTCAACCTTAAAAAGGAAGGGAGGGACTTCCCTGGTGGTCCAGTGGTAAAGAATCCGCCTTGCGATGCAGGGGACACGGGTTCGATCCCCGGTCAGGGAACTAAGATCCTGCACGCTGTGGGGCAACGAAGCCCGTGCGCCACGCGCCCTGGAGCCTGTGCACCACGACGAGAGAAGAGAAAACCCGCGCGCCACAACTAGAGAGAAGCCGGCGTGCCGCAACAAAGGATCCCACGCGCTGCAACTAAGACCCGAAGCAGCCAGATAAATAAATAAATGAGGACATAAAACAAATAATTAAAAAAAGAAACAATTCTGACACGTGATACAACATGGATGAACCTGGAAGGCGTTAAGTGACATATGCCAGTTGTAAAGGGACGAATACTGTATGACGTCACACGAGGTCCTTGGAGGGGTCGGATTCATAGAGACAGGAAGTGGGGGAGGGGGAGGGGGTGGGGTGGGGGCAGAGTTTCCGTTTGGGAAGAGATGATGGTGTGTGATGATTGCACAACGTGAACGTGCTTATTGCCACTGAACCAAACACGTAAAAATGATACGCTTAATTACTACAGTACCTTTTATGTTACGTGCATTTACCACAGTTAAAAATAATATTTTAAGCAAAAAAAAGTGCAGACTAAAAGTAGCTCCCAGACTGGTAAGCTCAGCGGTCCAGTGATGTCAGGGTTCTTTCCATTTTTCTGCTCTGACATATCCTCGGAGAAATCCTCCTCTTAGCCATTTCCTCTCCGACTCCAAGATCTCCGCAGCCTCTTCAGGATTTACGTCTTCACGACGGTGACTGCAAGCAGGAAAGGGGCCCTCTCTTTCAGCATCTCTTTTGAAGGTTGAAGAAGACCTTTCCTGGAAGCCCCCTTCCCGTCCTCCCCACGGTGCCCAGCAGACGGGACAGGTGACGTCAACAGCCCTTCGCTCCTGTCTGTGGGTCACAGGCAAGGAGCCTAGCCCAGATTCCAGGGCACTGGGGATGGGCCCCGCCCCCAAGCACGTGTCCACGTGCAGGTGGTGGCCTGAGCAGACCTGGGCCCTGGCACGGGGACACGGGGGTGGCTGTCCCAGCAGGCGGCCAGCACTGCTTGCAACAATGCTCGTTGTCAATTTTTCTACTGGGTCATTTGTCTTTTTGGTTTTTGATTGGTAGGAGCTCTTTACATATTATCAAAAGTAATCCTTTTTGTGTGACGGGTGTTGGCAATATTTTTCCTCGTCGGTTGCTTTTCTTTGAGTGGATTGTATACATGTAAGGCCAGAACTCAGCTGGAAGTATCATATGTTTTTTTTCTCCCCAAATCTTGACTTCGCTAATGTTCCGGATGCTTTTCTCTTGCTGGAAATCAAAGCTGGAGGTAGCTGAGGTCGTGAGGTCCTCATTATTGGCTTTCAGGCTCTAGATGTTTCCCACCAGAGCTGAGCTCAGTCACTTGGGGGCTGCAGGTAGCCTCGCACTCCTGCATCACCTGCCGCTGCCGGAGGACAGTGTAGTGACAGAGCCATTGCAGCCACACGAGCGGGGCAACACTGGAGAAGAAACTGCCCTGTCGGCCACTGTCTCCATCCCAGGCCTTCTCCTAGAAGTGAGGGGCCCCTTCCTTCCATCCTGGGGGCACGGGTGGCTGAACCCTGTCCTGCACCTGCCCCGGGGCAGGGTCTGCTGCCCGAGCCCAAACCCAGGACCTGGTGGGGGAGTACGCCCTCGGCCCCTCCTTGTGTTGCCGGTTTATTGGCCGCAAACAAACCAATGAATTGGACACTATTAAAGAACTTGAACTGAAAAAGAGAAAAACCAGGTGCAGCTGACGTTGTGTTTCTATACGGGGTCCGCCTGGAAGGTTCCACTGGTGAGTTCACTAGAGGGCAAAGCCAACCCCCAGGGGGCTGGTCACAAATATGCAGACACATCTCAGACCACAGGCGCGACCAGGAGCCACGCAGACCTGTGGCTGGCACGATGGCACGGAGAGCAGTGCCTGACCGTGGCCGAGAGAACTGCCCTTCCCGCATCCCGGTCTCCTGGTCTCCCCACGCCCCGGGGAGGTGGAGGGGTGGACTTTAAGGGCATGCAGAATGAAGGGGATGCTTTGCTGTCTCACTGGTCTCACTCGACTTGTTCAGAGCCCAGGGGAAGGAGGGGCTGTTACTTAACAGGTATTCCCTTGCAACCCCAGGACCCTGTCTCCCGGTCTCTGTGGACACAGGGGCTGGAGTGACAGCAACTCCCGCGTATGTTGTGAGGTCTGTGCACCAGGTGCTGTTCTCCATGCTTTGCAGGTTAATGACCCTCGGAGGTTAGAATTACCATCGCCCCCATTTTACAGATGGGGAAACCGAGGCACGGGAGGCCAAGTAAACACAAACAATGCCGCTGCTATCTCCCCAAGCCCCAGCTCTCTCCTCCTATTCGTGGAAGGCAGAAGGCCTTTTTTTTTTTTTTTTTTTTTTTTTTTTATGCGTTACGCGGGCCTCTCACTGTCGTGGCCTCTCCCGTTGCGGAGGACAGGCTCCGGACGCGCAGGCTCAGCGGCCATGGCTCACGGGCCCAGCCGCTCCGCGGCATGTGGGATCTTCCCAGACCGGGGCACGAACCCGTGTCCCCTGCATCGGCAGGCGGACTCTCAACCACTGCGCCACCAGGGAAGCCCCAGAAGGCCTTTTGCCGAAACCCAAGTGGGGTCTTCCACGTCCTGGCCCCTCTGCAGCTGGCGGCTCAGCTTCCTTACCAGTTTTCTGAATCAAGGATGTCGACAACCAAGTTGTAGAATGGAAGGTCACGAGAGAGGGTCTGTGGGAAGAGAAGAGAAGCGGTCGTGTGATACCGAGGAGGAAAGGTCCTCTCCCGAGGCTGGGGGGTGACACACAGCCTCCGCTCACAGGGGCTCACCGAGCAAAGGTGAGGCCAGGTCTAACATGGGGTGGGGAGGGGGCACACCTGGAGGTGGGGGAGTAAGCACATGAGACAAACACGTGACTCTCCGATTCCTTGTCCGGGGTCCCCTGCCCTTTGGGCACACTGTTTCCTCTCACGGTGGTCTATCAGCTCTCGAACCACAGGTGTGCCAACGTATTACCTTGAAGGTGTTTGCAGTATACCAGGCTGGGGAGAAGGTGCTTCACCTGCAGCCCACCAGCTACACTTCCATCCGGGACACCCACAGACACCCTGAAATTGTGGGCGGAACCACGGTGCACGTGCCTGCCTGAGGGTAGGTGCGTTTTTCTGCAGAAAGAATGTGCAGCTTTCGCCAGCCTCCGGATCGCATCCTCCATGAGGTTAAAGCCATTGTTCCCCGTTAATGGCCATCTCGAAAGTGGGCGATGGGTCTGGAGTGAGATGCCTTAATGTCAAGATCCCAGAGCTGCAGGCTGGGCCTGTCTGTGTAGGACTGCGGCAGGAGAAGGGGCCCTGGCTCAAAATCACCCACTCAAATCCTGTGTGATTCCAGGCTGGTTTCCTACCCCTTCTGAATCTTACGTCCTCATTTGTAAAAATGAGAACCTCCTTCCATTTCTGAAGACTAAATACAATTATGCACGGGTCTGAACCGGACGTCTGGTTCCTCTCCTGCCTCCAGAAAGGCTCTCTCTTCTCGTCAGCCTTCTCCACCACCCGGTGCATCACCTCTGTGTCTCCCAGGGCAGGAGAAGGGAGGGGTGAAACCCGCATCATTTTACAACCTCTGGGCAGCTGTAGTTAATATTTGGGAGAGAAGGAAGCTGGAGTTATCATGGAATTATCATCTCGTGCAGGTCTGTGCTTTCAAGGATTCCCAATGCCTCTCTCCTCTGCTGACCCCTCCCCGGTCGTGAATGTTCGAGAGCCTGACCATGGTCAGGTTGCTTAATGCAACCACTTAAAGCAAACACCTGGGGGAAACTGGCTTATGGGTCCCAGAGACACACATCCGGAGGATGTCAACAAGACAGGGTGGTAACAGACACACATTTCCTCTTTGCCACGTCCCAGCCTAAGCCAGCCATCCCCAAATGGCCCCCATCTGCTTCTGGCCCACAGAGGTGAGAGCAGGTGAGCTCTCAGGGCCTCGGCCCGTTAATCTCACTCACGGCCCTAAAGCCGGAGCACGTTTATGGCCCAATCAGTCCTTTGCCCTATCTCCTTGCGGTCTCTGCTTTTTTAACGTTCAGCTTCCATATTTTCTGGTGACAAACTAGGTCATATCCATGGCAAAGGGGACTCTACAATCGCATCATATCATCATTAAACAAAATACATACTGACCTCAGATTGCTGCTCCGTTCTTAACTTGGAGGGGGAGATCAAGACCAGAAGTGCAGAGAGCAACACCCCCCACCCCCAGGTTTCCCAGCCACACGCCCTGTGCCCAAGTGGCACCATGTGTGTGACTGGCTCTGGCCAATGGGTGGTGAGCAGGGGTGGCCTGTGCCACTTGCGAGCAGGAGTAGGTAAGATCTGGCGTGTGACGTCCCTGCTCTCTTTTCCTTGCCACAGAATGTGGGGACCACGTGACGTGGTGAAGCGGTGGAGCTGTATTGGGAGCACCCCAGAAGGCTGAGTCACTGAATGGAAGACTGTTCTAGAAAGTTGTGCACTGATAGAAAATTCGAGGTACGGGAAGGTCAGCAGATCAGGAGGTGACTGCCTTGGAAAGATCGTTTGTTACTCACAGTTCCCAAGAGGAGGAAGCACGTGATGCCAGGCAGGGTCACATGGGGGAAGCACCAGGGTGGGTCAGGTGTCAGAGGGAGGGGCAGTGTGGACCGGAGACCTCACTGTGGTTTCTGTGGAAGGAGTGGACAAGGCAGGGTGGGCAGGCTGAGGACTGGCTAGTCTGGGTCATTCCAGCAGGCTCTGGGGCACAGGGCCCGTCCCTGGTTGTCTGGTACCTGCCCTGGGTGACGAGGGCAGGGGGACAGTGGCCCGGAGTGAGGGAGCCTCATGGAGGAGCCGGGGGGTGGGGCGAGGCTGGGCTCTGCGTTGGCTGGTTTGCATTGGAAAGGTGTGCTCACAGGTGAGTTGTTTACTATTTCTAGGAAGTAGATAACCTTGGGAGAGTCAGCAAGGCCCCAGAGGTGACAGCATCAGAACAGAAAATAAAGGACACGGTTAGTATAAAGACACTCACATTGGGCTTTGTGGGAGGGAATTAACCTGCATGACGTTCAGTCGTGGAGATCTGAGGTTGGTTTACCGCGTCAGCGCACTGTTGTAGGAACAAAAGGAAAAACACGGAGCGTGGTTGTGGAGCTGAGTCTCAGTGCCAGTATGACATCTGTGAAGTTTGTTCATTCACTCACTGACTCATTCATATATTTAGCCAATGGTCATCGCACACCAGCTGTGTGTCAGGCCCAGTGCTGGGTCTGGACTCACAGAAGTCAAACTGTAGCCCTGCCCTCAGTGGAACCCTCAGCCTTATGAGAAAGTGAGACACATTGAAGGATAGGGTGATAGAGGGTGAAGACTGCCAGGAAGAGGCTGGGTCCACAGTGAGTAAACAGAGGAGGGAGTGATGACCCAGGTGGAGGAATCAGGGAGGGCTTCTCAGAGGAAGTGATGTTCGCATCAGGTCTTGATGGAGTTACATAAGCGTTCCCCTGCGGAGACAATGGGCAAGGATGTTCTAAGTGGTCTAGGAAAGGCATAGATAAAGGCACATCCTGGCTCTGCAAAGAGTTCAGTGGTGCAAAAAATAAAACCCAAGTTAAAAAACGGGCAAAGAACCTGAATAGATATTTTTCCAAAGAAGACCTACACATGGCCAAGAGGTATGTGAAAAGATGCTCAGCATCACTAACCATTACGGACATGCAAATCAAAACCACAATGAGATATCACTTCACACCTGTTAGGATGACTATTATCAAAAAGACAAGAAATAACAGGGTTGGCAAGGGTGTGGCAAAAAGGGAACCCTTGTATTCTGTTGATAAGAATGTAAATTGGTACGTCATTATGGAAAACAGTATGGAGGTTCCTCAAAAAATTCAAAATAGAACTACCATATGATCCAGCAATCCCACACCAAAAGGAAATGAAATTAGTATCTTGAAGAGATATCTGTACTCCCATGTTCGTTGCAGCATTATTCACACCTTGCCCAAGATATGGAAATACCCTAAGTGTCCACTGACAGATAAATGTATAAAGAAAGTGCGGACTACCATGTAGCCTTTAAAAAGAAGGAAGTCCTGCCACTTGCAACAACAGGAGGAACCTGGAGGACACCTGTGCCGAGCAAAATAAACCAGACAGAGAAAGACAATTACTGTAGGGTCTCACTTACTTATATGTAGAATCTGAAAACGTCAAACTCACAGAACCAGAGAGTAGAACAGTGGCTACCACGGGAAATGGGAGAAGTTGGTCAAAGGGTACAAACTTCCAGTTATAAGATGAGTAGGTTCTGGGGCTCTCACGTACAGCATGGTGAGTATAGTTAATAATACTTGAAAGTCGCTAAGAGAATAGATTCTAAGTGTTCTCACCACACCACACACAAAATGGTAACTATGTAAGGTGATGGATGCATTAACTTGATTGTGGTAATCAATTCACATTGTGTATATATATATCAAATCATTGCATTATACACCTTTTAACAATCACATTGTACAGCCTAAATATTTAACAGTTTGGGGTGTGTGTATCATAATACATTGAAAAGCTCGGTAAAAAAGAGTTCCATGAGGTTGGAACACAAAAGCACCAAGAGTATGGTCAAACACATGGCTGGAAGGCTAGGTGGGTTGACATCTGAGATGGCTCTGAGAGCAGGGACAGGGCTTTGGGCTTCCAGCCGCAGGTTCTGAGAGCCTGGGGCCATGGACAGACCAGGAGGTGACATGATGAGATTAGCAGTCTCAGCCCTTTCTTCTTACATCCCTCCTCCAGGGGCCCCTGCCATCAGATTTTCCGTGTTTGTCCAGCCCCTCCTGTTACAGCAGGGGGAAAAAAAATCCCTTAAGCTCCTCTGCCCTAAGGCAGGGAAAGTACTCTCTTCCCTTCTTGCACCCATGGCAGACCGTAACTAATCAATGGACATTCTTTGCATCAGAGGCCAGATAGAGCCTCAGAGCCTTTCTCACCACAATGCTTCAGGCAAGTACTACCCATCGGTGGTAGATTGGCCTGACAGGTTGGC
This sequence comes from Phocoena phocoena, assembly GCF_963924675.1. Taxonomy (NCBI): domain Eukaryota; kingdom Metazoa; phylum Chordata; class Mammalia; order Artiodactyla; family Phocoenidae; genus Phocoena; species Phocoena phocoena. The sequence goes on from NC_089233.1 coordinate 2,278,207, forward strand.
ATGCATGTCAACTTATGTGTCATTTAAGAGATTAAGGGCATGGTATCCTCTTTCTACAAGTATTTTCATTTGGAGAAAAAGAACTGGCTTAGGGAGGGCAACGTTTAATCAGAGGAATAAATCTCTAATGGTAGAATTTTAGTCAGCAGAAGTTTGGGCAAGAGAAGGGATGTCTACATGATACCATCAAATAAGACTTGCCTCTTCCACTCAGAACTTTGTCCTGTGTGGAAACCGAGGACGTCCTTTTTGTTTTCTCACTTTCCCGCCTCCATTGTCACCAAAACCCTTCCTGTTTGTTTTCCTGGCCATGGTGAACACCACAGAGCAGACAGGACACGTCTCCATGGTGAGCTCATTCCACGTTGTCTCCCTTTGGGTCCCCACAATGCCCACGATCTGCAAGCAAACAATAGACTCTCAACAAACATTCATTGATTGGATGTAAACTGCAATTTTGTCTATCGCCCTCAGGGAAGCCGAGTGGAAACGAAATTCACCCCCATACCGTGCTGAGATGCATTGATTACCAAGAAACCAACGTATGACAGCCCAGACTGCAAGATCGTGGTTTTCAAAAGCCACACGACTCAGGACTCATGAGGCCCCTTGGGCACTCGGGGATTCACACACTTGTTCATCTACTCCCCAGCGTGAGCCCCGAGAACAGTAATGGGTCATTTTCCGTGCTCAGCGTCCCATGACCTGACCCAACACAGAGAACGCTCTCGATCAACACTTGTGAATGAAGGAGTGAGACTGTTACTAGCACAGCGAGGAATGAGGTGGGGTTCCCACCTCCCACCCTCCTTCCCAGTCAGCAGGCGAGGCAGGGACAGTGCAGCAGTGCGGGGGCACCTGGAAGGGCAGGGGGGAGGGGTGGTAGGGAGAGGGGGACATGATGAGTTCAGATCTGAGCTCCGTGAACTTGACTCGTGGGACCTACTTGGGGGAGCTCAGGGTTTGTGGGGACAGACATCGCTATCCTGGGAGCAATAGGGGACCCCCAGGGGTGGAGACTAGACGGGGAAAGAACGTAAGGAGAGAGAAGGGAGGAAGCCCCGTCTGTTTCTGCGGCAGAGAAGGAAACAAAGCTGCGGGGAGAGTCGGGGAAAGGACCGCTGGAGCGGAGAACAGGGAGAGGAAAGCAAAGCTTCCAAGGGTGTCTTCATCATAGAGCAGCGAGGAGGAGAGATGCCCACAGGGTGTAGATGTCAAGTGTGGACGGCGTGGCCTGTTCACCTGGAGCTCTGTCCAGCCAGTCCTCCCAGGCCAGCCTTCGCAGAGCTGTGCTTTGCACAGTTAAAATTGCTGAATTTCCACAGAGCACAAGTGCCCGGGGAACCGAAAACTTTCCTCCACTGACGACCTCTTTCTTGGGGTTGTCCAAGGACCACCCTCTTCCACGTCCCACCCCCCAGCCCTGGGTCAAACCCTCGTGGTGTGATTTTATCAGAGCCTCTGGTGCCATCACAAACCCAGGCCAGCATGTGTGATTTCAGCTCACGCCTTCTCTCCACCCTGCAGGACCAGGTCAGAGGCCCCGCATGTTTTCACCCACGCAGGGTGGGGAGGTGGATCCTGGACATATTAACTCACAGGCATGGGCCCAGCTGTAGCTGATCCGACAGGCTGGATGGCGGTGCCTCCGGGTGATGGGACTGGGGGCAGAGAAGGAGCCCAGGACTCTTCAGCGTGTAGAGACGCGGCTGCGGGCACGGGAGCCTTGACACTGGGCATCTTGAACCAAAAGCTGCTGAATGTTTCCATCCTTTGTGCTGAGAGCGGGCAAGCAGCCTTCTGCTGGGGACCTGCTTCTCATGCCATCAACGTGGACGGGAACCTGCTCGTGGGGGGTTTTGTCCTCCTAGCCCTGCAGGGAGGTCTGGGAAATGACGCACAGCACCTGCCTCAGATGGTCCTGGGTGTGGAGTGAGGGGCTGGGGTACTTGTACCCCGATGTGGGTATAAAAATATCCCTGGGGGGATATCGATTCCCAGGTAATCCTGGGAATTCGCTGCCATTTTCCAACAACTATCCAACAGCGATGAGGGTCTGGCCTTTGGAAATCAGGCTGCTGTGCTTGGGACAGATGAGGGAGGTCCAGGGGCTGCTGGAGGTCAGAGAGCGACCCCAAAGCATTGCAAGGGGTCCAGGACAGCTGGGGCTTGAGAGTGGGAAGATTCTGGTAGGAGGCAGGAGAGGCCAGCACGGGCCAGACCGCGGTGTCGGTTGCAGGCTGGGTGCAGAGGTTTGTCCTGTCTGGCTGGGGAGCCGCAGAGGGTGCAAAGGTGGCCTGTTTGAAAGCTCATTTCAGGCCGTGGTGGGGAAGGTATGGAGGGAGTGTGGAGAGTTTGCAGTTTCCTGGGGGAACTCTGTAGCCCGTTCCCACCCACCCCACCCGCTGGACTCTGGGCTCCAGTTCTGAGCCTGGTGTTACCTTGTGTGACATCCACCTTCTGACCCCGGGGGCGGGGGAGGTTTGATTGTTTGCAAAACTGTATGCACCCTTCTTTGCAATGTGACTTTCAGGCTCTTCCCATCCACAGGGGGGGAATCCATTTCCCCACCCCCTGAATCCTCCGGGACTTGCGTTGGCCGATAGAATTTGGTGGAAGTGACACGTGCTGACTCTAAACCTGGGCCCGTGAGGTCTTACATGCTTCTGCTCTCAGGGCTCTGCAGCCTCCGTGTGAACAGGCCAGGGCTAGCCCGCTGGATGATGAGAGACGTCACCACCTGTATCAGTTATCGCGGGCTGCATGACAAATGGCCCCCAAACTAAGCAAGACAACACGCATTTATGATCTCGCAGTTTCTGTGGTTGGGGAATCAAGGCTCGGCTGAGCCGGGTCCTTTGGCTTGGAGTCTCGTACAGCTGAACTCAAGGTGTCAGGGAAGCCAAAGTCATCACGAAGTTCACCTGGGGCAGAAGCCGCTACCGGCTCAGCTAACAGTTCATGGTAGATTCAGTTCCTCTGGGGCTGTTGGCCAGAGCCAGGGCCCAGATTCTGGCCACATAACTTTGCCATAGGGTGGTTTCACAGCATGGCAGCTGGCTTTGTCAGAAGGAGAAAGTGAGCGAAAGTGAGAAAAAGAGAGAGAGGTCAAGACGGCAGTCAGACTTTTGTAACCTCATCTCAGAAGAGACATCCATCACTTTTTTTTTTTTTTTTTCGCGGTACGCGGGCCTCTCACTGTTGTGGCCTCTCCCGTTGCGGAGCACAGGCTCCGGACGCGCAGGCTCAGCGGCCATGGCTCACGGGCCCAGGCGCTCCGTGGCATGTGGGATCTTCCCGGACCGGGGCACGAACCCGCGTCCCCTGCATTGGCAGGCGGACTCTCAACCACTGAGCCACCAGGGAAGCCCAACATCCATCACTTTTACTGTAATCTAGTCATTAGAAGTGAGTCAGAGGGTCAAGCCCATTCTTATACTCATTGAGAACTGCCTCTTCCATGAAGCTTCCTTGGACCTCCTGCCTTGGGGACCTCCCTTTGACCCCATTGCATTTGGAGCCTGTGCTACCACTTGGCATTTCTCACGTCCCTCCAGGAAGAGCTGATCTTGTGTTTGGCATGGCCCGGTCTCGGTGGCTCCCTCTGTTTCCCGTGAGATCTTCCTTACCGACCAGTCCAGCTCCTCCTTCCCCGTGAAAGACACTGGAACACAAGTTCTGGGCGTTGTTCCAACTCCGTGTCCGCTGGCTCACCCAGAATCATATCTTCCGTTTAGCAGGAACGTCAGGAATGATGTAACTTTGGGTCCTCTCTGTGTATTACTGAGGTGTGACCTTTTAAAAAACCTTTATTTTGAGGTCATAGTAAATATGCAGATCGTTGTAAGAAGCAAGCAGAAGGATCCTGTATACCCTTCACTTACTTTCCCCTAATGATACCAACTTGCGTGACTATGTTACAATATCCCAACAGGAAATTGACATCGGTGTGATCCACCAACGTTGTTCAGCTTTGCCAGTTTCACAGGCTCTCATTTGGGTGTGTAAATGTGTGTATTCAGCTCCATGTGTGGATTTTGTGACCACTACCAGCCACAGTAGACACAGTTCCATCAAAAGGATCTCTCATGGGACTTCCCTGGTGGTCCAGTGGTTAGGACTCTGCGTTCTCACTCCTGAGGGCCCAGGTTCAATCCCTGGTCAGGGAACTTAAGACGTCACAAGCCACACGGCGCAGCCAAAAAAAAAAAAAACTCTTGTGGTGCCTTTTTACAGCCAGAGCTACCTCTCCTTCCCCCACTCCCCTGGAAGTCCCTGGCAACCACTAATCTGTTCTCCACCTCTAATTTTATCTTCATTTCAAGAGGGTTATAAAAATGGAATCGTAAGCTATGTAATCTCTTGAGATTTGGCTTTTGGCACTCAGCACAATTCTCTCGAGATCCGTCCAAGTTATCATATGTATCAATAGATTGTTCTTTTTTTTAAATCGCTGAGTAGTATTTCATGGTATAGAGGTATTGCCATTTGTTTAATCATCCACCCTTTGAAGGGCGCTGGGGTTTTTTCCAATTTGGGGCTATAATGAATAAGCTGCTATGACCATTCCTGGAGAGGTTTTAGTGTGAACGTAAGTTTTAATTTCTCTGGGATAAATGCCCAGGAGCACAATATCTGGGTCGAATGATAAGCACCTGTTTCGTTTTATAAGAAACTGCTGTACTCTTTTCCAGAAAGGTTGTACTGTTTTACATTCCCACTGGCATTGTATGAGTGCTTCATCTTCTTCACATCCTCACCAGCACTTCATCTTATCGTTACTTTTCATTCGAACCATCTGATAGGCATGTAGTGACAGGTCATTGTGGCCTTAGTTGCATTTCCCTACCGGCTAATGATGGTGAGCATTTTTTCTGTTCTTATCTGCCTTCTGTGTATCCTCTTTGGTGAAATGTTTGTCCATGCCTTTTGCCAATTTTCTGATTGGATTGTTTATTTCCTGTGAAGTTTGAGAGATGTTTTTTTACTCTAGATATGAGTCCTTTGTCAGATACGTGATTTGTAAATATTCCCGCCCCCCGCCCCCATCCAGAGCTTGCCTTTTCACCCTCTTAACTGAGTCTTTCACAGAGCAAAGTTTTAAATTTTGATGAACTCCAGTGAACCAATTTTTCCTTCTATTAAATGTGTTTCCAGGGCTTCCCTGGTGGCGCAGTGGTTAAGAATCCGCCTGCCAATGCAGGGGACATGGGTTTGATATCTGGTCCAGGAAGATCCCACATGCCATGGAGCAACTAAGCCCGCATGCCACAACTACTGAGCCCACGTGCCACAACTGCTGAGCCCACGTGCCTAGAGCCCGTGCTCCACAACAAGAGAAGCCAGCACAATAAGAAGCCCACGCACTGCTACGAAGAGTAGCCCCCGCTGGCTGCAACTAGAGAAAGCCTGCACACAGCAACAAAGACCCAATGCAGCCAAAAATAAATAAAAATTACACACAAAAAAGAAGCTTTAAAAAAATGTGTTTCCAATAAACTCTTTATCTAGCCCTGCATCACAAAGATTTTCTCCTATTTCTTTTCCTAAGTATTGTATACAGTTGACCCTTGGATAACACAGGTTTGAACTGTGTGGGTCCACTTAGAAGCAGATTTTTTTCAATGGTAAAAACTACAGGACTACACATCCTTATTTGGCTGACTCCTCGGATGACAAAACCACAGATGGGGAGGAAACGCCTGTACAACGGGCTGTCTGTAAGTGGATATTCTATACGTGGATTTTTAAATACATGGAGGGCTAGTGCCCCTAACTCCCCGCATTGTTCAAGGGTCAACTGTAATTGTAGTTTTACATTTAAGTCTGTGGCCCATTTTGAGTTAATTTTTGTATAAAGTGTGAGGCTTAGATAGAGGTTCATTTTGTTGTTGTTATTTATGGGTGTCCAGTTGCTCCAGTACTGTTTGCTGAATGGACTGTCCTTTCTTCCATTGGATTGCTTTTCCTCTTTTTTCTAAAATCAGTTGGGCATTTGTGTGAGTCTATTTCTGGGTTCTCTATTCTGTTCCAGTGACGTATGAGTCTAATCCCTCTGGCAAAACTACACTGTTTTGATTACTGTAACCATATAGTAAGCCTCAATATTAGAGAAATTTCTCCCAATTTAATCTTTTTCAAGAACATTTTTAGCTATTGCTATTTGAAGTCCTGTGCTTTTCCACAGAAAGTTTAGAATAAGCTTATCTATAAAAGAAAATCTTTCTGGGACATTAATAGTACTTGCATTAAACCTTTAGATCAGTTTGGGAAGAATTGGCATCTTTACTATGTGGAATCTTCCAATCCATGGATGTGGTGTATTTCTCCATTTATTTAGGTCTTCTTCTATTTATTTTATTAGTATTTTTTAACGGTCAGGATACAGATCCTGTACCTGTTTTGTCAGTTTATACCTACATATTTTATTTTCTTTGAAGCAATCGTAAATGTTTTCAGTTTCACTTTTCGCAGGTTCATTGTTAGTACATTGAAATGTGATCGATTTTTGTGAGTTGATCTTTCATTGTGTGACATTGCTGAACTTCCTTATTAGTTCTGTGAGTTTTTTGATAGACTCCTTAGAATTTTCTATAAAGGCAATCATGCCTTTTGTAAATGGTGACAGTTTTATTTCTTCTCTTCCGAGCTATATATCTATTTCCTTTTCTTGCCTTATTGTACTGGCTAGAACCTCCAGTACTAAGTTGAATAAGTGGTGAGAGAAGATATCCTTCTTTTGTTTCCAACCTCAGGGGGGAAGCATTGAGTATTTCAGCATTGAATATGATGTTAGTTGAAAGCTTTTGGTGGATGCTCTTAATCAAGTTGTGGAAGTTCCCTCTAGTCCTAGTTTTCCAAGAGCTTTTATAATGAATGAGTGTTGGATTTTGCCAGATGTGGTGGGGTTTTTTGCATAAATTGTTAAGATCATATGATCTTTCTTCCTTAGCTTGTCAGTATGGTAGATTACATTGATTTTTGAATATATTGAACGAGGCTTGCCTCCCTAGAATAAAATTCCATTTCATTATGGTGTAAAATTCTTTTTTCTATATTACTGAATTCAAGTTGCTAAAATTTTTGTTGAGGATTTTTGAATCTAAATTCATGAGAGATACAGGCTTGCGTTTTTCTTTCTTTTAACTATCTTTATCTGGTTTTGGTGTCAGGGTAATATTAGCCTCATAAAATGAGCTGAAAGCATTACTTTCTCTTCTATTTTCTGGGAGAGATTGTGTAAAATTACTGGTTGCTGTAGGGATTACACTATATATAAACAACTTTTTGCAGTCTAGTAGTATTGATGCTTTACCACTTGAGTAAAATGTAACCTTACTTCCATTTAGGTCCCTTTAACCTCCTCATTAAAAAAAAAAAAAAAAATATATATATATATATATATATGTGTGTGTGTGTGTATAATATGTACATATACATATACTCATATATGTATAATTGCCTTAAGTATATTCTCTGCATACATGAATATCACTTCAGATGTCACAATTATGCTTCAATTATCAAATACAATTTAAGATATTCATGAGAAGTATAGTCATTATATTTAGCCCTATTTCTATACATTCCATAGTTCTTTTTTTTATCCTTTCTGAAGTTCCAAGCTTTCTTGAAACAAATAAAAAAAAGAGAAATTCTCAGTAAAGAAACAGAAGTTATATTTTAAAAAGCTTCTGTTTAGACCACTTCTTTTACCCAATCTTTAAGGATATGTTTGCCAACAATATATTCTCTTGGTTTGCCTTCATTTGAGAATGTCTCTCTTTCCCTTCATTTCTGAAAGATATTTTAATCAAATGTAGAATTTGCAGTTGATAGTTCTTTTTACAGCACTTGGAAAATGTTGGACCACTTCTTTTTGGCCTCCATAGTTTCAGATGAGAAATCTGCTATCATTCCCATATGATGTTTCCCAAATAAGTAATGTGTTGTTTCTGAATGCTTTCAATATTTTTTCTTTGTCTTAATTGGGACCCAGAAGATATAAACGTTAATTCTTTTCTTTCTGTCTCGAGGTCCCTGAAAATATTTTCTTTTCTTTTTTTTTCCAGTTTATCTTTCTGTCTGTTATTGAGATTGGGAAATTCTATTGCTCTATCCTCAAGTTTGCTAATTCTATCCTTTGTCATTGCCAGTCTACTGAGCCCATCCTGTGAGGTTTTGGGTTTTTTTCCTGGTTATTGTCATTTTCAGTCTTTAAATTTCCATTTGGTTCTTTTTAATAGCGTCTATTTCTTTACTGAGAGTTTCTATTTTATTTGTTACAAAAGAATTCATAATTGCTTGTTGAAGCATTTTCACCATGGCTGCTTGTAAATTCTTGACCATTCCAAGCTCTGATTCATCTCTGTATAATGCCTGTCGACTGTCTTTTTTCATCCAAGTTGTGATTTTCATGGTTCTTGATATGAGGGGTGATTTTTCCATCCTATCCTGGACGTTGGGAGTGTTATAGTACGAGACCCTGGATCCTATTCCAGTTTTCTTTTTGAGCAGGCAGTCTCCCTGCTGAGATGTATTGTGCTGGCCAAAAAGTTCATTCAGGGTTTTCCATAAGATGTTATGGCCGAGGGCTGGACGGGTTGCATGATCACTTCCCACTGAGCCCCTGACAGCATCCTAGCAGAAGTGAGTGCTGACTCTACCTCACTGCAGCTGCGTAGGCAGCAGTTAGCTTTTCCCTCAGCTCTGCTGACACCTTTCCAGTGAAAGTGGAGAACCGCCTTGCACCATCTTATTGTCTCTGAGCACCCCCCACCACCACCCCCCCCCCCCACGCTAGGCTCCCCTGACACAGGGACGGGAGAGGTGGAGCTCTGAATCCTACTGCTTTGTTGTTGCAGGGTAGGGGGCAGAAGCCCTGCTGACACAAGGGAAGGGGAGGGGGAACTCTGTCTTCTGCTTCTTTGTTCTGTCATGTCTAGGGATTTTCAGTTGTGGGAAGGAGGGCCTGGGAGGGTTGGGGATATGCCATCTCGTCCAGAGCTGGAAGTTCAGCTGTGACATGACCCTTCTATTCTGTTTCTTTATGTGTAAAATGGGTGTAATAATACCTGCTCTGCCTACACTGCGGAACTGTTTTGAGAATTAACGAAGATGTTCAAGCGTATGAAAGTACACCTGGTGAACCTGATGCTAGCAAAGAACGCGATTATAGTGATTGTTGTTTCTGAATCTAGGTTCTGGTAAGATGTAGCTTGAGAAGAGACAGGTGACACAGTAGGGCTTCCTCCACCTCCATCTTTCCGTTTAATGTTGGTGAGAGCAAACTTGACAGCCAGAAGTCAGCCTTCTCTTGCCTGTTGCCCTGTTTCTTTCGAGTCTGCGACGACCTTTGTCTTGACGATCAATAACCCTGGAGGAAGCTAGAGGAAAAGCGAAGATGAGGGGTGTAGCAAGGAGAGAGCAGCAAAGTAGCTTAAACAGCCTCATAAACCAGGGTAGCTGCACGTAGTAAGGACCGTGGCTGGGACAAGGGCCGTGTCTGCAGCACTGTTACCAGGAAAACAGTCACAAAAGAGAAATAACGCCGGACCTGGGAGGGAAGAAACAAGTCATAAAGGGGACCCAGAGTGGGTAGGGATAGCCATTCAGGATGGCCAAGAATGGCCCTGCCTCACTTAGGGGCATGGGACAGGGCTGGGGGCGGCCGCAACATCATCAACCAGGGTGACCTGGGTCTCGTGTGGCCTTGGTCCCCGTTCCAGGCAGGCGAAGAGTTGTGGACCTCCTGTGTTTGAGTCTCAGCTCTGCCACCTTGTGTCTGTGTGATTTGGGGTAAGTTCCTTGACCTCTCTGAGCCTCAGTTTCTCCTTCCATCAGTTGACGTTGGCAAAGGTGCCAACTCCACCAGGTTGTGTGAGGGTCAAATGTGAGGGAGAGTATGAGTCATCCAACCTGCCCGTAGTAGGGAACCGACGTATAAGGTAGTTCCCTTCTTGGCTCCAGGCCCAGGAGTTTTGGCCTCAGTCTAGGCTGGGCTCTAGCTCTTGGAGGCACCTCTTCAAGAGCTTACCTGCTCTGCCATTGTTTCTTCCACGGGTGGCCCAGATTTCGGAAGGGCAAGCCAAGGTCACCCTTCCCTAATCTCCTCTCCAAAATTCTCTTTGTTCCAGCCTCCTGGTTCCTCTTCCTCCCCTCTCCTGGTGGGTCTCCACCGACCTCACTCTGGGGGGGGCTCCGGAGGCCCGGTCCCTGGGGCTGCACCTGGGGAAGGGGCTTTCCTAGACCAGAGTGGGTGCCAGAGCAAACCGAGGGCCAATTGCATCTCCCACCCTCTGCCTTTAGTCTAAGGGAAGCTGGGTTTAATGCAGCTCAAGATCCCTCACTAAACTGCAAGCTCAGAAGATGGGGGCCACGTCTGCCCTGTGCGTGGTTAATACCCCTACCCGGTGCCGCATGGGAGCCAGCTCCTACCAGCCTGGGAGAGCCAACTGTTACATTTTAAGGAATATTGTAAGCTGACATTATTAAAAATTAGATCACAAAAACAAATCATGCTGCAAAGGTAACGAATACTCAAAACTCATCCCTTTCTAGTGATTGTACTATTACCTCTGCTCTCGAGGCCGTTCGCGTCTATTTATCTGTAGAGGGGACACACCGTGTAGAGGTGTGCTGTGTGGCATCGTGCTGGCATGGTGGCCACAGTGGGGGTATTTACACTGCAGGGATCGCACACGTCACAAATCAGAACTTGATTTACTGTTTGGTTGATTGTCTAGATTAAGACAGGTGGAGAAAAGGTTAATAATGTAGATTAACTTATGAATGTAGGTATGTCACGTTAAATTGTAAATAGCACAGAGATGTTCTTCCAATATTTGGTAACCGTTATCGGACTCGGCAAAGAAGTCGCTCAGGTCATTGGTGAAGAAGTAAAGTTCTGGTACGTGCGTTTGTTGTCTTACTTTCGTCTTAACACAAACGAAGATACTAACACCAATCATGACGGAATTCCTCCCCTAGAGCCAGTTGTTAAACACTAACCAGTACACCACTGTGTCTCGTGCCTACAATAGTACCTCGCTGAAAGGGCACACTCCATAAATACTTTTGGGGTGACTGGAATCAATGAACACCAGCAGCGAAGGACGTGGGGGGCCGTCTCACCCCTTCTGCAGTGGTGGCCCTGCATGTTTAGGATGCTGTGTCCCTCTCCCTCCTTGTTCTCTGCCTCTTTTGCTCGCATTCAACTGTACTCTGTCCCAGGGTTTCTCCAGCTGTAACGTGCGCACAAATCACCCGGGGGTCTCGTGGACGTGCAGGTTCTGACCCAATGGGCCTTTGGCAGGGACCAAGCTCTGCGTTTTGGACGAGCTCACAGGTGATGCCAATGCTGGTCACGACCTCTGCACCTTAAAAACTTCCCCAGCAACACTGCATTTACTAAGTCATAATCCATCTGTTTTCCTCTATTTTATTTATCCAAGACCTCAGGAACCGTCAAGCAGAACTTCTTATCAACAGGAACTGACAAGTGGACAAGTGTTACCTCCCGGGCCGATTTTAAATCGTGGGGAGCCGGGGAGCCCTGGCCTTTTAATTAGCTGGGACTTCTTATCAGCAGTCAATCCCGAACGTGGCATTTCCCATTGTTTGTGAACCCCTAATTGGGACTCTCTGATTTGGTCCCTGCAGGGCCAGTCCTTCACACGGGCTCATCGCGTTCTTTCACCCTGGCGGCCGCCTTTATATTATTCAACAGACATACCGCTGACACCATCAGAGTGAGCGGGGCCTCCTCCACATCTGTGCACGGTGTAGCGTCCTGAGCCGCTGAAACTAAAAAAAGAACAAAGGGGCTTCTGTTTGCTGCCGCAGCACCAGTGAAAAAGAAAAACAGATTTTTTTTTTTTTTACTTGAAACAAATAATTACTCAAGACCGAGAAAGCCAGTGGACAGATTTCCTCTTGTTTGGGCTCCTGGTGAAACTGCGGAATTTTGCAGGTGGGGGTTCTGTGCCTTGCCAAGTCACTTTCAGTTACTCTTAATGCACCACGTAAAAGAGAAAAGGATGAAACAAGTGGTATCCTGGGAAAGTGGAGAAAGGAACAAATTAAGCAACTGGGGGTTGAGTTCGTGCTCGCTTCCAAAGAATAGTCGGTTTTCAGTTGATAAGAGGCCCGTTGGCTTTCTTGTAGCCTCCTTGCGGAGCTGGAGTGGAAATATCCATCATCTCTGGCCCTGCCTGGGCCCCTTTGAAGAGAAACGCCTCCTGCTGCCTGGGGCATGGCTGTCTGAGCATCTGTGGTTTTCGCCAGGTGACCTCACCTGGCTTAGCAGGTGGGACTAGAGGTGAGGACTTGACCGCAGGCAGCCAACCCAGAGCGTGACCAGCAATCTGCCAGGTCGTGTAAGTTGATGACAGACCAGAGGGAAGCTGACAGCTGACGGCTCCTCTGAGGAGACTGGGGGGCAGGAGGGACCCTCTGTTTCTTAAAGATTGAGAAAGCCATCAGGAGCAGAGAAAGACCTAAGCCTTCTAAAAAACCACGGCTCGGGAGGTCCCACGCAAAGGTTTTCCCCTCTGTCCGATGAGAAACAAATCCAGATTTTGTAAGGCGAGGCTGTATTTGGCAGGATTATTGTGAGCGGGAAGGTGGGGCTCAGGGACCCTTGCAGTTTGGGGAAAGCTCTGACCATAGATCTGTGAGTGTGGAAGGGTTAGGCGCAGGGTTTTTCTTTTATGGAAGAGAGTGAACAAGGCTAGGAAGAGTGGGTGTGGGGAAGTCGTCTGAATGGGAGTGGGCGGGAGAGGAAGGGGCAGCAGATCAGAAAACGTCCTACCCCAAGGACAGCCTGTTCTCCGGAGGAGCTGTCTGCCCGCTCACCTGCAGGTGGGCCAGGGTTCAGGCACCTGAGGAAGGAGAGACGCTTAACCCAGGTTCTGTTAACGGGGGTTCGTCCTGGTTGATTAGTGGGACGAGCAAGCCAGCAAATCATTTACGAAGCAGAAGATGGGAATTTGTGGGGGGAGGGTCTGAGTCTGGCCTTGTGTTTGGCAAATAAGGCAGCAGCATCCTTGAGTCTTATCCAAGTCATATTGGGGGAGGGTGTTTCTTTTCAGTAAGCTGTTTCCGGAGCACAAGAGGGCGGGGAATTTCTTAATCATGTTGTTTTCCCAGAGCACAGGGCTCAGATAAAATTCAACATTTCCACCCCCAGGGGTTACCTCAAACACTTCATGGCTTATGGATACTCTAGAATACTGTCACCTTTGCCTAAAGCCCCATGATGGTCCTCTGGGCCTACCCCTTCTAGAAGCTTCCCTCCTACCCTGTCCCCCCAAACAAGCTGGTCCCTCAAATCGTGGAAGAGTTTGGCATCAGGAAACAAGGGCTGAGCAGAGAGGCTGCCCTGGAGTTTGAGGGAGGATCCTCCTGGAGTCCGTCCATCCCTAACTCCATCTCAGGCCCTGTTGTAAGGAGGGGACCCTCGGTCTCTACCCGCCTCCTACCCTCTTTCATCCTAATCTCTCACCAGCTCTTTCCCCAACAGCAGACTCTGACCCTCCCTGCCAGGTTCTGTTGCAAACCCGAAAGCTTCTTGACTGTGCAGACCTGCCTGTAAAAATACTGCCAGGAGCTGGGTTGCCACAGAATGGTGGAGAGTTCAATAAAACTAATATTCATTGTTATCATTATTAGGATAAATAATATAACTCCTGAAAGTCCCATGGGCGTGACTACGTGCCAGGTGCTGCTGGAAGCACGTTACACGTGTGAACTGATTCATCAGATCCAAGCAACAGCCCTGCAGAGGTAGGTAGTCTTGCTATTCCCATTTTACAGAGCAGGAGACTGAGGCACAGGGAGGTTGTTACTGAGCTAGGGTTTCAACCCAGGCAGCCTGACCCCACGGTGGGCCTTTCACCACCACCCTCCGCCATGCTCAGGGCTCCAAGGCAGCACCATCTTGTTTCGCATAAATGATTATTTTCCACTTCTTGGCAGCTGGAGCGAAAGGATTACCTGCTGTAAAGTCAGGGCCGGGTGTTTGTTGCTGAGGCAAGTGGGCGGGTCTGTTCCCTAAAGCTGGCTGATACCAGAAGTGTCTGGTTACCCAATGCACTCTTTCTAGACCAGAGTTGGGAACCTGGGTGCTTTTCCTTTCAAGAGGCTCTCAGATAGAGTTAAATGAGCTTGAGATTTCATTAAGATAGCTATTGTGTAAGGAAACTGGGCAGTCTGGCTGAACAGGTTTTGGTTTTGTTTTGTTTTGTTTAAAAGAAGTACCTATTTTATTTTTTTAAACATCTTCATTGGAGTATAACTGCTTTACAATGGTGTGTTAGTTTCTGCTGTAGAGCAAAGTGAGTCAGCTAGACGTATACCCGTATCCCCATATCCTCTCCCTCTTACGTCTCCCTCCCACCCTCCCTATCCCACCCCTCTAGGTGGTCACAAAGCACCGAGTTGATCTCCCTGTGCTATGCAGCTGCTTCCCACTAGCTATCTGTTTTACATTCGGTAGTGTGTATATGTCCATGCCACTGTCTCGCTTCGTCCCAGCTTACCCTTCCCCCTCCCCATGTCCTCAAGTGCATTCTCGACGTCTGCGTCTTTATTCCTGTCCTGCCACTAGGTTCTTCAGAACGATTTTTTTTTAGATTCCATATATATGTGTTAGCATACTATTTTAAAATAAGATGAGTTTCAGTCTGGTGACCCTCTCTCTGCAGGCAATCACCTCTCTCCTAAACCTGGCTAGGAGGGGGTGTCACTGTGGCTGCTGCCTGCAGTGCCATGATTTGGGGTTCGCCCTGGAGATGGGCAGGGCCAGCGTGAGGACAGCAATCATAATGGCAGTGTCTACATATTGATGATTGAGTCCTGCTATGTGCTGGGCACTGGGTTAAGCCCTCAACATACATTGTATCTAATTTTTACAATAACCCTGGAGATGTATTATGATTAAAAGCCTTGCCTTGGAGTCACCCCGAAATTGGTTTAAATCTCTGCTCTACCACTTAATAAGCTGTGGCCTTTGTAGGTTACAAACCCCACCGTAAATTTCAGTTTCCTCATCTAAAGGTGGGCATCCTGATAGAATCTGCCTAACAGGGCTCTTGTGAGAATTGATAAAATCATGCATATAAATAAATCATGCATATAAAGTAATGACTAAATAAATAAACATTATTTTTTAAGTGGGCATAGCTATCCTCACTGTGCCCAAGAGGACACCAAAGTTCAGAGAAGGGACAGGACATGCTCCCAAATCGCAAAGCTAGTCGGTGGTGGAGAAGAAATGGGCAGATCTGGATCTGAATTCTGGCCGCAGTAAGCGATTCGCAAGTGGGAGAGTACTGGTGGTAATGGTGAGTATTATTATTACGACAAGCTGGTGGCTTGGGGTCCCCGGAACCTGAGCTGACACCCCACTGTGACTAACAAGCTGGGAGAGTGAGGCTTATGGCTGATGGTAATAACCACCGCTGATGCGCCGATGCAGATGGGGCTTGCAAGGTGATTATTAAAAACGATCTCCTCTCACGCCTTGCTTTGTTCTCTTTATGTGCCAGTGAACCAGAGGGTAGGCTAAAGCTCACCTGACCCCTCAGAGGTGACGATGCCCTCCCCGCCAGAAATTTAAAAACACAGCACACGTACTCAGGGATACACGTCAGGAATCCATTAGATCTTCCAGAGACGTTGTGGGACCACTTGTCTTGATAATAAGAATAATAATAACAACAATGACAGAGAGGCAGTGTGTGCACTGGTTACAAGTATAGACTGGGAGAGTCAGCTCCAGTCCTGGGTTCAAAACCTGGCTCCATCATTGGCTAGCTGTGCAACTTTGAGTAAGTTCCCTAACCTCTCTGAGCCTCAGTTTCCCCATCCATAAATGGGGACAATAAAAAGTAACTACCACTCAGAGTTGGGGTGAGGATGGAATGACTTACTGCTTGTTAAGTGCCCAGTACGTAACCAAACCCATGATAAAGTTTAGCCATTATTTGGAAAGACAGGTTCTTCTCGGCTCCCAGGGAGGCTGAGGTCATATTTGTGTGGGGGTGGGCTGATTCTGAGGCACTGTGTTCGCGTTGTCTTATCTTCGAGCACAGCATGGTGGCAACTTTGGCCTCACGCCTCCTTCCTCTCAGGAGGAAGTAAATAAACGAAGACCTGGCAGGTCCCACAGACAACCAGCCAAATCCACCACCCCTGCCCTTGCTCTCCCCTGCTTACCTGCCCCCAACACACATTTGACCCCTCTCTTCGGTGTGTCTGAATTCTACTGCATCCTGGGGAGAAAGCCAAGTTCTTAGTTGTGACATTGGCCTCTTTTCCCTTTTGTTTAAAAAAAAATGGTGAGAAATCTTCCCTTCTTGCATTCCTGCACCGTCTCCTCTTTCTCGCCCTCAATTTCTTAGGAATGAAATCACCCAAGATATAAATAAAATGCTCTAAATAAATCTCTGCTCTACTGCAGCATAAGACATATCTGCGTGTGTATGTGACTGTCAGCCAAGATAAATTAACCTCCAATGGAAGTCATTTTCACGTAATTAATTATTCCTATATCAGCTGAAAGAGACAGGTGCACCACTGGCCTGCTTTGCCTGGACTTCTCAATGAACTTTTAAAGAAGGTTACACTTAAACATGCTAAATGACTGGTATGCAGCTATGGCTTTTGTTCTGATACTGTTTCTTGACTTGGAACCTTCGCTTCTCAATTACTGCAAATGAAAAACAGAAGAACTGACATCAGAGGCATTTAAAAAAAATAAATTTATTTATTTTATTTCTTTGTTTTTGGCTGCGTTGGGTCTTCGTTGCCGTGCGCATGCTTTCTCTAGTTGCGGTGAGCGGGGACTACTCTTCGTTGTGGCACGCAGGCTTCTCATTGCAGTGGTTTCTCTTGTTGCAGAGCACGGGCTCTAGGTGTGTGGGCTTCAGTAGTTGTGGCTCGTGGGCTCTAGAGCACAGGCTCAGTAGTTGTGGCACATGGGCTTAGTTTGCTCCGCGGCACGTGGGATCTTCCCGGGCCAGGGCTCGAACCCGTGTCCCCTGCATCGGCAGGTGGATTCTCAACCACTGCGCCACCGGGGAAGCCCAAGAGGCATTTTGGACGTACAGGATGTGCTAAATCAAGCAGCAGGAATGCAGTATCTTCCATCAGCCAACGTTTTCCTTCTCCAGCTTAAGAAAGGGGTTTGAGTTGTTTGGGGTTTTACAGCAAAACAGCTTGTGATGTGGTTAAGTCTGTTATTAGCAAAAGTTCTCTCGGTGTCTTGGTGGTCAAAGCCCTGGCATATTAAGATATCTGGATAAGCTGGGAAAATAGCAGGATGAATGAGAAGATGACCAGGTGACTTTGCAACTTCTAGAATGAAAGTATCCAGATAAGGACTATCAGGGAGTTGGTATCTCTAGCGGAGTGCCTTAGGGCTTTATCCTTAGCCTTTTTCTGAAACCATTCAAGACTGATCACAGAGGGACGTGTTATGAAGCAGGACAGAATCGGACCAGTCAACCCCAACAGACTGGAATGATAGGTCTGTTGGACAGACTGTTGTTTTCCAAAATAAATAAAATTCTGTGCTGGGGGTAAGAAAAGTAAAAGCAACTACAGGGTACAAAGAATTAACAGCCACCTATGATTTTAACCTTTCTGAGTCATTTGGTTTTAAGTGTGCCTCTTGTTTATAAGCAGCATATAAGTCTATTTTAAATCCAAGTTGATATTTAATATGTGAGTTTAACCCAATCACGTTTATTGTGATTACTGATACATCAGGATTTAATTCTGTCATCTTATTTTGTATTTTTTCTATTGGCCTTGTTTCTGCCCCTTCCTTTCCTTTCTGCTATGGATTGATAAGTTTTCTTTATTTTCTTTCGTTTCTTTCACTGTGATGGAAATGATAGCTTATATTTCTGTTCTTTTTAAGTTACTCACAAAAGTTTCTAACACAATTACTTTGTGTATTTTTCTCAAAAGCCTAAAGGTATACAGTGTCTCTGTTCTTCCCTCAAGCAAGAAAAGGGCTTTAGCAAATTCATCCTCTTCCCTCCCACTTTCCATGTCACTGCTCTATAGAAGTTCATATCTATCTTTTGTAAACACAAAAATACCTTTTCTTAGAGTCAGTAGTTAACAAGACTTATCAAATTATTTAATGATGTTTTTGTTTGCTCTTGTTTCCCCTGTCCCACTCCTTCATCAGAATGTAATTTTCTTTCTTCTGAAGTACATCCTTTAGTAGCTTTCTTATGGGAGGGTGGGACCATCTGTGGAAACAAACTCTTTTAATCATTTTGGTGTGTGAAAGTATCTTTATTTTGCCCTCACGCTTGAATGATAGCTTATCCGGGTATATTTTTCTAGATTGACATGTTTTTTTCCTCAGCAGTTTTATGTTTCTGGGTATCTGATGTTGCTGATGAGATGTCTTCCTAACTGTGTTTGCTTTGTGGGCAATAAATATCCTCTCCCTGGCAGCTATGAATCTTTTTCTGTTTATCCTTAATACTCTGCAGTTTCACTAAAATTGTCTGTGTGAATTCGTTTGTATTTATCCTACTCAGCGCAAGATGTGAAATTTCTAATTAAGGATCCAATATCTTTCTGCAAAAATAAACTTGAGCAAATGGAAAGACATTTCTTATTCTTGTACAGGATGGCTCAACATTACGAAGATGTCAATTCTTCATAAAAATACCAAGTATTGTTTTGTTTTCTGCAGCTAGACAAGTTGATTTGAATGTTCAGATAGAAAGACAAACATGCAAAAAATAGGGAAACCACAAAAAGGGCAATAAAGGCTAACTACTCTTCCAGATATTAAAACATTATACAGCCTCTATAACTAAGAATGTAGTGCTGGCGCATAAACAGGAAGAAAGATCAGTATGAAATCTGGAAATAGACCCAAGAACACATGAATATTTATTATGTGATAAATGTGGTATCTCAGATCACTGGGGATAGGAAAGACTTCTTTTTTTTTTTTTGAAGTATAGTTACTGTACAATATTTTATAAGTTACAGGTGTACAATATAGTGATTCATAATTTTTAAAGGTTATACTCCACTTATAGTTATTATAAAATATTGGATATATTCCCTGTGTTATACAATATATCCTTGTAGCTTATTTTATACTTAAGCTTTATAGTTTGTACTTTTTATTACCCTACCTTAACATTGTCCCTTCCCCTTTCCCTCTTCCCACTGGTAAACACTAATTTATTCTCTAGATCTATGAGTCTGCTTGTTTTTTGTTATATTCACTAGTTTGTTGTATTTTTTAGGTTTCACATATAAGTGATATCATACAGTATTTGTCTTTCTCAAGACAGACTTTTAACTAAATGGTTTTGTGATAGGTATTTGGACATAGAATCAAAATTTAATCCATTCCTCATACCATAAACTAGAATAAATTCAAAATGGATTAGAAATCTAATGTAAATAATGAAACCACACAAGTGTTTTTTTTTTAAATTATGGGTGAATTCCTTTACAACCTGGCTGTGGAGAAACCCTTTCTAACCATGATGAAAAAATCTAGGTGCAATAAATAAAAAGTCTGGTACATTTGATTGCATGAAAAATATACTTTCTATGGTTAAAAAATCAATGTAAGCCAAGTAAAAAACAAACAAAGAGAAACCAGGGAACAGGAGTGTAACCT
Source organism: Phocoena phocoena (assembly GCF_963924675.1). Classification (NCBI taxonomy): domain Eukaryota; kingdom Metazoa; phylum Chordata; class Mammalia; order Artiodactyla; family Phocoenidae; genus Phocoena; species Phocoena phocoena. Next base: position 2,297,879 of record NC_089233.1, read on the forward strand.
GTATAACAGATAAAGGGCTAATATTCCTAATATATTAAAAAGCTTTTTTAAAGGGAGGGGTGAAAGACCACAAACTTGACTGAAAAGTGAGCAAAAGACATAACCACATACTTCATAAAAATCAATACACAGCTAGCCCTTTTAGACATATGAAAAGGTATTCAACTTTACCCTCAATAAGAGAAATAGAAATTAAAACTATACTGAGAAATGGTACTGAGGTACCATTTCTTACCTTTCACTTTAACAAAAATTCAAGAACAACTGAACAACACTCTATGGGAAGATGCAGTGGGGTGCAAAATAACTAAGCCCTCCAGAAAGGAATTGGACTATATTCAACCTAATACCAAGCATCTACTCTTTGACCCACCAATCCTACTTCTAGGAATTTGCCCTGAAGACACATCTCCACAAATATGAAATGACATATGATTTAAAACCAGTTATCGCAGCCTTGTTTCTAATATTGGGGACAACCTAATTGCCCATCCATAGGAGACTGATTGAATAAATTAGGATACATCCATGCAATAGATTATTAGGCAGCTGGAAAAACCAATGAGGAACATCCCCAAGAACTGATAGAGTGATTTCCAGAATATGTTGTTATGTAAAAAAAGCAAAGTGCAAAAGAATGTTAAAATATGCTTAGTTTCGTATGTATGTGTGTATTTGATTTTATTTTTCAAGTAAAACAACACAGGAAATATAAACCAGTTCTGATGGCTAGAAGTCTCAGATCAAGATGTCAGCAGGGTTGGCTCCTTCTGGAGGTTTGAGGGAGAGTCTGTTCCAGGCCTCCCTCTCAGCTCCTGGTGGCTACCAGCATGCTTGTCATTCCCTGGCTTGTCAATGCACCATTCCAGTCTCTGCCTCTGGCTTTCTTTTGGTCTATCTATCTGTGTCATTGTTCCTATAAGGATAGGAGAGGAATCACCTAAATCCATGGTGACTTCATCTTGACCTCCTTAACTGATGACACCTGCAAAGACCCTATTTCCAGATAAGGTCACATTCTGAGGTTCCAGGTGGGCATGGACTTTAGGGGGATGCCCTTCAACACAGTAGAGCATCTGCTGATTCACTTTCCTCATTCAAGTTGAGTTTTGTTGGTTCTTCATATGGTTAGTAATATTTGATTGAAATGAGCGTTTGAGTATTTGTTATGAGATTCTGGATTTTATTTAAACCTTCTGTTTTAACATTTTTTTCTACACTTCCTCGGCTGAAGGAGGGGGTCCTCCCCTTGTTATTTCCAGGTGTTGGGGTTGGGGGAGGGGATGCAGGTTCCCCACTTCGTCTCCAGGGACATGAGAGAGAGCCATGCTCCTCGTTAGTGCTGAGCGGAGGGGTGGCTTCAGGCTCCCCACCAGCCACCACTGATACCACCCTGGCTGGTGGGCACATGGGTACTTCCTTACTACTTTCTACATGGTGTCCACTGTTATGTGAAGGTTGCCTTGTTTCCACTGGATAATGCTGAGTGGTCTGATTCTCCACTTGGATCTTCGGACACACTCCAGCAAGGAGGTGGATGGGCATGTTATCCTACCAGGTATGGGTGGAAGTCTAGCCCCCACCCCCACCCCCGCGCTGTGGTCTCCACTGACACCGTTGGGTGGGGCCTCATACCCATTCAGTGGGGATGAAAGTTCTGACTTTCACTCAGCCTTTGCTGGTGGGAGTGTAGGTGAGGTCACAGTATTTTCTGTGATGTTTGCCTGCAGTAGAGCGGCTATTGTCTAAAAGTTTCGTCTTTCTAGGCTGGTGTTTTCTTGGTTCATTAGCTAGAGAAAGCAGGCTTTCCTTGAGACTTTCTTTTTTGTCTGTGCCTCTTGGTATTTCCAAATTGCTAGCTTTTCTGATGGGATGTATGAGGGATAAACGAGGCAAAAGGAAACTAAAGAACTCAGTTCTGTCTCATTTCTTCTTTCCTCGGAACACTGCCATCTTCTCTGCACCTCTCAACGTCTTTTTGTGTTTGTTTTATGTATGATCTCCAGGGTTTTTAGGAAAAAGCACACGAATCCCATCTTTCTGTGAGTGGAAGTTCTTATTTCCAGGATTTTTAATTTTTTAAAGTCTTGCTTTTTTGTTCATTCTTTTCAGCTTTGTTTTTCTTTGTTATCTTGGTCTTGTTCAAGGGGTATTGTTCCTCCTTTTATCTTTGAGAATTGTAATCATACTTATTTCAAAACCATTTCGGATTACCCTAATGTTTTCATCTCCTTGGGACGGATGAATTTGTTGGTCATCTCATATAACAGCGGTCCCCAGCTTTTTGGCACCAGGGACCTGTTTCGTGGAAGAAGAGTTTTCCATGGACTTGGGGTGGCGATGGTTTGGGGATGATTCAAGCGCATTACATTTATTGTGTGCTTTATTTCTATTATTATTACGTGGCGATATATAATGAAATAATTATACAATTCACAATAATGCTGACAGGAGGCAGAGCTCAGGTGGTAATGCGAGCAATGGGGAGCAGCTGTAAATACAGATGAAGCTTCGTTTGTTCACCGCTTACCTCCTGCTGTGCAGTCCGGTTCCTAACAGGCCAAGGACTGGTACCTGTCCAGTCCCCAGGGTTGGAGAACCCCGTTGTAAAAGATGTGCGTTGGAATTTTAGTTTGAAAACTCATCTTGAAGAGAAGTTCTGCGTGTATATCGGTATATTTCCCCTCCCTGGGATTGCCCCACTGTGACCAGCAGTTTTGCAGGGGCCTCCACCAAGCCCACTGGGTTTCTGAGTAACAAGGGGGCTTATACTGGGGGCTTGGGGTTTTTGTCCTACAGGGACATTGACAAGGTGTGATTTGGCATAAGTTCTGCAGGTGCCTCTGCTGATTCCTGCCACCTCAGGCAATCACCCTGGGCTACGGTTGCAATGCTTCAGCCTCCATTCATGGGTGGAAGAGTCCTCCCCAGACTGGACCCCATCCTGGGATAGGTGGAAACAATTTGCTGTCTTCTTTACCTTGCAGGATTTGGCTCCCAAAGAATCGATGTGTTTTTCAAAGGAAGTTAGGTCTTAAAACATATGTTTACACTTTACTCATTATTTCTGTGATTTTGGAGATGGAAGGGGGAAGCGTTGTGTGAATTCATGTTGCCATTTTTATGGGAGGTAAACTCCTCTCCCCACCTACAGCTTTGAAAAAGCAGCTCGGCTTCACGGAGCATGGATTGCCTTGACGTTTCAGTTGCTATCTTAATTAGCTTGTAGGCAGGTGTTGGCTTAATAACTGTATTAAGCCGAACAAAGATAACAATCCTTTTAAAAGATTATTGACTGATACTTTAGCTTTTTCAATCAAAAACCTTACATTGCAAAATGACATATTTCAGGCATGTATTAGCTTGGGTAACAAAAGTAAAGAGGCTGCATAGAATCTTTGAACATCACTGAAGTTCCTGCTCTGGTACACAGTTATAGTATTTTTGTAAAATTACAAAGAAAGTAAGAGGATGTGATATTTCTCTCTGAAAGGCACCTTCTTTTGCCAGCACATCCTCAGGCCTGTAATCCCCAAAGCCGGGCAGGGTTTCTGCTCCCTGGTCTTCCTGTCTGTTCACCTTCAGTCCAGGTGATCAGCCAAAATGCGTTTGAACAAACATAGCAATTTTGCCCACCCCCAATGCACTTTATTTTCTGTCCCCCGTTGCCACTCCAATTTGGCCATAATTGTACTGTTCCCATAACAACAGCCAAATGACTGGAGCTTTGTGGAGGGCTTATAACAGGGTTGTCCACAAAGCTGCTGGCAATGCCGCGCAGACCCTGCATATCAGCAACTCACAAAAGAGACAGCTATCGGGGCGAACGCTTCTTGGCAGCTCCAAAGCCAACTTGCAGCTGATACTGCTGCTGCATTTCTGAACGGAGGCCCAGCACCCCGTCTCTCTCCTACATTCCTCACATGCACAAAGCCTTCAGATCGCCATTCCCTTGTGGGCTGCCTGGGACAGTTAAAAATGCACACACAGAGAGAAACACACAACGAAAACTCCTCTGTATATATTTCACCAAACTGCAGCAAAAATCGAAGAATCACATTCTCCATGAGGTCTCAGGGCTGTGCTCAGATAATGTGGTAGCACGACACCAGTGCCCAGAATCAAAACACCTTTATGTGCCTCTCTCTACAGATAGATGGAGACACACACACACACACACACACACACACACACACACACAGCTTTCCTTTCTGCTGAGCCACTGTGTGATTTCAGGGAGCAAATTTGTCAATCAAGGTAGAAGAGCTGGCTGGATAGGAACTTTCTTGTCATGGCCGGCAGGTACACAAAGCTAGGTGAGATGCGTCTCTACCATCAGCTATCTCGCTCTCTCAGTAATAAACGAGACGACCACTGCTGGTAAACTGGGAGCAGAATCCCACATTGTCTGAACTTAGGGCTGCGACTTTGCAAATTGAAAGCTCCCCGTACCCTTGCTGGTGTGCTGCTGACACGTGAATTGGCTTCATCAAAACCTGGGGGGCAGGGGAGCAGCAGGAAGTTGTGAGTCCCGTTCATTTCAGCTGCAGACTCTCAGGGTTTGGTTATAATGATGATGACACACCAGGAGCTGCAGGGGTACAAGCCGTTGGAGGGAAATTAAACAGACCCCGGGGTCTCCCTCCTACAGAACAAGATTGTGGCTGATGGCCTCTGGTGTCACTGGGAGCTGGGGTGGGCAGGACTGGGACAGAACCTGACACCTGGCAGCAAGGTGGGCTCTGAGAGCTTCAGGCCTCAGGTTGGAACCTTCAGAGGGGCGTTTCAAATGCATCACTTTAGATGAAAATGAAATCTGTAACCTGACCTGGGGCAATGGCAATATTTTCCATTGGCAGGAACTATCTAACTTTTTAAGCAAGTTCTTGTGTTTTGCTAATAATCCAGTCGATCCCGTGTGCATCGAAATATGCTCGGATGTTTGATCACAGATCAGCAGTGTTGGCATCACCTGGAGCTTGTGAGAAATGCAGATGCCCTGGTCCCACCCCAGCTGTCCTGACTCAGCACCTGCCTTTTGACAAGGTGCCCAGGTGGCTCACTGCACATTAGGGTTTGGGAAGCACCATTCTGGGTTCATCCTCGGCAAGCCCTTTCCGATGCTCTTGTATTTGCATTTCCTTGGGAGGCATACATTTGTTCATTGTCTTTTATAAAATGTATTTTGGAATTGCAGTTGAAAGCTTATCTTGAATAAGCGTGTGCGCACACACGCGTGTGTATGTGCGAGCATCCTATGTGCATGCATATGTGTGTGTTTCTTTTTCTCTTGAGGTCCTGGTGACCTCAGCTGAGAAGAACACAAGGTTCACAATCCTCTCTGCTTGAGTGTGGCCCTGAATGCAGAACTAAGAAGGTATGTGGCCCTGGACAAATGGCCTTATCTCTTTGAGCCTCAGTTTGCTTAGCTGTTCAGTGGGGAGGATGGTACCAAACTCACCCATTTGTTGTGAGGATGAAAGTAATGTCCGTGAGGTCCCTATCCTAGTGCCTTACATGGTGAGTGTTTAATCAGTGCTCATTCATTGTTACTGTCTTCAGTTTTTACTGAGGTGGAGTGTGAGATAGTACAGTGGACAAAGCTTCAGAGTAGAGCCCTGTGAGTGTTTACACATGTTCACACCTATGTAACCACCGCCCTGATCAAGTGATGAATGTTGCCAGCCCACCAGAAAGCTCTCTTATGTCACTGTTATTTAAGAGAAATGAAAGATGCAGTCTTTGTGCTCAGGAAGCTTTAAAATTCCTCTGGGACAAGAAATCTGAAATACCTGAAATTGTTAGTGAGCAATCATTAGTGAATGTCTACGCAATACTGTTTTGGGCTGGTGTCTTAGTGCATTCGGGCTGCTAAAACAAAGTTACCGTAGACTGGGCAACTTACATAACGAATGTTTATTTCTGTCGTGGAGACTGCAGAGTCCAAGGTCAAGGTGCCGGCAGATTCGGTGTCTGGCGAGGACCCAATTCCTGGGTCACAGACGGCTGTCTTCTCCCTGTGTCCTCACGTGGTGGAAGGGGTGAGGGAGCTCTGGGGTCTTTTTTATAAGGGTACTGATCCCATTCATGAGGGCTCCACCCTCATGACCTCATCACCTCCCAAATGCTCCACCTTTTTACACCATTGCCTTGGGAGGTGGAATTTCAACATATGAACTTTGGAGTGACATAAATATTCAGTTCATTGCAGCTGGAGTTTTTTAATGATGGAAATGGGGGTTATGAGAAGCTAGAATTCAGGAAGCTTCGAGGAAGGCTATACGGGGTGAGAAGCTGAATTCTCTCCCTGTCAAGATGAGGCAGGAATTCTTCCGCTTCTCAGATGAAGGCCCTGAGTGTTAAGTTAGGAAAAGAAGTGAGATTAGAGTTTTTCATCTTCCAGTCCACGGGCATCCTTCTTCTCTGATTTAGGACTAGGTAGCCATTAAGCATGGAGGATGACTCAGAATTTCACGCTTGCTTGTCAGAAGTCCTTTGTAGGATCACCATGAATTTGAGAGGTAGGTAGTTTCACAAATGAGTTCAGGGAAGGCTTCCTGGAGGGGGTGACAGTGACTTGCTTCTTGAAGGATGAGGTAGCCAAAGGAGACATGGGAACAGAAACAGTCTTGGTTCCTAAAGAGCAGATCCATCATGCTCAACCCTGGTGAAAACCTTGATTTTGATCTCTATGTGTTTACGAGCTATGGGATGCAATACATTTAAACAGTCTGAAACCCTGGATCGCCCTTAGATGGGTGTTGAGTATTGTGGGTTTGGTAAGCCCTCAGCGCTGTGTGCTGAGAAGACAACATGCCAGCCCGCTCCGCATTGCCAACTCCTGACAAAGAGATGATGGCTCTGCTGATGGAACAGTTAGTCCAACTCACTCATGCCTCTGGCAGTGTCACTGCTCCTGAGTTGGACCAGCCAGACCTACACACTAAGAACAGGGACATCTGTTTGAAGGCAAGAGAGGAACTGCCTCTTCCCTTAAGCTTCTCCAAGCCAACCAAGACTGCTGGTTCACTGACAGGGCGCAGACTGAGGAAATGGAGGTCCATTATTTAACGAATGGAATGCCACCGATGCAGACCTGTTCGATTGCATTCCACAAATACTTGGTGAGGGTCTACCTTGTGGTGGGCGGTGTGTCAGGCGGGAATGTCAAAGAGGAGGTCTCTGCCCTCACGGACCCTACAGATTTTTCCAATGTTCTTGCTGTAAGAGGCTACCTTGCCAGTGGTTCAGTCATCCTCTGGCTTGTAACACAAGTATTTACTGAGCACCAGCTGTGTTCCAGGCATTGCACTGGAGTGTACTCCCAAAGCAAAGAGAGGCTGGGAGACTTATTTAAAGGAGTGTGAGATGCGAAGCCCAAATCTCCCAGAACTTTTAAAAAATTAATTAGTTAATTAATTATTGGCTGCGTTGTGTCTTCGTTGTTGTGCGTGGGCTCTCTCTAGTTGCGGCGAGCGGGGGCTACTCTTCATTGCGGTGTGTGGGCTTCTCATTGCGGTGGCTTCTCTTGTTGTGGAGCATGGGCTCTAGGCTTGTGGGCTTCAGTAGTTGTGGCACGTGGGCTCAGTATTTGTGGCACACGGGCTTCAGTAGTTGTGGCAGGCGGGCTCAGTAGTTGTGTCTCGCGGACTCTAGAGCACAGGCTCAGTAATTATGGCACACGGGCTTAGTTGCCCTGCGGCACGTGGAATCTTCCTGGACCAGGGCTCAAACCCCGTGTCCCCTACATTGGCAGGCAGATTCTTAACGACTGCGCCACCCGGGAAGTCCACCCCAGAACTTTTTTTAAGGGCAAAGATAATAAATGTTGTGGATTTTGCGACTACTCAACTGGGTTCTTTTAGCATGAAAGCCGCCACACACAGTATATAAATGAATGAGCATGGCTGTGTTCCAGTGAAACATTATTTACAAAAACAGGCATCAGGCTGCATTTTGCCTTCTGGCTATAGTTTGCCAACACCTGATTCAAAAAGATCATACCCGCAATACCTAGAACATACAGAATCAGAAGGAACCAGATAAGTCTTCAACTCCCTATAGTAATTGTCTCTAAGTTGCCATATGATCCAACAATCCCACTCCTGGGCATATATCTGGACAAAACTATATTTCAAAAAGATACATGCACCCCTATGTTCATAGCAGCACTGTTGACAATAGCCAAGACATGGAGACAATCTAAATGTCCATCAACAGAGGAATGGATAAAGAGGATGTGGTGTATATGTGTATGAGATGGAATACTACTTGGCCATAAAAAAGAATGAAATATGCCATTTGCAGCAACATGGATGGACCTGGAGATGATCATACTATGTGAAGTATGTTAGAAAGAGAAAGACAAATACCATGTGATATCACTTATGTGTGGAATCTAAAATGTAACACAAATTAACTTATCTACGAAATAGAAACAGACTCACGGACATAGAGGACAGACTTATGGTTGCCAAGGGGGAAGGGGGTGGGGGAGGGAGGGCTTGGGAGTTTGGGATCAGTAGATACAAACTATTATATATAGGATGGATAAACAACAAGGTCCTACTGTATAGCACAAGGAACTATATTCAATATCCTGTAATAAGCCATAATGGATTCAGTTATATATATATATATATATATATATATATATATATATATATATATATATATACAGATTATATATATATATAGCAGAAATTAGCACAACATGGCAAATCAACTATACTTCAAAAAAATTTTTTTTTTAATTGTCTCTAAGACATCTGTAAGGAGTAGTTGGCCAGCTTCTGCTCAGGCATGGGGAGTGTAGAGTGTATTCCACGTGAAGCAGCCCATCTCATGTTTGGGCAGTTCTACTCATTAGAAAGTCTCTACTGAGTATAATTTGTACCTGACTATAGAGAAACTCTAGTATCTCTGTTCCACGTCTATCCCAACAGAGTTTGCTTAATGAAAACTTGGAAGTAATCTAAATGACCATCAGTACAAGAATAGATAAATAAATTGTAGAATACGCATAGAATGGTATATCATAAGCGGTTAGTAAATAGATCCATGCTTCTCAGAATGAATAGATCTCATAAAACAAATATTTCAGAATGATGTGAAATATATGACGCCATTTGAACAAAATTGTAAGACACACAAAGCAATACCTACGTTATTTATGATTGCACATATATGTAGAAAAATATAAAATCAAGAATTTAATGTATTTATACCAAATTTTTGATGGTGGCTGCCTCCAGAGAGGGGAGGGAAATAATGCAACCAGTAAAGGAGGTAAAGCTAACTTTATTTTCACTTGTAATGCTTTCTTTCTTTATTAAAATTTTGAAGAAAATGATAAAAATACAGCTAAGAATGGACTGCTGCTTAATCTCTGTGATCAGCTAAGTACACGGGGATTATAAAAATATTCAGATTCTCCTACTTAGTTGATAAAAATATTCTTTCTTCAAGGGTTGTTTTTAGGAGTGCATCACAATTTAAAGTAATTTTTTACATGCTTAAAGTAGTTGAGTGTTAATATATATAACAAGTCTTTCAGTGGAGATATGAATACAGCAAGGGGACTGAGATATGAGTCTATGACTGTTTCGAGCCTAAAATGCAGTATATCATAGCCATTACTTTGTTCCAATTTTAAACCCTCAAAGCAACTTCACAACCTGAAAGAGGTAAATGGGACGGTTCCTGGTGAACATAAGGTTCATTCCTTCATTAAGGAAATGTTTATTAAGCAGCTCCTCTGGGCTGCCCCTTCCCAGGCTCGGGGGCCCATGTTGGTGACATTCCTGTTACCAACATGGAACTTACCACTTAGGGTGGTGGATGCTTACTGACCAAACAGTCCCACCAGCAAATGTGAAAGTACACACTCGGCAAACAAAGTAAAGGAGCTGCTCTATGATTCTACAGTGGGAGCGCTGAGCTTACCTAGAGCAACATGAACTGAGAATTACCTGTTCAAAGAGAGGAGAAAAGGGCATTTGGGCTGGAGGTCAGCATGTGGGTTGAGGAAAGACGGCAAGAACAAAAAACTGAAAAGATTGGTTTGGAGCAAAAGGAGAAGCTGATGAGAGATGAAGCTAGAGAGGTAGGCTGGGCCTTGTGTGCTGTGATAAATAACTTGGTTCTCATCTTTAGAGTGCCAGGAAGCCACTGGAGAATTATAAGTGGCTCTGGGACATGATCAGATTTGGAAATGATCACTCTACAGTGGAACAGCTGAACTGGAAGGAGTCAGGGTGGGTGTGGCTGGAACAGTCAGAGGCTACTGTGGGTAACATGACGGTAGGTTGGACAAATGTGGTGGAGGTGATGGTGGTGATGGAGGTGATGGTGGTGGATGGAGGTGGTGGTGTGATGGTGGTGGTGGAGGTTATGGAGATGGTGGTGGAGGTGATGGTGGTGGAGCTGGTAGAGGTGATGGTGGTGGTGGTGGTGATGATGGTGGAGGTGATGGAGGTGATGGTGGTGGAGGTGATGGTGGCGGTGGTAGAGGTGATGGTGATGGAGGTGGTGATGGTGGAGCTGGTGGAGGCAATGGTGGTGGTGCTGGTGGAGGTGGTGGTGGAGGTGATGGTGATGGAGGTGATTGTGGTGGTGGTGGTGGTGGAGGTGATGGTGGTGGAGGTGATGGAGGTGATGATGGTGGTGGTGGAGGTGATGGTGGTGGTGGTGGAGGTGGTGGTTTTGATGGTGATGGTGGTGGTGGTGACAGTGTTTGTGCTGGTGGAGATGGAGAAAACCGGAAATGTGCACAATATTTAGAAGGTAAATTGAACCAGATTTAGTGATTCTTGGCAATCACTTAGAACTGGAGAATGAGAAACAGGAACGAATCAAATGTATTTTGTAAAAAGTCTGGTGATGTCCTTAAGCTCCTCTTGGTCTAGTTGAACATGCATCTTTGTTAACCCGCTTTTCCTAGTGCAGTGTGACAATGTGCCTCAAACAGTACCATTCAGTCTCCAAAACAGCCACCGCGTTGCATGTGTTCTTGATTGCCACGGGTGGTTAAAGATGGCTGCACATTCTTTGACAAGCTTTTCATGGAGAGATGGGGCCTCGTTCCCTTCCCCTGAGATCCAGGCTGGCCTTTGACTGTTCTGATGAACAATTTATGGGAGAAGCGATGTGCATAACTCCCTCCTGCAGCATCTGGCCCCTGAAAAGGAGTCAAGACTCCGGTGATAGATGCTCCATCCGATGGCCTGGTCCCTGAGGGTACCATGATGCCTTGTCTAGTCACTGAGCGTATTTAAATTACTCAACGCGAACAGTCCTCCCCATGGAAGAGATTAAATCCCAACGAACAGAAAGATACACGAGAAACAAGGGGCAAGCATCTGTCAACAGGGCTGTTCCTCACCAACCCTCAGCTCGTTAGAACAATGCCTCTTAAGTGACTGTTCAGATTGTGAAAGCATGTGCAATTCTAGGACTGCAGAAACTGGGTAAAATAACTTGATGATTTCGTGTGGTAACCCTTAAAAAGTCTGAAGAGTTCAGTTATGTTATTTCTGTTAACATTTTCATTGTAAAATGGCATTTCTTCCCAGGATAAAAGCTCATTGAAATGATCCCTTCCTAGGAGCATATGTGCAAAGTGTACACTCTGCTAATTTTATATCTGATTAAAACTTAAATGCATAAAGACATCCTTTGGAATAATTAAAGACACTTCAGTAGAGGCATAGAAATGCGTCCGACTACATCCGAAATCAGCAGAGTTGGAGCCAGGGAAATCAGTATGGCATTATGTCATTTTACAGTAATTTAGAAGAAAGCAGAATTTGGCTTTCAAAGGATATACTTTTTCATTTGAGGTAAAACAAGGTGCACTCTCTATTCAGAATAAGTGCCCCATTTGTGTATAGTTAACGTATGGAGTACAATTCATCTCCAGGTTGTTGAGAGAAAGCAATCATTTAAGGGGCACCGCTGTTCCCTGGGAAGGGAGCCTCCAAGACAGTTTTGATCCACTGATGAGCGCTGTCTAATACGCTCCCCGTGGTACAGTTTCCCTAAATCTATTAGACTTTTACAGTCTTCCGGGATGTGCCGTCTGGAGATGTTCCATCACACTGTGTTAACCTGACAATGTAATGTACTGCTCTCTTTTTATTTTCATAGGAAGTACTAGGTTTGACCTTGAAACTTTTAACCACACTTTATAATCCTCAGCCCATTCTGGCATAGAGGGCCCCCTAAGAAAAATGCCCTGACAAGATTTGAGTCTGTAAAACTTTGGATTTGAAGGACTGAAATAGGGGAGGTATTGGAAAGTAGGGGTCCTGGTAGCGCTGTCTGCATGGACAGGGGCAAGTGAAGTGGGGAATCGAGTCACAGGTAATCTAACAGCTACGGCTGACTGAGCTCCCACCTGTGCCAGACACTCACTTCACAGGATTTTCCTATTCACGCCTCATGAAGTTGACATTATTTTTGTTATACGGATGAGGAAACTGAGGCTCAGTTAAGTAACTTACCCAAGGACACCCAGCTACTAACTGGCAGAGCCTGGATTCAAACTCAGGTCTTTTTTTTTTTTTTTTTCTCAAACTCCCAATCTATTCCTCCCCCCAACTCTTTCCCCCCGTTAAGCTCATTCTCTAAATCTGTGAAACTCAGGGCTTTTTGACTCAAAAGCTGGCCATCATAAGCATGATGTTTTAAAGGCTCATGCTGGAATAAAATCTCTGCTTTTGAGGAAAGTAACGTGGCTTGGGCTGTGCTTGTCCACTGAGCGCCTTTGTATACCATCCCTTAATCTTTCCTTCACTCGTGTCCAAAGCCAATGGCTGAGCATTTCCTTCCTGGGTTCTTTCCTAGGAAGACAGAGTCCTTCCCTGGGGGCTGAGGACAGTGTGCCAGGTTTTATTTCCTGTGCTGGGGATACCTATATGTCTCCAGAGCAAGAAATTAAAAGGGGTTGAAATGGTACCTCCATGCAAACCTCCAGGATGCTGAGCCCATTCAGGGCCATCGTTTTGCTTCCCTGGACCAATCGGTCCAACTCAAACCCCAGGGGACACCTGAGAGTGCCGGACTCCGCAGAGAGCAGTGCCTTTGGGTGGCTGAACTGAGATCCCAGAGACCACGTCAGAGGTGAGCCGTCAGCAGCCCGTGGTGGACATAGTCTTCGGAGTGCTGCCCAGGCTCATGGTCGGTGCTCCCAAATTTGCTTCCTTCCGCAAGCCATAAAGGCTTTTAATTATTGAAGAATGATTCCTGCGTCTGGCCAATTTATCAGCCTCTGGCAAGAATAGTCAACCAGCTATGAATCCTACCTGATTACTAATAAAAACTACCTAAATGACCCCAGTGCTGAGGAATATTCTTGGCTGGGCACCAGCCAATGCAGTTGTGGGTTGGATGACCCCAGGTGAAGACAGCTACTGCTTTCCCTGGTGGCAGCCCTAAGTGGGTATGGACGGCAGAGGCTCCTCAAAGGCGGATGTTCACAGGGCCATGCAGGGCTGGGAAGCAGACAAAGATGGTTTCCAGTGGGTCCCCAAGTGTCCCCTCCCCATCTCAGGAGCAAGCTCACTCCTTCCAGGCAACAAGGGTAACCCTGAAGCCCTTATTCACCCCAAGGACCAGGCCCTGGCATTCTACAGGGGTCCACGGCAGGGACTTGGAGCCAGGATGCCTGGGCTCAAATCACATGATAAACAGCCCAAATGCCCGTCAGTGGATGAATGGACAAACTAATTGTGGTATATCCACACGACAGAAAATTATTCATCACGAAAAGGAATGAAGCTCTGGTACGTGGGTGCGTGGGTGAACCTCAAAAACTTTATGCTAAGTGAAAGGTGACAGATGCAAAAAGTCATGTATTGTATATGTCCACTTATATGAAATGTGTACAATAGGGAAATCCATAGAGACAGAAAGCAGACTGGTGTTACCAGGGGCAGGGGGCGGGGGCAATGAGGAATAACTGCTTGGTGGGTATGGGGTTTCCTTTTGGGGGGACGAAAATGTTTTGGAACTAGATAGAAGTGAGGGTTGCACAACAGCTGTAATGTACTAAAGGCCACTGAATTTCTCACTTTAAAATGGTTATCTTGTGTTATATGACTTTTAGCCCAAAAAAGAAAAAAGCAAAACAAATCAGATCATAACAGTCCATTAAACAAGCTGGGGAAATGTTTTGTCTCCCAGCAATGGCCAGTAAGACACCTTGGTTCAGGTTCAAGACCGGGCTGGGTTCTAGGGAAGCCGTTGCATCCCCGGTCAAAGTTCAGACAGCTGACCTTACGTCTGCTCCCTATTTCTTCCTGCCTTGAACGTGGCTGCACTGTCTAGAGTCACAGGAGCCATTATGCGGTGATGGGGCTTCAGCAGGAGGGGAAGCCCAATAGGACCTCGGGGAGGCTGGCCCCGCCTCTGTGCTGCGGAATCAGTGCTAGTAAGGACACCTCTTGTGTTTTTGGTGTTGAGAAGAATCAATTCTTATTTGTTTAAGGCACTCTTAAAAAACAACAGAAGTGGGCTTCCCTGGTGGTGCAGTGGTTGGGAGTCCGCCTACCGATGCAGGGGACACAGGTTCGTGCCCCGGTCCGGGAAGATCCCACATGCCGTGGAGAGGCTGGGCCCGTGAGCCGTGGCCGCTGAGCCTGCGCGTCTGGAGCCTGTGCTCCGCAACGGGAGAGGCCACAACAATGAGAGGCCCGCTTACCACAAAACAAACAAACAAAAACAACAGAAGCAATCAGCTGGAGAGAGCTTGCTGTTGGGCCCTCAAGAGACTCGCAATATGGCGGGAGATGGATCTATAAATGAAAACAGGGGTCCCCCCCTTATCCGCGGGGGATATGTTCCAAGACCCCCGGTGGTGCCTGAAACTGTGGATAGTACTGAACATTATATAGACCATGTTTTTTCCTATACATACGTACCTGTGATAAAGTTGAATTTATAAATTAGACACAGCAAGAGAATATCCTAATTGCCAGCATCACTACTCTTTCGCTTTGGGGCGATTATTAAATAAAATGAGGGTGACTTGAACACAAGCACTGTGATGCTGTGATGGTAGATCTGATAACAGAGACGGCTACTAAGTGACTAACAGCAGGACACGCTGGACAAAGAGATGATTCACGTCCCGGGAGGAACTGAGCAGGACAGCGAGAGATTTCATCACGCTACAGAGAACAGGACACAAATGAAAACTTAGGAATCGTTTATTTCTGGAATTTTCCATTTGGTATTTTTGGATCGTAGTTGACCATGCATTTGAAGCCAAGGAAAGCGAAACCAAGGAGAAGAGGGGACAGCTGGGTGGCAGTATGGCGTGGTAACCACTCTACATGAGTTATGGTTGGGGATGCTCGGGAGCCCAGAGAAGAGGCCCCTGAGCCTCTCGCCCAGGTGAAGGGGTGGGTCAATCAGAGAAGGCCTCCTCCTTGGGCCTGAGCGGGCAGTAGGGCTTGAGGAGGAGAGTCATGGGAGAAGTAGGCTGCTTGGGGCAGAGAGGACTGCGTGAGAAAAGACTTTAAGTGGCGTGGCCTCTGCAGGGAAGTTATCAGCGGTTCTGTTTTGCTGGAAATGCGGTGTGAATGGGATAAAGACAAAAACTGTCAGCATCGCTGTTTGCAATCTTCACACCTCCCTCCCCCCTGGGCTGCAAGGAGTAGAGAGGACAGGGTAGGACGCCAGGGCTGGCCACACTCTTCCCTGGAGAAAGGAGAGCAGGCGCATGGTAGGGGGAGGAGAATAAGGGGGTGACATTTGAGAATTAATGAGGGAGAAAAGGAGATGGGATGAGCAGCTCCCGTAAGGATGAGGGCTTGCGGTGAGAGGTAGGGAAAGTGGGTTTTTAGGATTTTCCTCCGTGTGTTAAGACCGTCCGCCAGATATTGCCAGTAAAGGCTGTCTTTAGAGTTCCGTGCTTTGGGGAGGTTGGATCTCCCGCTGGTTGTGCTGCTGGCCTTTGGAGCTTAGTCTCCCTTAAGGCAGGAAAAGAAGACTGGATTTGCCTTGGGTTACAGTGAGGTATAAGCTAGGGGATGGAGATGAGGTGGATGGATAGAGGGTCACAGCATGACCCTCTTGGGTCACCTCTTGGCTCTTTATCCCGGTGGCAGAGGGGGACTTTTGGGTCTTGGACCAATGATTTATTTCCCCTAATGCCGTTACTTCTGTAAAATGGAGATCATGGTGATACCTGTCCTAGAGTTTTGTTTTGGACATAAGAATAGACCTAACAAATTTCCTGGCACATAATTGGCTCTCAGTTAACGCTTATTGAATCTGGACCTTTATCTGCCCTACGTCCTATTCATCTAAGAGCAACCCTCTCTCTGGAGCTGATCCAAATCTTGGATCACGGTATCCACAGGGTGTGTGTATAACGTGGTAATATCGTGTTTCGTAGCAGCCTTTGCTCCTTGATCCAAAGGAGGGAGCAAACTGGACATTTCCGCGGGCAGGGGAGAAATACACACACGGTCTACTTCATTCCGAGGCTCTGATCCTCGAGCTGGCTCTTTATGAGATCAAGGGCCCGAAACGAGGAACAAAAGGCCCAAGGGACAGAGATTAAATCAAAGAATAGCAAACATGTACTGCATGTTTACGTGTCTCTGCGCAGTATCTCCCTTAATTTTGGCCGTAGCCCTGTGACGTAGATATTTGTTTCAGCTCCTCTTTACTGATAAAGAAGCAGCCCAGAGAGGTAAAGTAATTTGCCCAAGGTCACACAGCCAAGGAAGCAGCAGGCCCAAGACTTGCTGAGTCCAGAGTGTTTGCCATCAGCCCGAGCTCTTGAACCATCACTCTCGGGAAAGCCAGGAAGGCTCTTTGCAAATCCTGGTGGAGGAGCAAATATCCAAAAGTACATAAAGCACAGTCACAAACTGACCTCGAAGGGCCTGGTGATGAGATTCTATAGCGTTACCATTAAAAAAAAGAGGTATTTATATGTTCATCCCCACCCTCATAAGCCATTCTCTTCAGATGAATTAACCGCGCTCAGCAACGTGGAGAGGCAGGGACCAGCCCCAAATCAGATGCCATTTCTCTTGGATCAGTCTTGGAGGGGTTTCCTGCAGCCAGATAACTTCGAGTGTGACCGCTGCAAAGTGCAAACAGGATTAAGAGGAAAACATCTGTGTTTTGCAAGGCTGCTCTAACTCAAGACAAACAAGCTGTGTATATACCCAAAGGCTCAGTGACTTTTGCGGAGGAGAGGGTTGATGACCGTCTGGGCTGGGCGTTGATTAGAAGAGATGCAGATAGCACACTGGCATCCTCATGCCTGAGTCCTTTGGGTGGCCCAGGGCATGAAGACATATGTTGAATTCCATAATGTCAGAGGAACTTGGAGACCATCTTTTTTTTTTTTTTTTTTTTTGGTTAAAGTCAGTGAGTCCTTATTACATCTCCCTCCTAGGATGAAGTCTTTGGGGTTGCAGAAATATTCCAAATATATACTGCTGTTTAATTAATGAGCCTCGGATCCCATACAGGGCTCTGAACTTCAAACAAAACTAGCCAGGATTTGATCTTCAAAAGAGGAGAGAGGTCCCTATTAAGAGGCTTACATGCCTCAAGCTATGTGATGGGTCCAAAGAAGTCTAATTTTTGTGGGGGAAAAGAAAACTTAATTGCCAGTGAATGAAGCAACTCTCAAAACATATGGTTTTCCGTTTTGCCAAGATTCAAAGCCAATTTGTCACTTTATTATTATCATTGTTGTTAATCTTTACTTGAAAGATGTGTTAAGCCACTCAGTAAGTCCCTTTCTCGAGGACGCAGAAGCTGGAGAGTCTCTGGAAGGCAAGGCCTAATGGCGGGCTGCAGATCAAAACAACATTTTCGTCATATATCAACATTAAAGGGTGACTGTCAAGTATGTCCCAGGATGGCTTTTTTTCCCTCCTAACAAAGAAATAGCCACTCTCCTTTGTTTGGAAAACCTACTTTGATGCCTCAAAAACCGATTCGCTCTTCTGATTCTGTTCTTTTCCTTTGGCAGCTGTGTCCTGCCTGCGTCTGCACCACTATTTGGAAGGGGTGTTGTCCTCTGTTTATACTCCCGTGTTTCAGAGAAGACGTCATGGCTGAAGGAGACGCAGTTTGAGAAAAGGCCTGTTCGGCGAGCCAAGGAACACATGTTTTTAAAATCTCGCTAACACATTAGCTTTGGCGTCTTTAAAACTCATTTTTCTCCTCCTTTTGTCTTTCTCCAACATGGCTGTCCGTGAACTGGGTGGTCTTGAGAGTGACCGGGGCAGAGATGTGCACTGGAGGCCTGCCACCCGCTGGTAGAGGGTGTCTGTTACAAGGTGACTGCCCTCCGATCTAAAGGGGGTGTTTTGAGTGGGACGGGATGCCTCCTGTGTCTATAGAAACCGCCTGCAGTTGGGACTCTACGTGTGTGAGACCAGACGTTTGAGAATTGTTAGACTTGACCAGAGCGTGGCGAAACACGGCAGCTTACTTGGGAGTGGTGAGCAGGGTTTTAGGGCCGATGAACGGACTAAAGGCTTTATGAATGACCCTCTTACGCTGTTGACACACAGGTGACCCCCGCGTCCTCAAATGGTACAGACCAGGCGTCTTTTCCGAGTCCTAATAGTTCCTTCTACTTTATAAATGGCCAAATCGAAGTGCATTAGTGCTCTCAGGGGGCTGTCTTTAAATGCCTCCTGTACCATGGCCTCAAAGGCCCCTACCTCCGTCCTAAACGGGCCTTTCTGCAAAATCCTAGTGCACTGGCTGCACTGTCCTCGCTGACACCACAGCAGTGGCTGCTGCATATTTTATTAGCTGCCGTGCCAGTCCGTGCAGTCTGCATCCGGATGTCATCTTTCCTGGTGTGACACCCTTTTCCTTTAAAGGAGCCATCAGTGATGATGCATTGTAGTCCATTTAGAAAAGAGGACTCTGCCGGGCTCCCAGCTAAGGTGGAGAACATTCTCCTTTCTGTGAATAGATCTTTGAAAGTTTGTGCAGATTTGGTAAAAGGGAACACTCCCTTTCGAAGGCGGGTTTCGCTTTCATGAAAGCTCCTCTCTACCCCCAGATCCCTTGCAGCTAACCCCAGAGAAGAAATTTCAAAAAGAAAATGTGAACCCGGGGGACTCCAAAGATTGCCTTTCAAAAGGCACTGATTTCTAAGACTACTGTCCTTAGGCTCTTGTTTTAGAACTAGGGTGAATTCATTTATTCCTTCAACAAATGTTTATTTAGTTACTACTGTGTCAGGCACGAAGCAAGGCACTGGGACTCAGCCCTGAAGAAGAAGACACCCACCTTGCTGTCAGAGAACAGAGGGCCCAGTGAAGGATTCATTCATTCACTCATTGCACACTGTTTATTGAGTGCCTACTATGTACCTGGCATTGCTCTAGAGACTAGGATACACAGTGGTGGGCAAAACAAACAAAAATCATTCCGGTGGGAGATAGACATTTTTCAGATAATCACACAATGTGTATTATTATAAAATGTAATGAACACAATAAAGAAAATTTCTTTAAAACGCCTTCCCTGGGATTCTATACCCAGCTAAACTACTATCCAGCAGTCAAGGCTAAACAGAGATATTTTCAGACATACAACAAATAAGAGAGTTTATTATCAGCAGATTCTCAATACCAGAGGAAGCAAACAAAGAAGAAAGGCATGAAAAATGAGAAACAGCACAAAAATTCATGAAGTACATTGGAAAATGCAATGAACTACTGCTTTTTAAAAAATGCTATTTTTTTTGTTTTAACAGAGAAAAATTAATAAGTTTTTTAATGAAAATACGTGAAACAGAAAACTGGGATCAAGGAGAAAGTATTGTTTTTAAGCTGCCCTTTTAATCAAACAAAATAGACAAGCCTCTAGCAAGATTTAAAAGTGGATCAAAAAGGCATAAATAAACAATAGGTATAGAAAGGGGTAAACAAACACAGATACAGTTGAGATATTTTTTTTAAGCAGGAGGATACGATGAATAACTTATGCCAACAAATTTGAAAACTGGAATGAAGTGAATCATTTTCTAGAAAAATATAGACTACCAAAATTGATTCAAGAAGGTTTAAATACACCAAAACTATTAAAGAAATGGAATCGACAATCAAGAATACCCCCACAAACCATACCCCAGACACCGTACACAGGCAAAAGGCCTGGATTCTGTTTTACAGGTGAGTTCTAACAAAACTTCAAAGAAGAGAGAGCCCTCGTCTCATAAAAGCTATTACAGAGACTAGGAAAAGAAGGTAAGCTACTGAAACAATTTTATAAACTTAGTGTAATCACGATAGGCAAACCAGATCCTTGTGATGCCACAAACAAAGAAGGTTCAAGCACTTTTGTTCTACCAGCCAGTGCCCTGTTTGTTATCCTATAAAGGGAGGTGTCAGTTACCTGGCGTGTAAAAAGAGTCAGGAAAAAAAAGGTGGGTTCTCACTGGTTGTTGCTCACGCTACACCATGTGTTAAAGTGAGAATTGTGTTTACTGCAGAAAGACCGGGATTTCTCAGACGAGATGTCGGCAAGACCATTGCAGAAGCTGGAATTACAAAGATGAGGTCTACCATGTCCATTCTGGTTCATGTAAATGCAATTGCTAATAATATAACATTAAAAATGAGAGACCTGGGACTAATGCTAAACCTGATGGGATCCCAGGACAACAGGTGTAAGCCAGAAAACTTAGATCCCATACTAATGAGAGATCAGTAATGTTTGGGATATAAAATCAAAATGCAAAATCAATAGCATTTTTGTATAACAATAGAAACCAGTTAGAAAATTTCATAGAAGGAAAAGACACACAAAATGTAATAGAAGGGACTTCCCTGGTGGCGCAGTGCTTAAGAATCTGCCTGCCAACGCATGGGACACGGATTCAAGCCCTGGTCCAGGAAAATCCCACATGCCCCGGAGCAACTAATCCCGTGCGCCACAACTACTGAGCCCGCATGCTGCAACTACTGAAGCCCAGGCACCTAGAGCCCATGCTCTGCAACAAGAGAAGCCACCGCAATGAGAAGCCCGGGCACCACAACTAAGAGTAGCCTCCGTGCCACAATTAGAGAAAGCCCATGTGCAGCAACGAAGACCCAACGCAGCCAAAAATAAATTAATTAATTAAAAAAAAAGTAATAGAAGAAAAATACAACAGCAAACAAATGACTTACACCAACTGTGAATAGATAAATTTTACAAAAACTTTATGAAGAAAGTACAAAACGTGACCAGAGGAAAAAAATTTTTTTAAAGCATGGATAAATCATATAAAAGGTTGGGAATCTTTAATGCAATAAAGATATTAATTCTCCTCCAATTTAATTTATGAATTGAATTCAATCCAAAAAGGAATTCTCAAGGAACTTTCCCAAACTTATTCAAAATGTCATGTGAAGGAGAAAAGGCCAAGAATAGTCTACAAATTTTTTTTTTTTTTACAAATTTTTTGATGAAAGGAAACAAATAACATGGAACTTGCCCTACTAGGTATAAAACAGAGCTTTGGGGTTTAAAATAGTGCAATAGTAACACAGAAATAAACTAATAGGGCAACGGAATAGAAAGGAAGGATAGAGACAAACCAACATATGTGGAAACTAATGTTCGCATCAGTGGGGAAAGAATACAGGCCAATTCATAATCCATATAAAACTTAGTTGCCTCTCCACAATGTATACAAAAATAAAATCCTGATGGACTAAAGACTGATATGTAAGAAACAATATTAGAAAACTCTTAATAGAAAATACAGAAAAATATTTTTATGGCCTCCATGTAGGAAAGGATTTCTTAAGCAAGACATGAAAAAGTATAAACTGTAAGGGAAAATGTGGATGGATAAATTTGACTACAATAAAATCTCTGGACAACAAGAGACAAAGTGAAAATATAAGACACGGATGAGGAGAAGTGATAACTGATTGAGATGAGGTTTCCAGAATATATGAAAAATTCCTACAAGAAAACAAAAAACTCAATAGAAGGATGGACAAAGAAAATGAACAGATAATTCACCGACAAGGAAAACTGAATAGCAAATAAATGTATGGGGGGAAAAAAGGTCAGTCTCACTAGGAATCAGTCAAATGCAAATTAAAACAAGATACTTACAGAGTGAAGTAAGTCAGAAAGAGAAAGACAAATACCGTATGCTAACACATATATATGGAATTTAAGGGAAAAAAACGTCATGAAGAACCTAGGGGTAAGACAGGAATAAAGACACAGACCTACTAGAGAATGGACCTGAGGATGTGGGGAGGGGGAAGGGTAAGCTGTGACAAAGCGAGAGAGAGGCATGGACATATATACACTACCAAACGTAAAATAGATAGCTAGTGGGAAGCAGCCGCATAGCACAGGGAGATCAGCTCGGTGCTTTGTGACCACCTGGAGGGGTGGGATAGGGAGGGTGGGAGGGAGGGAGACGCAAGAGGGAAGAGATATGGGAACATATGTATATGTATAACTGATTCACTTTGTTATAAAGCAGAAACTAACATACCATTGTAAAGCAATTATACTCTAATAAAGATGTAAAAAAAAACCCAAGATACTAAAATATATATATATAAGAATGTTTCACACCCATTAGATAGGCAAAAATTTTAAAGTTTGACAATACTCAGAGCGTCAAGAATGGAGAGAAACACAAACTCTCATATGTGCTGTGCAAATATAACTTGGCACAAGCTTTGAGAGAACATTTGGCGGTGTCTTATAAAACTGGATACGGGCACGCCCTACCTCCCTCCAGGTCTGTTTCCAGGTGTGTGCCTGAAATGTTTTCACCAAATGTGTGGTTTTTTCCCTCATATCAATCAGTTCTCCAACTCTCTGATACCAACTGGGTGTCCTACAATTCAATTCAGTTCTGACACCAACTACCCAGAGTTAGTGCAGAAACCCACCGGTGAAGGGCTGAGTCCCTCAAGATGGCCCCCACCCACTTCAGATGCCGGTGACAAGTTCCAGGTTACCACCTGTAATTCTGAGCCACTGTCTATAAACCGGGGGTTCCCGTGATCCCCTCCTCAGGTTCAATAATTCACCAGAATGACTCACAGAACTCAGATAACAGCTTTACTTACTGTAACTGTTTGTTATAAAGGATACAACTCAGAGCAGTCAGATGGAAGAGATGTACAAGGCAGGGTACGGGGAGCAGAGCTTCCATGTCCCCTATCTCTCGGTGCGCTACCCTCCTCAATGTGTTCCCCGAAGCTCTCTGAACCCCATCATTTAGGGGTTTTATGGAGGTTTCATTACATAGTCATGACCGATTAAATCATGGCTTTTGGTGATTTGACTCGATCTCTAGCCCCTCTTCCCTTCCGGGAGGTCTGTATGTAGGGGCGAAAACTCCAACCCTCTAATTACTTGATTGGTCCCTCTGGCAACCAGCCCCCATCCTGGCGTTATCGAGGGACCCACCCTGAGTCCCCTTATTAGTGTAAACTCAGGTGTGCTTGAAAGGGGCTTGTTAGGAATACCAAAAGATGCTCCTATCATCCCTGTCACTCGGGAAATTCTAAGGATCTTAGAAGTTCTGCATCAGGAACCTGGAATGAGACCAAATATGTATTTCTTACTGTATCACGATGCCTTACCGAAACTCTCACACAAGAGCACGGTAAGACAGGTCCAAGATCATTCATTGCATTATTGCTTATAATAACCCCCAAATTCTACCAGTTAGTAACGACAATGAGATGTTCAGCTGGTAGAAATAGAGACCTATCTATGTAAGGGTTTATTTTCTCAGATTGAAAGAAAAGCTCAGGGTTGGGGTGAAGACTACACAAAGTCACCAGTGACCCAGTTCTCTTGTGTCTTCCTGCTTTGTCAGACTTAGCAAGTGGCTTCCATCCTCACCATCACCACATGGTTTAAGGTGGCTGCTGGAGCTCCCGCTATTAAGTTCACATTCCAAGCAACAAGAAAAGGGAAGGGGAGGAAGAGCATAAGGGCATGCCCCAGCTTGTCCCTCTTTAAAGGAGTCTTCTCTTAAGTACTACCCAGGAACCCCTGCTTACATTCTAGGGGCCAGACCTGGGAGCAAGAAACGTGGGGAAATCTATCCTTTTAACTAGGCACATTGCTACTCTGAATAAATGTGGGGTCTGTTACTAAGAAAGGAAGAAGGGGCATTGGGAAGCAACTAACAGCCTTTGTCACTCAAATGTCTATCTTTAGGAGAATGGACAAATACATCGCAGTATATTTTCACAATGGAGTACTACATAGTGGTTAAAATGAAGGAGATAGAGCTACATGAATCCATACGGATAATCCCCCAAACAAAACCTCTTGCCTGAAAAGAAAAGATTGCAAAACGATTCAAACTATATGATAACACTTACGTAAAGTTTAAAAGCCTACAGAACAATACAATGCATCTTTTATGGCTATACAAAATACTTATGTTGGGAAGATATAATGAATAACACTACAGGCAGGATGGTGCTTACCTCTGGAGAGGGAGGCAGAGCAGTGGGATTAGAAACAGACACATCAGGGACTTCAGTTCTACCTGTAATGCTTTATTTCTTCAAAAAGAAAAGAAAAAAATTTGGAGGAAACAACAGAATATTAAGTCTTGTTAAAGTTAAATTGTGGGGCTTCCCTGGTGGCACAGTGGTTGAGAGTCCGCCTGCTGATGCAGGGGACACGGGTTCGTGCCCCGGTCTGGGAGGATCCCACATGCCACGGAGCGGCTGGGCCCGTGAGCCATGGCCGCTGAGCCTGCGCGTCTGGAGCCTGTGCTCCGCAACGGGAGAGGCCACGGCAGTGAGAGGCCCGCGTACCGCAAAAAAAAAAAAACAAAAGTTAAATTGTGAATACACAGCATTTAAGCTATCGTTCCCCATACAATTCTGTACGTTTGACGTTTTTCATTTTATATGAACTGAAAGGAGAGAGAAATTATATAAAGGCATAACTAATGAGGTGTAACTAACACACAGTGAATTAACCCATCTCAAGTTTATAGCTTGATAAATCTTTACGAGGTAAATACATCCGGAGCACAGTATAGAGTCCAGCACTGCAGAAGGTCCTCCCAATGACAGACTACCTCAAAGAATAACCACTGTTGTCACGTCCATCACTATCAGTAAATTGTGATTTTTTACGTTTGTATCAAGGAATCATGCAGAATCCTACAGGCTATTCTCTTTAACGGCTGACTTCATTTTCTCAGCGTTATCTTTGAGGTTCATCCCGAGGCACTGTTTTCGAAAATTCCTCGGTGCTGATCCAATCAGAAAGCAGGGGCTCCGTGTTAACGTGAGAAAGAGCCCCACTGTTCACTTCCTGGGCCCTGCAAAGCAGCGGGAGGTAGACCTAAGGTTGGGATTGTTTTCAGAATCCTTCTGTACCTGTGGCTGTTTAGGGAGCTGGTGTCCCGCCAAAGGCTGTAGGTGGATTTGGCCATGCTCCCTAACCCCCTCCTGGCCCTCTGTTTCCTGTTCCCCTTGCCTGATGTCTGCTTTAAATAAAGTAAGAACCAAGTGTCAGGGACTGAGGGAGAGGCTTGGGAGAGCTTCCCATCTCAGCCTTCAGACAGCTCTCCAGGGACGTGAAAAAAATTATAGCTGCAAAGGGAGATGTAGATGTTATTTTTAGACATATGTCCAAGGTTTGCCTCTCTTCAGTGCCCCAATCAGATCCCTCACTCACAGCCAGAGTTTTTAAACGTTAACCCTTCACGTCATTTTTGTCAAAAATGTTCACTTACACAACAGAACTCGGAGGCATGTTATTTTAAAAGGGAGAGGCTTCAGATGCATGCTGGTGGGGTCTCGCAGCTGGACTGGAAGGAGGCAGCACTTTGAAGTTTCCTGACACGTGATCTGTTTCCTGGTGTTGCATGTTGGCGGGCTGTGCTCCATCTACCTGCTTCCAGGCGTGAGAGGACCATCCAGATGCTCCCACTGACTGTTCAGTTCACTGGAACCTGTCATGGAAATTAATGGACTGTTGGAAGTCTCTGCTTAAGACTAGAAAAATAATGGAGGTTGGTGTGAAACACACATACACACACACACACATGCATGCACACACTCCATAGAGCCCAGCAGAATTCTACTTCTGTTTTAAAGGAGTCATTTTTCACTTCCGTATTATCACTTTGCTTTGTCTGCAGCAGTGAGGTTAATCAGAGTTACGTACACTCTGTGTGGTTTTCCTTGGAAGATGGATCGCCACGATGACAGTCTGAATTTGATCACCAGACCCGTTACCTACATGTTTAGACCCCATTCCTGACTTACCTAAAGAATCTATACCATAATGGTTTTGTTTTTTGCACCAAACAAGAGCATGGCACTGATTATCTAGGTAAAACGGGGCATCTTAAAGCTCAGAAAACTCTCCCGGTGAGGACAAAATTAAGAGCCTCAGCTGTGAGTGGGAAATGCAGAACTGTGGACCGGGAGAAAAAGGGCAACATTTGTTGCCTTGGTGAAGCCGATTTGCTCTCTGTACAAGGGCCATATTGAGCTTCTCTCAACAAAGCAAAAATGTGGTAGAGTTCATCCCCCATTCGGTTTAACCCAAACTGGATGGTGTCTGTTTGCTTGTTATTCCTCTCCGACTCGAGGGACAGGGAAGAACCACGACTCTGGAGGAAGGTTGGAGGGTCAGCAAGGGGCTGATGAGACGCCAGCTGAACTACGGAGAGTCCGTCCAGAAAAGCGGGGAGTTGGCGTACTTGAGGATTCAGCCAAGGAGAACAGTGGAAACCAATACATTATTCTGGCTGCTGAGAATGAAAATCTGTTGGTGGAAAAGGCAAAGAACAGAGTGACTGGGAAGGAAGGAGAAGAGTGTCGAGTCAGATTTCACTTTGGTGCCAGCACCTCTAAAGTTGTAGGAGATAGCTGGCGCGGTGGCTGTGCACGAATCCTCGTCGGCAGTTCCCTGGGGCCACCCGATGCAGTCCAGCTTTTGTCTTTGCCACCTGGAGTTCAGAGAGAAAAGCTCCTTGTTAACACTCGAGCCACTTGTACATTTATCACATCTCGAATTTTCTGGTTTGTGCCCACACCAGGGATTAACAAACAACAAAATGCCATTAAAAGCTAAAAAAAAAAAATTTCTTTTTAAACCCTCGGAGGGATGCAGGCACCTTTGCAGAGTTCTCGCTGAAGGAAGTCCATGGACTTCCGATCTTGTCAAAACCGCTACTAATTAATACCGTCTCACTTCCAGCTGAAAGAAAAACAATTTACAATTAAGTCAGCCAGCCTAGGCATAATGGCTCTAACACCTTCCATGTATGTTTTGAAACGCGCTCTCACATTTCATGATCCGTTTGTTTTACAAGATGGGTAAACAGCAGACAATTATGGCGATAATATGGCTGAGGTGTTTGGTTTTTATCTCTTTGCGGTAAACTGTGGTTGTTCAAGCCTTCACAGTAATGGTTTCCAGGCCTCTCTCAATATCTTCCTATCATCTGACAATAAATATGCATTTGTTAAAAAAAGTTAGTTTATTATAATCACATCACCTATTCAAATAGCAATACGATTAAAAAAAATTTCTTGGTAGGCACGACTGAATTAAATTAATTATACTAACAAAGATATCCTATGGTATAGGCCTCCGAAAATAGAATATTAAACATATTAACTCTGTTGTGTATCTTGTTGCCCTGCATAGGCAGAAACTGCTCTCTGAACAACTGAGCAGGCAATTCTGTTATTGAAAGATGCTATCAAAGGACACAAGGATGTAATTTCAGATATTTTATTGGAAGGCAGTGGTTCCACATGTGATTCTCGGCACAGGATCGGGACTGACAGGCTTCAGAGATTCCCAAGCAGTTGGAATGAACATTAAGAATCAAAGCCAGGGCAATGGGAAGAATTGGACCGCGGAGAGCTTCACAGCATCTTAGACCTGTTCCCTTTATTGCTCCTTCCCTCTGAAATGTCTTTAGTCTACCTTTGCCAGAGGCATTCTCAGACTTAAGAAAAAGGAGCCTGGTAGGGCTGTTTGCAGAGGTCCAAAAAGGATTAAGGTTCGAAGGTGCAAGCCCTGTTAGGATAACCTCCCTCAAAACTCTCTATAAACAGTTGACAGTAATATCCTCATACCTTTTGCCCGTTGGCTCTCTCCTGGGAGTGGTCTCAAAACGTTCTTGAAAAAAAAGTGTTTCAAGAAAATAGGCAATCTGTTAGTGTGATTTAGAGATTACTTCCCGAATTCTCCCCTCTGTACAGCGCATCGGGAAACTATGGTGATGTCACAGCGAGCCTTCCTCCTCTGCGACACGAGTGCTCTCCCATTAATTAGGTTACAGAAATGCAGAACCAAACTGCCATTCGGGGAGAGTAAAACGAAACACTCCTTTTTTCCCTACGTCCTGTATTTTGAATGTATTGAACATGGCCACAGCCAAAGCCATCCTTTAAGACCCTCTGACATTTGAAAGTAAGAAATCTGGGGTTTAACTTTATTCTAAAGCCTGTCTCCCCTGTCCACCGATAGTCTCTAAATTTTACAAAGTGTCTTTGTAAATATTAGCTCAATTGTTTGTGACCGAGATCCTTAGTGGTTGGCAGTGGTGGTGGAGGGTGGGTGGGAGGCATGCTGGGCTTGATTTATTTTTTTCCATTGTAACAGGAATTGAAGCAAAGGGAGATCTAATCATTTCGCTTTGTAGAACTGTCTCTGCCCATCTCTTGCCCTCTCCGTGAACTTCAAATCTGTGTCCAGCTCCTCAGACCCTCATCATATTTTATTTGGGTGTTAGTCTTTACGGCTAATGAACTTTCCATAGCAGTTCTGAGGGCCCCCTCAGAATGCCAGGAGTTGACCCCTTCTGCGGCTCTGGGGATCGCCCGTTCTGAAATGTGATCTCCAATCGTTAGCACTGATAGGGGAGCAGAGTCACACTGCAAAGCTAGCACAGCTGTTTTGTGACTCATGGGAATATCATATTTAGCATGTTTTCCCCAGTGAAATGTATTTATTTAGATGACATATAATACTGTTAAAAAGCCCAGCCTGCTTTGCTCTTATACTCAGCCTTATGGAAGAGAATGGAGGAGTGAAAAAGGTAGAAGGAGCTCATTTGGGAGAGCCAGCTGGCTGGAGGGTCCTCTCGGGCCATTCATGCAATGAGCTCACACTGGAAATCTAAACAACAGGGAACTCGACACTGGGTACTGAACTCCAGGGCACAAGCTAGAGGAAGTAGCTTTGTAGCCAGCTCATCCTAAGCATTTGTGGCTCACAGATATTGCCACCGGGACTGGGAGATCGCTGGTCGCACACAAGCATTCTGGAGAGAAAAACAGTCATCTACCACTTGAGTTGATAGGGCATTTTGAAGAGTGATAGCAGCATTATGGCCTTTTCCTCTCTGTAGGTCATCCTCTGGAAGATAACAAGGCTGTTAGCACTTGAACAAGCCAGATGGCCCACTCAGCAGATAGCAGACCCCCACCTTGATCCAGTCCCCCAGTTCAGCTGTTCCCAGCCTTGGTATTACCGTGCTGGAGCTCAGAACGTCCCCCAAGCACAGGGAATGTGGGGGAAATGTGGAAATGAAAATAGCGTGTAAGTGACAGGCAACCTTCCCATGCTGTTTTTAACGTTCCTTTTGGTGATGTCTGCAGCATGGTGACTTTTCCAAAGCAGTCCAAGACCTCCCATTTTATTAAGAGTATCACCTTGGACGTGCTCACATTCCATCTCACCTCCTTCCTTCCTGCTCACCTGCACAGAGTCTTGAGATCTTCCTGTTTTCCTGCCATCAATTTCCAGCCCTTGTCCTTTTATCTGCTAACCCGGAGCTTTCTCTGCCGTACACCCTACCCACTTCCTGCAGGCCTTGCAAGAGAATATTAAACACAACTGGGGCTGGCACTGATCTTCCAGGAGTCTTGCCCTTTACACCTCCCTGTGGAGAAAAGCCTCTGTCCCTTTATTATCGGCATTTGTTCCCTACTCTCCATCATTCCCTGACTGTGTCAATATAGCCCCATCTCAACTGGTCAGTGGCTCAATTATTTCAAAAGGTCTTTAGTGAATAAAATTCCTTGAAGTCTTGAAAGTTTACGTAGGTGTTTTTCGAACCTTTGTAGTAGCAAAATCCTTAATTACCCTACTGTTGTGCCACTCCTGGACATCTAGAAGGGTGTGAGTGTATTGATCAAGACCAGGAAAGGCACTCAGTCAATGGGTAGCTTGATTACGAATAGTAACAAGGAGCCCAGGGAACGGTGCAACACAGAAAACAGCCCTTTCCTGCCTGGGTCACCTTTCAGTCTTTGCAGAATTGGCCTCAGATATAGGCTATAGGGGAGCCTATCTTTTTCATAGGTCACCCTCCATCTTCCCTTTTCAACCCACTCCCTAGTCCAGAGTCCTGATCTCCAGCTTCTGGCTCCCTGCACAGTCAAAGTCAGGGAATATGTGTTCTATCCTGTAGGGCTAAAGAAAGCATCACAGTTTTCTGTGGGTGTAGTGATGGTGGTGGTGATAATGACGGTGGTAGTGGTGGTGGAGATGATGTTGATGCTGATGTGATGGTGGCATCAGTAGCTAAGAATGCAAGGCACTATGCTTAGCAGTTTGCATTTATTAACTCGTTCAATCCTCAGGGCAGCCGTATGAGCCAAGTGTTTTTTATGATCGATCCCGTTTTACAGGTGAGGAAATTGAGGCTCAGTAACTTGCCTAAGGTGACAACAGCCAGCAAAGGCAGAGCTAGGATTTAGACCTAGGCAGTCTGCTCCAGAGCTCCTGCTTTCAGCCACTGCACTAAAGGTATAGACGCTTCAGACTTTGGGGTGGTAAATCTAGAAGCAAATGAACTTGTATTAGTATTGTGTCGAGCTATCATTAATTATGTTAAATGACCCCACCAGCAGTGAGGATGCGATGTGAGGAGAGGGGACCGAGAACCCCACTATGCCACACATTTTCTCAGGAAGAACCTTAGGTAGAAAATAAATACAAGCAGAGCTGTTTGGGAGGAACAGGTAAGGAGGCCTGGAGTCTGTTAAAGACCTTCCCAAAGACGCTCCAAAGTGGCTCTGAAGGCTTTGCCCCCAAATACACTAGGCGCTGTAGAACTCAGATGAAAAACCCTTTGGTTCCAGGTGTAGTCAATCTACTGGCCACTGCTTATTACCTACCTGCTACCTGCCGGGTACTTCTGTAAAAATGCAACGTGCCTTGCAGCACAAATTCAATTCAACGGAAGTTGCAGTAAATTGTCTTTGGATGTTAAAGAAATCAATTTAAATCCTCAACGCTGCTTTTGGAGTGAGGTGTGATTATCCTCGTGTTATAGGTAAGGAAACTGAGGCTCAGGGCAACCAGCCCAAGTTCACCCGGTCTAAATTGGTGGCAGAGCTGGGCTTGGAGCCAGGACGGCGTGACTCAGAAAACGTACTCTCCCCCGGCTAAGTGGGCTGCTGGCTGTGCATCACCCCATGGAAACGAGAGCCTTCGGCTCTCTTTGCGCACGCGCCAACTCGCCCCCTCGGCCTCGGAGGTCCGCAGCGCAGCCCTCAGGTGTGATTTCTCTGGGCAACACCTGGGTGGCTGCTCTTGCTCCCACACCCCGTTCATTCCCTCCCCTGTGGGTTATTTCCGAGTCCACAGACTTCTCTTCTTTATTCCAGTCGCCACCGGCTTGGTCCAGATGGAGGCTGAGGGCTGACTCCTCTGTGCTGTAATTCCCCGGGCCCTGCCGTGGCGCTCTTAACGGCCGGGGTCACATCTGTGAGCTGACATCCTCTCCAGCTCAGCGGACCCACACTCCTGCCAACCAACCACCCCAATTCCATCCATGAGCTCCTGCAGCTCTCTCAGGTGGATGCCATCTGCTTGCAGTAATTTATCTGCCCTTACTTCTCTCCAATCTGGCTTAGAACATCCTGGTATTGACCACGGTTTGATCTAGTACCTGTCTGCTGTAGAAGTCATTCTAATAGCCTCTGTAGACCAAGGCTGGAAGTCCATTCAACCTGTTAGCTATTTTCTTTTCATCCTTTCCCCCGTCAAGAACATCTATTAGTCATTCCATCATTTTCGGAAACGAAGCAAGCAACGGGGCCGGTGGTTTGTGCCGCCCTCCTAGCAGGGTGCTGACCTTGTCTGTGATCAGGAAGTTGTGTTGCCTAGTGACTGAGAGTATCAACTACGGAGTCACACTGACCGGGGCTGAAGCCCTGGTCCCATCACTTCCCATCTGGGAGCTACTCCTCCACACTCCATCACAGTGGCTGTGCTGGGGTTGCCAATCACGATACACAATCTCCTTGGCCGCGGTGATTGGTCCAGGGATGGGTCAACCAGAATCCTTCCCTGAAGTTTTCTAAGCAGAGCCTGTTGGGGAGGCCATTTCTACACATATAATCCAGAGCTGCTAAGGTCCTTCTCTCATTTCTCCTGTAGGGGTCTGTTTGAAGTAGGTGATTGTGCTGCCGACAAGCTCAGAGAATGAGAATCAAGAGACGGGGAGGAATTGGGAAACAGGGAGTGCGTAGGAGAGTCTGGCCCCCCTAGGGCTCAGTTTCTGAGGTCTCCAGAGCCAGCAGCGTCACCTGCCTTTCAGTTACATGAGTCAATGGGTCCTTCTTTCCCTCTTGAGCTGTTACGTGTTGGGGTCCTACTGATTGCAACCAATGTGTCCAGACTAATCCAGCCCCCAAATGAGTTTACTGAGTCTCTAGAAGTCTTTCCTCTTTAATATCATTAAAAGGCCACTTTTCATGGGACTGGTATGAGAGTCTATTGCAAACTACACAACAAAATCCTAGAGGCCCAACTGTGCCTGGCTATGCCTCAGTGGATTCTCCACTTCCACCTGGGCAAGCTTTTCTTTCTCCTTCTTCTTTTTCTTTCAGTGATCCAAACTACTTACAAAGCACTTTTATACCTTATGCCTCCTTAAAGGCTGTCAGCCACTTTTTGAGATAGAAATCTACTCATTAGGTCAACAAACCAACTACGCCCAGTCGTTGATCTTGGCACTGGGAAGACACAGGTGGATAAGACAAAGCTCTCACCTTCATGAACTTCCATTGCAGTGGGAGAGACAAGTGAATGAATACACAATATGATTTCAGGTGGCAGCAAGTCCTATGAAGACAAAATAGATCAGGTCAGAGAGCGACTGGGGGCTTGGATGCCATGTTAGACAAGGTGTGCCTAGGTGATTGTAGAAGGCCTTTCTGAAGAGTTGACATTAAACCAAAGACACGAATGAACTCAGGGAGCAAGCCACTGGGAAGAGGATTCCAGGGCTGTGTACAGCATGTCCATCGACCCTGAAGCAGGAATGAGATTCCTAATAATCTAAGAAAGCAAGGCCAATGGTGTGAAAGTGGGGGGCAAGTTTGGGCATTTATTAGCCCATATAGTACCTTCATGTTATTTAGAAAAAGGCATCCTCTTCTGGGTAGCCCACCAGCCGTCATTGTGTAGGACATAACCTGGACAACTGTACCTGGCAGTCATGAAGAAAGTCTTAGGAGATAAGGTCACAGAGAAACAGGAACCAGATCATGTAGGATATCCCGATACATTGAATTTTACTCCAAGTCGGCACTACTCAAGAGAAATAAAACATGAGCCACATATGTAATTCAAAAGTTTCCCATAATCACATTAAAAAAACAAAAAAGAAACAGGTGAAATCACTTTAATAACATTTTATCTAACCAATCATACAGAATATTAACCTTTCAACATGCAATCAATATAAAAAAATAATGAGATATTTGAAGTTCTTTTTTCATACTATTTAGAAATATCCAGTATACGTTTTACACCTATACTTGCACGTCTCAACTTAGGTGCTGAATTTTTATCATAAATACTTGATCAGTGTTTAGATTTCATATGTTTACAGTGAGAAAGTAGATGCACATACCCAGGTTGTCCCAAACACGCTGAAAAGGTTTCCTAATAACTGAATTGGGCATCAGTTTTTAAGCTCAAATTAATTAGATTAAATTAAAAACTGACTTTCTCAGTTGCATGAGCCATGCTTCACATGCTCAACAGCCGCCTGTGGCTAGTGGCTGCCATACTGGACACGGCAGGTCTAAGTGCTCTGGGAACCACTGTAGGCTGGACGACAGGCAGGGACATGAACTTCCTGACCTTTAAGAAGGATCTTTCTGGAAGCTATGTGAAGAACAGCCCTGTAAAGGGCCTAGAATGGAAACTGGGAGACCAGCAGTAACCGTCCAGGTGGGGGATGAGGGAGCCTTGCTCGAAGGTGGTAAGGCGGTGGTGAGAGTGGGCAGGTTTGGAATACGTTCCGAAGGTTGGGCTCATAGACATCACAGGGAGAGACGGAGAATGACGGCAGGGCAGACTTTCTGGGATATTGATGAAGCTCAGCCTTCAGGAGCCCTCACTTGTGTGGGCTTCTCTCCAAGGCTCGGGTTTTGTGCTGTGTGTGGTATTTGTCAACTTTTTCAAATGTGTTATTTCGTGATGATTTTTTTTTCTCATTCTAAATAAATATTCACCTTTGTTCCTGATTTTATTAATAATCCCTTTTTCTTGTTCCAGATTGAATAAGCTTCAAATCCATTAAGACCTGGATCAGCCTCTGCTCTAGGATGTACTAGCCCATTTTGAAGATGAGTAAACTGAGCCTTGAAGAGGTAAAAGTGACTTGATTAAAGCAAATTGGTCAGCTCTGATTGCGTGTTTTCCTGTAATGAGGCACTTTTCCTCCAGTAAGTTGACTTAGACAATGCTCTGGCTTTATAGAGTTATTCATTCTTTTTAATGCTCCCTTCATGTTTTCTGAAAGACCACTTTTGACCGTATGATCTGTATCATCTTTCTGAAAGGAGCAGGTAAGTAGGCAAGCTAATTCTTGGGTATGCGCTCCCCCCACTTTCCCTCAGACAATGAATTTGTTCTGTGATTAGGAAGTGGTCTAACCTGATGGCTAAAATGGGATTTGCAGTCAGATGCCAGGTGTTTGAACCCTGACTCTACTGCTACCTCACTGTGTGACCCTGGGCAAATCACTGTCCCTCTCTGAGCCTCATTATGGTAAAACGTGGATGGTGGCACCTACTGTACAGGGCAGTTATGAGGGTTAAATGAGATGCTCCGTGTAAAACAGTAGCCATTTGCCTTACAGGCAGCGTACTCAGTAGTTAATTCCTGCTATTATTATTACTGTTTTTTTAGTCTATTTTTTGGTGCCTTTCCTCCATGGCTTCCTGGTCCAGTCACTGTAATCAAGGCCAGGGTCCTGACCCACCTGTGTCAGAAAAGAGCCAGTCAGCTGGTCATCCCTTATAAAAACCTGATCTTTGCATCACCTTAACCAAGTGGTCAAACTTTGCATCACCAGCGGTGGGACAGCTTGATGTTGTGTGCCATGATGAGATGCACTGAGACACCTATATCATCTATGTTCTTGTCAGAGTGTTTCACCTGAATGTCATCATGAGGAAACAAGCAGCAGATCCAGAAAGTTCTAAAGGACAACCGGCTTGAACTTTTCCAGACAGTTTATGTCATGAGAAACAAACAAAAAGAGGTGGGGGACTATTCTAAATTGAAAGAGTCTGGAGACACAGAAGAACCACATACCATAGGCTAACCCTGATTGGTCCAGGTTCAGGTGAAACAAAACAAAACAAAACAGCTGCAAGAAAACATTCAGGGAACAAACGGGGAAATGTACTAGGTAACTGAATTAATGTTAGTTCTTATAGGTGTGAATTGGGATCAGGGCTATTACCAGTAAAACATGGACAGGAATACCTCCTGTACCAGGTGGTGGAGAGGATTAAATGAGATACTCCATGTAAAAAAAAATAGGAGAATGTCTTTATTTTTAAGAGATGCATGATGAAGTAATTGGTGGGGGGCTGGGTGATAGGAATGGTTGCTCAAGGAGAGAGACAGAGATGAGATGGGGAGAGAGAGAGAGAGGGAAGGAGGTGGGGCAAGGGAGAGAGAGTTAACACAGATAAATCTAGCAGAAAGCTACATATGTGTTCATTGTACTAGTTTTTCAACTTTGCTGTAAAGTTGAATTTTTTTCCAAAACAGTAAAGCCGCTGACCTTCAAAGCCATTGACCTTTACTTTCTGTTCAATAAGATATTTGGCCTACCTATGCAGGGCAATGGAAGGTTTCCATCAATTCCAGGTCTAAATTGGCTTCTTTGCTAATACTGTTTCTAATCTTGGTCATCCCCGTCCAGGGCATGGCTGTGCGTCGGTGGTGAGTGTCCCAAAGCGTTATCACGCGAGATGGAGTTTCCACTCACTGGGATTCCCTAGCACACCCTTTTCCAGGTGAGTCCGGGGGCCCCGCTGCTATCTGCATCATCCTTCTCCAAGCAGCTTTTCTACTCCCATCTGCTGGCTCTCTCCTTCTTGTATCATTTTTGGCCTGGAAGCCCATCTCATCAATTGTTTCCCTGCCACCGGGTCTCCGAGATGCCAGCTACATTAAGATCTCCATTTTCTGCCAAGGATCCATATGAGCTGTCTTGTTATTTAGGCTCCTGGCATTGGGATATATAATCTGGCTTTGTTTATCTGGCTGCTCTCTGCCTATATAATGTCTCATTCGATGGGTCAGCTTCTGTCTATTCCATTTATTCTTTTTAAGAAGGCTACAAGGCTTCCCTCCTGGCCTCTATAACAGAAGCCTCATCAATCCTTATCACTTTCTGGCTTCCTCCCATTTTATTTTAAGTTTGGAAAATCCCGTAAAGGAAATGGTGGACCTTTTAAAACTCCTGTAATAGAACCTGTATTAGTTGAGCTGTGATAGCAGGAGAATCATTTGTATTATAATTAATTGTTTCTCTGTACGTATCCTACTCTAAGCTATAAGTTCCTTGAGGCCAGGGGCTGTGTCTTATTCCCTAACCCCAACCCTCAAATTGTGTCTGGTACATAGTAGGAACTCAACAAACGTCTGTTGAATAAAAGAAACATTCCTATAGCTATAATCATAACCGCTTGTTAATTGGACAGTCATTCAGAAGGAACAAGCCATTTTCCCTTAGACATCAAAAGGCTAACAATTCAGAAAGACCTCTCTGCCTCAATGCCATCGTTAAGCAAAGGGGGTGTTTGCAGGGGATTTTTCTGGGCTCAGGGCCTGGGAAAGAAGAGTGAAGGATTCAATACAATGTATATTTATTGACCTGCTACTGCCCAAGGCCTCTGCTTTCATTCAATAAACCCTATTGGGAGCCAGTGTTCCAGGAACTCGTGAGGACCAATGAAAAAAACGTGAAGAGCCATTGACTGCTCTTAAGGAGCTCCCAGTATCTTAGGGAAGGAGGACCGAAGTACACAAGCGCTAATCAGACAAGACAAAGAGAAATAAGTGCTACGAGAAGAAAGATGAAAACATGACCCAGAGTCCTGCTTCTGAAATGATCTCGAAACTCTCGGGATAAGAGATCGGCGAAACAGTAAGAACAACGATATTGGTGGGGGTTGTAATTACAGAGCATTTTGACAGGATGTGGATTCTCATCTACCATGAAGCATGAAACAATTCCTCGTTTCGTAGAGGAGGAAACCAAGGCTCACGGAGGGACAGTGACCTGGCCCTGATCTCCCAGCCAGGGGGTGGCCAAGCTTGGACCTCTGCCACTGCTTTTCCTCATTTATCTCCGAGGAATTGGTGTGAGGTGCTGGTTCACAGTAGACTCACCTCTTTCTCCCAAAGTCTGACTCAGTTGGCCTGGGGTCACTGTGTTTCAAAAGCTCCCAGATACTAATGAGAACCATTGTGTATTAATCATATATTTTATTCTGTCTTTTTGATGCTTTGCTATCTTGGGAACTTGCAGACCCTGGAGGGACTGCTCTCCCAAGGTTAACCAATTCCTAGCGATGGTAAACAACTCCCCTGTGAGCGGGCCTTTCATGTGCAAACCAGCCAACCCAGAGCCCAGCCCCCGCCGGCTCCTCCATGGGGCTCCCTCACTCCGGGCCACTGTCCCCCTGCCCTCATCAGCCAGGGCAGGTACCAGACAACCAGGGATGGGCCCTGTGCCCCTGAGCCCGCTGGAATGATCCAAAACAGCCGATCCTAAGCCTGCCCACCCTGCCTCACCTGTTTCTTTCCTAGACAATAACGATAAAGGCCTTTGCTACGTTTTCCCCTTCTCCCTCTGCCTCCTGAGCGGCCCTGGTGCTTCCCTGTGCTCCCCCATCCCCCCTTGGCGTTGGCGTGCCCCTTCTTTTGGGAACTGTGAGTATAAAAAACTGTCTCTCCAATAGCAGTTGTCTCTGGATCTGTTAGCCTTGCCATACCTAAATAATAGAAACATCTTCTATATTTTAAGAACGGAGATATAAGGAATGGAACCAATAAGGGCTTTGCAGATCCCCAGGAGTTGGGGATCACCCCATTGAGAGGTCTCTTTTTCCTCTTCCCCCCAAACAGAGTGGCTTCCCTGTTATCTAGTTTACAGAGTAACCTTTTCAAACATCATTCAGGTCATGGCTGTCTCTGGGTCGAGACACTGCCACGACTCCCCAGAACCACAGTTGTTATGGCCCCCTCGCCCTGTGGACCAGCTGACCTCGCCCTGGCACACTCTCTTCCACCAAACTGGCCTCTTTGCTGCTCCTGGAAGCCTCCAGGCAGGCTCCCTCTTTATAGCAGTTCCCTCTGCCTGGAACACTTTTCCCCAGATAATCCCCACAGCTAAGCCCTCCCTCCCTGCGGTCTTTGCTGAAATGCCATCTTCAGGGGGAGATACCCTTGAATATACGATGTAATTGATTATGCTTCCTGCTTTGCCTCTCCTCTCCTCCCCTCCCTATACCCTTCTGCGTGTCAGCTCCGCAGACCAGAACTTTGCTGGCTTCTTTGATATATTCCAAGGACTCAGGAAAGGGCCTGGCACAGAGAAGGCACTAAAATGATTTTCTGTTGAATGAATACATTTCCACCTAAGATTTTGTTGCACAAACTTCCTTAATTAAAAGAGTTGGCAAATGACTTGCCTAGATCTCTTTGACCATCTTCAGACTGAGAACCCCCTGGATCTGCAGGGCAGGGGTAAAGGGTATTTGTTAAAATGTCGAGGTAGGGGGCGGTCTTCTAGCCAGGACTTTGAGGATGGCCAAGAGAATGTCACTTCTGCTCTGGGCAAGATGGTGTCTCAGTTATAAATAGTAATAATCTTCGAACACCAACCAAAGGAAATGAAAGATCCTGGGGGGAAAATGTCATTATTTTGATGTAGGAAATCGAGCTGGTGACATCTCTGTTAGGGAGTAAATGAGTAGAAGAGGGAACACATGGAAATAATATTTTAGATTTTCAAAGAACCCTTGACAAGGTTCTGCACCAACATTTTTTTTTTTTTGCGGTATGCGGGCCTCTCACTGTTGTGGCCTCTCCCGTTGCGGAGCACAGGCTCCAGATGCGCAGGCTCAGCGGCCATGGCTCACGGGCCCAGCCGCTCCGCGGCATGTGGGATCTTCCCGGACCAGGGCACGAGCCCGCGTCCCTTGCATCGGCAGGCGGACCCCCAACCACTGCGCCACGAGGGAAGCCCCCAACATCTATTTTTAAACCTTTAGTTAGCGTAGGATGGGGTGGGCAGTGTGGGATGAGAAAGTGACTTAGAGACAGGGAGGAACGAACAGTAATGAAGAGACAGCTCTGGCAGGAACAGTGTCAACTGCTGGGACCCGGGCGAGGAGCCCTGGAAATGGTCCCTTGTGATGTTTTTACAAATGATCTGGAAGAAGACGTGCCCAGTGAAGTCAGCTCTCGGCACGTGACCTTGGACCTTCCTGGGTGGTAGAATGTCAGGCCAATGGAGTTGAACGGCGGGAGGTCTTCAGGGCTGAGTGCGTGGGCAGGGAAGTGGCAAATGAGCTTCAGTGGGGCAAACCCTGGTCATGCAGCCAGGGAAAAGTAACGTGGAGCTGTTAGCCAGGGCCCAGGGAAAGGTCCGGGCAGGCACTGTGCACTATTTCTGGAACACATCAGGCAAGACACAAACAGAATACTGGATCTTCCCAGGAGGGGAATCAGGTCGTTGAAGGACTGCTTCATGAAAGCCCTCATTTCCTGCCGTTCTCCCCCCGTGCCCTATCCACCTTTGCTGGGAGGTCCTTTTAACTTTCCTTGCCCCTCTTCCATAACTCCATGCTTTGCAATGTTGTGCTGCCCTCCACAGAGAGTATAACACCATCTTGTGAGTTCCTGGTACTCCTGTAATCCTGACGCAGATGCCTTGAGACCTCCCCCGACTATGGGTCCCCCTGTCACTGCTCAGAGTTAATCTTGCCTTCTCTGTGTTCATTCCATTCTCTGCTCAGACCCCTGTTGAAAGTGTGTAAAGATGATCTGCCGAACGTTGGCCTCTTGCAAGGTGAGCTCCTTAAAAGTGAGAAATGTTTTATATAGTAGGTGATCAGTGACTATTTATGGGGTGCACAAAAGGAGAGCAGACCTAATGCTGTGTATCTCAAGACAGACACATGGAGATGGGAGACGTCCCAAGTCAGCCACTCTGACCCTCGGGGTGGGGGGGGTGCACAGTAGGGAGGCAGGTCTCTTCAGCCTGGAAAGATGACAGCAAAAGTGGACGCCAGTAACACGTCGAAATCCTTGAAAAGTATAGAGGGCCCTGCTCACCAGATCACAGAATATTGGAAAGGGGAGGCAACTTGATGTTTAAGAAAATCTTAAAAAAATGTTTCACATAAAAGAAAGCTGCCTTAAATCTTTCTGGCTAACGAAGCATCCTATTTTTAAAAAATCAACTTTGTTTTGGTAAAATTTGCACACAATTAAATACATCCATTGTGACGGCACGGTTCAGTGAGTTTTGACAAATGTATACAACCATGTAACCTATCTGCTTTCTATTACTGTAGACTAGCTTGCCTGTTCTAGAACCTCATACGTATTTTTAGTGTCTTTCCACCAGCTGTGTGTTTTCGGGATTCATCCCTGCTGTTGCCTATATCAGTAGCTGCACCTTTTCCATCGCTGTATAGTATTTCATTGTGGGGCTACGATACAGTTTGTTTATCCATTTAGGTATTGAGGACATTTGAGTTGCTTCTAGTTTGGGTCTATTTTGCACAAAACTGCTGTAAACATTTGTGTCCATGTCTTTTTGTGGATAAGACACAGAGTTCATAAGTAAACTAAAAGAGACAGAATCCCACAGTTGGGAGGGAAAGTTGATAGGAATCTTAACTCTTGCCGGATCCAACCCTCTGCCTGCCGCTCTTCCTTCTCTCTCACATTCCTGAAATCCAGCTGCTTGGTCTTCACTTGCTCCACTGACAGGGAGCTCACTACCTCTCAAGGCAGCTTATTCAGTGTGGGGAGAGCTCCAATTGCTAGAAAGTCCTCCCTTAACCGAATTTCGACTCACCATTGGATAGGCCTCCCCCAATGGGTGCTGAAATTAAGTCCAATAACTTGTCCACACAGTCGGATACTTGAAAACAGCCACCAAATCCACGTCAAGTCCTCCCCATTTTAGTCTACATGTCCTTTGTTCTGCCAACATTTTCACTGGAGATTTATGGCTCTAGCTTGCGGCCATCCCTCTTCAGCTGCATCACCAAGAAATGAACACATTGCTGCAGCCGTGGCCAGGCTGACCCAGCTCTGGCCAGCTTGTCCCGCTCTCTGCACACTGCACTGACCCCACATTAGCCCAGGACCAACACCACATGTCGCACACCTCCCCCATAGTGCTCACAGGCACTCAGAGAACAGCCTGCGGCCACGTGTTGCTGTTAAACCATGTCCCCACCCTGTCCTCTCCAGTGGGGAGCAGATTTATGGAAACGATACACTTGAAACTACAAATAGCTTTGAAAATGATTCGGACAACTTCATGGCTGAGAGACTCATAATGGCTTATTATGGCAAACTGGGATGTTCTGTTGCACATTTCATGCTTTTCCAGCTGACAACAGGATAAATAACTGTGTTGGACTAGATGGTTTCTGAGGCCCCTTCCAGCTCTCAAATTCTGTGATTCTTGGTCCTCCCAGCAAACGTTCTTCGGTGCCACTGTTGGCCCCAGAATGAAGCCGACTGGGCCAGGAAGCTGACTCAGTTGTAATGGTTTTTGAAAGGAAAAGAAGGGAGAGGAAAGAGAAAAGATGCAGAGGTAGGAAAAAGCAGCATTACTAAAAATTCCAAACATCTCCCAGTGTGAGTTGGACAAATGCTGTCCGCCCCTCGTGTGGGAGGAGAGAGCTGCGGGTACCATCTCCACATTAAAACACAACTTATTTTCGTTTACTTATTATTTATTATAAAGAGAACTGTATTCAGTCTAGAATTCCTAGAATTTTTAATGAAAAAGTCACCTGTAATCCTATACAGGAATGACCACCATTAATATTTTGGGGCATTTTCTTCCAATCATTTTTTAGTATTTATCTGTCTTTACAGCCAGCCAGCCAGCCATCCAAAGTATACCCGTGTTTTCCACATTTAAAAAAAAGAAAGAAAAATGACATAAACAATTTCCCCCACTTATCCTGACCATTTTCCCATGTCATTAAATATTCTTTGAAAATATAGATCTAACAATTTCACAGTATCCCACGAAGTAGATAAGCCATAATGTGTAATAATTTCTACTTTCAGACATTTAGGGTGCTTCTGATTTTTTTTGCAAACAATGCCAAGATAAGCATTCTTTGTGCATGAATCTCAGCATTTTCAATTATTTTAAAGATATGTTTACTGGAATGTAATCTTGGGCCAAAGAATATGAACTCTCTCAAGGATTTTCATATACATGTATCACCAAAGTACTTTCCATAATCTCTAGGCGACCCTGCAGTCATGCACCTCCTTCATTTAATAACTTTTCAGAAGGATGGAGTTGATCAACTCTGAGCTTCACTTCCTAACTGAATAGAACACAGGAGAGTGAAAGGTGAAAACACATAATAAATGTCCCATTTGGGGCTGAGATGTCGAGGAGCACAGGTGGGCAATGATGTCCCTGAAGCAAGATTGTACCCGTAGCCGTGACACCTAGTCATTCACTGTATCAGTTTGCTAGGACTGCCATGACAAAACACCAGGTTGGGTGGCTTAGACAACAGAATTTAATCTTCTCACAGTTCTGGAGGCCAGGAGTCCAAGATCATGTTGGCAGGCTCCTTCCGAAGTCTCTCTCCTTGGCTTGCAGACGGCTGCCCACTTGCTAACCCTTCACAT
Organism: Phocoena phocoena; assembly: GCF_963924675.1. Classification (NCBI taxonomy): domain Eukaryota; kingdom Metazoa; phylum Chordata; class Mammalia; order Artiodactyla; family Phocoenidae; genus Phocoena; species Phocoena phocoena. The sequence goes on from NC_089233.1 coordinate 2,341,088, forward strand.
GGTCTTCCTTCTGTGTGTGCATGCCAGGTTTCTCTTTGTGTGTCCAAATTTCCACTTCTTATAAGGACACCAGTCAGATTGGAATAGGGCCTGCCCTAATGACCTCATTTTAACTTAATTACCTCTTTAAAAGCCTTATTCTCAAGTATGGTCGCATTCTAAGGTACTGGATTTTACGGCTTCATGTATGAATTTTGGCGGGACACATAATGCCTAGTAGTAGAAGGAATGGTTGATGTGGAGGGCTGTGTATTTCTAACTTGAAGCACAGCTTTCTGAGGCAGGACTTCTGACCCTGCAAAGTACCTGTTTTCCAAGTATCTCCCAGAGTCCTCAGGGATTATCTCTGGCAGACTGTATTGTCCCAAATGGCTACAACAGTATTTCCCATCTTGCCTACTCTTCTGCAATGTGACTCCCCCCCCACCCCCCGCCGCCACCGCCATTAAGAGGGAGCGTCAGAGGGAAGAGATATGGGAACATATGTATATGTATAACTGATTCACTTTGTTATAAAGCAGAAACTAACACACCATTGTAAAGCAATTATACTCCAATAAAGATGTTAAAAAAAAAAAGAGGGAGCGTCTAATTCCCTCTCCTCTTGAATCTGGACCGGGCTTAGTGAATCTCAAGCAATAGAGTGCAAGGGAAGTGATGCTGCATGCCTTCCAAGGCTAGGTCATAAGAGGTCATGCAGCTTCCAGACACATGCTCTCAGATGCTCCCTCTAGGAATCCAGCTGCCAGGTTGTGAGGAAGCCCACGTCCTATGGAGGAGCCACATGTATGCAGTCTGGTTAACAGTCCCAACAGAGCACAGCCTGCACGTAATCCCGACTCAGGTACCAGACGTCGAGTGAAGAAGTTCCAGATGATTCCAGTCCCCAGCCATTTCCCGGCTGTACCCTGATTAACTTCCTCACTCTCAGAACCTGTGAGCAAAGTGATTTTTTTATACCACATTTTGGGACAATGACACTGAAGCCTAAAGAGGGACTGTGACATATTCGAAGTTATTCCACTGGTAAATGATGGAACTCGACTAAAATCCAGCCTTCAGTCCAGAGCTCCTTCCGCTATTTACTCTTTAACAAATGTTTATTGTTTACGTGAACCACACACACCTTGGGGCACCAGGGAGAGAAAACAGTGACACTTGCATAGAGCTCCCGAGTGCAGAACAAGGACCAGCAGATGGACATCACAGAAAGGCTGATTACAATTCAGTGCAAGTGAGACTAGTAGCCAGAGCTTTCTCCAAATGGAATGATCCTGTGGGTTGACAGAGAGGCACTGAGTCCCTTGGGCAGACGACTGGACTTAATATGTGTTAAGGTCAGTTCCAACTCTCCCATTCAGCTCTGAGATTCCATCACTTCCATGCCTTTTTCCCAGAGGGATTTAAGAGCTTTCTTTTATTTGACTTAAAACTTCCTCTTTTAAACAAGATGCCCTTTAAGGTCCCCTCTAATCAGTTTTCATGATGCTGTCTGTACAGTATTTGTTCTGCCTGCCCCCAAAGCAGGAGGCAGCATCAGGACATAGGTTCAAATCCCACATCTGGGATTTGAACCCGGCTGGGTACCCCGGGGCAAATGATTTAAGATTACTTGGCCTCAGTAAAGTGCAGAAACACATTTCCTATCACACAGGGATTGTGGATTAAATATAGTGCTTATGTGAAAACCAGGTGGAAAGATGTCTATTGAATCTGTTGCTAAAGTCTCTCCCTTTCTCCAAAGTAAATATCTCAAAATTCCTACACTCTGTACTCTCAAAGTTGGCCAATTCCCCTCCTCTTTCCATCCCTAAAATAACTAGGTCCCCTGTTGAAGAGAGTGATGAGAGAGAGAGAGAGAGAGAGAGAGAGAGAGAGAGAAGATATCAACTGTATCTTCCTTAACTTTCTCCAACTGCTCACCAAGTAGGCTGTGCCCACTGCCCCTGTCCCCAGCCTCCCTTTACAGTGGAGTGGTGGATGGCCCTTCCCTGTATAAGATCAAACCTTCGCTTGCCAGGACATTCCCAGGGATCTTCAGGACCCTGAGCTATTGATTACCACTCCTTCCTCCTGGGTCTCCCTTTCTACAGAAAAGAAACTTCCCCCAAGCCCAAATCTTCTTGCCATCTTCTGCTGGCACCTTCGCACTAAACCCTTCGAAAATGTCACCTCCATCCTCCACTCACTCCTCTACCACCTGGGGCTGGCACGGGCTCCCAATGAAACTGCTGTCACAGGTCTGGGAGAACATCCTTGTCACTAAATCCAGGGATCACTTTTCAGTCCTGAGCTTCTGGACACTCAGTCGTCTTTGCCATTGTTGATTCCATGAAGTCACCCGTCTCCCCGTCACTCGGACACCACCAACTTCTCCTGCCTTTCCCGCTACCTCTGTTCCCTCCTTCTCAGTTTTACCCCCCAAATCCACATGCCTAGTGATCGTATCTGTGTGAAGATGTCCCACAGGCATCTCGTATCTAACAGATTCAGAATTGAATCAGGTGTTCCTCCCACCTTCATCCCTGCAATTCTGTTCCTCCACCTGTGTTCGTCACTGTCTTAAGAAACAAAAGGCTGTTTTTCTAGCTGCCCAAGCCAGAAAACAGGTGTCATCTTTGACACCTCCCTTTCCCAAGTACGGATCCTACCTTCTAAATAGTTCCTTTATCTGCCTCTTCTCCCCCATTCCAACTGTCACTGTCACTTCCTATTTCAATTGTTGCAACTGTCTCCTTGCAGGTCTCCTGGCTTCCAATCTTGCCCCACTCCAATCCAACCCACCGCCTGAATGATATTTCTAAAAATGTATCTGATTATGTAGTTGCCTGTTACAAACCTTCAGTAGATGTTCGTTGTTCTCATGCTGAAGTTCACACTCTGGGCTTCTGCACGTGGTGCTCCCTCTGCCTGGAACCCCCTTCCTTCTTCTCCTCGCTGTTGATTCAATTCCCACTTCTCCTTCAGGTCTACATTTAGACTTGCCTTCCCCTGGAAAATTTTCCCTGATTCTCCAAGGTGGTGAGATCTTCTTTTCTCAGCTGTTCACGTAAGTGCTTTCGCTTATCATACAATTATTGTAATTGTTTGTTTCTCTCTTGCCTAGCACTGGGGCTGGCACAAATCAGGAATTTAATAAATACTTTTTGAGAAGAATGGATGGAATTACTTTCCAGTGGGTCTCGAACTTGAGCGTGCACCAGCATCACCTGGAGAGCTTGTGAAAACACAGCCTGCTGGGCTCACCCCCAGAGATTCTGATTGGAGTTTGATCCTGTAGTCTGGGGTGATGCCCCAGAATTTGCATTTCCAACCAGGTGATGATAATGATGCTGGTTTGGGACCACACATTAAGAACTTCTGCTTCATACAATTTAAAGCAGTCTGAAAAGTGAAGGACAATTACTCTTAAAGAAGGCTTGTAGAAGTTTTTGGAGGCTTGGTAAATTTCTGGTACCTCTCTTTGCTGCTTTCTTTCTTTTTTTTTTTTTTTTCCGGTACGCGGGCCTCTCACTGTTGTGGCCTCTCCCGTTGCAGAGCACAGGCTCCGGACGCGCAGGCTCAGCGGCCATGGCTCACGGGCCCAGCCGCTCCGCGGCATGTGGGATCTTCCCGGACGGGGACACGAAGCCGTGTCCCCTGCATCGGCAGGCGGACTCTCAACCACTGCGCCACCAGGGAAACCCATTGCTGCTTTCTTGATAGGGGCATTTCATGAGAGAGTTTAGTCTTTGAACAGATTCCCAGGAAACTGGGTAGGCTCTAAGGTAACCAAAGCACACGCCCTGTAGGGATCAAAGGCAGCACCTGGTGGTTTGTTAATGGGTTGCTAGGCAACGGAACAAAGGTGAGGGTGAGGGTAGGATGAGCAGGTGGTGGGGATTTTCCAGTGATACTAAGACATTCAGAGGGTGTCTATCAGAAGACCGTGGAAACCAGATGTAAGGAATCCCCTTGATCTTTGCCTTGATTTGCACGTGGATGGGCACGGTATCCCCTTGCAGAGAAGTTCGTGCTGTATGTTACAGCCTCTAATAGGATCGGGGAATATTTTTCTCAGAAGAGCCACTGAGAACCCATGAGGGACATTTCTTAATGAATGATAGGAAAGAAATGACTTGGGCTCATCACCTTCTGCTTTTTAAAAATAAGCGCTTTATTTATTATGAACTATATATTCACATTGGAAAAATTTTAAAGTAGAGAAGATCATATAATTCCATAACCCCTAAAGGAAACTTATTAAAGTTTGGCATTCATCCTTTCAGAAAAAAATAAAATGAACATAAAAGGGATTATTCTATTTATACTTGTTTTAGAACCTTGTAAGAGAACACTTAACTGAATACTGTGGACATTTCTGTACTGATACTTTCCTTCATGTTTTTAACAGTCACGTGGGATTTTATTGTCTGGGTGCACTGTATTGTACTTAACCTTCCTGGGTGGGGATTAGGTTGCTTTCCAGTTTTGCTGTTATTAACAATGCTGCAATGGACAACCTTAGACACACACTTGTGCATTTGTGAGGTGGAATGTCTGGACCAAAGACAATTCTTATTTAAAGTTTAGCTACAGATTGCAGGGTTCTCTCCAGAAAGGCTGTCTAATTTATATTTCCACCCATAACATGAGTACCTATTTTCACATACCTTCACCAACACTTGCCGTTATCAGTCCTTTAACATTGTTATAAGTCCTATTACTCAAATTTTTCACTTCTTTGGGCACTCTTCAAACATTGATTTTCACTTTGTATTTCTCCCAGACTTGCCGGTTCATGTGCTTTGCCCGACTTTGTATTACGAATTGTTCATCAATTTTTCATACTGACTTATAAAAGCCATTTGTATAGAGTTTGTTGTTTGTTTCCCTTGACTTTTTTTTTCACGGTGCCTGAGTGTTTTTTGGTTTTTAATTTGTATACAGTTGAGGTTATTAATGTTCTAGGAAGATGCATATTCTCCTTTTAAAATAAAAAGTAAAATTATAATACCATCTTTAAAAAAAGCTTCCCTTTTATTTCATGGCCCATTATGGGCAAAAGAAGAAGGAAGAGAAAGGACAGAGGAAGCAAAGAAGGAATATAGGAAGATAAAGAGAGCCGTATTCATCATGTTTATTGAATTCCCAAGAGACAGGGAGTGATTCTCAAACTTTAATTTACATGTGAATCACTTGGAGATCTTGTTAAACTGTAGATTCTGATGCAGTAGGCCCAGGAAGGGACTGAGATTTTGCATTTCTCACCAGCTCCCAGGTGAGGCTGATGGACCATGGACCACACCTGGAGGAGCTTTTATTTATGAAGACTGGAAAACATCGGCCAGTCTCAGTGAGCAGTCCTAACTCCACTTAAATTATCATTTGTTTTGAAAACCTCTTCTCTAAGCAAGCAGGGGAAACCCTAACTTCTTCTTCTGGAAAATAGTAAACCACTATAGCTCATTTTTGAAAGAAAAATGACTGCTTTCATGGAGTAACATGCCTCCACTTCATGGTCCTTTAAAATACGTATACGGCTGAAGATTTTTAAACATGTATAAAATGTTCACTTCTTGAGACCTTCTTGTTGGGCTGGATAAAATTAAACTGAGAAGTTAATTGGCCCTTTTGGGCAGAAATATTCCAGCTCTGTGCTGGCTACCTCCTCTCCCCAGCATTAAAAAGGGGTTTCTCTGTATTATTTTTTTGAGAAAGAATACCTACAGTCCACACATACTCCCTAAGACAGTAACCTAATGGGTCATGTAAGAGGCAACACCATCTGGTGTGGAAGAAGTCTTAGAATGCACTCAGGAGAGCTGGATTCCTGCTCTGGCTTTATCACAGCTACTTTGCATCTATTAAACTTCCCTGGCTTGGTTCCTTCAACTGTAAAATGAGACACCATTAGAGCCTCACTTACCCAAGATGATACTGGAATAAAAAATTTCGCAGAGGTGTCTCCAGACCTTTCGGAGTAATGGTGATGTCAATGCTTCTCTGACAACCTACAGCATACTGGCTTGGCTTTCCAATTTCCAAGCAAGTTTCCATAAAGGTTTCTCTGAACAGCAAAATCAATCCCAGCAAAAGAGGCTCTGGGCATTTTTTGAGTGTCCTGATATCAAGAAGTTGCCTGAGCCATATTCATGCCTATGCTGTAAGGGTATGTGGGCATGGGTTGCCATTTGCCAGGAAAGTAATGGGCATATATTTCTAGATGAAAGGAAAAGGTTAAATGTGGACTGGACTCAACTGGTGGGCATAGCAAGGGTAGTTTGCTTCATAACAAGGTGGTATGAGGAAAGGGAAACTAGCATTTATGAAGTGTGAATTCCCTCACTCCTTTGCAACTACCCTGTGAGGTGGGAATTATTCCTAATTTTTTACAGGAACATAGAGCCAGCAATTTGCCCAGATTTCACGACTAGAAAGAGTGGAGCTAAGATGTCAAAACCCTCATCCGCCCCACTGGTGCCTCACCCCCATCTCTGACCAAAGCAGAGGTGCTCAGCAGTGAAGCCACTTCACCCCTTTGTCCTGTTCCCCCCACTGCACGTGGGACAGCCCCTTTCATACAGCAGGGGTGGGGTGGGGGTGAGTGTGATGCTACCGCACAGGGCTGGCCCACAGGAGGGTTCAACACACGGTAGGCATGGCTCATTTCCCCCTCTAGACTCGCATATAACCCTGCGAGTCAGAAGAGGCCAAGGGCTGCTGCCGGGGAAACTGCAAGACCCCTTCCCCCGCCCCCTCGTCCACGTGTCCTTAGGACACCACTGGCCCACAGGGCTCTGCTGTGCTGTTGGAGTTGGTGCGATACGGTCCCAGAGAATACGCTGGCTTTGGGTTGCCTGTCACTTCCCACCCTCCTGGCATGGTGTGGGAAGCAGGCAGAGGGCAGGCCCTGGGGTCAGATCCAGTTCAGAATCCACCTCCTCCAACCGGCTGCTGTCTTCGGTCCTCAGTTTCCCCATCTTTCCTTTATAGGGTCATTGTTCAGACTTAGCAGAGGTTGGGTAGCGCACAGTAGGTGCTCTGGAAGCGGGAGCTAGCTCCCACTCAGGAACCTCGGGCCACAGTGACCCGCCGTCCACTCTTCCGCCTAGGGCAATAAATGGAGTAACAGCAAACCGGCACCCAGTGCTTCCTGGGGAGACAGCGCTGAGCGAGGCGCACGCCCTGACCCGCTGCCATCACCACTTAGTGATCTCACTCAATTATCACACGCCCCAGGGTCAGACTGTGTGTCACCTTCCAGGCCCTCCTCCCACAAAAATGCTGGCCTCCCAGCCTCCAGAGCGCTTAGTTCACTCCATAAACTCCGCTAATGCTTACCACATGCTGCTGAGCTCCAGCGACCGCGCCCACTGCCCTTCGCGGAGGCCCCAGGCCCTGCGCCAGGAGACTCTTCCCACCGGGAGATCCACCTCCTAGAAGACCCTCCCCCAGGAGATCCTCCCCCTAGAAGAACCTTCCCCTAGGGGACACCCCCCAGGAGACCCCCCCCATGAGACCCTCCCCCTAGGGGACGCTTCCCCTAGTGGACTCATCCCCTAGGGGACCGGCCCACCCCACGGTATGAAGCGGCCGGCGCTGTGCCCCCCGCAGGCCACCCATGACCTTGGACGCCCCTACAAAGCCTGCGTCCACTCCTCTCAACAGGCTGCGTATCTGCACCCACAGGTGCCTTTTGTTGTTGGGAATTGAAAACCCGATCAGGCGTGTTTCTCGTTTGCAATCCCCGCAACTTGGCGCATAGCCACGCGAACACGGAGCCCGCCGGTGGGAGGGGCGGCCCCCGCGGGCGGCGGGGAGGGCGGGCCAGGGCGCCGGGAGGGGCGCGCCCAGTTGTCCCCGCCCGCAGCCTGCAGTCCGCCGGGCCCTCGGCCGCACGTGCGAGCCCACCTGCGCGCTGGCACTGCTGGGCGGGGCGAGGCCGGAGCCGCCCCAGCGGGAGCCGCTAGGGGCTCGCGTGCCGAGCCGGCGCTGGCCTGCAGTGCCCGCCGCACGTCCCTAGGGGGCGCAGCCGGCGCGGGAAGCCGCCCGAGTCGAGGCCGGGGCCCGGCGCGAAATTCCAGGCGGGCGGGCGCGGCGAGTTTGAAAACAGTCGAGGGCGTGGGGGCGGGACGTGGGGGGCCCGCTAGCCCCCTCCCCTCGGCCAATCAGCGGCGGCGGCGGGCGCGGGCGGGCGGCGCGTGCGGCTGGGCTGTGAATGGGGCGCGGCGGCGGCGGGCGAGCGGCGGCGCGCGGGCGGGAGGGTGCACTTTCTCCTCCGCGCGCGGCGGGGGCGGCGGCGTCTCCTCAGCGCCCGCCCGGACCTTCTTGAGACGCGGCGCGGCCAGGGCACTCCGGCCGTGGGGGTGGCGTGACAGGTTGTCATCTCCCCGCTGACAACTTCTCCCCAGCCGCTCCCCTCAGCGCCCGGCGCCCCTCGTATTTGGCCGCCCGGCCGGGAGGCCACCGCCCGCCGTCCCACTCACGGGGCCCGAGGCCGGGGCCGGGGGCGGCGGCTCCTCGGCATGGCCGGGGGCGTGCGGCTGGCGGCCGGCGGCGGCGCGGCGGGCTCGGGGCGGCCGCGGGGGTCCCTGCCTGGCCCCGAGCGGCGGTGGCGGCGGTCCCGGGGAGCCCGCTCGGCGCCCGGGAGCCCCGGCGAGGACGAGGGGCAGCGCGCCGGGAGGCCAGCGACAAAGTTGAGCACGGGCCGGCGGCGCGGGTGGTGGGCGCTCGCGGCGCTGCAGCTGCACTTGCTCCGGGCGCTGGCTCAAGGTAGGCGCGGGCCGGGGAGCGGGGCGGACCGGGGCCGGGAGCTGGGCGGACGCGGGCCGGGGAGCGGGGCGGACGCGGGGAGGCGCGCCCGAGTGCCGCTCGCGGGACCTGAGTGGAGCCGGGCGCCGAGCCTCCGACTTGGGAGCCCGCCGCGCCTCTGCGGGCTCGGTGGCTGACTCTCGTCGGGTTCCAGGTGCCGGGCACCTGGAGCCGGTGTCTCAGACCCCGCGTCTCTCCGGTCCGGTGCCTGACCCCAGGGGGAGCCCGGCCGTTGCTAGAGCAGAACTTTGGGTGCCCGCGGCCTCTCCCCTAGGCTTTGCCCTCCGCCCCCTGTGGTTTCTGTTGCGTCGGTGCTGGTCTCTGAGTGGGTGCTGCCCCTCTGCCGGTGCCAAATGGCCGTTTGAAAAGGGAGGTGGCGTCTCTCCCGAGCCGAGCTGTCCCCGAAATCTGGGTTCTTTTAACGACCCGGTACGTACCCCCTGCCTCTGAGCATACCTCCTCGCTGAAGTTTGCTTGTCTGGAAAGAATAAAGGTGAAAGCAAGCGGCGAAAAGGTGGAAGTAGCTAGCTAGCTCCACGCGTCCTTTTGGTGTGGTCTTTTAAGATGCGTGTACCTGCGTGGGCAGCTTCAGGGGAATTGGCTTTGGTGGTATTTAGTGTCGTGGGATATGGAAGGAGACAGGTGGACGGCAGATGGGAGCCCTAAACTTAAATTACCCGTGTTCAGTGTCCAGGGAAGGTGATGTGTGTGTAGCGACGGATAATGATTTAAGTGGAATCACATCTTAAAGGTCTGAGCTCAAAACTGTCATCGATAGTTTAACAGTTAACTCATCCTTTTGTTTAGGGTTAACCTAATCGATGTGCACTGAGGTCCTCCCCGCCCTCTCCCTAAGTGCCCGCTTTCATGTTTTGCTACATGGAAACAAATTGCCACGTTTCTGGTTAATTTAACTCTCCTCCATTACTTGGAAAATTTTCGTTTCGCTTATTTGTGCATTTTTGCTTACTGACAGACTTTGGTAGAAAAGCATTAAGTCGTTTTGTAAAATGGGATCTGTAGATTGCCAGAGAAGCCAGGTTCAAGTGAAGAAATCTAAATCACTTAGGGGATGACCTTTAAGATAGAAAAGGGTGTTTATTAAGTTTTCCTGTTTTTTTTTCTAAAACAGTGACTTGCACTTTGCAATAAGCCCTGTACATTTATACATCTAAAGATTAGTGCACAAATTCAAATGGTGGGGAAAAAATCTGGCTTTGTTTTGAAGTATATGATGCAGATTTCAACTTTTTATCAGTTTGAAGGCTGTCCGGCTTGTTGCTTTTTACAATTGTAGTGTTAATGAAAATTAATTTTAAAAAAGTACGAAGGCAACAAACTTTGTTAGGCAGGAGTATTTTATTCCTTGTTACCAGTATAAAGCATGGGTACCTGTTTTACATGGGTTACAGAGTGAACAGATCTCTTAGTGTAAAATTTCAAATAGGTTGTAACAAGTTCTAAATTCATTGACAGGTTTCTGTTCTCTGTGCTCTGTGAAATGCATAATATATCCATCACTTTTTATATTATATTGAAAATTCATATTACAGGGGAGATGTCACTATTTGACAAAAGCTCATGTATCTTGAAAATGAAAATTCTGGTGCTGCTATAGAGATTTCTGACAGGATGATGAGTTGGTCATATGCATAGGGAAGTATTCTCTTGAATCTTAACTAGATAAAGTGTAACGTTCTAAATGGAATACCTACCACTTGGTTGGAACTGGTCATAAGTAAGTACTATATCACTATGTAGCTAGGTGAAGCAATTCCTAATTTCTCTTTTAAGTGTTTCCTTCTAATGGCGTTTCATGTGGCGAGGCTTGGTCATGATATCTTGGGAGAAAATAAGTGCAATATTAACCAGTAAAAGTTACATAGAGTTACATAGCCCCAGTTATAAGCAGAGTGCGTGATTGACCATTATGTGAAACAGGTTCACGTCTTCCCAATGTAACTTTAATAGTCCTGGGGTTTCTTTCTACCTGGTAATAGGAATTTGAATTATATACTCTGCTTATTAGTGTGTTTGTAACTTTTCTAGATGGCTTTCTAATTGTGAAAGGCAGGTGGCAATGCATGCTTTCGGTATGTTGTCCACTAGGAGCCAGACGTGAGTGTTATAGAAGGTGCCTTTTGAGGCGGAGGATGGCAGGGTTGCAAGTGTCATGTGTGTGAGGCCTGTGGTGCCTTAGCTTTACTGCTGGACCTTTACATGTGTATTGATTCTGGTAATGTTCAGTACAGCCTCATGTTAAGGTTGTATTCATCAGGTGCAGAGGGGTAGGAACGCTCTCAGTTACTGCTTGGGGTGGTTCATAGTTCTTAGTTTCTCCTTTGGAGTTATTTCTAGCCACTTGGAACCGTGGTTCTCCAACTTCGGTGTGTATCAGAATTACCTGGGGAATTGGGGGCACCTGTGCAGGGCCAGGTCCCTTTGTTCTTCAGTGAGCCACGTGGAAGACACCAGCTTGCTTCCAGGTGATTCTGATACACACCAGAGTTGGAGAACTACCAGCTTGGATTGCCTGGATTGTCCTCATTCCCTTCACCTGCGCATTTCCTGGGCCCTCTCTTTCCCAGTGTTTCTCAAACATATTTGCGCATTCGAATCACCTGGGAGCTCTAAACAATAGCGAAGCTTGGATCTCATTCCCAGAATTTGTTTTAATTGACTTGCGGTTTGACCTGGGCATCAGGAGATTTAAAAACTCCTCAGGTGGTTCCAGTGTTCAGCCAAGTTTGAGAACCATTGCTGTAATCCTTTTTACGGAAGATCACACGACTTGATTTTTCTTTTAACCTTGTTTCTGGCTGGTCTTGTGGTTCTATAGTGTGTGTACCTCCCCCCACCCCCAATTCCAGTGAGCTGTCTGCACTTTGAGCTGATTTTCACTTGTTCCATGTTCATGATCTCAAACTTTGAAATTTCTTCCAGACTTAACTAGCTTTTCAGTCGCTCCTATTTATTCCTACTGACATTGTTGAGCTCCTGCTTTGTGCTAGTCTGGGGTTTGCATCAGCATCGCCAGTGCGGTTTAAAAATACACTCATCTGGGCTCTACCTCCAACCTGGAGGTCTTTGGAGGGAGAATTTGTGCATTTAAAAACTCCACACGTGATTCTCGTATCTTCGTGTTACAGTTTTATCCTTGTTGGCCAATCCCATAATCTCACCAAATTCTCTGTCATCCTTAGCCTGACTTGCTGTGACCTGGACTCCTACCTGGATCCCTCTTCTTGTGCCGATCTCAGCCTTGAGTAAGCTCTACTAATTGGGCTTCTCTGCCACTGGTTTGCTGGAGAAATCTCAAAACAGTGCTAATTGGGTTCAGTACAAATCTAGCTTCCTTTTGGGCCCTTGTTGCTTCCCATTCTCCCTGAAGTGGTTTGTTTCCCCTGTTCCTCTTACCCCTAGACCCCCTTCTCCTCACATCTTTGTAATTTGAGTTTCAAGTGGAACTTGAGCTCCAGGCTGGCAGCTTCACTAGAGAGTCTTCATAGAGAGTACTACACTTAGTAAGTGTGCAGGTGCTTGCTGATTAAATTTTATTAGACCACTCCATGTTTAACAGATGGCAACTGGCCACTTGGTTGGTAACCGTCTTGTAAATCTGACAATAAGCGATTATCACCCTCTCTGCGGTCTTACGTATGGCCACCTGTACCTCACCTTTACTGAGCCCTTATTATGTGCCACGCACTAAGTGCGTTACAGGTAGGCTCATTTACTCGTCACAACAACCCCTGAGAGGCAAGTAGCATTTTGTCTGTGAGGAAACTGAGGTACTGAACTGTTAACTGATTTGCTTGAGGCCTCAGGCCTAGTGGTGGAAGCAGATTGGAAAGCAGGCTACCTAATCCACAGTTTATGCTCATAACCAGTGGGCTGGAGTGTCTCCCATGCAGCCTGTGGCTTTATATGGGGAGGGAGAGCAATCTGATCAACACCAGAGGGAAGATGGCGGCTGATGTTTTCCAAATGCTGTATTGAGTTACATGGCCTCAAGGTTCGGGTCACCTAATTTACTGTTACCGTAAAACAATAAAAATTAGGTTAAACAATTTGGAAAATACAGGAGAATATGCATAGCCCCCTGCATATAACTATCCCTCTCCCATAAGAAAATGACTTGCCAGTTTGGTTTTTCTTTTTGAAGAATTTTTTTTTCTCGTAATGTAAATGTCAAATTGCAACTTAGAATGGGGTTGTGGCAGTCATTTGGCAGAGTTGAACTCCCCAGAACTGACTGCTAGGAGCATAGTGACCACGTGTTAGAAGAGCACTTGGAAAGTTCTTTTATCCTCACTCAAGTACATGCATAAGTCCTTTAAATGGAAATAGGTGGGGTTCATAAGGTACTGACCTTTTGTTAACATGCATTTTATCTAACGAGAGTTAAGTTTAGCTATATATTGGGATTATATCTAGCCAGGAAGTTTCCTTTGTCGTCAAATACTGGAGTAAAACAAAGTCACTCTGAAAAGTTAAGCAGGTGATGGAGTGGAATCAAACAAGATATCGTAGTTAAATTCTACCTCCCAGTTGCCTTTATAGTCTATCCTTTCTTAAGAGTCCTTGTATTTTTTTTTTTTTTTTTCTTCTTTTTTTGCGGTACGCGGGCCTCTCACTGTTGTGGCCTCTCCCGTTGTGGCGCACAGGCTCCGGACGCGCAGGCTCAGCGGCCATGGCTCACGGGCCCAGCCGCTCCGCGGCTTGTGGGATCTTCCTGGACCGGAGCACGAACCCGTGTCCCCTGCATCGGCAGGCGGGCTCTCGACCACTGCGCCACCAGGGAAGCCCCTGGAGTCCTTGTATTGTTTTTGTTGGGAGACTCAGGGCCTTCCTCCAGGTGTCCCTGAGGTCGGAGACCATAATGTCTGCTGACCAAATCTAGAAGATGGAACAGACACAGTGTGAAAACTCAGAAGCTGGATTTTGCCTAGGTCATGACTTACATTTCTGTAAGAAGTAAAAAAAAAAAAAAAAAAGCAGTTTTAAGAGTACACCATTTAAGTCCAATGAAAGTTGAGTAAAACTGAGGGTGGGGAATGAAAATCAGGGTGAAAGGTATAGTATAAAGGAGTTAAAGTAGAATTATCTTTAAAAAAAAAAAAAGTAAAGGTGTCGATGTAAGTTTTATGATCTGGTTAATACAGTAAGCGATGATAAGTGTTTACCTAATGTAACTGAGCATTTTAATACGTGTAGAGTCTCTTTCATTCTAATTAGTAATTTGACTTCATCAGTTCTATAAGGCATTTTCTTAAAATTTCTCCTCAATTTGTAAATCTCTTTTAATAAAACAGATTATAAATATTTGTACCTATGATCCCGAGAGAGAAGCTATTTCGCCATTTGGGACTACAGTGATGGCACCTCATGTCATCCTTTTGTAGTAACGCATAGAAATTAGTCTTATGTTTTTTAATGATTCCCTGAACTACAGAAGTCTGTCATAGTTTGATAGATACCTACCTGCCAGTTATTGATCCCATACCTGAGACCTGTTCTGGAGAAATACATTATTATTAGTCTCACAGCTTCATTATTTTAACACTATTCTTACCATATCCAAATACAAAAATTAAAAATGTAGGGGAGCACTGCTTCAGGAAGCTCTTGTTTCTCTGTTTGCTCTTCTAGTATTTAGGTGGTATGGCTTCTGGCAGGCAGCTTCTAAAGCCAGAGACTCACTGCCTTAGCCTGGCTCCGGGCGTCCCATCCCCAGGGTCTCCTGTAGGTGTTGTGGGAATGAGAATGTTTACAAAGCTTTTCTAGAAACAGGGATGAGGTGAATGGAAGAGGCATTGGGATAAGTGTTACTAGACCTGGTTTCGATTTTATTCTGTAACTAACTTGCAATATAAGCAGGTCTGTTAGCTTCTGAGCTGACTTTTCTCAACTGTAAAAGTTGGAGGTTAGACTAGATCTGCAAAATCGTTCTGCTCTGATTCTTTGATCTGTATTTTGTCGTATCCTTCTGCCCTTCACCAGACTCTGTGTCTTCTGTCTGGTGATTCGATAACTCCATGTGTCTTGGTTCTTAGAACCCGATTCTCTTCATTTTACCTTTACCGTGATATTTACAATGTCAAAAACAACGAAGATGCAGTCTAACATTTCTCCTTAGGGGCTGCCATCTTACACATGATATATTTACTCTAGCCTGAAAGTGGTTCATGCTCAAAATGTTAGGTTCTGTAAAATGAATTAGTGCCGTAATTTATCAGTGTAAGCCTGAAGTTTGGGGAAATAAATTTCTTTAAAATGCAAGATCCTTATTTATTTAAACGGCTGGAAGGGAAAGGGCAAGGCTAATTGAAATCTAGGAGGTACTTAATGCAGTGAGAAATTTTAGAAGATATGAAGTAGTGATATGAGAATGTTTATGTTTACAGGACAGTGACCATCAGTAATCGAAGAGATTAGTAGGTGGTGTTCTCTTGATGTTTCTGGACTCAACCTAATGTTATGTTGGTTAATTGTCTTCATTAGGGACTTTCAGTAAATCAGAAGGTCCTCAAAATTAACAAAGTAACTACACTTTAACAGGCTTAGCTGGCACTCTGTTGATATACAGACAATGTCTAGTGAAGATAGCAGCTATCAATTAAGTGATCCAATTTCTTGATAACAAATATGTCAGCCAGGTAAATCTATTAATTTACTGATCTTTGGAGATTAGCTTGTTGGACATGAGCTAAGACTGTAGTTTCTGCAGTGTTTTTGGGTTTGGTGTGTGTGTGCGCATGTGTGTGTTTAACTTTGGAGATGTGGACTTTAGAGAATTGGACTCCTGGGCCCATATTATTACATAGATAAATTTAGCCTTTGGTGCAATGTTTTGTTGCCTTTTCTCCCTTTCAGAACTCTGCTCTGTATTCTAGACATGATTCTTTATTGTGAGAGTTTTGGAAGCTCTCAAATATGTAAGCTTGATTTTTATGAAGATGAATGATCTCTCCAAGAAAGAGCACAGGCAGGGAACTAAAGAATGACTATGGCAACTGGAAGAGGAGTTTGGCTTCTCAGAGTGCCGTTAGTTGCCTTTATTAAGAATTTTACCAAACCAAGCAGGCTAGTAAGGAAGAAGTTAGATTTGGGGTAAGGCGGTATATCATAGCTTGTATCACATAGGTATAACCTATTCATATGTAGATAAGGATGGTTATATCCACAGGTGTCTGGGTTTTTCTTTTTTGTGTGATCCTTAATTTTGTGTGTGTATTTATGGTTTTGTGAAAGAGGGACTATTTTCAAAGTGAAGGTCTTCTTTCTTGCCTTCCCCCTAGGTGTTAAATGTGATGCAAAAAGAATAGGAGGTTTTAATTTTGTGGACTGAGCCCTTCTGCACAATGAGTGTCAGTGTTGTTTTAATACATGAACCACCAGATGGCAACAGAAAAAGTATTTATATAGGATGTAATCTCTAGTTTCCATAGCTATTTTTTTCCCCCTTCCATGGTACACTGCTTTTCAGCCCTTCATGCAATATATAAAATTCTTGTCTATGAGCAAGGTGAGTTTGTAATACCTTACAATGGAAATCACAACCAGGAAATAGAGTAGTGGTAAAGTATTACTAGAAAAAGACATTTTATTTACATGAGTGCATGTATAAACTGTTCCCAGAGGGAGTGGGTTTCCAAGGATGCAACTTTATGATTTATGTTATCGTACAGTTATGTTTTTACTACTAATTTTTAATTCAGCATTTAGCTCTACAGTAAGCTGTGATGATTTGCAGAACATAAAACATGGCTCTTACCCTCCAGCATTTTATGTAACACCTTTAAAAGGAGCAGATACATGAGTTTACAAACATTGAACATATTTATGTATTTTCTGGCCAAAGGTATTTTTACTTTATGTGGAATTTGTTTTATTTTTGCTGTGTAGGTATGTCCCCTTTTTCTAAGTGTCTTCTTGGCTCTTCTAAGGGTTTTATTTTCTCCCCCTTTGCTAAGACTCTCTTGGTTGCAAACTAGAAACTTAGTCTGAATAACGTTTTTTTTTTTAAAAAAATTTTTATTGGAGGCATCTTGGGGTATCAGTATAACAAGAAGAATACTTTGAAACTTGGCAGATGTAGGACTCAGCTCCATCTCAGGGGTAACTAGAGCCAAGTATTTGAAACCCCTCAGGTGCTGTCCTCTTTGTCATCATCTCTGCTTCTGTTCCTGTGTTGGGGTCCTTCTTGACTCTCACTGAAATTGCCTTTCTCTTGGTGACTAAAATGGGGCTATTGCCAGCCTTTATATTCCTATTGCTTCAGATCCTGAAATAAAGATTGACTTAAAGCTTTGGTTGTGAAATTTGTGAAATGGTCAGGTTTGCATTTTTAAAAAAAATTTTTAAGAGATGTTGGGGGTAGGAGTTTATTAATTAATTAATTTTTGCTGTGTTGGGTCTTCGTTTCTGTGCGAGGGCTTTCTCTAGTTGTGGCAAGCGGGGGCCACTCTTCATCGTGGCGCGCGGGCCTCTCACTGTCGCCGCCTCTTGTTGCGGAGCACGGGCTGCAGACGCGCAGGCTCAGTAGTTGTGGCTCACGGGCCTAGTTGCTCCGCGGCATGTGGGATCCTCCCAGACCAGGGCTCGAACCTGTGTCCCCTGCATTAGCAGGCAGATTCTCAACCACTGCGCCACCAGGGAAGCCCAGGTTTGCATTTTAAAAGCATTATCTTGAGAAGAAAAGAGCACTTTGATTGCAAAATCGAGAAGGGGATGGGAGAAGCCAGAATGACTGTAGACAAGTTAAACTGTGTCATCTGTTGAGAGAAAGTAGTAGCTTGAGCCAGGGTGGTAGGGTTGGAGGTGGAGAGAGGAGGGCGGATGGGTAGGGAGAGAGACAGGGGAAAAGATGGACAGGACTTGGCAGTAGGTTCTATATGGAGGGTGATTGAGAATATGTCACGGGTGGTATCCAGGCTTCTGACTTGCATGACTGGTTGATTAGGGGAATTCACTGAGGTCAGACCACCTCAGTTTGGGCAGCAAGATCATGATTTTGGGTTTGAATGTATTAATGTGAGGTACCTTTGAGGCATCCAGAGAGACCTGTCGAGAAGATGTTTGGGTACATGGGTTTTGCAATCTGGGCTTTTGGTATAAATACTTGTGGAGATAGTATGTTTAAGAGGATGGGCTTGGCATAAAATAAAACTGATTCACAAAAGCTAGCTGTGCTTCCTTGGGTGGGCTGCTTAATCTTCTTCAGGCATTATTTCTCATCCCTGAAGTATAATTGTACAATTTTACCTTCTTAATAATTATACCTACTTCATATAGCTATTCTGAGGATCAGTTCATACGATCGCAGATAAGGTATGTAGCACCTTACCAAGTACACAGTATGTAGCTAGTAAGTGTTAGGTGGTGGTATCGTTGTTTACACTTCTGTGAACAGGAATCGTGCCTCATTCATTTTGTCTTTTCTCGTAGTACTAGGTATTAATAAGCCACTAGGCCAGAAGGGGGAGTGCGAACAGTTGCTGTGTAGTCATGTTAATGTGGCAGCGACTTACTGGGTAAATTGAAGGAGGAAGACATGGATTGATGCGAGTGAATTTGATATGAGGACCAAGGAAAGGCCATTGGGTTTGTTGATAAGGTGGTAAATGTTGATCCTTTTCAGTATAATTTCACTAGAGTTGTAGGACTATAAAGCAGATTGAAGCTGATTAGAGAATGAATGGTCAGTGAGAAAATGGAGTCAACGGGCGTTTTTCTCTTACTGTTAAAATTCTCAAGAAAAGAACTGTGAAGGCATTTGAAGTGTGTAGTGACAAAATGATCTTGAAATACCTTGGGAATATTTTAAAAACAATTTAAAAACTGTTCCCGAGGCTGAAAAAAAATATGGGCTGTTGTCATCTGGCAAAATTGTGAGTAATCATCACGATTCTCTGAAGTGATCATTTCACAGTTTCCTATTCTGCAACTCCTGGAGCCGTCTAGTGACACTGCTGCCAGAACCGTTAAGAGAGGACTTCCACTCCCACCTGCTGCAGACGCATCGAAACTGCGGACGAAGTAGAACAAGGGAAAGCAAAAGTATTCCTGAGCCTGATAAACCAGGAAATCCCAGGTGCCACAGGTGAAAAGAGAATTCAAAGCGAGGCTGTAATTGGGAACTCAAGGCCTGTGGTGGTTTCAGATCTGAGTATAGGCCCCAAGGGCATGGACCTGAGGGTCTCATGGAGAAACAGGAGACGTGGTCTTAGGTCTGTGTAGAGAAGGAAGGTGGAGTTGGTGTCCTCCTGTACAAAATCTTGAAGCTGTCCCATCTGTGAAAAGAAGACTAGAAAAGCCTTGCCCACTGGTCTGAGGGGGTGCAAAGGAACGTGCTGTCCTCCTGGGACTGTGCATAATTAGGAATAAGAAAAGAGAAAAGCTGTGCCTCACACTGGTGGTAGGTTAAAAGTTTACACTTCTCCCAGTGCAACTAACCCTCAAGCCAAGAAGTTAGCATAAAATCTGGCCTAGAACTATGGGGGCCAGTGGAGCCCTCAGACGTAAGTGTACAACTGTCCTGCAGAGCAGATGAGCCTGGGGGCTCTCACAGAAGAAACAGCTCATGCTAAGGGTGGACTTGCAATAAAACATTGCAGCCGCATGAGGAAATGAATCACTGTGGAGGAGCTTTGGCAGATGTTGCAAATAGGAGAAAGGTGTTCCTGGGACATAGGACAGAAGTCATTTGGTTAAAATTACTAGAGATAAAAGGGGTAAGACTGCAATGAAAAAACACCACAGGTTGTAAAAACACATGGATTTGGAGAGGAACCAGATGGAATTTCTAGAAACCTCAAGCAAACTCAACAGACAGGTTAAACAGCTGAGTGGATATAAATGAAGAGAAAACTATTGATCTTTGAGGAGTTCTGAGGAAATTGCTTGTAATTCAGTACTGAGAGATAGAGGTGGAAAATGAGTGGATAAGACCCACTTTAGTATGAGAAAGTTCACCATTACCGATTTCTGTGAGCTTCCTGAAAGAGGAAATAGAGTGGGAGAGTTACTCTCCAAAGATATAATAGTTGACAGTTTTCCATCATAAACGCAAGGCTTGAGTTTTTAGGTCCAAGAAGCACAGTGAACCCAAGCAGGATAAATAAAAACAAATCCACACCTAGACACATGGTACATGAAACGTTGGAAACGAGACAGAAGCAACCCGAAGAAAGTCATTGTCTAAATATCTGGAAGACATTTTGTTGGTAGCAGAAGATGATAGAATAATATCTTAAATGCTTTGGGGGAGAAACAAACATCAGCCTGGCATTCTGTATCCATATGAAGTAATATTCAAGAGTAGAAGTGAAATGAAAGCTTTGTTGATAAAGACAAAGTTGATCGCTTGTAGACTTTTGCTGAAGGAACTACTAAAAGATGTATTTCAAGACGAAAGAAATTGAAAGTCGAAGGAAGGAGTGAAATACAAATAGTGAAGTGCAGACAGGGTTCAGAACCTAGGAGATCAGCTTAAACAGAATCCTAGTAGGGCTACAAGTAGGCAGGCCACGTTAGAGTCTGGGGATTTGGCTTAGCACTTGGGATCGCAAAGATGAAGGATTCAGGTAAAAGAAACTGAGCAATAGTAGATAATAACAAGATTCTTGCCAGATAGAACCAAATATCAAGACCTTCATGTTTAGCCAACACATTCCAAAATGACCTCCTTTACATTCCGAATTGGGGTCTTAGCTGTGGAAAAATAGGACTTGGATCTTAGCTATCAGAGATTCCGTGCACAAGGGTAAACTACGTTTAACAACATTTGAGGGAAAGCATACATATTGAGGGAGGACAGTGGTTAAGATACGAAAAAGTTCAGCGGATGAGGATAAATGGCAGATGAGAATGTAGACGTTTGCTGTTTTGTGTCAACTTGATATGATTGGCTAGTTGTTTTTGACCAACTCCTGGACTTTGAAAATTACTTACATCTAGTATCACAGTAGTATAGTTAGACAACAGTCATCTGCATCTCTAATTTTACTGTTCTCTGTGGGATCAAAAGTGTGAAATGTAAGTTGTGGTATGATTCTATTTAGATGGATACTTTGTAGCAATTTAAAATCTGCAGTTTAGCATTTTATTATCTGAAAATACAGCTTAAGACGGTTTTAAAAAACTACAGTTCTTTGCATTAAAACTTGCTCTTTCTTGGGCAAATAAACTGAATTTCATCATAGATACTATTGACAATAAAAAAAACATTAAAAAACCCCCCCCACAAACAGCCAAACCCCATTTGCCCTGTGACTTCTCCCAAATCAGCTATTGAGGAAACATTGGGAGTCTTAACCTGCTCTGACTCCCATTCCCCCCGTTTAGGGGACAAGTTGGTTTGGTTGGAGTCTCTGCCCTGTGTGTAAGAGTTAGCAGCAGGTGACACTGACCAAAATGGTGAGGATCTGAATTTTTCTGACATCTTTTCTAGTGGCTGATGTAGCACATGAGAAAACTACTGTACTATGCTGGTATTAAAAAGATGTTGTAGAAGTGGATCTAATTGACATGGAAGGCTGTTCAGAATATACTAGGTGAAAAATGAGGCTATAGCATGGTTTGTACAGTGTAATAGTGTGTCTTTATTGAGTGCTTCTCACGCATCAGGCACTGTGCTAGGGTCTTTCTATGCAGTATCCTATAATCTTGTGACAACCCTATTTTATAGATGAGGAAATTGTGGTACAGAGAGTTTAAGGTCACCTACTTAGTAAGTGGTGCAGCTGGGTTTTCAATGCAGTGCCGGCTGACTCCAGAGTCCCTGCTCTTGGTCCCTACACTGTGCTGCCCGTTGTGTGTGACGTGAGCACATGTGGTGGGAAATTTCTGACACAGGGTCATCCATATATAGGTCAATAGAAAAGGGTCTGGGAGGTGATGCACCAGGATGTTGGTAGCAGCCGTGTCGTGGTGACTTTTTTTCCTTTTCTCTAATTTCTGATTTTCTGTAATGGGCTTAGATTGCTTTTGAAAAGTGTAATAGATTAAAAAAGTAATGGGGATATAATTTTAAGTCAGAAATGGGTAAGGAATCACTGTTTTATAATATATGCAGCGAGTGCGGTTGAAGGAATAGACCAGCCTGCTTAAAGTGCTTATCTCTGCGTTATGGGAAATTTTTCTTTTTTTCCGAAAGTTCTAAGTTTCAAGCAACAAGCATTTATAACTTTTAAAAAATTGTGAAAGCAATTGTTATTTACCATAATGTGATATTAGTGGATTTTAGGAGGAATATGGTATTAAAGTAGTTTAGTGGTTCAGGCTGAGATTGCAATAATGGGGACTTGAGATTTTGGTGTGTTTTTTCTGTTTGAGGAAACTTAAATTACTGTTTTGGGCCTTATTTTGTTCATCTACTTGAAAAAGGCATGCAGTATCTAAAATACAGGCTCATCGTAAGAACAAAAACTCCTTTGAAAGGTGGGTTGATGAACACATTTGTACCATCGAGTTTTAGTTAGTGCTGTTTAATCTTTGTTTTATGATTCTGGTGTCACATTCTCCCAATAACAGCTCTGATATCACATAAATTTAATAAGTTCAAGTTTTAATGATATTATATACAAAAATTTTGAAGCATGTAGTTTATAAATGAAAATTAGTGATTTTAAATTTGTGTTTTAAATAAATTATGAATTATTAATAACTTTATATTAAATATAATGTAAATGCAAATTAGGAGAGTATTATGTATGAATGAATGCAATAGTGTACAAAAGGTGCCATTTTCTGAGAATGACCCTGGTACACAGCAGGGGCCCCCATTAGCCATTTCTCTGCTATGTCATCTCTTGACTTGTTTTCGTGGAATTCTACAAGTCTTGCAGCCTCAGAGCTTCTCTGGTTCTTGCTGATCCCGAAGTGTGGATGTTCAGCTTTTCCTCAAGTGTGTTTTCCAGTATGTCTCCCTTTTGCTTAAGCTAGCCAGACTAGCTTTTTCTTCGAGCAAACGACATCCAAACCTTTTAAAGTGGGAGGGCTTAATAAGCACTGCCAATAATTTTGAACTGTATTATAAATAATAAAAAATTGTAGAAGTTCCAAAAGTAAATATTTCAAGACAAGCAAAGAAACATATATTGATTCTGAATGGGAGTATTATTCTTTGAATTACAACAAAGGGGATTGGTCTCTGCGTGTATTGATGTTATTTTCATCTTACCACTTTCCAGACTGATTGGGAAGTGAGAATGCCTTTCCCTTACCTTGCTTAAGGTGCTTATGTGCCTTTGTCTTCTTTGCCCATTTCTATGGCTTGGCTTCGTTCTCTGGCTGTGCTTCCCAGGGCTCGTCAGGAGTGGGCTTGCCTCTGCCTATTCCTGTCTCTCTCGGCTTACTGTTTTTGAGTGGCCGTTCTTCCCTTCCTCACCAAGGTTTCCTACCTGCAGTCTCTCCTCCCATGTTCACCAGCATTACTTTCTATGGGTGGCAACATGTGTGGTCCACATTTAGGATGTGAGCAGTGTTAATAGGTACCCTTTCCTTGTGGAAACATCTAGAAAAGATGCTTTATTAAAATAGATGTGGCTTTGTGGTTCTTAAGCCTCTTTATTTTATTTAGCTTTGGTAAGCGGGGAGGCTTAAGGTATCCTTTCATGACAGGATTTTAGTCTACAGTTATATTTTATTATGTAGCACTTATTCTCTATGAAAAAATACATGAGTGGGTTAAAAAGTTGTATCATACCAAAGTATATGTATGAAAGGGATCTACTTTCCTGATCCCCATTCCCCTGGTCCTTTCTACTTGAGGTCATCACTGTTCGCTGTTTTGAGTCTTCTTTCAGTGATATGTGTAATGCAACCATATACGTATATCCTTTAGCTTTATACAGATGGTGGCCTACTGGTACATACTTTGGAGACTGGCCTCAGCATAGCTCTTTTTTCACTTAACGACGTATCTTAGATATCATTTTGTATTGGCAAGTACAGATATATCTCGTTTTTAAATACGTACATAGAAAATGTGCTTTTAAGCCATTGGCTGTGGTGTATTGGCATTATAACACGATGGTGTCTTGAGTCTTAGAGCTGGGTACAGATCCTGGCTCTGCCATTTATAAGCTGTGTGACCTTGGGCAAGTTACAGAACCTGTCTGTTTCAGTTGCTCATTTATAAAATGAAAAGTTAATATCTCTTCACAAGGTTTTTGTAAGGATTAGAAGAGATAACGTATGTAAAGCGTTTAGCACAGTGTCTTGCTTAATAAATCATAGCTGCTATTAGGTTCATGAATTTATCAGATCACGTGAACCCCTGATGTGTTTCTCCTTCCTCAGCTAAAATAAAATACACAGAAGGCATTACATGTTTCTTGACCTCTTAACTTACCTTGGTTGTCCTTTTCTTCCAGTCTGTTGTTTATAGTCTCTCCTTCTTCCCTCCTCACCCTCTCCCCAATAAATAATATTCTTTTGCTTTTGAGGTTTCTTGGCTTGTTGATGACTTTACTGACGGATCATATCCTCCTGCCATTGCATTGGGTACCATCAGTTATGGTTTAGTATAAACCTCAACAGAGAAGGGATATTTCTGTTGATGATACTCTGGAATGAATTGAATATTGGCAATCAAATTTAGTCAAGTCACTAGACAGGATGATTCTTTTTGTGGTTGGGATTTCAGCTGGGATAGAAATGAGATTTGGATACAGATGGCAATTGGCAGAGAGAATTAAGTGTGGGCCCAAGATGCCACAGGAGCACTTCAGCTGTGGGCCTGTCTGGAAGCGCCTAGGAGGCTGGTCCACGGGGCTAATTATGAGGGGGCGTGTGTGCGCATAGGTGGGGGGTGTGCAGTGACACATTGTTCATTAAAAACTGTCAGGATAAGTCAGAGGCGGTGGGTCCTCATGGGGAATAGTACGCAGGGTGTGGTGTGTTTAAAAAAAATTAAAAAAATTTGGTGTGCATAAACTAGATGACCTATCTTACTGAGCTGTTTTAATGTTCTTCCTGAGGGTACAAGCAGTCTAGCTGTGGGAAGCCCCAGCCTTTCCCACAGGGTAGGTGTGAGTCTCACTTGATGCGGTCTGCCAAGCTGTGATGCTTGGAGGACTCAGGATTGGTGTGCCCGGGAGTTCTGGTGTAGGGCCTTTCCAGGGAGTTGAGCGTCTGGAAGAGCATCTGGGGGCTTAGCTGGCTAGTTGAAGGTATTAGTTCATGTCAGTGTGATTTCATCTATACCTACTGGCTGGTGTGGCCTAAGCAAGCTGGCTTACATTTGCGAGGTTTCTTTTATCCTCTCTTCAAGATTGTGTTTTCCGGCTTCTTGGCCTTGATAGGTTTTCACTACTTGGATGATACGTATGTGTACTGTTTGATCACCTTAATGTTTTCGTCCCTACTGAGTTTCTATCATATGCTGTGGTGACGAATGAGGATCTATTACCCACTCCCAAGGTATCTGGTGATGGTCTGCATGTCCTTGCTCTGTGTATTGCCAGCTGAGCCTTTCTGCCGTAGAACTGTAATCACTGAAGGCAATATAGAGAAATGTGGCACACGAGAGCACGATTGAGATGTTCCGTTCAAGGAGTTCGTTTTTGTTACTGTTTCTTTATATTGAAAATCTGATTTCCTCCATTTGTCTAGGTATGTCCCGTTCTTACAAGTCCTTTTTTCTTTTCATTTACTTTTCTGAAAGTTTGAACGTTTAAAGAGATGACGGCTCAACTGTGCACCAGCGTTGCCTGAGAAAGTGAGGAAATGAATCCCACCTCAGCCTCGCTCAAAAATGGTGGAGGGTGTGATGTGGCAGAGCCACAACTCTTCTGCCTTTTGAGGCAGTTCCTTCGGGTTCATTTTCCCTGCCACCCATCTCTGTTCTGAGGTGTGGTAAGAAGCGCCAGAAGGTTCTGCTTCATACACGGTTTTCCCTCTCTCCCTCCTCACCCCTCATAGTTGCACGTGTACACTGGAAGAGTTAGGCGTTCTAGCTCCAGACATCTGTGCCCTCCTTTGCAGTTGGAAGTTTGCTCCTATCCCACCTTCTTACTTTACAGGCAGTACCTTGGACTCTATAGAGAAAGCTACAAGTAAAATCAAAAATAGGTATTTTTGGTACACAGAATAAGCATTCAGAGTCAGAGTTCCTTCTTTAAAAAAACTGGCCTTGTTTTACTGGTTTTTTTTTTTTTTTTTTTTTGGCCATGAGGTGCGGCATGAGGGATCTTAGCTCCCTGACCGGGGATCGACACTATGCCCCCTGCTTGCGAGCGTGGAGTCTTAACCACTGGACCACCAGGGAAGTCCCAAACTGGCCTTGTTTAATATTGATTTTTTTTTGGGGGGGGGGGTCTCAGTTGGTGTATGAACACCCTAAAGATAGAGGAAGCCTTTTGACTAATTTTTGTTCTTTACAAATAAGTCATCAGAAATCTAACCGAATCTGTGGTGCCAGTCTATGGTTTTTGTAGATTTTTGTCAAATATTTTACATATTTTAAGCAATTTCTGTTTAAATAATAATTACAACTATCCCAGAATAAGTCCTTCTTGAGGTACAGAATTTCTTCAACTACTTATCTCTGTTAAGAGAGGAAATAAGACCTTTCATATATCTTTTGCTACTTATAGAATAAGACCAAACTTTATATATAGTATTGAACTTGACAAAATATGTTTAAAATAATTTTGATATCAGGAATTAGAAAAATTAGTACCTTGGTACTGAAAGAACAGTGTGGCTTAAAAATATCAGCTAAGGCTAAGCTGTCTTACTTTTTTTTGCGGTACGCGGGCCTCTCACCGCTGTGGCCTCTCCCGTTGCGGAGCACAGGCTCCGGACGCGCAGGCTCAGCGGCCATGGCTCACGGGCCCAGCCGCTCCGCGGCACGTGGGATCTTCCCGGACCGGGGCACGAACCCGTGTCCCCTGGATCGGCAGGCGGACTCCCAACCACTGTGCCACCAGGGAAGCTCCTCCCACAGTCTTTTTTTTTTTTTTTTTGCGGTACGCGGGCCTCTCACTGCTGTGGCCTCTCCCGTTGCAGAGCACAGGCTCCGGACGCGCAGGCTCAGCGGCCATGGCTCACGGGCCCAGCCGCTCCGCGGCACGTGGGATCTTCCCGGACCGGGGCACGAACCCGCGTCCCCTGCATCGGCAGGCGGACTCTCGACCACTGCGCCACCAGGGAAGCCCTAAGCAGTCTTACTTTAAACCTTGTACTTGATAAAAATTGAATGTAGCCTATAGACTTTGACAGAGAAGATCACAAAGTTCTTGAAGTTTCTCTATTTTTCTTCTGAAATGTAACTTTTGCTAACGTAACATAGGGTATAGGGATATCTTGCTGTGCTAAAATTTTCAGATATATCAGAGCATGTCTACTGAAGGCTCTTGAAAACTATTAAGTATTTATTGTACATAAAAAATCTTTTATGAAACTCAAAAATCTTAAAAAACAAAATCCGGAAGAAAGATGATACTACAGAATTTTCTGACAGATTGCTTAGAAGCCTCAAAATCAAAGTCAAAATGAATTAGAAAATCATCTTTGATTTTCCTGGGTCATTTAATTTGTGTTGATTTCTTTGTCACATGTAAGCTTTCTTACAGTGCAGTTCTAATGATGGGGTCCTGGGTGGTTAGGCTGCAGGCAGTGAGCTTTGGCCTGTTCTGCTACCCCTGGCTCTGGAGGCTCAGCCCAGGAATGTGAATCGATCGGGTGAGGATATCAGAACCTGTTGTTAAGAAGAACTCAAAACCATCTTTTTTTAAAGGTATTATAAAGGTCTGTGGTATCTGAAGAAGTTTATGCAAAGAAATACTCTTCATGTTGTGACAAAGGTTATTTTTTAAACCTTAGATTTAATAAAGTGAATGTGGAGTTGTTTTTGACTACTTTGTGAGCATATTACAGGATTCAAAGGTCAAACCATGTAGGAGTGTAGAGAGGTCTTGCTTATACTCTTGCCCTCCAGCCTGTTTGCCCCCTCCTCCTGTCACAGGAAACCATATTAGCTTCTTTCTTTTAAAGGTAATTTTTAAAATT
The DNA here is from genome assembly GCF_963924675.1 of Phocoena phocoena. Lineage (NCBI taxonomy): Eukaryota > Metazoa > Chordata > Mammalia > Artiodactyla > Phocoenidae > Phocoena > Phocoena phocoena. Next base: position 2,368,901 of record NC_089233.1, read on the forward strand.
GAGGTAAAATTTACATAACACAAAATTAACCGTTTAAAAGTGAACAATTCAGTGGCATTTAGTACATTCACAGTATTGGGCAGTCACCACCTCTACCTAGTTCCAAAACATTTTCATCACCCCCAAAGGAAACCCATTAGCAGTAGCAAACCCCCGGGCCCCCCAGCTGTCCCCTCCCCATTAATCCGCATTCTATCTATATGCATTTACCTATTCTGGGTGTTTCATGTAAATGGAGTCATACAATATGATAACTTTTACATATGGCTTATTTCTCTTGGCAGTGTTTTCAGGGTACTCCATTTCTTTTTATGGCTAAATAGTAATCTGTTGTATGTATGTGCCATAACTTGTTTATCCATTCTTCCATTGATGGACATTTGCATTGTTTCCACCTTTTGGCTATTGTGAATAATGTAGCTATGAACGCATGTACATGTGTTTGAGTACTTTCATTTCTTTTGGGTATATTTCTAGGAGTGGAATTGTTGGATCATGTGATAATCCTATGTTTAACTTTTTGAATATTTGCCAAATTGTTTTCCAGAGTGGCTGAACCATTTTACATTCTCACCAGCAATGTGTGAGTTTTCCCAAATCTTTGCCAATCCTTATTATTCTTTCTTTTCTTTGTTCCTTTCCCTCTTTGAAAGGTCGACTAAGATGTATTCTCCTTGATGAAATCTTCCCTAATTTACCCAATTTAGAATAGTACCCCAACTTTCGTAGCATTTTTGGCAACTTCCCTATAGTACCCATAAGTTCCATCCATCTAGTATTGTAGTTATTGTACACATAAATTTGTATTGTATTATGTAGAATCTTTGAGACTGGAGAGTGTATCTTTCAGAACAGTGAACTTACATCATGCTGAATCAGTTGTAGCTGAGCATTTTGAGTGAATTTATGTATAAGGTTTTACCTCTCCTTCCTTCTTAACTGCATAAGTGTAGATGTTCCCCAGGGTTTCATCTTTGGCTTTTTCTTCCTTTTCACCTTATCTACTCTTTGTCAGCTGTCATTCCTAAACAAATGACTTCATCTGTATCTCCCCATTCCAGCCTCTGATCTGAGCTTTGGGTCTGATTCATCCCACCAGAACCTCAAATACAGTAATCCTTCAAGCCAGAGTTGACATGGCATTATCTAGTACCATATCTGACCTCTATATAGCAAGCATTTGTAGTTTTGGAATAAATGTATAACTGAACACATTTTTTTCATCTTTTCCTAACTTCCTTTTAAAAAATGTTACTCAGACCTTGCTTTGCCTATCTATAAACAAAATAAAAGTGAAAGAGAAATAACAAATGATACCACAGAGATACAAAAAATCGTAAGAGAATACTATGAGCAGTTATATGGCAACAAATTGGATGACCTAGAAGAAATGGACAAATTTCCAGACACATACAACCTTACAAGACTGAACCAGGAAGAAATAGTCTGAACAGACTGATTACTAGCAGTATTAATGAATTTGTAGTTCATAAAACCTCCCAGCAAACAGAAGTCCAGGATTGGATAGCTTCACAAGGGAATTCTACCAAACATATGAAGAAGAGCTAATATCTGTCCTTCTCAAACTACCAAAAAATTGAAGAGGCTGGAACACTCGCAGATTAATCCTATGAGGCCACCATACCATGATACCAAAACCAGACAAAGACACTATGAAAAAGAAAATTATAGGCCAATATCTCTGAATATAGATGCAAAAATCCTCAAAATGTTAGCAAACAGAATTCAACAATATAGAAAAAGGATCATACACCATGATCTAGTGGGATTTATTCCACAGTTGGAAGGATGGTTCAGTATTCACAAATCAATCAATGTGATACACCACATTAACAAAACAAAGGATAAAAATCACGATCATCTTGATAGATGCAGAAAAGCATTTGACAAAATTCAACATCCATTTAAGATTAAAAACTCTCATTGAATTTGGTATCGAGGGAGCATAACTCAACATAATAAAGGCCAGTTATGACAAAACCACAGCTAACGTCATTCACATTTTCAGTGCTGAAAATTTTCCCTCTAAAATCGGGAATAAGGCAAGGATGCCTACTCTTGCCACTTATGTTTGACATAATATTGGAATTCATAGACACAGCAATCAGACAAGAAAAAGAAATAAAAGGCATCCAAATTGGAAGGGAAGAGTGAAAATTGTCACTCTTTGCAGGTGACATACTATATGTAAAAAAAAACCGTAAAGTTGCCACCAAAAAGCTATTAGAACTAATAAATTAGGTAGTTGCAGGATACAAAACTAATATACAGAACTCTGTTGCTTTTTATATACACTAATAATGAACTATCACAGGAAACAAAACAATCCCATTCAAGATTGCATTAAAAAAGAATAAAATACCTAGGGATAAACTTAACCAAGCAGGTGAAAGACCTATATTCTGAAAACTATAAAACATTGAAGGAAATTATAGATGATACAAAGAAATGGAAAGATATTCTTGGATTCGAAGAATTAACATCTACACTACCCAAAGCAATCTGCGGATTTAATGCAATCCCTATAAAATATCTATGACATTTTTCACAGAACTAGAACAAACAATCCTAAAATTTATGTGGACCCATAGAAGACCCCAAATAGCCAAAGCAGTCTTGAGAAAAACAGCAAAGCTGGAGGTATCGGTATCATGCTTCCTGACATCAAACTATACTGCAAAGCTACAGTAATCAAAACAGCATGGTACTGGCACCAAAAACATGTAGATCAATGGAACAGAATAGAGAACCCAGAAATAAATCCACGCACTTATGGGCAATTAAACTATGACAGAGGAGGCAAGATTATACACTGGAGAAAAGACAGTCCCTTCGGTAAGTGGTGCTGGGAAAACTGTACAACTACATGTAAAAGAATGAGATCGGAATGTTTCCTCACACCATATACAAAAATAATACCACTGTTTCTACATGGAAATATTTCATATACATCCCCTGTTTTTCTACTGCCTCAGCCTGAATGTGGACTCCACCTACTGACTGGGCTATTATAATGACTAAGAATTTTTTCAGTGAATACCTTGGGGATTACTTTTTAGTCTTTGAAACTTTATTCGGCTCTCCAAAGCTGACCCAGTTGAGCCTAGCGTTAAAAGCTCTTCACCTCCCTCTAGATGTCACTAAACACCTTTCCAGCCTGTTCTCTTATTCTTCTGTAACCTAGTCAGTGTTTCAGCCAGTATTTTCTGTGTCTTGGTGTCACCATCATCCACTGAGTCACCTCAGCTAGAAACCTGAGACTCATCTTGAGTCTACCTCTTCCTTCCTGACCCTTCCCCTGCCATATCCAGTTAGTCAGTTTTGAAATTCTGAGGGTTTTACTTCTCTAAATATTTCTAAAATCTTTCATCATCCTTACTGAATTTTCTGCCCAATTCTTGGTCAAATCCATCCTCCACATAGCTTCCAAAACATGAATCTCACCGTGAGTCTCTGCTTACAGTGGCTCTTATTGAGGCATTTGGAGATCATAATCTGAGCCTTGTTTTCCTCTGCTGTGTAATCTCTTCCTGGGTTTCATTTGGCACTCTCAGAGCACTGAATTGCCAGTAGTTCCACTCCTTTGCTCCCTTCTCCCCAACACACTGTGTTGTTTTTACCTCCTTGCCTTTATTTTGCAAGTCCCTTTAGCCCTGAATGCTGTCCCCTAAGCCCCCTCTCTCACCCCACCTTTGGCCAGGCAAACTTCAGCTTATTCCTTGAGTCTCAGCTCAGGTATCACGGCCTCCTTGTAGCCTTTTGGATTTCTGTGTCCTCTACACAAAGAATCGTCTTGATTTCCACAGTATCCTGTGCATCTCCCTATCTTTGTACCTTCCTCATTATAGTTTATTATGTCAGTCTCTTTCACCAGTCTGAGAACCTCAGAAGATATGATTGTTTTATTTTATTCATTGTTATAGTCCTTGCACCTGGCACAGTGCCCAGTGTATAATAGGAACTTGATAGATACCTGTTGAATGAATGAATACGTTGTGTAATTTTTCCTTTATCACCATTTATGCCTGCGCTTATTGAATTTCCAGAGCTTGCTATAAAAGATAAGAAAAAATATGGTTAACATGGGCCAGCATTTGGGTGGCTCATAATATAGTTGGAGATTCTAGAGGAAAACCCACTTCCAAGTTCATTCGTCTGTTGATCAGGTTCAGGTCCTTGCATTTGTAGGACTCAGGTCCCTATTCCATGTTGGCTGGGGCCACTCTGCTTCTCGAGGCCTGCTTTCTCACAGAGCCCCTCCATCTTCAAACCAGTAACAGCACCCCGCATCCTTCTAATGCTTTGAAAATCTTTGACTACTGTTTTTAGCCAGAGAAACTCTCTGCTTTTAAGGGCTCATGTGCCCAGATCACTGCCTCCTTGCAGGGATAGTCTCCCTGTCTGAAGGTTTAAATGTGCCATATGTCACAGTATTCACAGGTTCCAGAGATTGGGGTGGGACATTTTTGGAATTATGCCTCCTGCAATGCTCAAAGTTTTGTGATGTTTTGACAGGTTGGGTAAAGGTTCTGCTTTAGCCAGTAAAATACGTCTTTCCCTGCCTTTTTTTTTTTTTTTTTTTTTTTTGGGGTACTCGGGCCTCTCACTGTCGTGGCCTCTCCCGTTGCGGAGCGCAGGCTCAGTGGCCATGGCTCACGGACCCAGCCGCTCCGCGGCGTGTGGGATCTTCCCGGACCAGGGCACGAACCCGTGTCCCCTGCATCGGCAGGCGGACTCTCAACCACTGCGCCACCAGGGAAGCCCTTTCCCTGCCTTTTAACTTGAGGGTTTATATGACCTGTTTCCATTTCTTCAAGCCCTTGGTCTCATATTGCTGCATAAGGATTTTAATCATGTGATGTATCTCATAATGTAGAAATAAGCTCGAGAGAAGTGAGTTTAAATGGACTGTTGGTCCCCATAATGAAATCTAGTATGTATTGTTCTGAGGAAATGTGATTCATGTTTCTCTCCTTTCTTCAATTGCAGTTTTAGGTTCAGATTGTTTTTCTTGCCTTTCTTTTCCTCTTTTATCTTAGCATTTGAAATCATTGAGGAGATTGTTTTGATTATAAGCATAATATTGATTATAAGCATAACATGGTTTTTCTAAAGTAAGTTTCTTATTGAAATAGACATACAGAAAGGTACACAGATAATAAATATATCACTTGATAAATTTTCACAAATGGAACACATGTAGTTAATACCCAAATCAAAGCATTAGAACATGTATCAGTATTCCAATGAGCCTGACTATCCTATGGCCCCTTTGAAAGCAGTGTTTTATTTGCCTATTAATTTGATGAGCTTTTTGTTTGTTTAATCCTTAAAAAAATTTATTAAAGAAGCAGGTATGAAAGATAATCCTTAAACTGCTTGGAGCGTGGAATATGAGTAGTTAGGAGGTAGCTCTTGTAAGTTTGTTTGCTACGGACGATGGGACTTAGTGACCAAAGGTGATGTGGGGCTAGGTTCCTTATCTTCTCAGTAATAGGAAATAAACTCTCATTGTATAACTAACTTTTAGTTATAAAAATGAGCTTTGCACTCAAAGCAGTAGTAAGGCTCTTTTGCTGCTAAAATAGAAACTGGAAAACTGTTCTTTAGGAAAGTCAACATAATGGGGTCAATTTGAAGTGGTGGTTGGTTTTATATTTAAGACAAGAGATTTTAGTTTTTCTCTTCTATAATTTTGTTAAACTTGTGCCCAGAAAATAGTAAAGGGCAAGATTACAGAATTTATACGTTTGAAAGTTCTTAGGGGCCAGCGTTCAAAAGGAAGTCCTTTTTCCATTTTTAATTTTTCTATTTTAATATATGGCAAGTTTTCCATGTTGAACTTTTCTTTTTTAAGAGAACAAGCTTTAGGAAGCTGTATTCAAGCCCCGTATGATGTGGTAGACTTTGCTAATGGGATACCTATTCGTTTGTGTCCTTAGACACCATTACCAAAAGAATCCTGGACCCTTTGGGAAGGACAGCTTCTTAAACTTCTCTGCCTATCCACAGTTGGGTGATGCTTGAGTCTTATGGATCCATCTTAAAACACAGATTCTGATGTGGTATTCTTACATAGAAATTTGACAACTTAAAGCAGTAGACCATGTCATACATACTGATACTCGAGGGTGCATGGTCTGAGCATAAATAGCCTGTTTTTCTAATTACATATATTATAACATTCCCAATCTTATGTATAATATCCTAACCTTTGTATGTATCATCTTAACCTATTACTCTATTTCTCTAACCTCATGAATTATTGCATATATCTATACATAAGTAACTTTACTTATTTTCATTAATACTCAAAGAATACTAACTTTAAAAGGAGAAGAATATGGATACATTTTAAAATGTGAATTTCAACATTACACCTAAAACTCTTTATTAAAATCATACGAAGAAGCTCGTTTTATGTAATCCTGGTTCCCAGGGACCAAAATGATTTTTATTGTAGATGATAGAATGTGAAAGTAACTATTTCTATCACGAAACCATCTTAAGAGATTAAAGTGCATATCAACAAAATAAACTAGCTTCTCGTAAAATTATTAATATTGCTAAATGATATAGTTTTATATATCTTTGAAAGTGTACTAGAACCATTGCTGAGTAGTCTTACACATTTTTAAAAAAACTACATGAATAGTCTTCAGACTGCTTGAATTTCTGTTTTGTTCAACTAATTTTTCGTGAGCAGGATGATCTTAGAGATGGTGGTTATAATAAAAGTGGCAGGCTTTTAGAAATCATGACTAGATTGCATGAGTCAAGTACATCCCCTTTGAGAGACCTAGGAAAGGCCACCTCACTTGATTGTATCCGTACACATTCTCATTGTGAGAGAGAGCCAACCAAAGAAAAGATTACATACTTAGACATTTGTATATGTTGTTAAACGTCTCTTAATATAATTCCAATATGGTGATTTGTTTTTCCCTCCCAGTGGCTTAGGATTTGTGAAAATGTTACTCATTCATTAAAAAATGTAGAGTGTAGAAAACTATAAAGAAAGTAAAAACTAAACTGGGAAAGCAATGGGTGGTGATTGGTTCAAGATGGTGGAGAAGAAGGACATGCACTCACTCCCTCTTGCGAGAGCACCGGAATCACAACTAAGTGCTGAATAGTCATCGACAGGAAGACACTGGAACTCAGCAAAAAAGACACCCCACATCCAAAGACGAAGGAGAAGCCGCAATGAGACTGTAGGAAGGGCACAATCGCAGTAACATCAATTCCCATAACTGCTGGGTGAGTGACTCACAAACTGGAGAACATTTATACCACAGAAGTCCACCCACTGGAGTGAAGGTTCTGAGCCCCACATCGGGCTTCCCAACTTGGGGGTCCGGCAACGGGAGGAGGAATTCCTAGAGAAGCAGACTTTGAAGGCTAGTGGGATTTGATTGCAGGACTTTGACAGGACTGAGGGAAACAGAGACTCCAGTCTTGGAGGGCACACACAAAGGAGTGTGCACATCAGGACCCAGGGGAAGGAGCAGTGACCCCATAGGAGTCTGAACCAGACCTACCTGCTAGTGTTGGAGGGTCTCTTGCAGAGGCGGGGGGTGGCTGTGGCTCACCCTGAGGACAAGGACATTGGCAGCAGAAGTTCCGGGAAGTACTCCTTGGCATGAGCCCTCCCAGAGTCTGACATTAGCCCCACCAAAGAGCCAGGTAGGCTCCAGGGCTGGGTTGCCTCAGGCCAAACAACCAACAGGGAGGAAACCCAGCCCCACCCATCAACAGACAAGCAGATTAAAGTTTTACTGAGCTCTGCCCACCAGAGCAACAGCCAGGTCTACTCACCACCAGCCCCTCCCATCAGGAAACTTCCACAAGCCTCTTAGATAGCCTTATCCACCAGAGGGCAGACAGCAGAAGCAAGAACAACAACAATCCTGCAGCCTGTGGAACAAAAAACACATTCACAGAAAGCAAGATGAAAAAGCAGAGAGCTATGTACCAGATGATAAGGAACCAGATAAAACCCCAGAAAAACAACTAAATGAGGTGGAGATAGGAAACCTTCCAGAAAAAGAATTCAGAATAATGATAGTGAAGATGATCCAGGACCTCAGAAAAAGAATGGAGGCAAAGATCGAGAAGATGCAAGAAATGTTTAACAAAGACCTAGAAAAATTTAGAACAAACAGAGAGGAACAATACAACAACTGAAATGAAAACTATACTAGAAGGAATCAATAGCAGAATAACTGAGGTAGAAGAACGGATAAGTGACCTGGAAGAAAGAATGGTGGAATTCACTGCTGCGGAACAGAATAAAGAAAAAAGAATGAAAAGAAATGAAGACAGCCTAAGAGACCTCTGGGACAAAATTAAACGCAACAACGTTCGCATTATAGGGATCCCAGAAGGAGAGGAGAGAGAGAGAGGACCCGAGAAAATATTTGAAGAAATTATAGTCAAAAACTTCCCTAACATGCGAAAGGAAATAGCCACCCAAGTCCAGGAAGCGCAGAGAGTCCCAGGCAGGAGAAACCCAAGGAGAAACACACCGAGACACTTAGTAATCAAATTGGCAAAAATTAAAGACAAAGAAAAATTATTGAAAGCAGTAAGGGAAAAACGACAAATAACATACAAGGGAACTCCCATAAGGTTAAGAGCTGATTTCTCAGCAGAAACTCTACAAGCCAGAAGGGAGGGCATGACATATTTAAAGTGATGAAAGGGAAGAACCTACAACCAAGATTACTCTACCCAGCAGGGATATCATTCAGATTCGACAGAGAAATCAAAAGCTTTACAGACAAGCAAAAGCTAAGAGAATTCAGCACCACCAAACCAGCTCTACAGCAAATGCTAAAGGAACTTCTCTAAGTGGAAAAAACAAGAGAAGAAAAGGACCTACAAAAACAAACACATAACAATTAAGAAAATGGTAATAGGAACATACATATCGATAATTACCTTGAACATGAATGGATTAAATGCTCCAACCAAAAGACACAGGCTCACTGAATGGATACAAAAACAAGACCCATATATATGCTGTCTACAAGAGACCCACTTCAGACCTAAGGACGCATACAGACTGAAAGTGAGGGGATGGAAAAAGATATTCCATGCAAATGGAAGTCAAAAGAAAGCTGGAGTAGCAATACTCATATCAGATAAACTAGACTTTAAAATAAAGGATGTTACAAGAGACAAGGAAGGACACTACATAATGATCAAGGGATCAATCCAAGAAGAAGATATAACAATTATAAATATATATGTACCCAACATAGGAGCACCTTAATACATAAGGCAACTGCTAACAGCTATAAAAGGGGAAATCGACAGTAACACAATAATAGTGGGAGACTTTAATACCTCACTTACACCGATGGACAGATCATCCAGACAGAAAATTAGTAAGGAAACACAAGCTTTAAATGACACAGTAGACCAGATAGATTTAATTGATACTTATAGGACATTCCATCCAAAAACAGCAGATTACACTTTCTTCTCAAGTGCGCATGGAACATTCTCCAGGATAGATCACATCTTGGGTCACAAATCATGCCTCAGTAAATTTAAGAAAATTGAAATCATATCAAGCATCTTTTCTGACCACAATGCTATGATACTAGAAATCGATTACAGGGGAAAAAATGTAAAAATACACACAGACACATGGAGGCTAAACGTAGTTACTAAATAACCAAGAGATCAGTGAAGAAATCAAAGAGGAAATCAAAAAATACCTAGAGACAAATTACAATGAAAACACAATGATCCAAAACCTATGGGATGCAGCAAAAGCAGTTCTAAGCGGGAAGTTTATAGCAATGCAAGCCTACCTGAAGAAACAAGAAAAATCTCAAACAATCTAACCTTACACCTAAAGGGGACTAGAGAAAGAAGAACAAACAAAACCCAAAGTTAGCAGAAGGAAAGAAATCATAAAGGTCAGAGCAGAAATAAATGAAATAGAAACAAAGAAAACAGTAGCAAAGATGAGTAAAACTAAAAGCTGGTTCTTTGAGAAGATAAACAAAATTGATAAACCATTAGCCAGACTCATCAAGAAAAAGAGGGAGAGGACTCAAATCAATACAATTAGAAGTGAAAAAGAAAAAGTTACAGCAGAAATGCAAAGCATCCTACTACAAGAAACTCTATGCCAATAAAATAGACAACCTAGAAGAAATGGACAAATTCTTAGAAAGGTATAACCTTCCAAGACTGAACCAGGAAGAAATAGAAAATATGAACAGACCAATCACAAGTAATGAAATTGAAACTATGATTAAAAATCTTCCAACAAACAAAAGCCCAGGACCAGATGGATTCACAGGTGAGTTCTATCAAACATTTAGAGAAGAGTTAACACCCATCCTTCTCAAAGTCTTCCAAAAAATTGCAGAGGAAGGAACACTTCCAAACTCATTCTATGAGGCCAACAGCACCCTGATACCAAAACCAGACAAAGATACTATAAAAAAAAAAGAAAATTACAGACCAATATCACTGATGAATATAGATGTAAAAGTCCTCAACAAAATACTAGCAAACAGAATCCAACAACACATGAAAAAGATCATACACCACGATCAAGTGGGATTTATCCCAGGGATGCAAGGATTCTTCAATATACGCAAATCAGTCAGTGTGATACACCATATTAACAAATGGAAGAAGAAAAACCATGTGATCATCTCAGTAGATGCAGAAAAAGCTTTTGAGAAAATTCAACACCCATTTATGTTAAAAACTCTCCAGAAAGTGGGCATAGAGGGAACCTGTCTCAACATAATAAAGGCCATAGAGGACAAACCCACACCAAACATCATTCTCAATGGTAAAAAACTGAAAGCATTTCCTCTAAGATCAGGAACAAGACAAGGAAGTCCACTCTCACCAGTATTATTCAACATAGTTTTGAAAGTCCTAGCCATGGCCATCAGAGAAGAAAAAAAAGGAATACAAATTGGAAGAGAAGAAATAAAACTGTCACTGTTTGCAGATGACATGATATACATAGAGAATCCTAAAGATGCCACCAGAAAACCGCTAGAGCTAATCAATGAATTTGGTAAAGTTGCAGGGTACAAAATTAATGCACAGAAATCTGTTGCATTCCTATACACTAATGAGGAAAAATCTGAAAGAGAAATTAAGGAAACACTCACATTTACCTTTGCAACAACAAGAATAAAATACCTAGGAATAAACCTACCTAGGGAGACAAAAGACCTGTATGCAGGAACCTATAAGACACTGATGAAAGAAATTAAAGGTGATACAAACAGATGGAGAGAAATACCATGTTCTTGGATTGGAAGAATCAATATTGTGAAAATGACTATACTACCCAAAGCAATCTACAGATTCAATGCAACCCCTATCAAATTACCAATGACATTTTTTACAGAACTAGAACCAAAAGTCTTAAAATTTGTATGGAAACACAAAAGACCCCAAATAGCCAAAACAGTCTTGAGGGAAAACAACAGAGCTGGAGGAATCAGACTCCCTGACTTCAGAGTATACTACAGAGCTACAGTAATCAAGACAATATGGTACTGGCACAAAAACAGAAATATAGACCAATGGAACAGGATAGAAAGCCCAGAGATAAACCCACGCACCTACAGTCAACTAATTTATGACAAAGGAGGCAAGGATATATAATGGAGAAAAGACAGTCTCTTCAATAAGTGGTGCTGGGAAAACTGGACAGCTACATGTAAAAGAATGAAATTAGAACACTCCCTAACTCCAAACACAAAAATAAACTCAATGGATTTGAGACCTAAATGTAAGACTGGACACTATAAAACTCTTAGAGGGAAACATAAGAAGAACATTCTTTGACATAAATCACAGCAAGATCTTTTTTGATCCACCTCCTAGAGTAATGAAAATAAAAACAAGAACAAATGGGACCTAATGAAACTTAAAAGCTTTTGCACAGCAAAGGAAACCATAAATGAGACAAAAAGACAACCCTCAGAATGGGAGAAAATATTTGCAAATGAATCAACAGACAAAGGATTATTCTCCAAAATATATAAACAGCTCATGCAGCTCAAGATTAAAAAAACAAACAACCCAGTCAAAAAATGGGCAGAAGACCTGAATAGACACTTCTCCAAAGAAGACATACAGATGGCCAAGATGCACATGAAAGGATGCTCACTATCACTAATTATTAGAGAAATGCAAATCAAAACTACAGTGAGGTATCACCTCATACCAGTTAGAATGGGCATCATCAGAAAATCTACAAACAACAAATGCTGCAGAGGGTGTGGAGAAAAGGGAACCCTCTTGCACTGTTGGTGGGGATGTAAACTGATAACAGCCACTATGGAGAGCAGTATGGAGGTTCCTTAAAAAACTAAAAATAGAATTACCATATGACCCAGCAATCCCACTACTGGGCATATACCCAGAGAAAACCATAATTCAAAAAGACGCATGCACCCCAATGTTCATTGCAGCACTATTTACAATAGCCAGGTCATGGAAGCAACCTAAATGCCCATTGACAGGTGAATGGGTAAAGAAGATGTGGTACATATATACAATGGAATATGACTCAGCCATAAAAAGGAATGAAATTGGGTCATTTGTAGAGATGTGGATGGTCTAGAGACTGTCATACAGAGTGAAGTAAGTCAGAAAGAGAAAAACGAATATCGTATATTAACACGTATATGTGGGACCTAGAAAATGGTACAGATGAACTGGTTTGCAGGGCAGAAATAGAGACACAGATGTAGAGAACAAACGTATGGACACCAAGGGGGGAAGTGGCGAGGGGGGGGTGGGATGAACTGGGAGATTGGGAGTGACATGTATACACTAATATGTATAAAATGGATAACGAATAAGAACCTGCTGTATAGGGCTTCCCTGGTGGCGCAGTGGTTGAGAGTCTGCCTGCCGATGCGGGGGACACGGGTTCGTGCCCTGGTCCGGGAGGATCCCACGTGCCGTGGAACGGCTAGGCCCGTGAGCCATGGCCGCTGAGCCTGTGCGCCCGGAGCCTGTGCTCCGCGGCGGGGGAGGCCACAGCAGTGAGAGGCCCGCGTACTGCAAAAAAAAAAAAAAAAAAAAAAACCAAAGAACCTGCTGTATAAAACAATAAAATTCTAACATTAAAAAGAAAATAAACTGGGAAAGAAATGAATGTAAACATCAACAGAAATCTTCCTCCGCACAGACAACTGTTGTTAGCATTTTGATGAACTGGTTTCTAGAAATCTCTCTGTACTTCCATTCATATGTAAAAGTATACATATCCCCAATGAAGTGGGATCAAGTTGTGTCCTTTTTTGTTACCTTTCACCCATCAATCTATTTTCAAATCTGTAAATGTAGACATGCAACCGTCATTTTCAGCGGATGGATGCATACTCTTCCAGTGTGAGTCAGATTTTCCGTAACTCTCCGATCAATAGACATTGAAGTTGTGATAGTTCTTCATTTTAAATCATGATGTGATGAATATGGTTAGGTATTCATCTCTTCCTACTCATCTGATAATCACCTTACTTCGGGTAAATACCTTGGAGTAGGTTTGCTGCATCCCAGAGTATTTCCATTTTGTTCCCTATCACCTGGTTGCTCTTGAAAAATGTAGTGTTAATTTATACGTCACTAAGTGAAGTCATCATTTCCACATCTTCTCACCAACGCTGCTTTGTGGTCTTTTTAAATTATTACAGATCAGAAATAGGCAAACTGATGGCTTCTTCTTTTACACTTTTTCTTTCTTTTTTTATTGCTTTAACTTTTTATCATGTAAAATGTAAACATGTGCAACATTAGAATATGCACCCATCATCCAGTTTTTTCACCTAGTGATTTCATCTCATGGCTAATCTTGTTTCGTCTGCATCCCACCTGTTTCCCTTCTGTCAATTCATTTGAAGCAAGTTCCAGACATTATCATTTAATCTGTATCAAATTATTATATAGTACCTCATTTTTATTTACATCTCTCTATTACTGAGAATGAGTATCCTTTTATATACATATTGGGTACAAAGTGTTTATACGTTTTTATTTAGTAGTGAATTAGTTGATCATCTCTCTGATTGTATACCAATTGCATTAGTGTGATTTAGCACTTAGGTTTAATAATCTTAAGATGTTAGATGTAACGATAATACTCAGTTCCAGGAAAGTAACTAGATTTTGTGCTGGTCAGATAACACTGGCATTTGGTCCTGGGCGTGACATTTTCAGAAGGATATTGACAAATGAGTATATCCACAAGAGAATGATCAGTGTGGGAGAATTAGGGAATAGTGTCACACAGAGGATGGTTGAAGGAGCCTGGTGGGGATCTTTAGTTTGGAGAAGGCAAAACTGAAGAAAGAGGGTGATGAATGGGGGCAACATGTGTCACGTGGAAGGATTTCAGGGAGATAAAGAGGAAGAAGCTGCTAATTAAGTAGCAATAAATTACATCTCCTCTCTGGGTCTCATACTTAGATTTTACTGATTTTGTTTATATACAGCTGATGAAAGCAAGTGATTAGTTATGTGGCGCAAATGATTCCTGAGGTGATCTTTGTCAGGTTTTACTCCACACACCCATCTCTCCAAAAAAGGATTTAACTTTGAGATTTAAAGTGATTTTGTCATACAAGAAAATACACTTGAGTAGAAAAAAGTAATTTTTCCAGCTAGAAAACTGCCCAGTGTAGGCCCAGAATCTAATATCTGTCACTTCAGAATAGAAGTTCTAAAATGTTTTTATAACTCATTGGAGGCAAAACTACCTGCACAGATGTGTCTTTCTTTACCCCACTTGGTGTGAATATTCATACATTTCTTTGCAGAAAGAGTAATGTGTTAGAGTATATTGTGCTTTGCCAAACCCTAGGGGGTGTTATGTAGTGCTGTATTATTACTGTTCTAAAATCCAAAGAAAGCTGAATTCTCAAACACTTTTGGCCCAAAGAGTTTTTGTACCTATAATATAATGGTTGTTTTTTTCATACGTTGAATGATATACTGTGTATTTTGATACCTGATCACTATGCATATATAAAAAGAGGATAATAGTATCCCCATTTATCCCTTTGGAGGCTGTGAAAATAAGGTTAAGATGTAGATAGAACATTCAGAATAGGATTACCTAAAAATAACGTGTTATAAATATAGTAGTATTCTGTACATGTTTAACATTCCTTCTGAAAATGGGAAGAATAAAGTTGAAATGTATAGTTGAAATATTACAGGTGTTGAGCAAAGAGATGTCTTCTAGAGGCAAATGACATATTTCAAAATGCTTTCACTTCGTCTTATTTGACTAGTACATTATAATGTTACTTTGAATTGTTTGAAATGAAGTAATGTATCATAAAACAGAATCAGGCCTATTTTAAGGTCTACATTTATGAGCTCTTTGAATTTGCTTTTAGGCATATATATTGAAGTTACTTGTAAATGATGATGGTGATTTCATTTTAGATCATGCTAACATCCTAGTTCAAGTAATCTAGCTTGTTTGTATTGTAAGCCACACCCCAGATGTCACACAGAAAGGCAGTATGGTTTAAAAATTTATTTATAAAAACAACAGCTCACTTGGTTGAAAAAAAATCAAACAGCCAAAAAATGTATTACGTAAAAAAATATCTCCTTACCCTAATCTTTCTACCCAAAGGTAACTGCTACTAAAATACTTTGTGTATTTTTAGCCCCGAAAATCTTTATTCATGTTAGTATATATGTGTATTTTTTAAAAAGAGATCCAAATAGGATTGTATATTCTCTATACTGACCATCACTTTTTCACATGTGTCTTTTAAGATCTTTCTATAAGTGCACACACTGATCTTGTAGTCACTGTGTAGTATTCTGTGTATATCATAACTTCTGTGACCAGTCCTTGAGGGACCTTTAGGTTGTTTCTTTTTTGTTATTAGACATGATCATGCACTGGCTATATGTGTAGTTCAACATATTTTTTTTGCAAGAAAATCCAAAAAGTTGACTCCTACCATGGAAATGCTAGATATGTACATTTAAACATACTGATAGTGTTGAATTACCCAAACAAAAGGTCTCACCGATGTATCTTCTTATTGTGTTCATGAATGCTATTTATCCCCTCTCGCTGCTGCTAGGTATTATTTATGTAGGTATGTTTTACTTTTTTCATTTAAATTAATTCATATTTTGTTAATGCCAATTTGAAAAAATTTACATTATGAGCCATGTTGCAGACAGTGGTTGGTACTCATGTAGGTTCTCAGCTCCCATGCCTTTGGACTACCTTCTTGAGGCACTCTTATGACATTGGGGAGAAACAGATTCTTTGTCCTCTCTTCGTTTTGAGCTCCTTGTTCATATACTTCTAAAATTAAATAGCTTTATTGAGATATAATTCACATACCACATAATTCACTCATTCAAAGTGTAAAATTCAACAGCTTTTAGTATATTCAGAGTTGTGCCACCAATCAACAGTCAATCTTAGAACATTTTCATTACCCTTAAAAGAAACCTCACACTCCTTAGCTATAATCCCTTCATCCTTTGAGTCCTGGGGTGGGGGTGGGGTTAATTATTTTAACCCCAATCTCATCTAATTAGCAGTTAGATTAGCCACTAATCTACTTTCTGTCTCTAGATTTGCCTATTCTGGACATTTAATATGAAAGGAGTCATGTAGCATGTGTTTGGCCTTTTGTGTTTGGCTTCTTTCATTTAGTATCATATTTTCAAGGTTCATGTACCTTGTAACATGTATCAGTACTTTATTCTTTTTTATAGCTGAATAGTATTCCATTTCATGGATATGCTTTATCCATTCGTCAGTTGATGGACAAATATTTGGATTGTTTTTACCTTTTGGTGGTTATGAATAATGCTGCCATACAACTTTTTGTATGGCTGTGTTTTTGTTTCTGTTGGGTGTATACCTAGAAGTGGAATTGCTGGGTCATATGACTCTGAGGAACTGCCAGACTGTTTCCAAGTGGCTGCATCATCTTATATTCCCACCAACAGTGTATGAGGGTACTAACTTCTCCAAATCTTTGCTAATACTTGTTATTTTACATTTTAAAAAAACTATAGCCATCCTAGTAAGTGGGAAGTGGTATCTCATTGTGGTTTTGACTTGTGTTTCCTTGATTGCTAATAAGGTTGAGCATCTTTTCATGTGCTTATTGGCCATTTACATATCTTTAGAGGAATGTGTATTCAGATTCTTTGCACATTTTAAAATTATTTAGTTTTGAATTGTAATGTTTCTTAACTAGTATATGATTTCAAAATATTTTTTCCTATACTTTGGGTTTGTTTTCACTTTCATTTTTTAAACATAAATTTATTTATTTATTTTTGGCTGTGTTGGGTCTTTGTTGCGGTGCACGGACTTTCTTTAGTTGCAGAGAGTGGGGGCTACTCTTTGTTGTGGTGTGCGGGCTTCTCATTGCGGTGGCTTCTCTTGTTGCGGAGCACAGGCTCTGGGCGCGCGGGCTTCAGTAGTTGTGTCACGTGGGCTCAGTACCTGTGGTTTGTGGGCTCTAGAACGCAGGCTCAGTAGCTGTGGTGCATGGGCTTAGTTGCTCCGCGCCATGTGGGATCTTCCTGGACCAGAGCTTGAACCTGAGTCCCCTGCATTGGCAGGTGGATTCTTAACCACTGCGCCACCAGGGAAGCCCTATTTTCACTTTCTTGATGGTGTTCTTTGAAGCACAAAAGTTTTACATTTTGATGTACAATTTCTTTTTCTTTTGTTGCGTGTGCTTTTGGTGTCATATGTCAACATACATTTTTAGATGATGAATTTGCTTGATGAAACACCTTTCCTTTGGATTCTGGTGCAACATGTTATCTCAAACATTCCTTGAACATCTCAGGTGCAGGCTATTTTAAGGCGGCATCAACTAAGTTGACTTAGATATTTTACTTGGCAGTGTTTTAAAGGCGTTTTCATAAGAAAATTAATCTAGGTTTTATAATATGTGACCTTGCAATGTAGTTCTGTATATTTATGGTAAAACACTTGTTGTTACTTACTTCATAGGTACTAAAAAAAAATCTGTTTTCAGCTTAAGAATGCGGCTTTCTCATGCCTTGTTTTGATTAGCAGTAAGCCTCTTTTTTAAGCTAAGAAGATGGTGGTTAATTTATTGCAGATTGAAAACCACTTTATCCAAACTATTATGTTTAAAGTTAATATCTCTAACTTTTTTGAGTAACACTAATTGATACTGAAATCGTTTGAGATTTTAAGTTATTTTTGGTCATCCACAGAAAGTTAAAATTTTTTTTTCTTTATTGTAGCTTTAAATCTCTTTCTTCTGGATAATTAACGCACAGGGCATGGCTTACTGATAAGTATGACTAAAGTTGTACAAATGAATGCTAGCAGGGTTCCATCCTTTAATGTCAGTGCTGTAAATTGTTCTCACATTCTTCCTGTTATTCTGACGTTATATCTTATGTAGATATAAATTCTTATTTTGTGGGTATAAAGGGATATGGGTCAATAGGATTCAAGAAGTTGATAATTGCCCCCCTTCACACTTCTAATAAGTAATAACTCTTTTAAAGTGAAGTTAGAGTAATTATAAAGGAATGATAATGTCATCTGTTACCTATTTGGAAAAACAAATTTTATAATAAATGTAAATGGCTTACCATTTATTTTAGAAATAATATATTTCTAGGCCCTAGAAAGACTCTGCATTTCATAATTAAAGTTAGTAGAAGCGGGAACAGTTTCTGGGAATGTCATAATAGGCTGTAGAGACAGTAATACTTTTAAAGATTCTGACATTTAGCCAATAAGTTGTTTGTATTTCCAAATAACTCCCCCTCCCCTAAATAGGTAAGAAGTATTTTCGGTAAATCTGTGAAGCTTTTTTGTGGTACTCATTGTATCATTGAAGGTGCCTAAATAATAATAACATTTTAAGTTAAACAGTTAATTCAGCTTACCACTTTGACATTACCACTGATTAGAACCGAAGGCTAAATTGAGGCTGGGGACTGGGTTTCATTGTCCAGAAAAGGCTCTTATATTTCTCCTTGTCAGTATGTCATCATTTTTTTTTTTTTGCGGTACGCGGGCCTCTCACTGCTGTGGCCTCTCCCGCTGCGGAGTAACAGGCTCCGGACGCGCAGGCTCAGCGGCCATGGCTCACGGGCCCAGCCGCTCCGCGGCACGTGGGATCTTCCCGGACCGGGGCACGAACCCGCGTCCCCTGCATCGGCAGGCGGACTCTCCACCACTGCGCCCCCAGGGAAGCCCTGTCATAATCTTTTATAAGAAGAAAAGAAGAGGCTGCTACTTCAGGCAGTATATTTGACTGTGTCATTCTCAGGGGTGGGCTCTCTGTGAATGAGTTCAGATCTCTTGCTTAAGAAATTGGGAGCCTTTGTTCTGTTGCTCTGAGGGTGGCTGATTCCTAATGAAGGTCAAAATGCACTGAGCCGGTGGGCCCAGTTACTGGCAGAATCATGATACTCAGAATCTACTTGTGGGATGTCTGGAATTTCTTACTGTTTAAATCTCTCCGGTCATGCTAATCCCTAACCCAACATAAACTCATGTTATCCGCTCTTGTGGCCACATTGCTCAGCACTTTGGGGTGAATTAGAACAACTTTGAAGACTGTGTTGGTTAGGGTTCAGTTGTAGAAAATAGGATCTAATTCTTTCTACTTTAAACAGAAAGGGATTTATTACAGGGGATTAAGTGTCTTTCTGAATTGTTAGTAAGTAGACTGGAGTAGCTTTGAGTGAGTCGATCTGCAGTATTTTTCGTAGGTGTGTGGATTCTAACCATAGCTTGTTCTTCAAAATTGCTGTACTGTCCTTTCACTTGTCCTTGATTGGGTGATTCTTCTGTTCCTTAAAGTGGCAATTCCTACTCTACTTCACTCTGGTCCCTTTTAATCTTAGCAGATACTACAGCCCAGGCATGAAAGAAAAAGAAGCTGTGGTGTGAACTCGACTTAATCATTCTTATACCTTCTTTCCTGTCCCTTTCAAATTACTGTGAGTAGCTTGCAGTACTTAAGGAATGTAGGAAAAAGGAAGCAAGAGTCAGCAAAGTTCCTAAGGACACAGAGACTCTTGGAATTGGGGTCCAGGAAGTGAGAAGAGTAAGTATGAGGAGGAAAATAAAAACATTCTAGAGACTCCAAAAACAGCCTCTCGGGAGCATTTGATACCATCAGATTACTCTTTGCTTCTTGACAACCTGTCTTCAGAGTCTAGGACATCCCACTCTCCTGTCTCACTGACTGAAACCATTTCTCTTCCCTTTGTTGAATCCTCTCCTTGCCTCAGGGCTCAGTCCTTTCTTTTCTTCTCTCTTTGTGGGTAATCACCTGCCTAATTTGTCTCTAGCCTCAATCTTCCCCAGAGGTCTAGATTTATATTTTCAGTGGCCTACACCGATCTCCTCTTAGACATTTAATAGGCCTCTCAAATCCGTCTAAAACCAAACTTTTTTTCCTGCTCCAGCTCTGCCCTTTACCCAATGTCCTCTGTCTTAGTAAATGACATTATAATTTACCCAGTAACTCAGGCCCAGAACCTTGGCATTATCCTTTGTCTTCTCTTTCACATTCAGTCCATTAACAAATTCTGTTGGCTCTACCTTCAAACTAAATCCTGAAACTGACCACTTGTTTTTTTTTTTTGTAATTAATTAATTAATTTTTG
Organism: Phocoena phocoena; assembly: GCF_963924675.1. Lineage (NCBI taxonomy): Eukaryota > Metazoa > Chordata > Mammalia > Artiodactyla > Phocoenidae > Phocoena > Phocoena phocoena. Next base: position 2,389,598 of record NC_089233.1, read on the forward strand.
GTTGCGTTGGGTCTTTGTTGCTGTGCACAGGCTTTCTCTAGATGTGTATTTTTGTGTGTGTGTGTGTGTGTGTGTGTGTGTGTGTGAGATTCCATATACGGTATTTGTCTTTCTCTGATTTATTTCACTTGGGCATAATGCCCTCAAGGTCTATCCGTGCTGTCGCGAATGGCAGGATTTCCTTTTTTTAATGGCTGAGGAGTAGTGTATATATACCACATTTTCTTTATCCATTCATCCATTGATGAACACTTAGGTTGTTTCCATGTCTTGGCTATTGTAAATAATGCTTTAGTGAACATGGGTGTGCAGATATCTTTTTGAGTTAGTGTTTTCATTTCCTTCAGGTAAATATCCAGAAGTGGAATTTGTGGATCATATGATGGTTCTATTTTTAATTTATTGAGGAGCCTCCATACTCTTTTCCATAGTGGCTGCACCAATTTACATTCTTGCCAGTAGTGCACAGGGATTCCCCTTTTTCCACATCCTACCAACATTTATTTCTTATCTTTTTGATAATAGCCATTCTAATAGGTGTGAGGTTATATCTCATTGTGGTTTTATTTGCATTTCCCTAATGATAAGTGATGTTGAGCACATTTTTCATGTACTTGTTGGCTGTCTAGTTGTCTTCTTTGGCTATGTCTATTCAAGACTTTTGCCTGTTTTTCAATCTAATTGTTTGGTGTTTTTGTTGTTGAGTTAAATGAGTTCTTTATATATTTTGGATATTAACCCCTTGTCAGATACATGATTTGCAGATATTTTCTACCATTCCGTAGGTTGCTTTTTCATTTTGTTGATGGTTTCCTTTGCTGTGCAGAAGCTTTTTGGTTTGATGATATTCCACTTATTCATTTTTGCTTTTGTTGCCTTTGCTTTTGGTGTCAAATTTAAAAAGCCGTCATTAAGACCAATGTCAAGGAGCTTACCACCTATGTTTTCTAGGAGATTTACAATTTTAGGTCTTATGTTTAAGTCTTTAATCCATTTTGAGTTGATTTTTGTGTGTGATGTAAGATAGTGGTCCAGTTTTATTCTTTTGCATATGGCTGTCTAGTTTTCCCAATATCATTTATTGAAGAGACTGTCCTTTCCCCTTTGTGTATTCTTGGCTCCTTTGTCGTAAATTAATTGTCCATATACGTGCAGGTTTACATCTGGGCTCTCTATTCTGTTCCATAGATCTATGTGTCTGTTTTTGTGCCAGTACCATACTGTTGTGATTACTGTAGCTTTGTAATATAGTTTGAAATCAGGATTCATGATGCCTCCAGCTTTGTTGTTCTTTCTCAAGATTGCTTTGGTTATTTGGGTTCTTTTGTAGTTCTGTACAACTTTTAGGATTATTCGATTTCAGTGAAAAATGCCACTGGAATTTGGGTAGGGGTTGTGTTGAATCTGTAGATTGCTTTGGGTATTATGGACAGTTTAACAATATCCTTCCAGTCCATAAGCATGGAATACCTTTCCGTTTATTTGTGTCTTCAGTTTCTTTCATCGATATCTTAGAATTTTCAGCATACGTGGCTTTTACTTCCTTTGTTAAATGTATTCGTAGGTATTTTATTTTTTTGATGCAATCGTAGATGGGATTATTTTTAAATTTCTCTTTGTGATACTGTAGTTGATTAGTATATAGAAATGGGACAGAATTTTAATATTTTTGTACCCTGTGACTTTACTGAATTTATTCTAACAGTTTTTGGTGGAATCTTTAGGATTTTCTATATATAATGTCATCTGCAAATAGAGACAGTTTTATTTCTCCCTTTCTGATTTGGATGCTTTTTATTTTCCTTGCCTCATTGCTCCAGCTGGGACTTCCAATACTATAGTGAATGAAGGAGGTGAGAATAGGCACTTGTCTCATTCTCCATCTCAGAGGAAAAAACTTTCAGCTTTTCACTGTTGAGTATATTGTTAGCTGTGGGCATGTAATATATGGCTTTTATTATGTTTCCCGTATACCCAGTTTGAGAGTTTTTATCATAAGTGGATGCTAAATTTTGTCACTTGCTTTTTCTGCATCTATTAGATGATCATGTGATTTTTATCCTTGATTTTGTTAATGTGATGAATCACATTGATTTGCAGATGTTGAACCGTCTTTGCATCCCTGGAATAAACTCCACTTGATCGTGCTTTTAATGTATTGTCGAATTTAGTTTGGTAATATTTTGTTGAGTATTTTTACATCTATGCTCATTAGGGTTATTGTATAATTTTCTTGTAGTGTCCTTGTCTGATTTTGGTACTGTATTAGGGTAATGCTGGCCTCATAAAATGAATTTGGAAGTGTTCCTGCTTCTTCTGTTTTTTTGGAACAGTTTGAGAAGGATTGGTGTTCTCCTTCAAATAGTAGAAATCTCCAGTGAAGCCATCTGGTCCTGGACTTTTGTTTGTTGGGAAATTTTTTGATTACTGACCCAATTAGCTTTTGAAACCTCAATCAGAATTTAAAAATTAATAATATTAAAATTTGTGGAAGTTTTGCATTTCTAGAGATGGAGCCCGAGGTCACCTTTGAGGACAAAATGCTGCTTTGGGAAATTCACTTAAGTAGGTCTTCTGGTTACATAGAAGAACACAAGATCTTGTACTGGAATGTGGAGCCAAACTGTTTCGCATAGTAAAAGCTAAGGGCTTTTCCTTCCAATTCCCCTACTGGAAGAAGTGTTGCCCTTCTAGATTGTTTTCTGTAGGTCTTTAGGGATATCAGAGTACTGGATTTCTGGAATATAAACATTCTTAGAGGTTTGGTAAGACTGGGCTTCCCATAACAAGTGGAATGTGGACTCTGAGCAATTGCGTGTCTATGGCAATATTCTGGTCTTTCAATAGGAGTAGAAGAATTAAAACCATGCAACATATAAGAACGGCAATATTATTGAAGTAAGAGACTGTCTTAAAAGAAAGAAACCTAAGAATAGTGAGTACTGGTAAAGAACAACCAAGCCATACTAAGTAAGGCTAGTTATATCTTTGTTAGAGATCAGATATGGCAAAAATATTAAAGGAGAACATTGATAAGAACATCAGAATCAGTAAAAAGAAGAAAGCTGGTGAGACCATACATGGAAAGAATTAGGGGTAAAGCTGGGAGAAATCTTTATTCTTCTTTACTGAAGAAACTGGAGAAAGTTTCACTTTAGATAACGAAGTCTACAGTTAACTTTTTTACTTGCTACTCCCTGAAAGACTGTGAACGCTGAACCTAGAAACTAAAAGTTGTCAGCATCTGTGTGTAGTTTTCTTAATGTCCAAATTTTTGATAATTCTGTATTCCAGAGATCTCCAGTATTTTTGAAAATTTTCCTTTCCCTAGCGGCTAGTGATCATCTAAATGGGATTAGGAAGTAAGTCTCTGAGCTAAAGGGGGAAAAGATCATTCCTGCTGGTGGCAGGAGAGTGTACCTTGACCAAGAAATCTGTGGATTTACCAGAAACAGGGTATTTACATGAAGGTTTTAGTTCACAGGCTGTGGTCCCTGTTTTCATTTACTTAGAGCTCTGGAGACCAGCTGAGCCTATAGTGTGACTGTGGGCTGGACATTGAAGGAAATTTGAGGCTCAGGCAGGCGGAAGTAGATTATTTCTAGTTCCATATTTAAACGATGGTAGCAGAGGCACCTGTAGGCCTTCAGAGATGCACGAGTTTGGGATTTAACCATCCCTTCCCATGTCCATTTCTGAGGATAAGAGAGAAGAGGCATTTCAGATTATTACTGATTGTTGGTGATCTGGAGAAACTCCCCCATCCCCCCTTTTCTTTTTAAAAAGAAAAAGAAAAAGAATAACATGAAAAGATTCAGGGATTCACTACTTCTTAAAAGGAAATGAGTTCTGGCCTATGTTTTGAAAGAGTAAAGATCTGAAGTAGGACAGACACGAGGTTGAAGAACTAATTTGTCATGTCATGGTTGCAGGAACACACTATACATGGAAACAGCTTGTTGAAATAGGATTTGCCTTGAAAAACAAGGCATAGAAGGGTAGGTTAAGTGTCAGGTGGATACATGCGTTTTTCCGGTGATTATATCCCATTGGCTCATTAGTTTTTTGTTTTTAAAAAATTTTCCACATTATCCCAATTTAGAGTTTCTTTTCCTGAGGCAGTTTCTCTAATTTGGATCCTGTTATTGTTACCTGTTTTGAGTAGAGGCTGGATATCTAAGTGATGCAGATGATGGCATGGAAGAATTCAAGACCATGAAGTAGATTGCAGTTGACCCTTGAGCAACACTGGTTTGAACAGTGCGGGTCCACTTATATGCAGATATTTTTCACTAAATACATGCTACATTACTACACAGCCTGTGGTTGGTTGAATCACAGATGCAGAACCACATAGAGGGCCAACTGGACTGTAAAGTTAAACGCAAATTTTCAACTGTTTGGGGTTGGTGCCCCTAATCCCTGCATCGTTTAAGGGTCAGCTGTATATCCTCTTTTACTCTTCTTAAGGTGCCTGGCTTAATCTTGGATTGGTGCTTACACATTTTAGTGAATATCTTTCATTTGGGGGTTGTTTTGAAAATTGCTGGCATTTAGAATAAAAGCTGATAAACTTAGACCACATTTGTATTTATAAAATGTGCTGACTATGACTCCCAATTTTTGAAATAATCATAATTAAAAAAAATTAAAACACAAATTGAGAGGTTAAATTTTACTACTACTTGGAATTAACAGCTTAACCCATACTCTGTTTCTACTCCATAAAATTCAAAAAGTATGTAGCTCTAATTAGTTGTGCCCTTTGTGTAGTTTCCTTAATGGTTCACCCAAGAATTGGCTATAGTCCATTTCTGAATGCCCAGTGGGGCTGCCCACCACTCCCAGACCTATTGCAAATATTATCACTCTGTCATGAATGGAAACCACAATAGCTAGGTTAGCATACACAGACCATGTGATTCGTAGTTACACGGGCCATGTTTGTCATTGTTGGGTGAAGGACCATTCACAGTGGACTCCATACAAATGATGAATGGAAGCATCAATCTGATGTGCTTGAGCAGATCCTGTGTCAGCCTCTGTGCAGAGTGCTTTTCATAGGGTGGAAAGGGCATAGGGTGCCTTGTGTAGTCCTTACAGTGATCCCATGAGGTTGAAGATAGGGAGCCAGCCCACAGCGAGGTTGACCAGTTGCCCAAGTAACACATTCTGTGGTAGAATTGGGTTCTGAATCAACATTTTAGACCACCGTCCATTTCACCAAGGTTCAGATTATTTTTTTAAGACAAAAAACCAGAGCTGTGAACAAATCAGGACAGTATGACTTCATTTTATGTCATGTTTATGCCTGCATAAATGAATATAAGGAAGAGGTCTTTTAAAACAATGTTTTTCACTGGTAATTATCATTTTAGAAATTAATTTTCTGGGGAAAATGTTGGTAAAAGCAACATCATAAAAGTTAAATTTAACAGTCCTCACATTTCATTTGCAGGAACATTTTTTGTATCATTTAATGCTTTAAAAGCTCCTGAAAAGAATTAACTCAAATGATCAATCTATATTTTTTCATGCATATCAAAACCACACATTTATTAAATCACATACAGTTAATTACATTTCATTGGCTTTCACATTGGCTTTGTAAGGCTGGCTAGACTGTTGAGCTCTGTTAGCTAAGGCATTAACCCTTGCCCTTATGAAAAACATATCCTGAAGGATAAGGGCAAAATATTATTGACTATATTGTGCTTAAATATCTCAAAACGAAATAGACTGAAGCAAAGTTAAATGAAGAAACTGTTGAACTTAACTATATTTAGTTGACTACGTTAAGGAATTCTCTCTGCTATGTAACTATAGATGCTTAAAATAATTAACCAAGCAACACTTAATGTATGTGATAGTGGTTTAATTTCTTTTATCTATTGGGAAGTTCTAATTATATGATTATAACTAAGTTTCAGTTAGTTTATTTCCTCATTTTCTTTGATTTAAATTGGAAGGGACCTATCTGGCCAAATCTAGTCCTTTATCAGTCATGTTATGTGATAAATCCATTGATGTATTTTATTAAGATATAAGGTTTTTAAAAATACTAAGGTAACTGAAGATTTCAGAATATCTCATATCTAAAATTTGATTTTGAATCTTCTCTGAAATTAGGGCTAAAAATCTTTGTTAAAATATAAATGAGTCATTCATATCAATAATGGAGTTCTTTTTTAATTTTTAATTTAATTTTATTCTTAAGTTTCATTGGGGTATAGTTGGTTTACAATGCTGTGTTAGTTTCAGGTGTACAGTAAAGTGAATCTGTTATACATACACATTACTATATATAAAATAGATAACTAATAAGGACCTACTGTATAGCACAGGAAACTCCACTCAATACTCTGTCCTATATGGGAAAAGAATCTCAAAAAATAGTGGATATATGGATATGGAGTTATTTTTAAAATATAGGCATCCATTGGTGAAAATGTACTCTTTGCCATTTGCAAATTTAAATCTTAAAATTTCCACTATGTTTCCAGTCAGCTTTCTCTTCCATTCTCTACGTCAACTTTACCCCATCCTTCTCAGTCCCCTGGTGTCTCCCTCCTCACAGGTGTCCTTCATAGAAGAGATAGAAGCCATTAGTGGAAACACCCTTGACTTCCTACCCATCTGTCCACATGTTTATACTTTTAGGCATGCATCCTTACCATCTGTATTTTAAGGGCTTCTGGTCCTAATTTCAGAAACTATCCCCTGAATTCATCTATCATGCCCAAATTCATTATCCGTGAAATCTGCTGTTGTATACCTTCCATATTCTTACCTGCACGTCTTGAGAGGACAGGACATAGACCTTTGCAGCACATCCCAGAGTCCTCCCTCTGGAGTGAATTTGATCCAATAATTAACTCCCTTTATGTCTGGTTCTTCAAAGTTAGGAAATTATACAACAGTTCCAACATTCAGGGCACTTCTCCATCTTACCTTCCCCCACTCCCTTACCATGAGGGCTGTACTGTATGAGTAGGACACCTCATAGCTCTTACAAGCTGTAGTTGCTGACAGGTAACATTGTTGTGAAAGGAGGGTCTCATGGCCTTGTAGTGTATGAATTCCCATGACATCTTCATTAGCTTTTACAAACTATTCTCTTAGTTTGTAAGACTCTTGGTAGGGATTCATATTAAATATATCTAGCTATAGTTCTTGAAAGCATTTGCCCTTCGCCAGCCATCTGGTACCTCTTAAATTTTTTAACCTTTATTTTGTGTGAAATACAGCACATAAAATAGTGCATAAAGCTGGTGTGTACAGTTCATCCAACTGTAAAATAAACAGCTGTGTAGTCACCACTGAGATCAAGAAGTAGGACACTGCCAGCTCCTAGAAGCACTCACATCTGTTACCTCTCTTGAAAGATTAAGGCAGGTATTCCATGAGCTCATCCATAAGTTCCTACGTTGTAATTCATGCAAGTTAGGAGGCTGCAGTTTATTTAGAGTATCTAAGATTCACTAATTCACTGTCTTCACCAATCTTTGGATTTTAGTTTTCCTTTTTCCAGTGTTTAGTTTTCTGTATGTATTCTGAAGATTATTTTCTTTGACCAAGAAAGTATTTGTAGAGTTACGTTTTCTGTAATTCTTAACAGTGTAGCATAACTAAATGGAACTTCATTTTTTACAAACCTCATCTTATTCTGAGATTGTTGCCTGATAATAATTCTAGAGATTCATGCTATTCTTTTATACACGACATGTCTTTGTCTTTTGAACATTTCTGAGCTTATCAGAAAAATACCTGCTTGATCATGTTAATCTCTTTAAGTATCTCTTCCATTTCTTTCTCCTTGAAATCATGTGTCTGTAGTCAGAATGTAGTCTCTCTTTGAGAGACTCGGGACACTCTTGTAGTTGATGTACATGTGGATACTCGTGGTCCTAGAAAATGTGATGTTTTTAAGTTTTTTTCTCTTGCTTCCCCTCTTTATCAGGCTCTTTCCTCTTTCTGTTTTTTCCCTCCCTCCATCTCTGTCCATTTCTCTCTCCTACCTCTTTCTTCCTCTTACTTGAACATGATACAGAAACCAGAAAACACAGAACCAAGTTTTAAAATATAATGGCACAGGTGCTAAGATGACATAGGTGTCACATAGCTCTGACCTGAGGGACTGAAGAGAAAGCAAACAGATATCAATGAGTTAAGTGTTAGCATGTTGAGGATGGTCTGAGAGGTGCACATATTATTATCTGACCACTGGGCAGATCTTCTATGATGACAGTACCTTCTTAAAAACAAAAAAGATGAGCTGAACTTTCTCTGCTGCTGTAGTTATGATTTGTAATTAAGTGTATCTTTTTTCCTCCTCTTTCACACTCTGTTGTAGTTATGGACAGATGTACTTCTCAATTATATTTGCTTTAAAAACTATATTTAGTAACACAGAATGTAGCTTAATAAAACTTTAAATCATTAGTGATGTTCATAGATTGACGTGTAAGTGTACCTATTCATTTCTGGTGCTAGAAATGGTGATCTTTGGCAATGTGTTTCATTAGTAAGTTACTTTAATGAGGGAGGACATTTGGAGCAATTAGCTAATCTGATCATTAAAATGTTCTTTCAGGCTTACGGCATAAGCTAAGGTATGACTCATAAAAATTTTTCTATAAAAGCAACCTCAAAATGTTGTCTGGAAATACTATGCAGCTAGAATTTTCTGTAGGTTTGAACATTCTAGTAGCTCTGAGCACTGATATTGATTTTGAAAATTAAACCAATTGGCAGTCATCCCTGGAGGACTTGATTTCTGAGACCTTTATATGTGCTTGCACTACAGTAAATACGAATGCATCCTAGATGGAGCCAAAATGTGGTGGGTTTTAAGCATTTAATAAAATCATTAAACATTTTAACTATTTAATTTCTCTTTGCAATTGCAAATAAGGGTTAAATAATGATTGTTCTATATAGGACTATGGTACAACATTTCTAAGGCATGGTTTGGGACATTAGTGCAGCTTTTCCCCAAAAACATCTAAATTAGAGCCCTGGTTTTCAGACTGCTCCTCAGAACTCCAGGAGTTATGGGAGTTCCCTCAGGCATCAATCTGGGGGTAAGGGATGTATGTAGCGGTGGGGGGAAGACACTGTTCCTCCCCATTTTCCATCCAGCTCTGCTTTTCTCTCTTTGTTTGCCCTCTGTACAAAAATAAAATGTAAGATTTAACTTGAAGAAAGGCTTACTTTTGTAAAGATGAAAAGTTGAAAAGTTGGGTACAGTGGGCTATGGCAGCTATAGTTTTCTATCTGGAATGGTTTTCCTTCTGTCTTGTTGTTTTGCAAACCCCCCTTTTTCCCACACTGCGTGCACATGCCTGAACATAGTTCTTCGGTGGAAGCTCTTGGTTACTGTCCCCCTCACGCCGGCCCCCCTTCCTCCCGCAGAACTGTCCCCTCACGCCGGCCCCCCTTCCTCCCGCAGAACTGTCCCCTCACGCCGGCCCCTCTTCCTCCCGCAGAACTCTACAGCATCATCGTGGAGACACAGCGTGAGTTCAGGGGATGGGCATGTGGTCCACTAGGTCGATTGGCATCCCGTTTGGTACTTTTCTGCAGGACTAGCAAGGCAAGACTGCCTTCTCTTTCTGGATTGCTGCTCGTATGTGGGCTGCCAAGAGGCTGCCTTCTTGGCTCTATGGGAGAGCTCCTCTGAGGAATGCAGCACTTGGAGGGAGCAGAGCCCAGGGACTCAAGCCCTGATGACACTCTAGGAATCTGGGTCCCTTACAGGTAAAAGCCTTCCACTCGGGCTTCCCTGGTGGCGCAGTGGTTGAGAGTCCGCCTGCCGATGCAGGGGACGCGGGTTCGTGCCCCGGTCCGGGAAAAAAAAAAAAAAGAGAATGTACCCACAATGCAAGCAAGTAGCCCTGGAGTGGAAGGTTTTTTTTTTTGCGGTACGCGGGCCTCTCACTGTTGTGGCCTCTCCCATTGCGGAGCACAGGCTCCGGACGCGCAGGCTCAGCGGCCACGGCTCACGGGCCCAGCCGCTCCGCAGCATGTGGGATCTTCCTGGACCGGGGCACGAACCCGCGTGCCCTGCATCGGCAGGCGGACTCTCAACCACTGCGCCACCAGGGAAGCCCTACGTTCTCTTTTTTGTTTAAGCTATGCGATTTTTTTCCACTTAGAATTGAGAACTATGAACAATACTAACCTAAGGAAGATGGAAAATTAGGAATGGTACTGTCAGGCCGTTGTGGTTGTTTTATTGAAGTGTGGTTGATTTACAGGGTTGTGTTAGTTTTAGGTGTACAGCAAAGTGATTCAGTTATACATATATCTATTTTTTCATGTTCTTTTCCCTTATAGATTATTACAGAATATTGAGTAGAGTTCCCTGTGCTGTATACAGTAGGTCCTTGTTGGTTATTTTATATTTAGTAGTGTGTATATGTTAATCCCAAACTCCTAATTTATCCCACTTCCCCCGTCCCCTTTGGTAACCAGAAGTTTGTTTTCTCTATCTGTGGGTCTATTTCTGTTTTGTATATAAGTTCATTTGTATCTTTGTTTTAGATTCCACATATAAGCGATATCATATGACATTTGTCTTTCTCTGTAGGGCTTACTTCACTTAGTATGATAATCTCCAGATCCATCCGTGTTGCTGCAGATGGCATTATTTCATTGTTTTTTTACAGGCCATTGTTATTAAAAGAATCATAGTCTAGGCTTTTAGGTTTTAATTTTTAAGTTTATCATTATATATATATTTAAATTTTATTTAGTTATTTACTTATTTTTGGCTGTGTTGGGTCTTCGTTTCTGTGCATGGGCTTTCTCTAGTTGCGATGAGCGGGGGCCACTCTTCATCGCGGTGCGCGGGCCTCACACTGTTGCCGCCTCTCTTGTTGTGGAGCACAAGCTCCAGACGCGCAGGCTCAGTAGTTGTGGCTCACGGGCCCAGTTGCTCTGCAGCATGTGGGATCTTCCCAGATTGGGGCTCGAACCCGTGTCCCCTGCACTGGCAGGCAGATTCTCAACCACTGCGCCACCAGGGAAGCCCTATCATTATATTTTTTTTGCTCGTAATGAGTGAATTTACATCTGGCTAGGAATACATTTAAATAAAACATTTTGGATACCTTCTCAACACAAGATTACTGTGTGGTCCCTTAGTGCTGACATTCTACTCCAGAGGATTTGGGGGCTCCCTGTTTGGAATACTGTGAGAACCATAGAGAAGACGCACCAGTTCCACAGCAGTTCCTGCTGTCACTCTTCAGTTTATGAACCTCACTTTCAGTTTAGCAATTTCAAGACAGTATCTTGAGGCTTCATGGAACTCTTTGGGGGATGCTACTATTCAGGGCACTCTGGAGGTTACTGTAAAAAGGAATCATACTCAGTAATTAAGCCCTGGAGATAGGAATTTATACTGCAGCCATGACTCTTTGGGTCTTAGGGCAAATCGAGGAAGGCTCTTTGGCTGAATGAATGTTGAGGCTTCCGCTTTGCCTCTTGAACAATAGATACTTTCATAAAGATATTTTCTAAGCAAGGTATTACCACACTTTCTCCGTTTTACTTCTGGCTCTGCCATTCTGCTGTCATCTTTGCAGGCCATATAACATCAGGGGCTGGAGGGGAGGTGTTCCTTCCTCTTTCACGGCCTCTTAGAATGAAGCAGCCTTTAACATTCCCACCACTTCTGTTAGTTTGTTTCTTCAGTGTTAGAATGTAAACTTCAAGAGGACAGGGGACCAGTTAGTTTTGTTCACGATAGCGTTCTTCACTAGATCCAGTGGAGTGCCTGGCACAGCAGGTGCTCATTATACAATCTGTTGACTAGATGAATGAAGCTCCTCAGTTACCTAAATCTCAGTGGCTGGTGGGGCTGATTCTCATCAGACCAGTGCAGAAAACAACAGGTATTTTAAAGCAGTCAGACCTTAGAGAAGCACTGTCATGCAGATGTGTAGCTCCCGGTAGCCTCTCAGGTGCCAGGCTCCTAATGTGAGTGAATGAAGGGGGGGTGTTCCGGGGGCAAAACAGATTTTACTCTCAATTCTTTATCAATATTAGGTCTCCTTAGGGTTACTGACATTCTTCAATGGGAATAACTGCTGAAGATTCCTGTTGAAACATAAGCTTTTCTTTGCTGTGTGTTTTAGAACATGTCAAGAGTATGTGACAAGTTAGTGTTGGGTTGATTGTCCCAAGTTTTGTAACCCTGGCCCAGTGCTCCCTCTACAGCCCCAGTCACTAGGCTGCTCGATCCCGGAGCAGTGGGGGGAGAAGCCGCCAGGTTAGCTACATGAGAAGCCCCCGAGGAAGGGAAGTCTGTCCTCTGCTGTGAAGCCGTGAGCCCACCGGGAGGAGGGGCGGGTTTTGCTTTGGGGAATTTCCATACTGGAAATGGCTCTGCCTATGTGTTACTCCATGTACTTACGTGGAGCAGCAATTCAGCACATTCGAATAGTAAGGCCTGCCGTTGCCATTTATAGCAGATGTCCTGAAGACACGAAATGATGAGTTGGCAGTCACATCTGCCGTCTTCTCGCTTTGGTTGAATTTTAAAGTGACAAACGTTAAGAAATTTAATAGGATCAGAAGATAATCTTAAACATACAACAGAGTCGTAGAAAATAATATGTGGCCAGGTATCTCTGATACTGTCGTTATTCCCATAATTACTTAATTGAAAAAACCTTTATTGAAACTAGCGCTAATTTTCTGGATGTTTGTGGTAAGAATATTTGTATTTCTTTTGTTGTACCTCTGCGTTACTTATTCTTTGGGTCCATTTTATGTCCCACCTACTAGTAGTAGTAGGTTCTCTTCTCACTTTTTCTACTTCAATGTCCAGGTCTGGTCTTTTCTGCATTTCCGTGTATGTCTTCCTTCCTCAGGTTACTTCTCTCACATCTTCATTTCCTCATCTTCTCTGTTTATCTTTTGCTTTTGATTCACTCCATTTAAATCTACAGTTTCACAATCTCTCATTTATTTTTTAAATTATTCATGAGTGTCAGTAGGAGGTTTCAGATAGGCTAAGAGCTACTATGCTTCCTGACCACCTACGCTGTGGTTGCTTCCTTCTTAGACTTAACTGCTGGCTGGAATTCTCCTTTGGTCATGCCAAGTATATAGGCCTTTACTTAATATTTATTAGAGGAAAGATATGTAGCTGGGCAGGTTTCTAATCTCAATCAATTAAAAATAACTAGTGAATTTTTCAGGGTGATTATTTAAAGTGCTATACTGATAATAGATACTGAAACGAAGCCATATGCACAACCTGGCATTTTAGAAAGTCTGTTTTAAGTATTCTAGATCTATACCTTGGAGCAGATTAATTTTTCAATGACAGGCCTCATCTTGTCTACATTGAGTTATGACTTGGTACCACGCTTTATTGCAAAACTCTCAGACCTAAAGGATTTAAAGTTTATTATTGCAATTTTAGAGCAGGTTAGAAAGGAAAGAAAAATAACTTTCCTGAGTGAAAGGACCTAGTTCTCACAATAGCATTTTGATCTGAGGACTATACTGTGATAAATAACTCTCACTGTAGAACCTGGATGAAATTAACCTTGAGAGAACTTATATACCCCTGAGGCATTAGGTGTCTGATTATGACTTCGTATAATCTGTTTTCACACAGCATAGTACATAAATATGTGTGTGAGCTGAGTGTAAATGCAACCTTCCTTTACTTTTTTTTTTTTTTGACTCTGGTGACTCCTTTTAGAGAGAGGATTTATTGAACACTGCTTGAATCTTCTCTTTTTATCATTGTGGTAATCTTATTTGAGTAGGATTTTGATGACTGTGTTTGAACATAAATATACAGCAGTAGAAAATTTATACACCACCAAATTCATAATCGTGCTTGGATTTATTATATCTAAAGAAATGCCATCTTTAATATTTTCTGGTATCTTTATAAACTCCATTAGAATACTAAGGTTTAAAAAATTAAGCATAATTACTTTTTTCTTTTCAGACTATTGAAGGAATACACAAGATTTAAAATTCATTAATTTTTAGAAAATAAAAAATTTGCATTTATTTTTTAAACTAACACTCTGCAGTGTAAATTATAGTGTTGAAATATATAATTAAGAAAAACAGTACTTATTAACAATTATATGCATACACAACTGGTTTTTCTCCCTGGGAGACTTTTTTTTTTTTTTAACTTTTCATTTTGTGTTGGAGTATAGCTGATTAACAATGTTGTGTTAGTTTCAGGTGTACAGCCCAGTGATTCAGTTATACATATAAATGTATCTATTCTTTTTCAAATTCTTTTCCCATTTAGGTTGTTACAGAATATTGAACAGAGTTCCCTGTGCTGTACTGTAGGTCCTTGTTGGTTATCCATTTAAAATATAGCAGTGTGTACCTGTCAATCCCCAACTCCTTAACTATCCCTCCCACCCACACACACGCTTCGTAACCATAAGTTCATTCTCTGAGTCTTTTTCTGTTTTGTAAATAAGTTCATTTGTATCATTTTTTTTAGATTCCGCATAAAAGCAATATCATATGATATTTGTCTTTGTTTGACTTACTTCACTCAGTATGGCAGTCGCTAGGTCCATCCATGTTGCTGCAAATGACATTATTTTATTCTTTTTATGGCTGAATAATATTCCATTGTGTATATATATATATATACTACATCTTCTTTATCCATTCCTCTGTCAACAGACATTTAGTTTGCTTCCATGTCTTGTCTATTGTAAACAGTGCTGCAGTGAACATTAGGGTACATGTATCCTTTCAGGCCATGTTTTTCTCCAGACATATGCCCAGGAGTGGGATTGCTGGGTCATATGGTAGTTCCATGTTTAGTTTTGTAAGGAACCTCCATACTGTTCTCCATACTGTTCTCTGTACCAATTTACATTCCCACCAACAGTGTAGGAGGGGTGCCTTCCCTCCATACCTCTCCAGCATGGAAGACATTTTCATGTACTGTCTAAAAGGTACTTTAGGGGATTGTTTATAGTTTATACTTTTCTTTTACGGTTTTCTATGCTTGTTTTACTAGACTTCTAAGAAAAACTTGGGTAATTTTAGGAAATTTTAGGAAATAAACATTTGTGTCTCATTTACTTAATTTTTTATTTTGAGATAATTATAGATTCATATGTTGTTCTAAGATACTGTATAAGGGAGATCCTCTGCCCCTTTTACCAGGTTTCCCTCAATTGTAGCATCTTGACAACTATAGAACAATATCATATCCAGGATATTGACATTGATACAGTCAAGATACAGAACATTTTCATCACAAGGATCCCTCTTGTTACCCTTTTATAGCCACACCCATTTTCCTCCTGCTGACCTCAGTACTACCCCTGGCAACCACTAATTTGTTCATTTCCATAATTTTACTTCAAGAACTATAGAAATGGAATAACACACTATGTAACTTTCGGGATTGCCTTTTTTCACTCAGCATAATTCTCTGGATATTCATCTAGATATCACCAATTCATTTCTTTTTAGAAATGAGTAGATGGTTTGCTAGAGAATGGTGGTAGTAGAAATGCCTCTTGATTTTAAGGACCTTTGAAGACTTTAAATGTTTCATTTATTTTCAGTTTGGATATATTCTGTTTTCATCTTGTTCTTTTCCAAGACCTAGAGCCAGCCTTCTCTCCAAGAAGCCCTGGTTTCTTTTAGGGGAGAATGATATTTAGAAACCGAGATCTGGGCTCTATTGTGACAGGTGGCCATTGCTTCAAAATAGCTAGAAAAAACAATGGTCAGAGCTAGGAAATGAAAATAATTATGAGTTCACATTAATATTTCAAAGTCAAATTTAACAGCAGATGGTTTTTAACTTTTTAGTTTCTTTCACTTTATATTTCTGTCCTTTTTCTCTTACATTGAAAATAATTGTTCCTTAATAATAAGTTATTTGCTTTATCCTACAATATACATAAAGCATTTTAAAATTACAGTACCAATATTATTAAGAATAAAACTACTGAATAAAGTTCAAGATTTTTTGTAGGTGTTTTTTTAAGGTTAGAGTCCTTTCAGTGTATACTACCAAGGATGTACAGAGAGAGTACTGAGTTGAAAATTTTCTTCAGACAAATCAGTGTGTAGATATTTTACCAATTTGATATAAATATTGGTTTATTTAATTCCATTTCTTTACATATTTGTTTTGATTTAATTCTGTATATATATCTATATGTATACATATATACACAAGTACATAGATGTATATTTGTATATATGTATGTATAGATATATACACACGTATATATCAGTACATTAAGTTCAAAAGTCAAAATTAAATAAAAAGCTGTCTTTAGAGATGGCTCACTTCCATTTCTAACCCCTTCACCCATTCCCAGTGTCTCCTCCATTTTTATTAATTTTTGTCATACAAATAAGGAAGTACATATTTTCTTATACGAAAGGTAGTATTGTATTCTCTCTGTTCTCCATCTTTTTAAAAATTTCACAGTATATCCTGCAGATTACTCCATAATAGTACATAAAGATATTCCTTACTCCTTTTTATGGCAGCATAAGTACTGGATAATTTTGCATGTGTAATTTTATTAGATATTGTAGGCTTCCCCTTTATGGGGATTTTATTTTATTAATCAACAGTGTTTGCCATTTTCAGTTACTTCTCAACCTTGCCAGGAGAGAAGGTTGTTGCCAGGTAGGTTAGAAGTAGTGTTTCAGTGTAGTTTCACTTTACATTTCTCTTGTGAGTATAATTGAGCATTTTAAAAATATTTAAGAGCTTTCTTTTCTGTAAACTGTTGGTTCATCTGTGTTGCCTGTTTGTCTATCAGATTTTTGATACTTACTGCTTCTATTTTTGAAGAAAAAGAAAGATTCTCTCTTTGGGAGATGAATTGTGACTGTTGTATTCTGGTTTTCCATTTGTTTTAGGATTTTTTTTTGGATGTATAAGGTTTTTTTTTAAGGTTTATTATTTATTTATTTAATTTATTTCGGCTGCGTCAGGTCTTAGTTGCGGCATGTGGGATCTTTCGTTGCAGTGCGCGGCGTTGCGGTGCATGGGCTTTTCTCTAGTTGTGGCATGCGGGATTTCTCTTCTCTAGTTGTGGCACGTAGGCTCTAGGGCACGTGGGTTCTGTAGTTGTGGTGCGTGGGTTCCAGAGCACGTGGGCTCTGTAGTTTGCGGCACGCAGCCTCTCTGGTTGAGGCCCGCAAGCTCAGTAGTTGTGGCATACGGACTTAGTTGCCCCACGGCACGTGGGATCTTAGTTCCCTGACCAGGGATCAAACCCGTGTCCCCTGCATTGCAAGGCAGATTCTTTACCACTGGACCACCAGGGAAGTCCCATGTGTAAGTTTTGAAAAATACCTCTTTTAAAGTTGTAATTTCATGTGCTCTAGATCTTTATGCATATGTTCCACATAGATGGGATAGAGAAGTTACAAATTTCTTTTCATGTCTGCATTCTCTAGCTGCTCACCTTTTGGGGGTATATTTCAAACCACCTTGTCAATAACAGTGCATTATTCCAGCTCCTTTGCTGATTAATCTTCTCACCGTATACCAGAAAACCACAGAAAGCCTCTACTGGCTTTTTTCTATCATAAACTTGTCATTTGTGAAACAGTTGCCTAGTGATGTTAATTCTTTTTGTGGAACGACATTCATGCCCTTTTTCCCTCTGTATTTGTTATACATTTCCATAGTCTTGTTCTTTGCATCTCTTGCTTAAAACAGGGGTTTACAATACCTTTCTGCAAAGGGCCAGAAGTAAGTATTTTAGGCTTTGCAGACTATATAGTCTCAGTCACAATTACTCAAATCTGTTTTTGTTGTGTAAAGGCAACCTTAGACAATATGTAAATGAATGTCATGGCTGTGTTCTAGCAAATTTTTATTTGCAACAACAGGTGATGGTGGAGGGAGAGGGAGAAGAGTGGGCAGATTTGGCCCATGGATTACATTCTGCTGACCCCTGCTCTAGGCCATTATAGTTAAACTCCCCCTCATCGTGTTTAACTGCTCACTTCCTTGCCATCATTTTGAGTAATTGAAAAGCTATTAAAAAAAACCTTAACTATAAAATCAGATAGAGTCATCAACCTCCAGGGAATTTGGTATAGTGTTTGGATGATGATGGTGATAAGATTTTATTTATTTTTGATACACTATTATTATAGCACAAATATGCAGAAAAAGTTTTAAAGAAAATCAGAATAACTAGAACATGCTTTAATTCCTATTTATTGGACGCTAATGTTGCTGACAATACTCCCTTTGAGGATGAACTTTGTAGAAAGACAGTGATACCATCACACTGTCAGAACTCTCTGTAGAAGTGATAATTCTAAGAGGAAAATGATCTGCATCGGGAAGGAGTCTTGTCACATTATTGCCAGTGTTATTGTCCTCAACTAAAAGTAAACTTAGTAATAATGGCTTCTACGAGTAAAAAAAAAATCTGAAACAGATAAAATACATAAAACTTAGTTAACTATTGAGTCAGTTGTGTAAGTCCTGATCATTTCTAGGTATTACAAAGAAGAAAGTGTTCCCATGCCTCTCCTTTCCTGAAAGAGTGTCTTGTGTACCTGCTATTGACAAAGATATTTGTCTTCTTGTTAGGCTAGTGTTTAAATGAACATTTAAAATCACCTATTTCCCAACTCACTTTTGTGGGAAACATTTATTCAGTTCCAAATCTTATCAGAGGGATTGCAAATCCGGTGTCTCTTACTACCATGTTTCCATCCAGTTTTCATGGTGTTGCAGAAGGGCGGTCAGTAATAGGGTATTAGAGGATTGAGTGAAATTGACAATTTGAGAATTAAAAGCAGTATGTAAGGGTTTAGATCATGGATGGGATGGTAGAGTTGAAGGGATAAAGCAGTAAGGACAGTAGGAGAGAAGACCCACTGGAAACTCTCTAGGACTTTGACAGCCTGTTATTTGAACCCAAAGCATGTGGCATTTGGACCTTGCCATCCCAATCTTCCCTTCTATTCATTTCCACTCCTAGAAGTGAAAAGGAGCCTGGTATGACCTGGCATCTCCTCTATATCATAACACCCCGATTCAAACTTCTTCATGTTTTTATGAGAACCAAATGAGACAGTTAATGCAAAGCACTTAGAACAGTACTTGACATGTAGTAAGAGCTGAATAAAAGTTTGCTATTACATGTCAAATTTGAATAAATAATATAAATATTGCCCCTTGTTTTCTCTGTTTCATATATAAAAGTCAAGAAGTCTGTAATTCTATGAAGTCGTGTTGTCCCACATTTTTATACGTCGTTGCACTACCTCCTGCCTCCTTTAATAATGTAAATGGTTTGATTGAAGCACACTGATGCTCATTTATTTATGTATTGTCTACATCTGCTTTCACTCTACAGTGGCAGAGTTGAATAGATGAGACAGAGGTTATGTGGTTTGCAAAACAAAAATTATTTACTATCTGTGCGTTATAGGAAAAGCTTGCGAACACCTGATACATAGGGTATTCTGATCCAAAGTAAAAGTAAGTAGAAAGAACTCAATTATAGAACTTTCTGAAACCAGCATTTAGTCTTCATTTCTCTTAATCTCAAATTGAAAGAAATGATGTTGTATAAAAGAGGATAGCACAAAGTAAGATGTTTATTCAGGTTTTCATTTATGTTGCTATCAAAGAGCTGGTCTTGAATTACTGTAAATTATTGAAACATTACCAATTGCAGTAAACTATGTGAATTAATTTAAATGCTTGAAGTTCCTTTTCTTTCATAATAGATGAAAACCTGAACCTATAAAATTTGTGGTACATTTCTTTCCACTTACTAAGAATAAATACTTACATTTATGCTGTGCAGTAGTTTGCTTTCATAAGAATTAGTATTTTCAAGGCAGCACTGAGCCTCATCAGCTCACAGTACCAACTCAGAACATTAAACATGGGGAGTCAGTGGTATCACCTTCATCCACAGGAGACAGCATGTTGCTACCCATTGAGAAGGACTTTTAAACCAAACTTTGTTTTAAAATGTGTCATTACTATTACCTGAATCACTTAGATTCAAGCCATAATAAAGAGTACAAACATAGGCCTAAGATAAAATTTGAATTTAGATCTGACTTTAAATTGAAATGTGTATATGACTTTAGAGAGTATGGTTTTGATAGTGTGATCATTAATTTCTCAAAAGTGAATCTGCTTCTTGAATATGTGGGTTTTCAGAGCAGTCTCCTCACTGGCAGGGGAATATCAGACAAGTGGTGTTTTTCAGACAGCAAGGCAGATGGCTCTTTTTCTTCAGTACAGAGTGTGCCAACCAAAGGAGACAGCTACACGAATGTTAACCCCTGAGGGAGTGAGAAAACAGTTGCTGTCGGTTGTTCTTTATAAGTCTGTAGCTTGACTTCAGAACGATGTGAGAAAAGAAATCTTTTAAGAAAAGTATGCGTTAGATGCACAAGCGCAGCCTGTAATCTCAGTTCTCACTAAAACAGTGGAAGATGATATAATTTAAAAAGGAAACAAACTCCTAGGTCTGACGTTTCTGAGATAATGTGGTGGCACACTACTTGAGCCTGATACATTGCTTCCCAGTTCCTGTTAAAACATCCATGCAGATGACAAATACGGGCAATTGCACTATAAAGCCAATGCCATATACTAAGATCTGGGTAGAAGCTTCCTAAATATGGTTGGTGGGATGGATTGAGACTAGTTACGGATTATGTAGCACATGTTCTGCTTCTGAACTGGCATAGGGCATATGGCCCCACCCAACGTAGGACACAGTCTAAAGGTTGATTTGCACAGCACGCCTAACTTCAGGAAGCATGTGGGTTACGCTGAGTGGCAAAAGTTGGCCATTGCTAGACTTTTGTTTTTTGGGTTTTGTTTGGCTTAAAAAAGAGAAATTTATTTTCTCACAATTCTGGAGCCTGGAAGTTTAAGATCAAGGTGTTGGCAGGGCAGGTGGCTGTTTTCTCCCTATGCCTTCACACGATCTTCCCTCTGTATGTCTGTGTCCTCATTTCTTTTTCTTAGAGGGACACCAATCATACTGGATTAAGGCCCATCTGAATGACCTTATTTAACCTTAGTCACCTCTTTTTTTTTTTTTTAACAGCTTTATTGGAGTATAATTGCTTTACAATGCTGTGTTAATTTCTGCTTTATAACAAAGTGAATCAGCTATACATATACATATGTCCCCATATCTGTTCCCTCTTGCATCTCCCTCCCTCCCACCCTCCTTATCCCACCCCTCTAGGTGGTCACAAAGCATGGAGCTGATCTCCCTGTGCTATGTGGCTGCTACCCACTAGCTGTCTGTTTTACGTTTGGTAGTGTATACATGTCCATGCCACTCTCTCACTCTGTCCCAGCTTACCCTTCCCACTCCGTGTCCTCAAATCCATTCTCTAGTAGGTCTATGTCTTTATTCCCATCTTGCCCCTAGGTTCATCATGACCATTTTTTTTTTTTAAGATTCCATATATGTGTGTTAGCGTATGGTATTTGTTTTTCTCTTTCTGACTTCACTCTGTATGATAGACTCTAGGTCCATCCACCTCACTACAAATAACTCAGTTTTGTTTCTTTTTTATGGCTGAGTAATATTCCATTGTATATATGTGCCACATCTTCTTTATCCACTTATCTGTTGATGGACACTTAGGTTGCTTCCATGTCCTGGCTATTGTAAATAGAGCTGCAATGAACATTTTGGTACATGACTCTTTTTGAATTACGGTTTTCTCAGGGTATGTGCCCAGTAGTGGGATTGCTGGGTCGTATGGTAGTTCTATTTTTAGTTTTTTGAGGAACCTCCATACTGTTCTCCGTAGTGGCTGTATCAATTTACATTCCCACCAACACTGCAAGAGGGTTCCCTTTTCTCTACACCCTCTCCAGCATTTATTGTTTGTAGAGTTTTTGATGTTGGCCATTCTGACCAGTGTGAGATAATATCTCATTGTAGTTTTGATTTGCATTTCTCTAATGATTAATGATGTTGAGCATTCTTTCACGTATCTGTTGACAATCTGTATATCTTCTTTGGAGAAATGTCTTTTAGGTCTTCTGCCCATTTATGGATTGGGTTGTTTGTTTTTTTGATATTGAGCTGCATGAGCTGCTTGTATATTTTGGAGATTAATCCTTTGTCAGTTGCTTCATTTGCAAATATTTTCTCATATTCTGAGGGTTGTCTTTTTGTCTTGTTTATGGTTTCCTTTGCTGTGCAAAAGCTTTTAAGTTTCATTAGGTTCCATTTGTTTATTTTTGTTTTTACTTCCATTTCTCTAGGAGGTGGGTCAAAAAGGATCTTGCTGTGATTTATGTCATAGAGTGTTCTGCCTATGTTTTCCTCTAAGAGTTTGATAGTGTCTGGCCTTACATTTAGGTCTATAATCCATTTTGAATTTATTTTTGTGTATGGTGTTAGGGAGTGTTCTCATTTCATTCTTTTACACGTAGCTGTCCAGTTTTCCCAGCACCACTTATTGAAGAGGCTGTCTTTTCTCCACTGTATATTCTTGCCTCCTTTATCAAAGGTAAAGTGACCATATGTGCGTGGGTTTATCTCTGGGCTTTCTATCCTGTTCCATTGATCTATATTTCTGTTTTTGTGCCAGTACCATACTGTCTTGATTACTGTAGCTTTGTAGTATAGTGTGAAGTCTGGGAGCCTGATTCCTCCAGCTCTGTTTTTCTTTCTCAAGATTGCTTTGGCTATTCGGGGTCTTTTGTGTTTCCATACAAATTGTGACATTTTTTGTTGTAGTTCTGTGAAAAATGCCAGTGGTAGTTTGATAGGGATTGCACTGAATCTGTAGATTGCTTTGGGTAGTAGAGTCATTTTCACAATGTTGATTCTTCCAATCCAAGAACATGGTATATCTCTCCATCTATTTGTATCATCTTTAATTTCTTTCATCAGTGTCTTATAATTTTCTGCATACAGGTCTTTTGTCTCCTTCGGTAAGTTTATTCCTGGGTATTGTATTCTTTTTGTTGCAATGGTAAATGAGAGTGTTTCCTGAATTTCACTTTCAGATTTTCATCATTGGTGTATAGGAATGCAAGAGATTTCTGTGCATTAATTTTGTATCCTGCTACTTCATTGGTAGCTGACTTTTGAGCCAGTCAGTCAGTGTCCTTAACCTGCCCCCTTTCCCCATCTCCACTGGTTCATTTCCATTCGTTTTCCTCTGAAAGCTAACTCCCAACATGCAACCCAGTAGCAGGAGCTAGAGGGAGATGGATGAGGGTGCCCTACACTCTTGAATGCATGTCACTTAAAGGAAAGCTTTTTAAGTAGGAAAAGCCGTGGGTGCCCATGTGTTCCATGTATTATGTACAGTGCGTGTGACAGCTGACAGGAGTACCTATCAGAGCAGGAAGAGTTTCTCTCTCCACATGCTCACATTAGAAGGAATGTCTGTCACACATCAGCAGTTGAGCTGAGAGTAGAATGCATCTCATTTCAATCTGAATTTCATTCTGAGAGGGAGAACCTGCCAACATTTAGCGGGCATCGAGGAGACTAAAGACAAGTTACCTTGTCTACAGAAACGTTAGATTTAAATAGCCCTCTCCTCTACAAAACTACGTATAGGGAAGATGTCTATCATGTAGATTTGAAAAGATTCTCGAAAATAAGGGAAATGAAATAATGACTTTGAAGACACAGTGTGTCTCCCCAAAAATGATTACATGTAAGGAACACATTTAGTATAAATTTACAACAAATTTAGTGTTAAGTCTCCTGGGATCTTAAAAGATCATGGCCTCGGGCAAAAAGGAAACCAGAGAGCCCTAAGGAGAAACAGGATGAGATGAAAGCAGAAGTGTCAAAGCTGGTTGAAATAAAAGAATGCAAGAAAACCAGAATTGCAATAAAATTTAAAATTAAGGCAATCAAAAGAATACTTGATATGCCAAAACAGGGAAGTGTATCATGGATGACAGGCTTGAGAACAGAATGCAGAGAAGAAAAGGATAAAGTTATGTAAATATGAAAAGTAGATATGGAGGACAGATAACACCTCTTCAACCCAAGAGGTGTTCCATAGCAGGAAACGAAAGCATTAGGCAGGGAAATCATGAGTGAACTTTCCCATGCCAGAGATAGTGTGAGTAGAGATCAAAAGGGTGTCCTGAGCACCAGCCAACAGTAATGACTAAAGGTTCTTACCTAGGCCTATTCTGGCAAACTATTTGAACTTTAAGGATAAAGCAAACCCAGGAATAAAGCAGGTTACCTACAAAGGAACATACTAAGTCTGTGGCTCAGTAATTGTGTTCAGCTGAGTTTACATATATATAAAACCTTGTTTGTAAATGACTGTTTTCAGATGTAAAACAGCAGCATTCATGTTGCACCCCTTAAAGAGCTGCTTAGATACATATTTCATCCATGGAGGAGACCACTCTTGGGTTTTAGCTTATTTCTCTGACTTTGAAAGGAGAGCATGGAGTTGTATAGCTTCCTGACCTTTTGGGAAGTTGGAATATATTTATGTGTCATGTCCTTTGATTGGAGGTTAGCAGTATAGGCCGTCAGACTAGTCTAGCTCAACTGGAAACCCACCAACCAAACACAAAACCAAAAACAATCCAGCTATATTTCCTTTATAAAAGCTATGTGTCAAAGACTTTGAGTCATAGCCTATGTGTCAAAGGCTATGACTAAAAGGCTTTAAGGAAAGAAATTGGTAAATGCGAACAAAGAGAATAGAAGTTCTGTTACCCTAAGACAAAGCATTAACATGGGACAAAAATAATCATGAAGGTGAAAAGTACAAGCCACAATAAAGTAATGACATTAATTTTTATGGGATAAATTACATCACAATAAATATTTATCGCTGGGAATGGAAAGGAAAACAAAGAGTAACAAGACACTAATGTTTATTTTTGACAGATCGTTAGACAAGAAGTCAGGACGATAGAGGGCATGAATATTCTAAGGGTGATCTAAGATACATGTTGAGAGCTTTACCCTGAAAATAGAGATGATTCCTTCTTTTCCCAGGGCCCCAGGGAATTCTTTTTCTAGATCATAAAACCTAAGCTTCCAACAAACTGAATATAATAGAAAATGCATTCTCTAACCACAGTGAAATTTCAAAAATGCTGTACATGAAAATTTAAAACAAAAAGCGCCGATTTCCCCTCCCCCCCACTCCAAGCCATCTCATAAATAACTCTTGATTGGGTCAAAGAGAATAGCAAAATTAAGATTAAAAAATATCTAGAAAAAAGTATAATGGAAAGTGCATATTAACACTGAGATTTAGTCAAAGCAGTACATAGAGGAAAATTAATGTCCTTAAATAGTGACATTTCATAGCAAGAGGGAATAAAAAGCATTTCAGCACAGACATAAAAGAAAATTATTAGAAAATATGTGCTAGAAAACAGACAATTGATAAATTTATGTTAGTTCATTGGGAAAAATGCTCCAGTATATAGGTAAGGCTTTAGGTAACCTAATTGAGACAGAACAAAATACGAAAAAGGGCAAAAATATATATATTATGACTGTATTAATAAATTTGAAGCCCAAATGAAATGGATGCTTTTCTAGTAAAGTGTAAATTACCCAAATTGACTGAAGTAGAGGAGAAGAACCATAAGGATAACAATATTAATAGCAGTAAGTGAGGGTTGTTGGAGAGTTAGCCCCACGCACTCCCAACACAGAAATCTATACCCAAACAGTTCGACTGGTGAATTCTTCCAAACAGATCATACCTACAGTACATAAATTGTTCCTAAACATAAAAAGATGGGAAATTTTTTTTTTTTTTGGTGATACGCGGGCCTCTCACTGTTGTGGCCTCTCCTGTTGTGGAGCACAGGCTCCGGATGTGCAGGCTCAGAGGCCATGGCTCACGGGCCCAGCCACTCGGCGGCATGTGGGATCCTCCTGGACCAGGGCACGAACCCGTGTCCCCTGCATCGGCAGGTGGACTCTCAACCACTGTACCACCAGGGAAGCCCCGGGAAACTATTTTAAACCTCTTTACTGCCCTATTGGTTGCCTTTTCAACGTCTATTTGTCCTTGCCATCCTTTAAAAAGTTTTCTGATTTTTGTCAGGGATCCATTCCATCTTCAGCTCCATGGGGTGGTCTGTGATTAGTCTAAGAACCAATTAATGGGAAAATAATTGTCCCAGTGCCATTTGTTATAAAGATTGTTCAGTGGGAAAGAAATAGGCTTTTCAACAAGAGGGACGATTGGATATCCACATGCAAAAAGATGAATCCAGAGCTGTGCCTTACACCATACACAAAAGTTAACTCAAAATGTATCACAGACCTAAATGTAAGAGCTCAAATGACAAAACTCTTAGAAGAATACATAGCTAAGAAAGCATTTGCCTAATCCTATGTCATGAAAAGCACAAGAGATAAAAAAATTGATAAATTGAACTCCATTGAAATTAAAAGCTTTTGTGCTTTAAAGCACACCCAGTTGCATTTTACTACCATTTTGCAACTGAGGTTTTTTTTTTTCTGCTGGAAATTTTTTTAAATTTAAAAATTTTATATAATTTTTAAAGATTACTTTCCATTTACAGTTATTACAAAATATTGGCTATATTTCCTGTGTTATACAATACATTCTTGAGCCTCTTACACGCTATGGTTTGTACCTCCCACTCCCCCACCTCTGTATTGCCCCTCCCCCTTCTAACTGGTAACCACTAGTTGGTTTTCTATATCTGTGAGTGAGTCTGTTTTGTTATATTCACTAGTTTTATTTTTTTTAGATTCCACATCTAAGTGATATCATACTGTATTTGTCTTTCTCTGTCTGCCTTACTTTACTTAGCATAATGCCCTCCAAGTCCGTCCATGTTTCTGCAAATGGCAAAATTTCATTTTTTTTATGGCTGAGTAGTAGTCCATTGTGTGTGTGTATGTGTGTATGTGTATAATCACATCTTTATCCATTCATATATTGATGCAAACTTAGGTTGCTTCCATATCTTGGCAATTGTAAATAATGCTGCTATGAACATTGGGGTGCATGTATCTTTTTGAATTATACACCCATATACCCAGGAGTGGAATTGCTGGGTCATATGGTAGTTCTATTTTTAGCTTTTTGAGAAATCTCCATACTGTTTTCCAAGAATATGAGTTCTTGAGAACATCATTTGGCTCCTGAACAAAAGAACCCTAAAACTAGCTCTGCCTCTGTAGTGATCATTATAGGAGATGGTCAGTTTACTTTTTGTGAAAGTTTGAGTTGGAGTTTTTGTTACTTGCAGCCGAATACATCCTAAGTGATAAACAGTGAAATGAAATAAACTAACCTCCGAAGATAGCAAATGATGTAGGATGGTATACGTTGTGGGCTGTATTGGCAGAATTGCAAATGTATTAAAGTGATGGATTTTATTTCAAAATACAGAATTACCTAAATTCTAACATGCTGGAAATGTCCTCTTATGTTTTGGTTACATTCCCAATTTAAAAATACTATAATAAGAAAACACACGAAAAATAAAATTGCAGGATTTTGATGATGAAAATTAAATTTTGGAAACTAGAATTCGACAGTTAATTTAAAAAATATCAAGTGGAATTTATTATTTGGTATTAAGAATATAATTGAAGTTATGAATAAATCAATGGAGGAAAACCATATGGTCTAAATAGATATTGTGAAGTTATTTGATAGTTTCACATTTATTCCTTATTTTAAAAAGGAAAATCTTTAGTAATAGGAAAAGAAGGATTGAAGGGTGCTTTCCGATCTTAACGTTGTTAAAGATGTCTCAAAGTAATAGTTTAACATCATTTATTATAGTGGAAATTCTAGAAACACTTATTTAAAAAACCCAAATCAGGGTGTTATCAATTCCATTAAAAAATGTTTCCTTTTGGAAGTGTGACATAATGTTATTTGACACTGAAAAATAAGTGGTAAATGACAGGAGGAAGCAAAATTATTGTAATTTTGAAGATATGATTAGAAAAAAAAGGAAAACTGACAAACTATTAGAAGCACTTTACTAAGGTGCTTATTTACAAGTTAAGTGTGTAAATTTCACTTTCTTTTACACCAACAGTAACCATTTAGAATAAATAACAGAGAAAACCCCATTCACAATCACAAACCCCGAAACTTGAAATACACTTGCTAAGAATGGTATATGATTTATGTGAAGGAAACCATAAAACTTTTTAAAGGGACAAAAAGACTTGAAAAAAAAGTCACACCTTGTTTTCACATGAGAATAGCCAACTTTGTAAAATGTCAGTTTTCCCTTGGTCTGTAAATTCAGTGTAATCCCAATTCAAATTGTAGTAGAATTTTTTTTTTTAACTTGATGTTATGATACCCATGGAAATTGGAATGATGAAAGTCTTTAGATTCATGGCCACTTATTGGTAGCTAGAGGCTGGATGATTGGGGGAGATTATCTGAGCCTGGTATCAAGAATCCACTATTGCCTTAAGTGGTTCACTCTTTAGGAGCAAGGCCACCTATTAACTGGTCTTAAATTCTCTACTTGGGACTTGTTAACTCTCTGGAAGGTGTATGACCTTTTCCCCCCTAGTTGTGTACAGGACAGATTGTCATCAATTGACTTTCTACCTTCATCCTACTCTCTTTGGGAAGTTTAGCTGCCTTACTTTAATGTCTTAGCCAATCATAACCCTGGCACCAATACAGTCTAGCTCTTTCTCTGAAAGTTGAGGCAGTTTGCCTCAAAATATTACCTGAGGCAACATATGATCTTCCTCTCGCCTACTTCCTTGGCCGCTATACTTCTCAGGTCACCCCACTCTCCCTACAATATAGCTTTACTGGCTTTTTTTTTTCAGTGCTTGGACCAAGTCAAGTTCTCTTCTCATCCCAGGACCTTTACTTATGGTGTTCCCTCTGTCTGGACCAATTCCTGACCATTCTCCTCTCCCTGTCTCCCCACTCCCTCCACACACATCTGGTCAACTCTAATTCACCCTTCAGGTCTCTGATTAACTCTGCAGAGAGACTTCTCCTGACCTTTTAAGATTGAGTAGGTCCTGTTGTTATGCTCACTGTTTTGGTCCCTGAGCTTTTCTTTCATAGCACTTAACACTTTATCATGTGTTTATTTTGTTTATAGTCTGTCATGCTCGTCAGAGGACAGAGACTGTGTCTGCTTAGTTCACCATTTTAGGTCCAGCACCTAGATGGTACCTGCCACGTAGTAGACATTCAGTACATATTTGGTGAATGAATAAGTGTACAATAACTTAAAACATGTTTCATGAGTAGCATAACATGTTTAATGATGCTGTATAAGCATTTTACTTACACAGCTTCTACAACAACTCTTAACACTATCACAGAGGCCAATCTGTCTCTCATGTCTAATAAAGTAAATTGGAAGTTCATTTTCAAGAATAGATATTTGTGAGTTGTTGAAAAAAATTTTAGAAAATGAATAGTAATGAGGGCAGACTTGCCTTTACATGTAATAAAATTATGATAAGGCTGTGATTATTAAATCACTGCAATATTGGCCCAGGAAGAGACAGAAAAATGAAATAAAGTCTAGAAGTAAACCCAAGTATATATGGGGTTTTAGTATAGGTCCAACATATTTCATTTTAAATTAGTGGAAAACTGAAAGGTGGTAACCAGCTTATAAAATGGCCCCCAGTGATCCTTGTCTCCTAGTATTGTCATCCTTCTTAGACCCTCTGACATTGGATAGGGCTGACCTACATAACCTAAAGAACATTTTAAAAATGACAGTGTGTGCCCAAGGTTAGGTCATAAAAGACATTGCAACTTCTGTCTTGTGTTCCCTTGGATCATTTGCTCTGGGGGGAGCCAACTACCATGTCATGAGAACACTCAAGCAATGCTATGGAGAGGATCATGTGGAGAGGAGCTGAGATCTTGGTCAGCAGCCACCATCAACTTGCCAGCCATATGAGTGGGCTCTCTTGGAAGCGGATCCCACCGCCCCAGTAAGGCCTGTAGATGACTGCAGATCTGGGTGACATCTTGCCCTCAACCTCATGAGGATCACCAAACCAGAACCACAGAGCTAAGCTGCTCCTGAATGCCTCATCTAAAGAAGCTGTGTGAGATAATGTTTATTGTTGTTTTAAGCCAGTAAGTATTGGGGTAATTTGTTATACAGCAATAGGTAACTGATCAGATGGATTCTTAAATACATGGTGTTGGGATAACCAGTCAGCCAGCCAGTATTTGGGGAAAAAGATAAGTTGCATTCTTACTATATTTTTTTTATCAAGAAAATTCCAAGTGGATCAAAGATTTCATTGTAAAAAATGGAACTATTAATGTATTTAGGAGAAAATAAAGCTGAATACTTTTATACTTCTGGGGCAGAAAAGCATTTCCTAATTATGAATATGAAGTTTCCAAACCATAAGGTAAAATTCAGAACTTTTTTTTATGACAAAGAAACCTTATAAGCAAGGGTAAAAGGTAAACTATGAATTAGGGAAACACGTTAGCAAGCTGTATTATGAACGTTTTTATCTCTTAAGTATTGACAGCTCTTGAAAATCAGCAATAAGAAGATTCTCTCTGTGATGGGTTGGCCAATAACATGAATGAGCAGTTCACAAAGTAGAAATGCTAATTAATGCATGAGTAGTTATCTGAGAAATGTAATTAAGAGCAGTGAACAATCACATTTTACCTATCAGATTGGTAGAGATTAAAAAGATTCCTTTATCTGCAGGAAGGTTAGAAAATGTGGGTGGGGATATAGATTTGTCTGACTCTTTTGGAGGGCAGCCTGACGTGTCTCAAAATGGAAATAAAAAACATTTCTACTTGCATGAGTTTATCCTCAGGTACAGAAGGATGTATATATTATGAAATCCCCAAGCCTGATTTGTGGCCTAGTCAAATTTCCTTCTGCCTTTGTCTCTATCTTCCATCTCTAGGAATTCTGTTTCCTGTTCAGAAATTCCTATTGAGTCCTCCTGTATCTACTTTCTGCTTCTCAACATTATGCTCTTATTTCTCAAATGTTTCTTCTCTATATTAGTAATTTCCTTAACTTTTAACTACCATGTTGCCAACTCCTTCTTCTTCCATGTCTATTGTAACATTCAACCCTGCTTTGAAGATTTTATTTTGGCAATTAGTTTTAATTTCCAAAAATACTTTATTGTCCTTGATAAATTGTTTTTTCTAGGAGTCTATTCTATGATGGGTACAATAGTTCTTGAGTGTCTCTGAGGATGCCATTTAGAAACTTTTTAAAGTTCTCTTCAGATTTCTTGATTATGGCTGTTCGTTCCAGAGTTAGTTGTGTGTATTCATCTTGCTCCTTTCTTCCCATGCTATTAGACTATCTCCAAGGCCTGGTGCTTCTTGGCTAACTACTTGTACTTGTGAGTGAAGGACTGGGTGAACTGGTGCTGGAGCTGCTCCAGGTCTCCTCTTCAGGTGAATAGGTCTGTTTTCCTTTGCGTGGGAGGGTTTACTGCAGCCTCCACATGGGGTGGGGACTGCTGCTTGGCATGCTTCCCTGTTGGGTGCTGTGTGGGCGGGGAACCAGGCAGCAAGCTGGGTTCCCTCCAAGTTGTCACTGTGTCATGGGGTGTGTCGGTGTTTATGTTATGAGGCAGAGCTGCTGCTCTCCCTCCCCACTTTTCCTCACTGCCAGTCCCTGTCTTTTCCAGAGGTTCAGAGTTTTCTTTCTCTGTTCTTCTCTCTTACATTGTAACATCCACACTTGGAGCTCTCCCCAGGTAAACCATCTACTTTGAGTTTCTTTTTCACTGCTACACGGAGGGCAGGGGGTTATGGGTGGGGTGCTTATGAGTCCAGCTATTCTCAAGTCTCCTTTGTAATCAACTTATTTGTCGAGCTACTCTTGCTTTTCTGTACTGTTGACTCTGAGCTGGAAGCTTCTCTTGGATACTTTGGGAATCCTCTAGTCTTCTGTTTGGGGCCACAGTGAACACTGCTCTGTCTTCCGGGAGTCCCTCGTATTTTTGGTCCTGCAATTTTTCTCATTTCCAGGCATCCTATAAAATATTTAATCTGATGGCACCATTTTTTGTGTCCAGGACTCTTTAATTTTAAAAACAAGAGTCTTTTCTGTCAGTGCATGAGGCCTTGGGTGGGAGGGGAAGTAGACACTTTTGCTCATATGCCCTGGTTTTTGGTTTTTTTATGGGTGTGTTATCTCCTTGAAGTTGTCTAAGTGTGATTATTTAAAAACTTGTTCTGCTTTTACTGTGTTAACAGTTTAGTGAGGGGTTAGGAGTGTGCACGTCTCCCTCTCACACATGAGGAGACACTGAAGTCACCGTTAGGATTCAGACCAGGCTGGCCGAATTCAAGGCCCATCCTTGTAACTGCTTCACTGTCTTTTCTGGGTGTTAGTTAGGTGCCTCTCTTTCATGCTATTTGATTACCTCAAACATCCAGTGTTTCTTGTATTTCTGTTCACATTTCTAGGTAAGGATCTATGATGGAGTGGATTTCTTCAGCTCAAGTGAGAATTCCCCCCACCCCACTGGCCAGTGTAGGTTCAGTATAGGAGCTAGACTTCAGATGACTTTTCAGGGGCAGATAGGGGCATGTTTTGGGGCAGGGTATTCACTTAGCTGTCCTGCTGGGTGAGGCGGCTCTGCTCCATTTTGTCTGGCCCTTTGTGGGCCTGGCTGTCTTCCCTGTTAGAAAGCTGTGCTCATGCCCGCCCACCCCTTCCCTGGAGCAGACGTCAGAGTTCAGCAGTTGAAGTAGGGGGACTAACTCAGCACGCCCACCGTCTAGTTAATTATTTGGCCAATTGTCTGTGGCCAGCTCCCTCCCCTAGCCTGTGCTGTACTGATAATGGGATTATTCTGAGCTTCTGCTGGGGAAACTTGTCAACTGTCACAGGTTCCTTGTATTTCCTTGGATTTGCCATTGTGCTACCATCAATCTTAGTCTTTCCAGAAGTTCACTCATCTGTTGCACAAATGTTTATTGTGGAGGGCAGTGTGCTGAGCATTAGAAAATAAAGGTGAACAAAGAGAGAAACAGTGCATCGTGATGGAGTTTATACAGGTCATATGGGGGACGTAGGCATTAAACGACCGCCTCACAGAAAAGGTCATGCTCTGTGATGAAAAGTTGCATTGTGCTTTGGGGACATATGGAGGGGCTACTTAGTGGAGGAGGGATTGTCATGGAATTCTACCTGGAGTAAGTGACAGTTGACCTGAGCAATGGGAAGAGAAAGAAGGACCGGGAGATGAAGAGTGAGGACATGTGGAGGGAACAGGAGGGGAGGAGCCCTTACAGATGAAGGGGAACACGGTCTGCTGGGTATTTACTATTGCTGCCCGTTTGTTTTCATTATATATTTATTCTCCCATTTCATGGAGTTTGGGAGGGAGAAAAAGTTAGATCAGCTGTCTTGATTGAACCAAGAAGCCTCAAAGAATAATAACCTGGGAAAAATGTATGATATAAGCAATAAATGAAAAATCATAAAACACTTACATATTATATGTGTTATGCCATATATATATATATATATATAAGTATGAAGGCACTATACCAGTACCAATAATGTTATCCTTGGGAGGTGGGATGGCATGATTTGATGACCTTTTTTATGCTTCTATTTGATTTTCAAATTTTCTGTGAGTGTGGATTGCTTTTATAATCAGAAAAAAATTTTCTTAAAAGAAACTAATGTTTAACTTACGGTTTGGCTTATAATGATATGTAAAAAGAAATGCAGTTTGTGAATAGGTCAAGGGAACATCAACTGCAGTGTCATGAAGATGTTAAGAAGGGATGACTGAGAGTGGTAGGAGGGTGATCACCTGGTGGGTGTGGTGTTTTCTAAGCCTGAGGAGAGGCAGGAAGACAGTTTATATTGCCCTGTGTGCTGGTGAGTCCAGTATGCCAGGAACTGAGGCAGGGACTTGAGGTTTGGCAAAAGGAAGCCATCGGTGGCCTTGGAGAAAGCAGTTTCAGTGGTGGCGGTGGGCTATGGAGTGAAGAGGGGTTAAAGTAGTGACGGTGAAAGTAAATGACACTCAAAGGGTTCTAAGTGAAATGGAGGGGCAGGGAAGGGAGAGGAGTGATTGGAGGGAGGTGTGCGTTCGAGAAGTGATGTGATCCTAGAGCGTGGTTAAAGGTCGAAGATACTTAGAAATATTTTCCATGGAAGAATTATATTTCTCAAGGGACATGGAAGGTGTTGAGATCCAGAGCCCAGGGGAAAGGGTAAGCTTTGAAGGAAGGAAAGGTATATGGACACAGAGGGACTTTCATAGTTTGGTGGCAGGGATATGTGAGAGAACCTTCTGATGGCTTCTGTCTTTTCTAGGAAATGAGAAAAGACATTATCCTTTGCGTTAGGAGAGAGATGGCAGACGTGGAGACTGAGGAGGATGGAAAAGACCATTGATAAATGTTGTAGAGAATTTGGGAGAGTGAAATGTGGGGGTAGGTGGGTTGCATTAAGAGCCCAGTCATGGTTAGGGAACATGAATTAAATTGAGTTCAGTAGTACCAACCTGTGCAGTGCTGTTATCTTACAGGGAAAGTATTTTTAAAAATTTAGCTGACATTTCTGACTGATACCTACAAGCACTTTAGAGGTATAGAACCATAGATTTGTACAAAAAGCTGTTAGAACATGTTTAATAGTTTTCTTTGTCTCTAAGACAAGTAATTTTTAATAATAATAACTGACATTTATTGAGGGCTCCACTCTGTCCCACATGAAAAGGTAAGCACGTTACCTGCATGATTTATGCAAACTTCACAAGAAAAACCTAGGAAGCTGCTATATTATTGTCGCCATTTAAAAGATGACAGAACCTAGGCTCAGGTAATTAAATAACATGTCTTAGATCACAAGGCTAGTTAGTAGTAACAACAGGGTTTGACCTGTGTCTCATTGACTCCAGAGTGGTGCCATTAACTAGTGTTGTGTGGATTGAACCATGTAAAATTGCCTGTTTTGTAGGTTAAAAAATGACAGAAGATTGGCAATTTGATGGTTCAACCCAGTACTCAGTACTTACCCAAACAATTGCCAAGGTCACTGGACTGCTTTGTTCCAGGCGTTGCCCTAAGTATTTTAATTGTCATAGTCTGTAACATTCTGAACTATTTATAATCTTAATTATCCTCATTTTTAAAATCATCACATTAGTGCTAATTTTTGAATAACATCCTTAGTTTTACGTTTTTTTTGGCCACGCCACACGGCTTGTGGGATCTCAGTTACTAGACCAGGGATTGAACCTGGGCCACGGCAGTGAAAACACCAAGGGAACCACCAGGGAACTCCCCAGTTTGTTTTACTTTAAATGAGTACATTTTGTTAGTGATGTTACATAAATGGTATTTTGTGGTGTTGGGGATCTGCTGGGAATATTGGCAAAAGTATAGAAGAAAACAAACATTACAAGTTTAATTTCTCACAACATAAAAATTGACTGAATTGGAATAGGTGTAAGCCTGCTTATTTAGTATTCATTTCTATTATTTATTATCTATATCCATAATTTATCTATTGTATATGAATGCATATAAAATCATTATAAGCCAAACCACAGAATAAATGTCAGTTTAAGACCTTTTTTTATTATAAAAGCAATCCATGCTCATATAAAAGTTAAAAATCAAATATAAAAATTATATATAATAAAATACGTATAAATTATATATAATCAGATATTATATATATATATAAAAGTCAAATAATTATATATTTGTATTCTCCACAACATCTGATTCAGTGAGTGGCAGTCACTCAAACGTGGATTAGTTTTTAATTCAGTAGGTTTCCGACTTACTATGTATTTGTTGACTGATCAACCTGATTCTTTATGAAGCTTGTTTTGGGTAAAGGGAAGAAATTCCTTCCTAACTTCTCACTTCGTCTCCAATTTGCAAACACCCACAGGTACCAATGATACTAATTAAATCACCCACTCTCTCATACTAATAAAATATTAGTTCTTAAATTGTATTGTTACACTTCAGTTAAAAATTCCAGTTTAAAATTATGAGCTTAGGAATTGGATGATTACTTTTTTCAAATTAAAGTCTTAGTTAAAAGGATAAAAAGTTATGCTTGTGGCAGTGTTTGGTTTACCAAGCTGGTGGAGGATATTCGACCTCTTTTATCTGCTTCCATACGTAATCAGTTAGATTGCATGCATATCGAAGCACTTTAAGGTACTAATTGTACTCCATGTTGGGGACCTGATCTTAAACTGTACAGCCTTAGTATTTTCATATAACTTTTAGTTCAGGTACAAGAATTTTTAAAAGATGGCATGGGAATTAATTATGTGACTGAGAAAAATAATTTCCCGCAAGTTAATTGCACAAATGACTGTAGCCATAAAAGGTCAATGATTGTCAAATATCTTTGATGCATGGAACCTATTAAATGCCATATCATTTGAATAAGTAGCTAGACTAGTCCTTCTTGGGCAAATGGTCCTAGTCAAAGGACAACGGTACATAGTGCTTTTTTTTTTTTTTTTTTTTTTTTGCGGTACGTGGGCCTCTCACTGTTGTGGCCTCTCCCCTTGCGGAGCACAGGCTCCGGACGCGCAGGCTCGGCGGCCATGGCTCACGGGCCCAGCCGCTCCGCGGCATGTGGGATCTTCCCAGACCGGGGCACGAACCCGTGTCCCCTGCATCGGCAGGCGGACTCTCAACCACTGCGCCACCAGGGAAGCCCCATAGTGCTTTTTTTTTATGTTTCAGAGAAACATTTTTTAAACTCCTCAGGTAGAGAACTTAAGTCAATCTTATGAGCCACAATAGATTCTTACATTTCAAATTAAGACAGTTTACATTTCAAAAGGTAATTATGATCATTTATTATCCACACTGTACTTCATAGAACTGCTGAGTCATTACTTGATGTTTATAAATAAATTTATGCAGACTCAGCACAGGCCTTAAAGAATTAGGTAGAATTAATGCACAGTTATTACAGTGGATATCTGAAATGAAACTTCTTTTGCAGCTATTTACAGAAGAAAACTTTAATATTATATGGTTAATATTTTAATTTTATTTTAAATGCCAAACTTCATTATGTGTTTCTTAATCTTTGCCTTTTAATCTTTCCTTTTAATGTATACTTTTTAGTGTTTTGCAGTCATTAGCCAGTTCCAAAGGAGTTAACTGGAATGTATTTTTATTTTGAATAGCAATATATCCTAAAGGACAGTCTGAAGAACACTAATTCCTTTAAGAGATGCTTTTCCGGAAATGATTCCATGCTTCAGTAACTTTGGGAAAGACTGCATACTATATCCTCTCCTTAGAAAGGTCACAAGGTACATTAACATACTGAAATATCTGAGAAAATCTAGAGTAAATAAATAAATAAATTTAGCACCGTCGAATTCAGTGTTTCCTAAACTTGATGACAGAAACTTCTTTTGTAAAAAAAAAAAAAAAAAAATTATTGAAATATAGTTGATTTACAATGTTGTTAGTTTCAGGTGTACAGTAAAGTGATTCAATTATACATATATCTATTCTTTTTCAGATTCTTTTCCCTTATAAGTTTGTTTTCTATGTCTGCGGGTCTATTTCTGTTTTGTATATAAGTTCATTTGTATCATTTTTTTTAGATTCCACATATAAGTGATATCATGTGATATTTGTCTTACTACACTTAGTATAACAATCTCTAAGTCCATCCATGTTGCTGCAAATGGCATTATTTCATTTTTTATGGCTGAGTATTATTCCATTGTATATATGTACCACATCTTTATCCATCATCTCTCGATGGATACTTAGGTTTATAAATAAAGATAGAATTTTTAATAGTATGCATGCTACACATATATTTGTATATCATATAAATATAATGTAGTATTTATGGAATATAAATATATAATTAAAGGGAATTCTGTCATATTCAACAAATATTATTGAATACATACTGTGTGTCAGGCATCACGCTGGATGCTGCAGTAGAGAATGGTAAAGAGGAGGTAACTTGCCCAAATGGAGTTTACGTTCCAGTGGAGAAAGCAGACAATCAACAAGCAAACCAATGAGTAAAGAAAATCAGTAGAAGGTGTGATACCTCCTGGGAGAGCAATAGAGCAGCATGCTGTGATAGAGAATCACTGCTGTGGTAGAGATGGGTCAACTTTTAGATAGAGCAGTGTGGAAAGGCCTCTCAGAGGAAGTGGCACTTCAGCTAAAAGCTAACAGAGGGACAGGAAGGCGCCAACTCTAGGAGAAATGAGGGCAGAGGGAAAGGATCCGGGGGAGAAGAGCTAGGTGAGTGTGGAAGGTTGAATAATGGCTCCCAAAGGTATCCAGGTCCTCACCCCTGGAACTTGTGAATGTGTGATTAAGTTGAGGATCTTGAAGTGGGGAGATCATCCTGGATTATCTGGGTGGGCCTCAAGTATAGTGTCCTTATAAGAGGCAGATTTGACTTCAAAAGAGAAGAAGGCCACGTGACAGAAGCAGAGGGAAGTAGAATCAGAGACAGAAGACGGTACACCCCTAGCTTTGAAGATGAGTAAAGGGGCAGGAAGCCAAAGAATGCAGATCTAGAAGCTGGAAAAGGCAGGGAAATGGATCCTCCCCAGGAGGCTCCAGAGAGAGTGAGGCTCTGGCTGACTTTTGCCCTTTTTTAAAAAAATTGTTTATTATTTTATTTTTTATTTTTTGGCTGTGTTGGGTCTTTGTTGCGGTGTGCAGGCTTCTCATTGTGGTGGCTTCTCTTGTCGTGGAGCACAGGCTCTAGGCGCGAGGCCTTCGGTAGTTGTGGCACGCAGACTTAGTAGTTATGGCACGCAGGCTCAGTAGTTGTGGCTTGCGCGTTCTAGAGCGCAGGCTCAGTAGTTGTGGCGCATGGGCTTAGTTGCTCCGTGGCGTGTGGGATCTTCCTGGACCAGGGCTCGAACCCGTGTCCCCTGCATTGGCAGGCAGATTCTTAACCACTGTGCCACCACGGAAGCCTGACTTTTGCCCTTTTTTACTCATATATTGGACTTCTGGCCTCCAGGACTGTTAAGAGAATAAATTGCTGCAGTTTTATGGAAAGCAGAACTTGTGATGAACTTGAGTATCTAGCTGAGGACATTTCCGAGCAAAGTGTTGAAAGTGCTGTTAGGTTTTTTCTTGCTGCTTATGGTAAAAATACGAGAAGAAATTCTGCCTGTGGACTGCAGCTTCAGTGCATGCCCTAGAGTTCCAGCCTGCCCTTTCTGACAGCCTGCCCTAACGACCATACTTTGAATAGCAAGGTTGTGGAGAACCATGTTTGTTTATTTAGAGTGTCAAACGTGTCATATGTACAAGAGTTTGGATTTGCTCATCAGTTTTCAAAATGTTTACCACCGACAATAACGTAACTGATGTAATTACAGTGATCTAAGCCAGTATATAAAAACTATGCCTTCTCATTTTGAAAAGCTTTTTGGTGTCTCTCCTGTACTAGGTGGAATAGTGCTCCTCCCTCCACCCCCCAATTCATGTTTACCCTGGAACCTGTGAATGTGACCTTATTTGGAAATAGGGTCTTTGCAAATATAATGAGGTTGAGATGAGGTCATACAGGATTAGGTGGCCCCAATCTAGTGACATTCCCTTATACAATGAGGGGAATTTGGACCCCAGGGACACACAGGGAGAATACCACATGATGACAGAAGCAGAGATAGAAGTTATGCTGTCACAAGCCAAGGAACACCAAGGATTGTTGGCAGCCACCAGGAGCTAGGAGAGAGGCATGGAGAGATTCTTCTTCTGAGCCCCCAAGAAGGAACGGACCCTGCCAACAGTCTTGATCTTGGACTTCTGGTGTCCAGAACTGTGAGAGAATAAATTTCTGTTGTTTTAAGCCATCCAGTTTGTGGTATTTTGTTATGGCAGCTCTAGGGAATGAATTCATCTTCTAACAAGTAAAAATTAGATAAGGGACTCTAGCAAATTAATTTAAAAACCCAACAGAAAATGTTACTCTTCCACAGAGCCAGTGCCTACGATGGCTGTTTTCCAAATTTGGAATTCTGGAGGTTTAAGTTAGCTATGATAGCTCCGTGGGTACTTCTTAAACCTTTTGTGCCAGGTGAGATTTAGAATGGAGTGAAAAGACCTTGAACACAAAATCAAACTTAATATCAAACTGAGAAGGGACAAGAAAGAGCTAGAAGGAAGGTTGCATACAGTGGCACCATGTCTTTTGCAATTTGTTTCTTGTAATTTTTGCCCTGGGCTGGCCAGGGAAATAACAGACTCTACGGAAGTCAGCTCTTAAAATGTCTTTCCTGTCATTCTTTTCCTCTGTCCTGTCAACCCCCGCATGACCTTTATTCCTTGTGCAGGACTTAGAAATGCACTTTGAATATAAGCAGTTTGCTTATTGCAGTGTTGGAGCTAAAAGGATGCCTCATTTTGTGGAATAAAGTTGTCCCTTGAAATTCTGCTTTTAAGTACATTCTATGAAGTGAAGCTATGTTTTCTTCTTTTTAGTTTTTCTATTGTAGAGTAAAAGATTTCTTCCCACAAGGAAATAATTGTACCCAATATGTATTAAAAAATATTAAAAAGTAGATATGTATCCAATAAAAGAACAATAGAAATATTTTGTAAAGAATATTCTATATTCAAGATAGCATAATATATATATTACCTAAGGCTAAATTAAAAAGAAAAACACGCAAAGCCTTCACAAAGACATAAAAGGAGACATCAGTAAATGCACTGATGTACCATATTCACCATGGAAAGTATCAATATTACAGAGATGGCAGTTGTCCCCACATTAACCCATAAGTTCAGTTCTAATCGATAACTGAGTAGTTACAACATTTTTCATAGCAGACATTTTCAAACTTTACAGAAGAGAACGGTATAGTGAACCCCCGTGTACCTATCATCCAGCTTTGATAGTTAGCGGCATTTTGGCAATATTGTTATAATTGCAGGAATTTGAGGGTAAGAGTGTGTTTTATTTTCCTGGAGAATTTTAAAGCAGGACTAGAAATCATCATGCCATTTTGTCTGTAATTACTTCAGTTTTCATCACTAAGTACTTATTTTTTAAAAAACATAACTACTATTCCATTATCATACCAAAAGAAATGAATAGTAACTCCTTAATATCATTAATTTTCCATCCACATTCAGACGTCTCAGGTTGTATCCAAAGATGGCTTTTTCCACTTGGCTTATTTGAATTAGCATGTAAACAAAAGTCCTTACATTGTATTCGATTATGTCCTTTAAGCCTCTTCGGTTGTATAATGGCTTCCCACTTTTTATTTCCTGCAGTTTATCTGTTGTGTGTGCTTTTGTGTGTGGGGTCGTGGGGATGTGTTTGGCAGGTGTGCGTGTTCCAGTGGTATGTGCCTAATCCCTTCTCTTAAAAACCTTGCACCTGAGGTTTTGTAGTCCGCTGATGATTTTTGCCTAGAGCCATGATTTCCTCAGGGGTTGAAAAACAGTGCATTTCTAATGATATCATTCTTTATGCTTTTATTAGCTAGAATTCTTCCCTCATCAGCTATATAGTTACCCTGAAATAGTTATCCTAGAAGGGCAGCTAAATGCTTGATTTTTTTCCTTTATCAATTTTCAGAGTAATAAGCGGATGCCTGCTTGGTTATCTGCTGCTGCATAACAAATTACCCCACAACTCAAGGGGCATAAAACAACAACTGTTTTATTAAACATCGTTATTTGATAGGTCAGGTATTTTGGAGGGCTTGGCTGGTAGTACTGTTATATGTGGAAGAAGGTGGATGGGCTGGTCTGGAGGGTCCAAGACCGATTCACACACGTCTGGCACCTTGGGATAGGCTCACCTGGGACTACTTATCAGAGAGCCTAAACATGTCCCCTTAGGCATGATGGTCCCAGGGTAGTGTTGGGCTTTTTCCATGGTAGCTCAGAGTTCCCAGAGGGAATGTTCCAAGAGTCCCCTGTGTAAGCTGCAAAGCTTCTTATGTTTTAGCCTTGAAGTCTCAGAATTTTACTTCTATTGCATTCCATCAGTCAAGTAAGTCACTAAGGCCAGTCTGGAATTAAGGGGAGGAGCAGGAAAGAATTTGCAGCTATCTTAATCTACCATAATACCCTAGCAAATTCTACTGGTGAACAGTGATTTTAAAAAATCTAATAAGATTATTGATTCATGAATTTTTATGTACTTGGTGTTTATTCCATGTCACTCATTAGTTTTTACTGACACTCAAATTGTCACTTTTTTTGGCTAGTTGGGCCCCTTTAAGTTGGATCTTGTGATCCAACTTTTGGCAAGACTCAATTAGTTTTTTAAAAAATTACCTTATGGTTTAAAAAACATATAAAATATAAAATTTGACATCTTAACCATTTTTAAGTG
Source organism: Phocoena phocoena (assembly GCF_963924675.1). Lineage (NCBI taxonomy): Eukaryota > Metazoa > Chordata > Mammalia > Artiodactyla > Phocoenidae > Phocoena > Phocoena phocoena. The sequence goes on from NC_089233.1 coordinate 2,431,938, forward strand.
TGTAATTCAGTGGCATTAATTTATATTCACAATGTTGTACAACCATCACCACTATTTATTTCCAAAACTTTCTCATCACTCCAAACAGAAACTCTATAGCCAGTAAGCACTAACTCACCATTCCCTCCTTCTTCAACTTCTGGCAATCTCTTATCTATTTCCTCTCTCTGTGAATTTGACTATTCTAGATATTTCATGTAAGTGGAATCATACAGTGTTTGTCCTTTTATGATTGGACATAGCATAATGTTTTCAAGGTTCATCCATATTGTAGCATACGTCAAAATTTTGTTCCTTCCTTTGGCTGAATAATGTTCCGTTGAATGGGTATACCACATTTTGTGTATTCGTGCATCTGTTGATGGATAATTGGGTTGTTATCGCCTTTTGACTGTTGTGAATAATTCTGTGAATGAATATTGGTGTACAAATATGAGTCTGTTTTCAGTTCTTTTGAGTAAACACCTAGAAGTGAAATTGCTCAGTCATATTGTAATTTGATGTTTAGTTTTATGAAGAACTGCCAAAACTGTTCTCCACAGTGGCTGCACCATGGTAGTACACTCCTACTAGCAATTTCTCCACATCCTCTCCACTTGTTAATTTTCTTTCTTTTGTTTTAAACTATAGCCATTCTAGTAGGTGAAGTGATATCTCATTGTGATTTTTGACTTGCAGTTCCCTAATGACTAATGATATTGAGTATCATTTCATGTGCTTATCAGCCATTTGCATATCATCTTTGGAGAAAAGTCTATAAGTCCTTTGCCCATTTTTAAATTAGGTTGTTTGTCATCTTGTTTAGGAGTTGTTTAGATATTGTGGATATTAAACCCTAATCAGATAGTGTATTTGCAAATATTTTCTTCCATTCTGTAGGTGGCTTTTTTGCTTTCTTGATAATATCTTTTGAAGCACAAATTTAAAAAATTTTGATCAAGTCCAGTTTTTTCTTTTGTTGTTTGTGCTTTTGGTGTCATGTCTAAGAATCCATTGTTAAATCTAAGGTCATGAGGATTTACCCTTATGTTTTCTTCTAACAGTTTTATGGTTTTAGCTCCTATACAGTATTTAGGTTGTTGATCCATTTGAGTTAATTTTTGTACGTTATGTGAGAGAGAGGTCTAACTTCATTCTTCTGCATGTGGACATCCATTTGTGCCAGCACCGTTCGTTGGAGAGACAGTTCTTTCCCCATTGAATAGGATGTGGAAACCTTGTCAAAACTAACTTGGCTGTGGAGATACGGATTTATTTCTGGACTCTCAGTTCTATCCCATTGGTCTATATGTCTGTTCTCATGCCAGTACCACACTGTTTTAATTGTTGTTGTGTTGTAGTACGTTTTAAAATTAGGAGTGTGAGTCCTCCAACTTAGTTCTTCTTTTTCAAGATTGTTTTGCTATTTTGGGTGCCTTGCAATTCCTTATGAATTTGAGGATTGACTTTTCCATTTCTATAAAAGACTCCTGGCATTTAATAGAGATTGCATTGACTCTGCAGATCACTTCAGGTAGTCTTGATACCTTAACAATATTAAGCTTTTTGATCTATGAATATGAGATGTCTTTCCTGTTATTTAAGTCTTCTTTAATTTATTTCAGCAATATTTTATAGTTTTTAGTGTACAATTCTTGCACTTTCTTAATGAAACTTATTCCTAGGTATTTTATTCTTTTAGATGCTATTGTAAATGGAATTGGTTTCTTTTTTTTTTTTTTTTGTGGTACGCGTGCCTCTCACTGTTGTGGCCTCTCCCGTTGCGGAGCACAGGCTCCGGACGCACAGGCTCAGCGGCCATGGCTCACGGGCCCAGCCGCTCCACGGCATGTGGGATCTTCCCGGACCGGGGCACAAACCCATGTCCCCTGCATCGGCAGGCGGACTCTCAACCACTGCGCCACCAGTGAAGCCCCTGGAATTGGTTTCTTAATTTCCTTTTCAGATAGGTTATTGCAGATGTATAGGAATGTAACTGATTTTTCCATGTTGATTTTGTACTCTACAACTTTCCCGAATTTATTAAGTTCCAGTAACTTTCTTATGGATTCTTTGGGATTTTCTGTATACAGGATCATGTCATCTTTGAATAGAGAGAGTAGTTTACTTCTTCCTTTCCAATTTGGATCCCTTTTTTCTCGTCTAAGTGCCCTGGCTAGAACTTCCAGTACCATGTTGAATAACTGTGGTGAGAGTGGGTATCCTTTTCTTATTCCTGATCTTATGTGGAAAGCTTTCAGTCTTTCACCATTTGGAATGATGTTAGCTGTGGGTTTTTTATAAATGCCCTTCATTATTTTGAGGAAGTTTCCTTCTATTCCTACCTTTTAAAGTATTTTTATCATGAAAGGATATTAAATTTTGTCAAATGCCTTTTCTTGTCAATTGTGATGATCACGTGGTTTTATTCCTTTGTTCTATTAATATGGTGTTACATTGATTTTCTTACGTTGAAGCACCCTTGCATTCCTGGATAAATCCAATTTGATCATGGTGTGTAATCTTAATATGCTGTTGGGTTCAGTTTGCTAGTGTTCATTTTGAGACCCCCATTAGTTTTTGGTAGTTTTGTGGGTTGCTGGAATAACAAGTGTCTTAGTCTCATGTGCATTTTGTCACCTCACTGTGGAATCAAGCGTTTTGGAAAGTAGCTCTTGTTCTCTTTAGTGGAAACAATGTTTAAAAACCACAGTTTGGGTTATTGCTTTTTGGTGTTTACAGTGGTTAGAGCTAGGAAATACAAATACACACATACCTATCTCTGAGGTCATATATACACACGGAAGTATTTTTAGTAATATGATAAGCATATATTTATTTTAAAGTGAAAAACTTATGCTTCTAAATTAAATGCAAGAGTACTAGCTCTTCTTTGATTTTATATTGGAAAGTCTGATACTACTCATTTGATTTATCCTATGATATAACTATGATAGTTAAAAAACAATGATACCACAGTATTTCTATTTACAAAAAGACTATAGAATGCTATTTGATATTTCTTTGCAGTTCTCTTCCTCCCCACACCTGCTCCTTCTCCTCCATCCCCCCGCCACTGCCCCACCACTGCCTTAGGCTGTATCCCTCTGGAGAAATGTGTGGTCAACATTCAGCATTTTTTTTTTGGCCGCATCACACTGCTTGCAATCTCGCAGCTTGCAGGATCTCAGTTCCCTGACCAGGGATTGAACCTGGGCCACGGCACTAAAAGTGCCACATCCTAGGCACTAGACCACCAGGGAACTCCCCAAATTCAGCATTTTAAAGTAACTTGAAGGAATTATTTTCTCTGTGTGGTTATGCCACCAACCTGATGTGCAGGTTAGTTCATTTTCTATTCGGTGACTGCCTTTTGCTTATTTTTGTTTAATTTTGTTTTTAAATTACATAATAGGATTACATGGTTTCAGTGTCAACATTGTAAAACAAGACATATCCAAAGAGATCAGCCCATGTTCCCTTCCTGTTTGTATTATTTTTACTTTCTCATCTAAGTTGTTGCATTTGTTGGCATAAAGTTGTTCATAGTATTTCTTCATAATTCTTTTAATTTCTGAAGAGTCAGAGGTAATCTTTCATTCCTGATTTTTATGGTCTGTATTTTCTCTCCTTTTTCTTGCTAAGGGTTTGTATACTTAAGGGTTTGTTAATTTTGTTGGTATTTTTAAAGAACTTACTTTTGGTTCTTTAAATTTATCTTAGAAAATTAATTTTTCTGTTTTATAGTTCTTTAATTTCCACTCTCATCTTTATTATTTCCTTCTTTATGATTGTCTTCAATGTGTTTTCCTTTTTTCCCCCCCCTACATTTTGAAGGGAAGTGCTTAGATTATTGATTTGAGGTCATCTTCTTTACTAATATAGGCATTTAACACTATAAAGTTTCCTTTAAGTCTTGCATTAGCTGTGTCCCGTGCATTTTGACCTGATGTGTTTTTATTTCTGCTGATATCAGAATCCTTGCTAATTACCACTGTAATTTTTTTCTTTGACCTATTGTTATTTAGAAATGTGTTGTTTAATTTCCAAATATTTGTGGATTTTTCTAAATTTTCTTTTATTGTTTATATCTAATTTAACTCCATTATGCTTGGTGAATATACTTTGTATAATTTCAATCCTTTTAAATTTATTAATGCTTTTTTTAAAATTGGCCTAGCATGTGGCTTATTGTGGAGAATGTACTATGTGTACTTGAGGAGAATGTCTCTTTTTTTGTTGTTGAGCGGAGTGTGCTATAGATGTTTGTTAAAGTAAGTTGGTTGGTAGTGTTTTTCAAGTCTTCCATTTCCTTGTTGATCTTTCTGCTTGTTTCTATCCATTGTTGAAAGTGGAGTATTGACATGTTCCACTATTATTGTTGAATTGTCTATTTCTCTCTTTAGTTTTGTCAGTTTTAGTTTCGTGTATTTTGGGGCTCTGTTATTAGGTTCATAAACATTTATAATTGTTATCTTTCCTTCTGAATTGACCCTTTTGTCACAAAATTTCCCTTTTTTTCAGTAACATTTTTTTCTTGAAGTCTTTTTTTGTCTGATATTAGTATAGCTCTACTTTGCTTACTGTTAGCGTGATTCATCATTATCCTTTTGTTTTTGACTTGTGTCTTTCAATCTAATTTGAGTCTCTTTTGATAGCATATAGTTGAGTCATTTAAAAAAATCCATACAGTTAATCTGGTTTTTGATTTTAGTGTTTAATCCATTTACATTTATTATAATTACTGATAAGGTAAGATAAATGTCTACCATTTGTTTTCTACATGTCATCTTTTTGGTTCATCCATTGCTCTCTCATGCCTTTTGTGTTAGGTAGATTGTTTTTTCTCCCATATATATGTTATTTTCTTAGTTGTTATCTTGGGGATTACAATTAACATCTTAATTTAAAACAGTCCGGTTCATATTAATCCTCACATAATTTCAGTAGTACAGAATCTTGCTCTAATATAGCTCTAACCCTTTCCCCCACCCTTATGCTATTTTTATTTTACAAATTACATCTTTATACATTGTAAGCCCATTAAAGTCTTTATAATTGTTGTTTTATACAGTTGCCTTTCAAATCAAATAGATGAAAGTTGTTACACTTTCTATCCCCCCAAAATATAATTATTGTCTTTTATATTTACCTTTATAGTTTCCTTTACTGGTGTTCTTTACTTGGATTTGAGTTTTCATTTAGTTTCATCAATGAAACTGCCATTCCTCCCCCCCTGCCATATGGGTGAATTTTAATAGCAAGTGAAACAATAAGTCCATGAATATTACATATATCATGTACCCATTTTATAAACTTAGAAACAACTAAAAGAACATAAATGCACATAATATACATAATACACACACACACACACATATATAAAATATTTTCATCACCCATAAATACATGAGTAGTTCCAGATAGTGGTCTCCTAAGGTGGAGGCAGGCCTAGGAATGGGATGGGGGTACATAGGAATATGTATGTTATAAATAAGGGCCAGTTTTATTTTGGAATAATGGGTTCATGGGGTTTTATTACATTATTAAAAACATATACACAAACAAAAAATTTTATGGTTGTGGTTACTTTCACACTAACACATGAGATGGGGAATCTGTCAATATTATGTAATGGAGTTTCATGAAAGAGTTTGACCTCAGCTTTCAAAGCCATTTTTATGACCAGAGGAATTACTTAGGGAGGGTATCTCTGCCCAGTCCCACATGGGGCTGCCTCAGCTTGCCCAGACTCCATTATCAGGACAAGATGGGGTAATGATGAAAGAAGTGATGGCCATACTGCTGCTTTGAGACAAATGGTTGTCTCACACTGCCCCTCCCTAGGTCCCTGCCACCATCTGCAATCTCACAGCTCTCATCTCCATAATGTGCTCTGAGGGGTTTAATAAATATATAGGAGCTGTCAGCAAGAGTCCAATAAATATACAGGGAATTCTGCCCTCATTAAATCCATATTTAAAGCATGATGTTCTCCAGTTGCTCAGGCATTCAAGAGATTTTTTAGAATAATCAAGTGGAGATTTGGGGAGAACACCCAAAGCTGCCATCAAGATGACTTGAGCATAATATCGTGCAGACAGGATCAGAAGGGAAAGGAAACTAAGAAAATGAAAATTTAAGCAGTTGTAGTTTTTCTCTTTTACAGAATGACTTTTCAAAATAGAAGTGTCAGCACAGAGTGTTGATAATGGGAGTACCGCCGCTGGGTAATTTATATTACTGGAAAACGTTTTTGAGAGGCAGTATTGGTAGAGTCAGGTGGTACTCCCAGACCTTTTCATGTGGGATGCAGAGAAAATGGCAATTTTATGGTTTGTTGGGAAAAATAGCAAGGCTGCTCATGGCCACAATAGCTTGAACCAGCCACAGTTCACTGGTTGTGAAGACCCAACTTTGATTTCTGGATTTACTTCTTATACTTTGGACAGTTACATTACTCCTCTGAGCCTTAGTTTACCTATCTGAACTATGGGGATAGTTCTGCCAATTTGTAATGATTTTGTATCTACTAGTTTTAGAATATAACAATTACCCCTTAGTTTCTCAAATACTTAAAATGTAAAATAACATTTGAATATTGACCAAAGTCAGAGCAAATGGCATTTGTACAAACGCGTAGCCATTCAATTTTTATTTAACTATCTGGATTTGAAAACCAGTACACGGTGTTTGCTAGGAATTGATACTGATGCTCTCATATATTTGTGTGGTTGTCTTTACCACTTTTGTCAATTAGGAGGTATGAACACCTGCTGTACATGTACCTTGTACCAGCTATTGTGGGAGATATAAAGAAGCAGAAAACTGGGTCCTACCCTCATGGACCTCAGTCTGGCGCATGATCTATTGCTTTTAGGTGAATCATAAATGACAAAGTTGTGTCATTTACAGAAAATAATATTCAGAAAATAAATGTAAAAAGACCTTAAAGAAGGGAAAGCTCCATGTGGCTTAGTGTCTTGCACTCAGTAGGATATGCAGGGGATATGTGTAAGGTCTAACTGAGATTCTTAGGAAAGGATTTAATGAGGACTGAAGAACTGAATGATCAGACATAAAGGATGGTGAAGTCTGCCTATTCAGAGAGTTTTTCTTGTGTCTTCCCAAGAAATTTACTTGGAAGCACAGTATTCATTTCTGAAGAGACAAAGACTAAGTTTGAGAAAAGAAATTTCTCCTAGATACTATTATAAAGTTTGAGTATTTCTGTTATGATTTTATTACTTCCCATCTGTGGTAGATGTTTTATTGAAATTATTTGGATGTTATCAAGCTGTGACAATGATGCTTTAAAGGTCGTACGTGAAACACAATTAAGTTTTCCAAGTGAAATAAGAATATGCATTGTGAAAGGCAAATAATTTGAAGTAGTTTTTTTTTTTTATGGGCCATTTTATGATGACATTTTGAGGTGTTTAAATAGATCACTATGTTGTTTTCTTCTTGATTGCAATTTTCCCTTCACTATTTGTGTAGCTTAAAAATAGAAACCAATGTGTTTAAGTTTCGACATTATTGAGTCTTACAGTTAATATAAACTATTCTAAATTCAATACTAGATTCTATTATAACTCTGGAAACTTACTAAAATTATTTTGTTCTTATGTAAATGTGATGGCTTCTGATTGATAATTATGTACACTTTGGTTTATTATGAATAAGGTAAACCAACATTTCTGTATCTCTGTCATTAGGAGATCCCTAAGATTCCCTCTGTCTAAAATTTTGTGAGTTTATTTTGCTTTACTTTTCTCTCGATAATAATAATGAATGATTGTTTCTTTCAGATGTTTGGAAATTAATACTGGAACATCTTTAGTTATTATTGCCTGCTGTAGGTTATTTTAATACTATGACTATTTGACAGTGTTTTCTGTTTGATTTGTGGTGCTGATCATAAATGCCACTGGAAAAAAGGTTCTAATATAAAGAGCAATTGTTTAGGTAGCAGCAAAATGACTTAGGTAAACAAACATTTCTTTGTACTTATGGGCAAAATGACAGATGACACCTATCTGAGTAAAGTGTGAAAAGAGCACAGGTATATTAAAAAAGGGAGACTCAATATTATATGTTTTTTGATGTAAAATAGCCCAGTGGTTATTCTCTGTTAAAATAGTCTGATACTGTTGTGTGTTTCCATATGGAATGCTCACTGGTGTGCTCTTGCTGAGAGAGCACGAGTACTACACGTCTGTGTGGGTACTGGAGTTGTATATTTCAAGTTGAGTTAAGGCGATATGTGTGTGTGAGTGTGTGTATCTATACCTACCTGTTTATCTCAGGTAATAGAGAATTGATAGCACTACTGTTAACAGAGTCTGTTGACTTTTGTTTATCTAAACAACTGATTAGGCTGCTCTTAGGCTTGGCATTATTTTAGGGATACAGTAATATTCAGTGGAAAAGGAGTTTGAAATCATTAAAATTATTAAATACTTCTGAACTGGTTTTGAAAGCTTCTCTCGGCTGAAAGCCAGTTGATTCTTGTCAGTGTTTTTACATGACTGAGTTCAGTTACTTCAGAGCTAGAACAATTGCAGCCTTGGCAAATGGTTTAATTCTGCCTGGTGGTACAATATAGGATCCTTTTAAGTGCTGCTGTAATTGGTGTTTAAATAATGTGTTTTGACTGGACAAGAATGGAAGAGCTATTTTGGAGTATTTTCAAAGGTAGAAATTCAAAATAAAGTAACTTGTTAATTTAGTGTTCCGTAATGTATATAATAAGATTGAGGTTTCAATGTTTATCTTAAGTAAATGAAAATATTCAGATGAGCCTTTTATATAAGAGGAATTGCCTATATGTGAAACTTCCTGAGCAAAAACGGTTGGATTTAAAAAATTGAACCAGTTGATAAAAGGCTTGGGTTCTGATCATGGCCTACCTATAAGCAACCTTTATGACTTTGGGAAGTTTTAATATCCTCATTGTTAAAGGGGATCTGTTCCAACTCTCTCATTTGTAAAACTTTCCTTAGTCCTGGAATTTCTTTTTGAAAGAAATAAGTGTGGTATTAGTGGCTGTATGAGTATTCTGCTATCATGGGAACTTGAAGTTTGAGGGAGAGGGTAGAGTAATTAGGAGTAAAACTTGGACATGCCACATCCAGAGGACCCAGAGCCTTATTGCTAAACAAGGCTGTACAGATTTTACACCGTAAGTGCACAAATTAGAAACAAGTAGCCAGTGGGCTGACCACCGGTTTTAATGCTTATCCTGAACATTGTGTATCAAAACACCCTTACAGGTGTATACCCTCTCCATTCCCCACGATTTCTACCTTTTCTTAGTCTCATACTAGACTGTTGTACCTGCCTTTTGCCTTTGAAATTTTTTGAGTTTATCCCATGTTGGGGTAATATGTAGACATAGAAGGGTTTTGAGAGGAGAGTGACATCATCAGATATGCTTATAAGAAAGCTTACTTTAGCGAAACAGTGCAGGGTTGATAGCGCAGACTGAAGGGTAGTGGCTGTGTAGCTAACCCTGTAAGAAACTTAATAGCAGTATTTTTTATTTTGTTTCAGTACTGTTTTCCTCAGAATAGTTTTGAATGTTAAAATTTTTAAACAAAATATAGAACAACTTAATCCAGAAATTTTTTGCTCTCATTTAAAAGCTGATGAATTGAAATACGAACTCAGTCAATTACCATCTCACTGTGCTTATCTTGGCATAGAACTCGGATGTGTGTATTACACTGGACTCTTGGCTTAAATCTCTATTAAAGATATATGTATAGATATATCTGTATATATCTATATAGATATATCTGTGGGAAAGTTTTTCAGATAGCCCAGACAATATAAATAACCCTAGATTTGTACTTAAGTAGCAAACGTGTTTCTCTCTCTCTGTACTGCTTGTGTCTGAGGAGAACTGCTAGGTTATTTTTTCCTCTCCTACTGCACTGCCTTGGTGTGTTATTGTCAAGTCAAGATCAGATACTCCGGAGTCAGACACACCTTGTTCAGATCTCTCCTGTCTCTCTTCCTTGGGCCAGTTCATTAATGTACCTAAGTTTTGGTTTTGTACTTGATTTGGCTTCTTACTTGATAGATCATTTTGTGGACATCGTAATAAAAACATTCAGCTTTACCATCCGGCCTAGGGTACTAAACAAGGATATAAGCCAATCTCCTAGTGTTTGGATGTGTTTCATAAGGAGAGATATTTAAGGGAAAGTCATCAAAGACTTTTTGAATGATTGAGAAACCACACACAACATCCACATATAAACACACACACAGAAACATAAGGAGATTTATGTGTGCATGAATACAAACATTGATATAAACACAGAAAGAATTTAGAAAGTTAATGAATGGAGGAGCTTCCATTTTGTAGAATAAGAGCAAACAGTACATTTGTAATGTAATACTAGCACAGAAAAGCAGAAAATACCCTCTTCTAATTTTACCTCTTTGTGGGCAAGATTGAGTAAACTGCAGAGTTGGTGAGGCACCAGAGAATTGGCTGCCAACAGGATCAAGAATCCTAGAGGAAAGGGCAGAGATTATCCTTTCACCTGAAACTGCTCTCTCTCTCTCCATATGGGTAGAAAAAAACAAAAACAAAACACACAATGAACAGAGACAGGGCGTACTGTCTGCACTAATGACGCTCAGGGTGAAAGAAGTCCTTACAAGTTGGCTTTTGTTTCTCCCTTAGTTTATGACCTACTCAGAATTCACTGGACTTCCTGGAACTTCATATTAAAATTTGCGTAGATCACAGAAGGAATTTTCAAACAGCATAATCTTTGCTGATAGCCATTACCAAACACTTGTTCTTTCAATGACTGATTGAAAACAAAGCTTCTTTGAGCCCTTTTGCGCGGTGCCAGTCTTCACAGATTTTTGCATCCTGCTAAGTGGTATTTTTTGTGACCAGTGCCATGGTTGATTGGCCTCAGCAACCTGCTTAAATATCTGTGATTAAAAGATGCGAATGAAAGAACAGATAAATGGAGGAAAAAATAAACATAGTGACAATATGTTTACATACAGAAATAAGTTTATTCCAGTGTGTGTCAGTCTCCTTTAATAAAGGAGATTTATTTTCAGGAAACCAGCTTTATGTGAGTGATGTATATCATAATAATTTATTTACCTATATTATAAAATTTCAAGCTGGATATAAATTGAAAATGAAAATTCTTCATTTAGCAAACATTTCTTGGGTGTTTATATGTCAGGCACTGTTCTAGCATTGGGTATGCAGGGATCTGTAAGAATTGGTCCTTCCCTTCAAGGAGCTTCTACTTTTGTGGCATAATTGTAACAAATCCTACAACTAGTCCTTATTGAGTGACTACCATGGGCCAGGCATGGTACCAGGCTCTGGAGAAAGAGGCCGACATAGTCGTGCTCTCAGCCAACGCTATCAATGTTCTGAGAAAGGTAGAGGCAAGGGGATGGGAAGCACAGACAGAACCTACAAAGAATCAGCTCAAGGCCAGTGTACTGTGATGACTTGGAGAATGCCGTAGTTCATATTTTGGCTCAAATAAATTCACTTTATGGCTAAAATGTTACTTTTCCTCTATTTAATATTACTACTTATCAATCCTCAGTCTTTAATTATGAGCATTGGCTTTATTGATTTTTAAAAAATATACTCTGGTTATTATTTCTAAAGGAGTTTATGAACAGATTCCATACAGCATGCCATTTGACAAATAACTGAAAAAATAATATTTAAATAATATATTTGAGTATCTCATTAATCTTGTTATTCAAGGAGGTTTTAGCCAATTACTTTTTGTTTCCTATATGTTGAATTGATCATTCTTTTTAATTACCTGTTTGTATAAGCTTATCGATTTGACCTGTACTTGAATCAACTGCTTACATTTAATATGTTGGAGAGACAGTACTATGGATCGCTCTATTTATGAATTGTAAGTTGTTTTATTTTAATACACATTTCTAAATTCTGCTTTTAGAACTTTATTTGCTTTTGCATACTCAGCTATATTCACTAACATTTGATAATAGTAATGCATTATAGAACGGCAGTGCCATTTATTTACCAAGGCTTTACAATATTTATCTTGCAGTTTCGAGTTTTGAAATAATTAAGCAGGGCTGATGTACGGTTCCCATTGCATTTCCAAGACCTAGCTAGTTAATTAGCTTAAGTGATTCTGTCAGCCCTAGTGGCAGCTGGAGGCACACAGTGCTGGCCTGTCAGGCTGCTAAAATGGAACCTGTAAGAATGGAGTTACCGTGGTTAGCTCTGTTCCCTCCCTACCCTTGAGAGATGAGTTGGCTTTCCTTTTCACGACATAAAAACAGAACCAGATAATGTAAGCTGACGCTTCTGCCCATGATTAACATAACGTGGGCCTTTTCATTCAGTGTGGGTTGGTGGTTTTCCAGTTCTTTGCCTGGCTGAGGTCTCACCAAACCTCATGTCCTTCATCCCACCTTTCCCATATGATGGTCTCTTTTAAGATTTTATATGTGTTTGTTTTGGGTGCGTTCAAGGCCATTTGGATAATACTCATGGTCACTCTGAGAGCATGAGTGTTATAATAATATTCAAGGTCACAGTCTGATCACATATTTGCCCTGTGTGTGCCGTCTGGTTGCCTGTACAGTCGGGTAGGTGGTCTTGTTCTGCTGCTTCTCCTGCCGCGTTGCCTTTCAGACATCCTTTGTGGGTGGGGTTTGAGGTGTTGCTGCTTCCTGTTTTCATCAAACTTCATATAAATTATGGAATTCCAGAGCATACATTTAGTACAGTTTGATTGGCTTCAGAATCTAACACTTCGGCAGGACAGAGGTGAAGGAAGTAGAAATGGAGGGAAGAGGAGGGGTACAAGTAGGGAGAAACCCAGACTGGCGCTGGACTGAGACAGAGCGGGACAGCAGAGCGTCAGGGCGACTGTGACTTGAACCCCGGCAGCTGCCGACCTGAGAGGCATGGACAGGAGAAGCAGGCTTTATGTTGGGCTGGGCCGGGAGGAGGGGAATGGAATGTGGAGTTTGATTCTTGATATTCTTAGGTTTATGTTGGTGAGACACGGTGTGGAAGTCCCCTAGCAGAGTTTAAGTGAATGAAGGTATATATTTGGTGGGATGTGTGTTTGAGAGTCACAGCCTAAAGGTAATCATAATAGCAGCCCCTGTTTATTGAATGTTTGTTAGCTACTGTGATAAGGGGTATATAAACAGGCTCTCTGAGCCTAAATTTTCTCATCTGTAAAAAGGGTACAATAGCATTCTTGTGAGATTTAAATGAGTTAATAGCATTCTTGTGAGATTTAAATGAGTTAATAGCATTCTTGTGAGATTTAAATGAGTTAATACGTGTAAAGTGCTTACCAGTATCTAGCACATAATAACTAATATTTAAACGCTAGTTATCAAAAAAAAAGAAAAAAATGCCAGCTATCATCATCACAATTTAATCCATCATTTGTTTGGAAAGGTATTTTTATATAGTTGACCCTTGAACAATGCGGAGGTTAGGGGAGCTGAACCCCTGCTCAGTCAAAAATCTGCATATAACTTTTGACACCTCCCCCAAATTAACTACTGATAGCCCACTACTGACTGGAAGGCTTACCAATAACATAAACAGTCGATTAACATATATTTTGTGTATGTATTAAATATTGTATTCTTACAATAAAGTAAGCTAGAGAAAAGAAAATGTTTTAAGAAAATCATAAGAGGAAATACATTTACAGTACATATATGTACTTACCGAAAAAAAACCCTGTGTATAAGTGTACCCATGCAGCTCAAACCCATGTTTAAGGGTCAGCTGTACATATTGTATAGAAGAGGGATCTGTGGCTCAATCAACTTAACTGCTCTGCTCGAGGTCACATAATTAGTAAGTGGTAGAAGAATTTGAACCCAGGTCAAACCGTATTCCTAACTTCGCTTGTCTCTCTCCTTCCTTTGTGAAAATAAACTCTTCAACAGAGGCTGTATGGTGTAGAGAAAAGATAGAGGACAAAATACCTAATGCACAGAAAGTTGTTTTAAGTATTAAACGGGCAATGCCCTTCCAAAACACTATAAGGAGAGCTTTTTAATAACAGTTATTGTAAGAGAGAAAATCTTACAGAAAGATGCAGATGAAGCTTGGCATTTGAGAACTGCTGGGGAAGAATGAAGGGGAAAAGGGAGAAGATCGTGTAGGACAAAGCAAAGTCAGAGAGAACGAGAGAGTAGAGAAAGGTCATGTAGTTTCTGCTACATGTCTTTTGTCTTTAGGGACAAGAGAGCTTAAAAAGTACCGGTTGGTTGACATTGTCAGGTGCTGCATGGAGGTCAAGGAGAATGAGACCTGAGAAAAGGCAGTCTGAATCACTCTTTGGTGTTAACAGATTAAATTTATTTCCCTTAGAGCTATAAACAACTGACTAAAAATACAGTGATAAGAAACAAATATAGGATCCAATGATGTAGATGAATCAGCTAAACTTTGGAGTTAGATTTATTCTTTTGACCCCCCCCCTTTCCAGTTCATAAGTTGTATCAGTAGAATATTCTAGTAGCATACATTGTCTGACATGTATCAGCTTAATTAGAGATCTAGTTGGAAAACTCAGCTATCTCATGCATCTCTGATGGTTCTCCACAAATCTGAAATGCAATGGATACACTGCCATGAAATGATGAACACTGTGCTAATGGTAACCTGGAGAAGCTCCCTTTTAATGCAGCGATTACTCTCATTCATACTAATTCTTCCCATTTTCTCTTAATTCTTTGTGTCTGCTTTCTCCACAATCAAAAAATTGTGAGATGACTTGACCATGTTTTGAGAGCAACAGGCAATGAACTCTGCAGTTTGACTTGTCTCACATCTATGAGGGATTGATGGGGCTGGAGCTTTGCTCACCGTGTATGAACCCATTGCCTAGAATAGTGTCCGGAACATAGTAGGTCCTTAATCAATGTCATTTAAATAAGGAATGAATGAACTCTCCTTGGAGCTTCATAGTCACAAAATTTACAAAAAATTTATGTCACAATATAATGATGTACATAATTGGTGTGCTTCAAAATTAACCAAAAATAGAAAACAGACTATGTAATTTTCCAGTAAGTATAATTTCTTTTAATATAATAAAATGAGGCTTTTCCACAGTTGAGATTGTGCATGTGTGTGGGTGGTATGTGGGAGGGTTATGGAGCCCAGCTCAGGACCCTCGGCAGGGCAGGGATTGTAGACCCCCAGCCTGACTGAGCTCCCTGGGACCCATTCTTTGCAGATTTTCAGACACTGTTCCTCAAGTATTATAATTTGGCACACTATGACTATTCACTTGACTTATGATAGGATGGCCTCCACCCTCTTTAATAAGAACTACATGTCATCTTACTGAAAGGCAAAGATTAGATAAGAATTGGTATAGTCTAGGGATGAAGTTTCCAATGAACTTCGCGTGATGAGTGCCTGTAATATTCCTGGTGCCCGTGATATTGATGTAGCAGATATAACTTGAGAACCTACTGTATGCAGAATAGTTTGGGGAGTGCAGAGCTGTGTAATGCACATTTTGTATCCTGGGAAAGCTTATAGCTTTGAACCTTTTTGAGATATAATTAAAATACCGTAAAACTCACCATTTTAAAGTACACAGTTCAGTGATCTTTAACATATTCACAAGTTTATGCCAACATCAGCGCTATCTAATTCCATAAGATTTGCATTACCTCAGAAAGAAATCCCATACTGATTAGAAATCACTCTCCATTTTCCCTCCACCTCCCTCACCCAGTCCCTGGGAACTACAAGCGTGCTTCCTGTCTTTGTGAATTTGCCTATTCTGGGTATTTCATATAAATGGGGTCATACAATGTGTGGCATTTTGTGACTGGCTTTTTTCACTTAATGTAATATTTTCAAGTTTCATCAATGTTGCAGCATCTTTCACTACTTTCTCTCATTTTCATTGCTGAGTAATATTCCATTGTATGGATATACCGTTCCCCATTTTATTTATTCATTAGTTGAGGGACATTTGGGTTGTTCCTACTTTTTGGACATTATAAATAATACTGCTGTGAATCTTCGCGTACCTGTTTTTGTGTGAACGTATGTCTTCACTTCTCTTGGTTATGTATCTAGGAGTGGAATTGCTGGGTCATATGGTAACCTGTGTTTAACTTTTTGAGGTTACGTAGAACTTTACAAAGTGCTTTGTATCCTTTATTTATCACAGTGACTGAGAAAGGAAACTGAAGATCTGAAAGATTAGGTGGGCTAGAGAAAAGCTTGCGTGTGTCACAAAAATATATTTAAAATGAGGTTCAAAATATATTTAAAATGAGGTTACTTTAGGGCA
Source organism: Phocoena phocoena (assembly GCF_963924675.1). Taxonomy (NCBI): domain Eukaryota; kingdom Metazoa; phylum Chordata; class Mammalia; order Artiodactyla; family Phocoenidae; genus Phocoena; species Phocoena phocoena. The sequence continues at coordinate 2,448,260 of NC_089233.1, forward strand.
GAACTGAAACCTAAATATTGGTCAGGAAGGGTAAATAAAATGTGTGCTATTCACATAGTAGAAGACTGTTGCAGATAGGTTTGTGTGTATAGCATTTATCTGTATAGCAGAAAAAGAATATATACACACATACAGCTCAACAGGAATAGATTTAAAACCGTAGAAGAATATAATGCCCAGTGAAAAAATGAGTTGCAGAATGATAGATAGTAAGGTAAGAAAACCATAAAGAAATACTATACATTGTTACCCACATGCAAAAGTATAAAAATGGGTATGGGGGACATTCATCAGTCTGTGTAGCGGTTGCTTTGTGTCCCTACTTCTGAGCTTTAAAATTCCTGCCATTACTCCTTCCTATCTATTTAACAGATTCTTTCCATTGCAAGACTGCCAGTCTCTTTAGAATAGGGCTTGTTTTCTCCACTGTTGTATTTGCACTGTCTAGCGCACTGTGCCCAGCACACGGGCAGAAAAACATGATTTTGAATGGCTGAGCAGCTGAACACGAGGCCACTTAAATTATTTTGGGAAGAAGGTAGGGCAAGACAAATTAAATTCGCCACTCTCCCTTTCTGCTTATTGTCTCTTCTTTACCTTCATATTCCCCTAGTGTGGTAAAATGAGGCCTGCAATTACAAGAGTAGTTCTTTGTGACGTGACATGCTAATAAAGCAGATGGTGTGTGCAAATAAGCAGGATTAAAGATATCTTTGCTGCAGAAGTCATTGCGGTCTCCTTTAAAGTATGGAGTATTTTATGGTGTCTCAGTAGATTTTATCTTCCTTGTCAAGGTAATGATTATGTATCCTATAAATCTTGATGGCTTTGTTGTATCAAGTGTCAGATTACACAGCTTACACAGTCAGGTAGTTGTAGAAAGATAGATATCTGTGATCAGACTTGGATGTAGTATTACTAATATTTTTGCCTTTCAGGAATATGTTGGTTTCACTTCTTTGTGTCTATATGCAGGAAGACAACTCTGCTTCCACTTAGGGTCTGTGCCTCCTTTCTCTTTATTATCTTCTCCCCACGGGAAAAAGAAGGACAAATTGTAAAGTTGGGAGCTTGACAACAATATGGGTGAAGTTTCTGGTCTCCATGTCTCTGTTCTGACTCTCTTTCATGGAGTGCTTCGTGGTGGTAAAGATGTTCTCTTCTCCCTGCCTGCTTCACAGTACTGAAAGCAGAACAAGGGGGTTGGCCCTGTGAGGCCTAGACTGATCTGCACATGTCTGGTCCTGTCTCAGCTTCCCTGGGTGAGTAAACCAATTAAGGCTCTCTCTGTGAATAGGGAGCCTCATTTTGACCTTAGGCTCAAGCTACATTCTCCAGCACAGTTTACCAGAAGCTGTGAGGGCATTGTAGGTAGCTAACGCTCATGCTTTGATCCCCATCTGTCTATTGGTGGTTATGCTCAGTTGTTTAGAACCAGGAAAGGTGGTAGAAGTGAGCCACATGTTTCCTATGTATACCCCCCTCCCCGCCCCCGTAATGATGATAGTCTTGATTTTCTCCATCCTTTACAATTGTTGGAACTTTTTTCTTTATGTCTCACAGGACCTTCAGCCAGCATCTTGGCATTATAGGAATTTACTCAGCTTTTTAGAAGCAATTTGACCTATCTGAACCCATCAAAGCAGTTAAAATCCTAAGGGATCCTGACAGAGCACATTGTTGATAGTTATTTTTATGGTGGTGAAACCTTTTATTTTTACTTGTGAAAGTACCAAAACAGTCTATCTTCCTTCAGACAAATACCTACTTAGCACAGGAATGTTTTACTTAAAAAATGTAGCTTTTGTATTTAATTAAATCTAAGATGTCACTGATTTAAAAAAATGCACTATTTTATGTCTCACTAAAAAAGATGCTGCCGCTTGGTATAAGATGCTCCCCCCACTCCACAGTTACTACAGTACGAAAGAAAAAAGGGGTATGGGATAAATGATTTAAAAATGAGTGACTCTTCATTTGCAGAATACTTCCGTAGGGGCAGGTTGGTGTGAAGAAACATTGAATGGTGAACTGAATGTCTGGAGACTGAGATTCTAGTTTTGGCTACAGGAGAAAATGTATATAATTTTACTTTTAAAAGGATAGAGCTCATAGAGTTTGGAACAAGTCTGGCCTCTCCCTGCCTCCCCATCATCTTCTCGTGACACTTAGTTTGACCTTCTTTTAGTTTTTCAGGCTCACCAACCTTCTTTCATCCTGTGTCCTTTGCATATGCTGTTTTCTCTGCCTAAACCGTTTCTGGCTCCTTCCTCTGGTCAAGTCCTACTAACTCTTCAAGCTTGCCCTTAAATATTACCTTTTCTGACCCTCCAGGCTAGGGTTTCCTGCTGTAATACACTAAGGCGAATATACTGAGTGTATGTACTAACTGCCCCTTGTATTTCTTGTTAGTCACATTTGTCACGATTGTAATAAAATATCTGTGCAGTTATTTTCTTGTTGCCTTTCTGCCTTTCATGATAGTCTTGTTCATGCTGTACCCCCATGTGTTTTCAGTGCCTGGCACATGTTCCTGTGCCTAACAGAGATACCTGGAGTGAATAAAAGGGCAGAGCGTCCAACGGTGACATATACTGCTGAGGAGGGCAAGCCAACGTCTGAGAGGGATCCACTGGGTGTGGCAAGTAGAGGTCACCAGATATTTTAGAAGGCATAGCTTTAGTAGAATGGGGGTGGTGGACAGAAGCAGGATTGCACAATATGTTAAAAAGAAAAGCAAGACTTCACTATAAAACATTGGGACACTTGCAAATAATTTCTCCACCGATAGCACCTTTTCTTGAGTTTTTCTAGTTCAGTAAACACTGTCAGAATCCTCCAAATTATAATAAGATAAAAAATAAATCCCAAGACATCCTACTATGGTTTCTTTTCTCAGTGGATAATGGATAGAATGGATGATTCATTTTAGTACAGATAACCACAGGCAGGCAGTTCAGAGCATTCTGCTCCAGAAGAGCAGAGAGTAACCCAGATGTTTCTCATCCCCTCTGCTTGTCACTGAACCAAAAGTACTGTCTTGTTTTTTTTTTTTTCAGTACCACTGGCATTAAAAAATATGTACTCTTTCATTGCTGTGCTCAATAGAACTTGAAACAGAACCTTAGAAGACCAACTCTTCACATAAGCATGAAGTAATTTGAAAATCCTTATATGATGGAAGTGGCCTTGTGAAAACATTTATTGTGAAGATCTTCCAGACTGTATTGTGGAGGGTACTATGGGCAGATCCATGGGCAATGCCGTGCATAGTCCTGGTGTGCTCTACTTCTGAAAAGTAATGAGTAACAAATACATGCAACACTTTGGGCAAGTCACCTGTTCTAAGCACTTTACGTATATTTACTCATTTAATCTTCACAACAAATCCTATGAGGAAGCTGCCCTTATTCCTTTTTTTTCTTTTATCCGTCAGGAAACTGAAGCTCAGAGAGCTTCAGTAGCTTGCCCAAGAGGGCAGAATTGGCATTTGAACCCAGGCATTCTGGCTTCCGAATCCACGTTCTCCCCTATTGTAATGTGCCTCTGAGGGCACTAATTATGAAGTCAGGACCTAGAGTTGACTGCCCTTCCCTTTTCTGCCTCCGTCCTGCCCTCTTGCTGAGCACATGTTCTTTCTTCACTTCTAGTGTGAGTGTCTAGAGAAACAGCAATGCAAAGGCTTCCACGCTTTCCCACCAGGGCAGTCGCCGTTTTGGAACGTATCAGGCTCCCCGGACACCGTCACTGACTCTGTATGATTCTTTTGCAGTAGGGGCTTCATTGTGGATTCAGTCGATTTTTGAATGCTGGTCACGAATCATAGTCAACCTTCACAGTGTTGATCATACGGGAAAATATGTTCCTAGTTCTGTTCCTAGTTTTGCATGTACGCTTTTGGAACATAATCTGTTTTGAAGTTGATAACTACCTGGGTATGCATTAAGTACTGAAGTTCCCAGTGTTCAAGAAATGTACTACGCTATTAAAAAAGAATTAACAGCTTTCTCTAAAGAACAGAACTAAGCTCAGTGTGGTCTGGTATTAATCCCTGCCTAGAAGTTCCACAATCAAAAGGGCAAAATGTGGAAAAGCAAAGATAAATAAATAAAATTGGAAAATATGCAAAGCTGTTAGAGATGTGCCAGTGACTCAGAAGTAGATAATACAAAGAAATGCATCCAACCCCTGGGCTGTGAACGTGTCACCAAAGCATTGGCTGTTTGAAGTATTTCTGTGACACTCAGACCTCTTTGTCAGTGGCAAACTGTAGAGCCTTCCAGAGTTATTGCAAAGAAAAGCAATGCCCTAGAGTGAAAACAAAACAGAATGCTATTTAATATTCAATTTGGTATTCTTTACATTTAAAAGTGTTAGTAGTAATATTATAGCTGGATTAACAGTATTGTCATATTAGTGTTAAAATTTTCCCATTGGTTTTTTGGCTTGGTGAATTTGAAAGTATTGTTTAACCTAAGAGATTTTTAAAGGTTAGATGAAATAGCATTTATTTTGCACAGTTTGATGGATTGCCAGCAGCAGGGAAGGCTTTACAGCTCAGATGTTTTCAACACCCTTCTGATCCTCTTTTTGCGTTTTTCCTTTCTCATTAATTTTTCTTTCAGAGCAGTGACCATATTTTACTTTATGTAGAAGAGATGCTTAAGTAGTTAGGTGTTAATGAACTTCTGTGTATTTTATGTCTGTGTGTCTGCTTTATCATAGCTCTTAATAGCCTTGCTAGTGTTTTGGGGAGGGATGGGAGAGGTTTTGCTTAATTTTGTGATACACTTTGTCTTTTACAGAGTTTGGTATATGGCTCAAGAATAAGTAGGATTATAATAAATTACTGTTTTAGAGAATCTGAATGTTATCTCATTGTATTTGTTTTAATATAAAGAGAATCTTTATGGGAGAATTTACCACATCTCAGGAACAATTATTTTTTAAGCATAATACTTGGATTGCTTTACTGCATTGTTGCTTAAGTGGTAGTCCAAAGGAGAAAGAGTAAAACCTTTTACCAATGATTTTTTTTTTTTACAAGAAATTTCCTTCTCTGTACTCCCACCTTTAGTTGTTACAATGTTAAATTTAGTGTTTGTCACTAAATAATTGTGATGTTCACAATTACTAAAGCTATTAAAATTGCATTTTCACATTTGCTACTTTATGATAGAAAACCTTTTGACCTAAATATTTTATGAATACTTAAAAATTTCATATTATTGATTTTAGTTTAGATGTGTGAAGTTTTAATTTTTAGTACTGAGCTACCATATGTAAATTGATTATGTTGAGAAATGAAATCAATGGAGAATTGACATCTTCTACTTTACATGAATGTCCAAAACTAAAGAACACCTCTAGGCAATGAGGTGTAGCTTTCCATGTCTACACCTCATTTAAATGTCACCTTTAAATTAGGGGAAGGGAGAGTTGTCTTTTGTTATAACATCCATTGTCAAGTTGTGAGAACCTGCTCTCAACCTTAAATAAATAGAACTGCTCCAGGAGCTTCATCTTTCCTTTCTGATTTCTGGGTACTTGAGACTATTTTGGAAAGTAGGCAAAGTTTTTCTTAAGGTAAGTTGACTGAATTGATAAGTTAAGATCCCTAGGGTAGTGGAGCTTCTCCTGTAGAATCTAAGTACTACTTCCTTGCCTCCATAGAGCTTCCCTAGGTTTTTTATGACTAGCCTGAAATAAAAACTAGATGGCTTAGGTCTTAGTATACAATGTAGATCTAAACTTCAGGAATAACATTTAAGCTGAAACCTGATAACTAAGTTTTTAATGAAATTTTCAATGTGCTAAATCTACAAGAGACTGATAGGAAAAATAATCTGAGCATGGAAGAGAATTCTTGGAGATGTAAAGCATGGTTGCAGATTAGAGGAATTAAATAGACTGCATGGTGCTCAAAATCAAATAGCAAATCAGGAGACATAATGCCTGATTAACAGTGGTAGCAGGGATATAATGAGATATATGTATATATCTATATTAAGATTTCTGAATTTCAAAACAGAAAATTCTACAAGTATCTAATCAGTTTTATACATGTTAACTTCAAGTGGAAGACAGTCAGACAGACCCAAGGATTCTACACCCAGGCAAACTACTATCAATTAAGTGGTTAAAGGATCAATATTGGCAGACATGCTGTTGTTTTAACTATGAATCCTTTCAGAAAAAATTAAGAAAATATTGAAGGCAGTGGCAAAATCAAGGGTGAAAAACGCACACACCATTGTAGAAAAGAAACAGTGGCTTGTATGCAAAGAATACCTAGAAACAAATGACAACGGAGACACGATGACCCAAAACCTATGGGATGCAGCAGAAGCAGTTCTAAGAGGGAAGTTTATAGCAATACAGTCCTACCTTAAGAAACAGGAAACATCTCGAATAAACAGCCTAACCTTGCACCTAAAGCAATTAGAAGAACAAAAAAACTCCAAAGTTAGTAGAAGGAAAGAAATCATAAAGATCAGATCAGAAATAAATGAAAAAGAAATGAAGGAAACGATAGCAAAGATCAATAAAACTAAAAGTTGGTTCTTTGAGAAGATAAACAAAATTGATAAACCATTAGCCAGACTCATCAAGAAAAAGAGGGAGAAGACTCAAATCAATAGAATTAGAAATGAAAAGGAGAAGTGACAACTGACATTGCAGAAATACAAAAGATCATGAGAGGTTACTACAGGCAACTCTATGCCAGTAAAATGGACAACCTGGAAGAAATGGACAGATTCTTAGAAATGCACAACCTGCCAAGACTGAATCAGGAAGAAATAGAAAATATGAACAGACCAATCACAAGCACTGAAATTGAAACTGTGATTAAAAATCTTCCAACAAACAAAAGCCCAGGACCAGATGGATTCACAGGCGAATTCTATCAAACATTTGGAGAAGAGCTAACACCCATCCTTCTCAAACTCTTCCAAAATATAGCAGAGGGAGGAACACTCCCCAACTCATTCTACGAGGCCACCATCACCCTGATACCAAAACCAGACAAGGGTGTCACAAAGAAAGAAAACTACAGGCCAATATCACTGATGAACATAGATGCAAAAATCCTCAACAAAATACTAGCAAACAGAATCCAACAGCACATTAAAAGGATCAAACACCATGATCAAGTGGGGTTTATTCCAGGAATGCAAAGATTCTTCAATATACGCAAATCAATCAACGTGATACACCATATTAACAGATTGAAGGAGAAAAACCATATGGTCATCTCCATAGATGCAGAGAAAGCTTTTGACAAAATTCAACACCCATTTATGATAAAAACCCTGCAGAAAGTAGGCATAGAGGGAACTTTCCTCAACATAATAAAGGCCATATATGACAAACCCACAGCCAACATCGTCCTCAATGGTGAAAAACTAAAAGCATTTCCACTAAGATCAGGAACTAAGACAAGGTTGCCCACTCTCACCACTCTTATTCAACATAGTTTTGGAAGTTTTAGCTACAGCAATCAGAGAAGAAAAGGAAATAAAAGGAATCCAAATCAGAAAAGAATCTAAATAATTATTAATAGGTTGTGAAGCTAAGTGGATTCATTGCATGGAAAATACTGTAGAACAAAGCCAGTTTTATTTTCTTAATAACACTGGAGTTCTTTTACAAAATTCAGATTATTCCTTTCTATAGCTCTGAGTTCACATGAATTTCTAATTAATTGAAAAATCTACTCTGGCAAAACCTGGGACCAAGGGGTTGAAAGGTGGGGGTAAAATGGGGATATTTAGACTATGGGAGAGGAAATGATACAAATACGATAGACTGTGAATTCCAGGGAAAAATACCAGAAACGATCTGACTTTCAAAAGTACTCATAAAAATAGCATTTATTAAGTGTTGCAGGGTCTTGTTTTAAGTACTTCATTTTGTTATCTCTTTTTACCCTGCATATTATCAGGGATATTAATGGACAGGCCAATCTTATATACCTGCTAAAGTGTAAAAAGCATTCATTAATATTATAGACACCTTAATTTTAAAGTCTTTTTTTTTTTTTTTTTTTTACTATTTCCCCTTTACTTTTTTTCAATTAATTCTTTTTATTGGAAAAAATACATAAAATATACCATCTTAATCATTTTTAAGTACACAGTTCAGCAGTGTTAGCTATACTTACATTGTTGTCAAACAGATCTCCAGAATTTTTTCATCTTGGAGGAACTAAAATTCTGTACCCATTAAACAACAGTTCTTTTGCTCCCTCCCCCCAGCCCCTGGTAAGCACATTTTACTTTTATTTCTATGAATTTGACTACTTTAGTTACTACATATAAGTGCAATCATACAGTATTTGTCCTTTTGTTGACTCAATTCTTTCTCTTTTTTTAAACTGTCAAGAGCTAATCATAATCAATAAGGAATTGAAGGAAACTATTGTAGATGCAGCATGTAAAGAGAAAATAAATTGGTTGGTGAGAGCTGTCATTCTTTCCATGAGAAAATTTAAGCACAGACGATGCCAATAATTTACATTTTTTATTATGGCACTATGGTTGGCCTGGCTTACATCAGATGGCAGAGAAGAGTAAACTTTTTATTGAGGAACCAGGAGACCCGAGTTTTCTGGCTTTAGGGAAAAAAGAATATGTAGTTAATCTTCATGATCCCTATCAAAAGAACAATGAACTTTTGAACAGATTGGCTGAGCAAAGGGAGTACAGAGCAAGGCTCATTGAATCTTCAACAGGGAGAATTTCTGGAGATAAGTAGGTTTCTGTGATTTCATATGATGGGTTTTTTTGGGCAATGAGAACATAAAAACAGTAAATTCCTGAATGAAAAGTTAATCGATAAAGACCCTGAATTGTGTTTTAATCATGGAGTCAATTGTTTTCTATACTTTTTTGCTTTTATTTTCCATACAGAGAATCCCAAATACAAAGGAAATATATTTCTAGGTGGTATTGTATTATAGAGCTCAGTAATTTGAATTGAATTTACTTTTGCTTTCGTTATCTGAATGGATTAGGAAAATTCCTTTTGAGCAGCCAGGGACCAGATGATCAGATACCATGTCATCTTCTTTGCTATGAAAATTATAATTCAGCCTTGTGAAATTTTTCTAATGTTATATTTTCTGTAAATAATATAGAGAGTAAAAGTAAGTAAAACCATTACTCTGTTTTTCTCCCTACACATTCTGAACAATAAACAACTGGTTCTTGGCAAATATATATTAATTTAATTTTAAGGATGTTATTTTATAGTTCATTTTGATCAGAGGTGTAAAAAGATTCATTATTTTGCGCTCAGACCTGTGCTAACCGAGGTAATTTGCTGTAGATATTTGGTATCTTTTCATAAATACCTATGTTTAGATAAGTCTTCTCTCTGGTATCATGTCCTTAAACATTTAAACCTAGACCACCCTCAAGTATAAGGGATTTATGAACCATGTGGGATATTTCAGGAAATCTTTTCACACTGATGCAAACAAGAGACTAGTATTATTGTGGAAAGGAAAAAAATGGGAGATTTATGAGTATATGTTTCATTTATGCATCAAAATTTAATTTTTCTTTTTTCTGATAGTCTGATAAGCAGTTTGGTTAACCTTTCTAAGAATTTCCCTTCAAAATGAATCAAACCTAAAATATTTAAGACGAACAGAAAAATATTTTTCATTGTTTGAAATGGCCGTGGCTGATTAAAACTATTTCTAGCTAAATCAGCTGTATATTAATTATTTAATATAGTTATTACATCCTCTATATGGAAAAGGTATCAAAACCTTGAGGCCTTTGATTTTCCATTCTTGTCAGTTGTAAGATTGTCAGCTTTTTGCAGGTGGTAGAAGAGGTGTCGGAGCTACGGAACTAAGAATCACCTTTTCTTTTTACACATAAGCTGCTGCTCAACAGCTGTGTGGTCTCGGGGAGGCTGGCCTGTGTTCCCTTCGTGTGGCGATGATGTACACTTTTATAGAGAGCAAATTTGTGGCCCTTATCTGTGGAAGACTTTTATGAATGACTGGTGTAGATCAAGAATTGAATGACTCTTTTTCTCTTTGAGCATAAATCTATGATTTGGAGATTGATTTCTCAGTAACTTTTTTGTAACCCATTTGAATTACCATTTTCGACCAATTTTCTATATTTTGGCATAAACTGAATAACTAAAATATAACTTAATACCAGTGACAGATCTGTTTTTTTTTTTCCTGTTAGGTGTATGTTTTCTCATATAACTCAATACATAATCTCAGTTAATAGCGTAGAAAACAAATTTATAATATGTAGTGGGAATCCTATGCATGGGATTGACCAAAGCAACCATGTCCACGGTTTAGGTGGGAGAGGGAAAATGAAATATATGTTGAATTTTAAAGGTACTTATGATAAAATGTGCCATTAATTAGGGAAAATAAGTAGAAAGAAAAAGTCATTTCTGGGACATTTGCAGAGTAAATAACTTCTATTGAAAGTCCCAGACAAGTGTAAAAAAATGTTAGCCCACGATCTTTTGAACACACTTTCCCAAGAGGCTTTCCTTCAGGAAGAGTCTTTCTAAAAACAAGATGGGAGACGTAGGAGCTCAGATGGAAGGGAAAGCTAGAAATCAGGTGGGTTAAAAAACAGTTTCATGAACACTGTTGTCCTCACAAAAAATTTTGGTCTGTAGATGGTAACCTGTAGATGGAGGGATTACAAACTTTGTGAAATTATATTATTTTCTTCTCAGATAAATGCCCCTTTCTTTATCTTCCTCTTGTTCCATGCAGCTGTATGACTTAAAACAGTTAACAACATGGAAGAAATGGTTGGTCAGGAGATAAGCAGTTGATCTTGGCTGTTTTAAAGGGACTTTTCACTACAGTAAGAAGAGAAGGACAGTGCTAGTCACACAGTGGGTGCTTAATAAGTATTTGATGAAGGACAGAAGGAAGAGAAGCAGCCTGGTGGGAGGGATGACACCAAGAGAGGGCTCTAAGTGCAGTGACGGGGCCCTGGGTGAAAAGAGGGTGGGTGACCCACGGGATGAGTGGGTTGAGGATATGTTCAGATTGGCTCTGGAGTTGGACAGCCTGACCCCAGTTCCAGCAACATCACTTATTACCTGTGTGACTCCATGCCTCATTTTCCTTTCTCTAAATAATGGTAATAAGAGAACTCACCTCCCAAATTTGTTAGGAGGATTGACTGAGTTAATACATAGTTGTAAAGCCCCTAGGACAGTACCTGGCGCGTGGCATTCAACAAATGGCAGCAGGTATTACCTTGGTTAGACATATGCAGCCGTCCTCAACTCCGTCTCTCGTTAGTCATCACCTTTGGTCAATTCTGCATTTAAATATTTCCTAAAGATGGGTTCTCCATCCAAGGGCCATAGTCTTAGAGACTCTTAATCTCTCAGATTAATTCAGTTACTTTTTTCAGTGAGAATTTCCTAAAATCCATCCTGCTCAATACGACCAGTTAAATGCAGATCTTGCCCTAACAATTCCCTCAGCCCTTTCAATGGTCCCTTGTCATACTTAAGGAATTTATAATTAATCTTTAGCATGCAAGATTCTTCAGAATTTGCTTTGTTTGCCTTTCCAACCTCATCTCCCAGCAGATACTTTATGAATGTCATATGATTTAATTTTACTACAACCTCCCAAAGGTTGTGCAGACATCCTCACTTTGCAGGGCAGTGCAGGACTGTAACAACAGCAGTGCAAGCTGGACCCACGCGAAGCAATCTTAATAACCAATGGGAGTGTATATATGTCCATTATACACTACCAAGCGTAAAACAGATAGCTGGTGGGAAGCAGCCACATAGCACAGGGAGGTCAGCTCCGTGCTTTGTGACCACCTAGATGGGTGGGATAGGGAGGGTAGGAGGGAGACGCAAGAGGGAGGGGATATGGGGATATATGTATACGTATAGCTGATTCACTTTGTTATAAAGCAGAAACTAACACAACATTGTAAAGCAATTATACTCCAATAAAGATGTTAAAAATAAAACCAATGGGAAAACTTACGGTGGTTTCAGGACCTTTAAAACTTTTTGTTAAAGCACTGAAAACTCTTACTCTGTTATAAATGTGTAGGGAAGTGAAAAAATAGTAAAATGAACATTGATTTAGTACACTGAATGTAAAACGTTGAGAAATAAAAACTTATCAAGAGCAGTGTGAACAGTTTCTCCCTTCATCTTGTTGTGTGACATATGGAGTGCCTTCTGTGCCTTGGTGAATTGTCAATACTCCTTTCTAAGTTTGGATCAGCTTCCAATATTTTATCCCTTGTGCTTTCGTGGTTGTGAAGTATCTCCTGGAGTTCCTTCAACCTGAAGTTTTTCACTGGTATTACTTCCTCTTGGGCATCTTCATCCTTTTGCTTGTTTACCTAGATAAGTTGCCTCCCCAACTCCCTGTGGCTGCACATCCAGAATCTTTCAAACAGCAGTGGTGCCAATACTTGCACGGTCAGCAGCCTCTCTATAAACCCCCATTTACGCTAGATTTAAATTTCACTCCAGCTTTACCACTGTTTGTTTCTTTGCTGCATTTTCATCTTTGTTTTGGCCAATACCCTCGTTGGGTTACCAATTTTTGTAAGATGTCCAGTGCATTTATCATTGGGAGACAAGGAGGCAAAACTGGGACGCACTTTGCTGTCTGTGCGTGAACGAACAGATGCACAGTGACCGATCACTGACAGGCTTTGAAAGAAGTGACCTAATTGGTCATGGATCATGATACACATCTGTTACTTACTTAACGACTTGTGGACTGAAGAGCTAGTGCAGAAGTTTGTGCTTTATGTAATTATTCACGGTTAACATGGTATAGTAACTGACATTTGAACCCTGTTACTAAGGAAATGGTGTTATTTAACTAAAATGTGGTAACTGAAATGTGCGCATATTAGAACCATGCAAAGCAGGGGCTGTCTGTACGTTATAGTCATTCTGCAAGCTAAGAACTTGAGCTTTGGAAAGATTAGGTAACTGCCTAAGGTCACGTAGCTAAGAAGTGTCAGCAACCCATGAACAAAACTTTTTCATGTCTCTGGATTTTAATGCTATAAGGATGCGCAACCTGTCTATTGATGTTTCTGTCAGCATACTGATGGAGCTTGAATTACTAATGGATTGTCTTCAAAAACTCATCTGCACATCTAATCAGGCCTGCGGCCCTCTAGGAGCTCTGTCCCTGCTTAGCTGGGCGGACCATGTAGTATTGCCAGGGCTTGCCTGAAGAATGAAGTATTGTACAGTGATTATGCGAAGCTTCTGCAAGCTAGTGACACACTTGACCTTACATGAGATTGTTTCCTGGAATGAATCAAGAGTCCTTAGTCTTAGAATAAAGGAGAGACCAGCTTAGAACAAATGAAACATCCCTGAGGAGGAAAGGAACATCCCAGTAATTGAGTGGAGAGAAGTGGGCTAAACACTTAGCCGTTGAGATCCCTGGTTAGGTTGGGAGATAAGCAGGGTGGGTAGGGATGTTAAGTGACCGACCTCACCTTCAGCTTCTGGGATTCAGGGATGGCTTCAGCGTAGTCTCTGCTTCATTCATTGGCCAGCTGGTAGCAGGAGTCCACACTGAGTAGTTAAATCTGAGTGAGTCTGATTCTGAGATACAGTCCAGCTTCTAAAACTGAGGAGGTCCCGTTTGGAGCATTTAAAGTTATTCAGGGTAGAGGAGAACTATGGTACAGAGATGGACTAAAAGGATTAATACTAGGCCTGGAAAGATGAAGGCTGAGAAAAAATTTGATTAAAGACAAAAACTGACATTATTTAGTGCCTCTAAAATGCCAGGACTTGTGCATGGCTTTTACTTATTAATTGCATGATTATAAAAATCTTGTCAGCAGGCATTGCAGAGGTAAGGAAGCTGAGACTCAAAAAAGTTAAGTAACTTAAGTACTAGGGCTAGTAAGTGGTAAAGCTGAGGTTTTCTTTTTAAACCCAGACCCATTTCAATATATCACATTGTTCTTAAGTAAAAGATACCAGACTAAAACATTATTAAAAGTAAGTAAGACATTTAGGGAGTATATGTCTCATCTTTGATCTTTTTTTTTTTAACATCTTTATTAGAGTATAATTGCTTTACATTGTTGTGTTTCTGCTGTATAACAAACTGAGTCAGCTATATATGTACATATATCCCCATGTCCCCTCCCTCTTGCGTCTCCCTCCCACCCTCCCTATCCCACCCTTCTAGGTGGTCACAAAGCACCAAGCTGATCTCCCCATGAGATGCAGCTGCTTCCCACTAGCTATCTATTTTGCATTTGGTAGTGTGTTTATGTCCATGCCATTCTCTCACTTCGTCCCAGCTTACCCTTCCCCCTCCCCACGTCCTCAAGTCCCTTCTCTGTGTCTGCATCTTTATTCCTGTCCTGCCCCTAGGTTCATCAGAACCTTTTTTTTTTTTAAGATTCCATATATATGTGTTTCATCTTTGATTTTGAACGAAGCCTGTTGTAGGGACTTCAGAATCCATGTTTCTGTAGAAATAATGTTTTAAATTGTGATGTTACGTGGGCCATACTGCAAAAACCTATTTTATATGCATAACTCTATGTTTCTGTGTTTCAATATGTATTTCTTTAAATATAGCTTTCTGTGCTATTTAAAATACATGTAATTATTATATAAAACAATACATTTTTGAGGTACAACTTAGGAACCCTAGGAACTCCGCTGCTCATCCGGAGGGCAGCCCTTCCTGTCAACAGCACTGTTGAGGAGTAGGGGCCCTGGTGAGTTGTCAGATGTTTACATCTGTGCAGGAATGGCAGCTGTCTTCACCTCTGTGTTCATAAGAGAAGCAGCATCTCCAGTGAATCACTTCTCCGGTATTCTGAATTAGAGAATAAACGGCACTTACTTGATACATTCTATGTTCCCTTTTTCTTACCATGGGCGTATTTTTTTTTTTTTTTTTTTGTGGTTCGCGGGTCTCTCACTGCTGTGGCCTCTCCCGTTGCGGAGCACAGACTCCGGACGCGCAGGCTCAGCGGCCATGGCTCACGGGCCCAGCCGCTCCGCGGCATGTGGGATCTTCCCAGACCGGGGCACGAACCCGTGTCCCCCGCATCGGCAGGCGGACTCTCAACCACTGCGCCGCCAGTGAAGGCCCCTGGCGTATTCTTAATAAATTGTTTTTTTGTATCGGGACTTGTCTTAATTAGTAATTAAAGTTCTTTTGATAGCAAGTAACAAAAACAGACTCTAGCCTACTAAAAAAGACACTAATTCTAAGGCTACAGTGGGTATTTTCACATTTGGAATCGCAAGGTCCCCAAGGACCAGAGACTGGAACTCAGACACAGAGGAGCTTCTCTCTTTCTCAGGCTCTGCTCTGTCTCTACCTTTGCCTCTCTGGTTTTAAGGTAACTTGAAGCAGCCTTTCCTTTGCTTGTTGACTTCCTTCTCTCTCTCCGTTCACTGGCTTGCTAAAGGCCTCTGAGCACACGGTCCTACATGATTGCCTCCCTGCTCATGGTTTCATATCTTCTCAGTTTCAGTGATGAGTAGATTCTAGCCGGTCTCTGAGACCTGATTCCAGAATCCCAAAGACAGAGTGACTTTGATTGGCCCACCCTAAGTTAGGTATCCATCGCTAGATAGGTATCCATGTGATGCCCATGGTGTGGGGGGCCGAGTCCTGCCCTCCCCAAGTGCTGTGGCTCAGTCCTCTACTGGAACACGAGCAGAGGGCGATTGGGAGGTGCCTGATGTGGTGTGTTACTCATTAATTGTATTTGGCTTTTTTGCTTCTGGCTTTCTGTATTTTACTACTTTTAAATTACGGAAACAATTATCACCACATATTCTGTATTTTCAAATTAAAATTCACATCCGAAGTATGCCTAGTAATAAAGGGCTCCCAAAGAACTGTGATTAGACCAAGGACCAGGAGCAGACTATTCCGAAAACTAGGGGAGATACTTTGAAGCAAACTTGTCTATTTTACTTAATCACAAACCTACTAGCCTGCTGATTGTTTAGGTGAGTGATCTGAAGACACAGACAGTGGTTTGGTCTGTGAGTAAGACTGTGCCTTTTAGTCACATTCTTTACTGCTTCATTGCAAGGAAAAATACCAAGGTGAACGCCAAGTCACCTTTTCAGTATTGTACTTGCAGAGGCAGTCCATGAAGTGGTCAATGGAAGAATCAAACTTTTATGGTAATCTTTTATTGTAATCTATTTTCAGTTCAGTCCGAGAAGCAGCATGGCCCAGTGGGCTAAGGGGAGGACGGGGAATTTGGAGCTGTGAGATATAATCTGTTTTGCAACTGACTAGCTTTGTGACCTTGAATAAAAAGCACATTAACCTCTATTTCCTCATATGTGAAATGGGATCTACCTGATAGAATAGATCAGAATATAGGTACATTCTGATTTGAGCAAACTGAATAATAAGAAAGATTTTATAAAAATCAGGAGTGACTTGTTTTCATATCAGAAGACTGTGGTTTATAAAAAGATTCTCCCTAGAATTCATTTAAGATCCAGCCTTTTCTCAGTCTTTTAAATTGTGATTACCTGACAAAAGTTAAGTTTATATATATGAGTTTAAAAAAACACCCATTGGATAGAGTGAGAAAAAAAATTCTGGTAGGGTTATGATAAAAACTCAGTAAATCCATGTGAAATACTTCAAAAAAAATGTTTTGCAGGCAGCAGTAAACAAAGGATATTCTCATAGCTTAGATTTCAGGGTGAATTTTCCTCAGTCTGAGAATGGCGTTAGTGCCAGTTCTGCCGTGTGTTTGCTACTGGTTGACACGGGCATCATCGTGTTGGTCTTGGCACGCTGGTGCTGGTGCTGAGTCGACACTCACACTGGCACCGTGTCATCTTGCTCTAGTCAGGAATGGCCGTAGGCAGTTTTAGTTTATCTGCTGCTACGAGAATTTTGATGTAGCAGGCCTGGAGGTTCGATTTGTACTGTGGCAGTCTTATGCCTGCTTGTGAATTTCTTCTCCAGAGGGCAGAGTATCCTATTAGGGTAACATGTAAAACAAGCTCAAAGGATTAAAGTAGTAGGAAGAAATACATAATAGATTGTTATATATTTATGTTGAATTTACATAACAGTCTTAGTTATTTAGAAGTATATTTTGTAAAAACTCAGTTTGTAGTATCACAAAAGCTTGTATATACTTATTTAAAAGTATATTTTGCCGGGTTTCACATAAACTCCTGAAGTTGAGAGATTCAGTGGCTAGAGACACAGTATCCGAATCTTATTAAGAACCCAGGTTTGTTACCTTCCCAGTCCAGACTGCACCCTGAACTGCCTGTCATAGAAGGGTGTTGGTGGATTGGTTTGTGAAACAGAATGCTGTTTGCATTTGAGTTGCTTTGGAAGGAGTCGCCTCCCCATAGGGTAACAAAATTTGCTTATAACTCCCAAATAAAATGGTTTCCTCCAGCTAAAAGAGACTCTCCCAAACCAGTCTGAAGACGGATACTGTGCTGCCACCTTTTCCAGAAAGAATTTCATGGCTGAGCCTCCCTGTTGTATGGGTTCATAGCATGTTATTGCTAATGTGGAAATATTCATTTACAGGAAATAGTGACTAGAATCTTGGAGTTCTTTTATACTGTTGTTGAGATTTCTGAGTTAAAGCTAGTTTTCCATTCATTGTAGAGGAAGGTTTCCCGCAAAGTTTCATCTTGGTTGCAAAACATATCCCCAGAGATTCCAGTCGACATAACTCGTGCTGACCGGTTGATTCCAAGTGTGACAGCACCGTGTTCAGCAAGTCCAAGTGAAACGAGGTGGAGGCCAGAGAATATGTCTTTTGCCTACGTTATCTGGTTAACTGCTTTGATTCTCAATTTCATCTGGCATCAGATGAATGTTAAACCAGAGATAAATTTTGTAGCCTTTTGTGATACTTACAAATGTTTTGCCATTGCAGTTATTGGTTCATAGTCACACATTGGTTCATAGTCACACTTCAAAAAGTGCGTGCCAGTTGATGTTTGGTTTAGTCATTTTAATACTTGGGAGGAAGGGTTAGTTGGATTAGATTTCTGTTACTTCTTTTCTCTTGAGAAAGGTAAGGTAGGTTCTCAGATTATTGTATTCAATTGATAAACTCCCCTCTCCTAAGGATCCCATCGCCATCTCTTTCTCTGTTTCTATCTCTGCTTTCATTTTTATTTTTTAAATTTATTTTATTTAATTTTTAAATTTTTGGCCGCATTGGGTCTTCAATGTTGCATACGGCCTTTCTCTAGTTGTGGCGACTGGGGGCTACTCTTTGTTGTGGTGCGTGGACTTCTCATTGCAGTGGCTTCTTGTTGCAGAGCACGGGCTCTAGGTGCGCAGGCTTCAGTAGTTGTGGCATGCGAGCTCAGTAGTTGTGGCTCATGGGCTCTAGAGCGCAGGCTCAGTAGTTGTGGCGCACGGGCTTAGTTGCTCCGCGGCATGTGAGATCTTCTTGGACCAGGGCTCGAACCCGTGTCCCCTGCATTAGCAGGCGGATTCTTAACCACTGCGCCAGCAGGGAAGTCCCAGATATGGAAAGACTTTGAATTGCATCCAAAAAATAAGACAGATAGATGGAAGGATAGAAGAACATGTAGATGAATAGAGATGTGTTAAAGCAAATATAGTAAAATGTCAATTCTAGCATTTAGGTAGGGATGCCCTCTGTCTTCATTTTTATCTTCATCGCTTCTTTTTATCTCTTCTTCCCTATTTCGTCTCCCTTTTCTTTAGGTGTATATTAAACAGAAAAAAAAATTTCCGGCACGATGACTGAGCGAATTGCAACATTAAAGATTGCTTGGCCAAGAAACTATTACTCTTTGTATGAAAGCCTTTAGGGACCAACATCAAATACAAACATGTTAGAAATCTTTTTTGCCGTTCCAGCTCAACTGACCCAGAAAAATTTTACGAGCAATAGTCAGTGCTTAGCAGAAAAAAAAGAGATACTATTGTAAATTTGAAAAACTCTCATCTTTAACATGGCTTTTAGGTATCACAAACTTGACAACCTTATAGATTACATGTATGCTCCAGTTGACTTCAAAAATTTATGTTTTAAACACAATTTTACTCACAGTTTTCTGGGTACTTAGTGATTTATTAATAAGTTTAACTTTTGATAAATAGGTTACTTTACATATAAATACTACGGTGCATTAAGGAAGAGTTAAGAATTGTTACTCCATATATCTGACAATTTAAAGTGGTGTTCCTTTTAAGCAGTCAGTTGAAGGAAGTTCAATAAAGGAATAATAACAGAAAAGAAGCAAAAACCATAGATGTGGGTCTATCTTATAATTTGTTTTTGCTGGTAATTTTGGCCTATTTTGTGATGGACTTTTTTTTTTTTCTCTTTGAAGACCTAGAGTTAGAAACTATGCGTGCTGGGCTTCCCTGGTGGCGCAGTGGTTGAGAGTCCACCTGCCGATGCCGGGGACACGGGTTCGTGCCCTGGTCCGGGAGGATCCCACATGCCGCGGAGCGGCTGGGCCTGTGAGCCATGGCCGCTGAGCCTGCGCGTCTGGAGCCTGTGCTCCGCAACGGGAGAGGCCACAGCAGTGAGAGGCTCGCATACCACAAAAAGAAAAGAAAGAAACTATGCATGCTGTGCTACTCACCTTACCAGGAGAGAACCAGCATGATGGAGAGAAGATTAGGAAATCACGTTTTCAAAGACTCATTTAATGAAGATTAGTATGTTAATTTGATTTTTCTTTTATCAAGGATCTGTAAGAGAATTTGCACTTTGTTCCCCTTGATTTTGGTGTATGAGGTGGAATTTTTACTCAAGTCCTCTTTTTGTTAGTTTTGTTGAGGGATGAATGGCCTGGCTGTGCCACCTTGCACTTACCTTGAGGAAGTTTGCTTAGCCATGAGTGCCACCCAGTTCTCTTGGAGAGGATGGTGTGCCGTAACTAGAGCTACCACTTATTGAAGACCACATGTTTCCCCATTTTAATTCTTACAACAACAAAAGTATTTCCATTTCATAGATGTCGAGTAGCTTATCCAAGGTCATTTTTTCCAGTCAAGTGACCAAGCTGGGATTCCATCCTAAGTCAGCTGACCCAACACAGATGGTCCTCGCCATGAGGTGTGACTTGCTACCATCACCAACCCAAACTGACTGCTTTGGGGTTCTGAATTGCAACACCTTCTGGGTGGTAGTTCTGGCAGCAGAGTAGATGGGAATCAAGCACATCCTGGTGGAGCCTCCCATTGTTTCCATGTTGACCCTTGGCAAACTCAGATACACGTTAGAATTGACCCATTTCATAGCACTGATTATTTTATGTTCTCTTGTTTCATAGCTGATTTTTCTGGAGTAAAGATGATGGGCTAAAATTATAGATCAGTTTTTGAAGGCTTTTCCTAATTGTTAAGTCTCCACTTGGATCCCACTGATAAGATATGAAGTTATATCCCAAAGAATAAAATACCAAATTATATAATTCTTACTCTGATCAGTTAATTGCAATCTATTTGGCTTCATGTGAATTAAAGATTTCTAACTTATAATCAGTTTATTTTTGTGATTCTTAATACTTCTACAAAAGACTGTATTATTATTGACATAAATATTTTGTTTTTCTCACTATTTTATGGAAGACAATGACTGGGAGAAAACCAAAACAGATTACATTAAGAATCTTCTCCAGTTTGAGTTACAATTCCACGTGTTTTGACACTTACTAAGGGGGATACTATTCAAAGAGGGACTCAAGGGTAACTGATCTCTGTGCTATTCTACATGCTCCCTACCCTCACCCTTGTCTGTCTTCTGTAGGTGTTTTCTGACTAGTTCTCTGTTTGTTCCCTCCCCTCCCTTAACCTCCCCTCTCTCTGTATTCATTCTCTGTGCACCTCATCATTTCTCATGGATTTATGGTGATTACTCCCAAACATAGATTTCTAGGCTGTCTCCCCTATATTTACTTGTTAACCACGACATTGTGTAGCGAAACTGACAGAGTTTTCTCTCCACTAGAAATATGAAAAAAGGACTGTTGCCCTTGGCTAAATGTTAGCTTTGGAAATTAGGTCTGAATTGTGTTTCAGGTTGTAAATGAGCTGAGCATCGTGTGGCTTGCACACTAAGTTATTTTAAAGAGTTAGTCCCGAAGGAATTATAGACGGCGGAGTAGAAGGACGTGCTCTCACTCCCTCTCGCGAGAGCACCGGGATCACAACTAACGGCTGAAGAGTCATCGACAGGAAGACACTGGAACTCACCCCACATCCAAAGACAAAGGAGAAGCCACAGTGAGATGGTAGGAGGGGTGCAATCACAATAAAATCAAATCCCATAACTGTTGGGTGAGTGACTCACAGACTGGAGAACACTTACACCACAGAAGTCCACCCACTGGAGTGAAGATTCTGAGCCCCACGTCAGGCTTCCCAACCTGGGGGTCTGGCAACAGGAGGAGGAATTCCTAGAGAATCAGACTTTGAAGGCTAGCGGGGTTTGATTACAGGACTTCGACAGGACTAGGGGAAACAGAGACTCCACTGTTAGAGGGCACACACAAAGCAATGTGTGCATTGGGACACAGGGGAAGGAGCAGTGACCCCAGGGGAGACTGAACCAGACCTACCTGCTAGTGTTGGAGGGTCTCCTGCAGAGGCGGGGGGTGTCTGTGTCTCACCGTGAGGACGAGGACACTGGCAACAGAAGTTCTGGGAAGTACTCCTTGGCTTGAGCCCTCCCAGAGTCCGCCATTAGCCCCAAGGCAGAGGGCTATGTACCAGATGAAGGAACAAGATAAAACCCCAGAAAAACAACTAAATGAGGTGGAGATAGGAAACCTTCCAGAAAAGGGATTCAGAATAATGATAGGGAAGATGATCCAGGACCTCGGAAAAAGAATGGAGCCAAAGATTGAGAAGATGCAAGAAATATTTAACAAAGACCTAGAAGAATTAAAGAACAAACAAACAGAGATGAACAATACAATAACTGAAATGAAAACTACACTAGAAGGAATCAATAGCAGCATAACTGAGGCAGAAGAATGGATAAGTGACCTGGAAGACAGAATGGTGGAATTCACTGCTGTGGAACAGAATAAAGAAAAAAGAATGAAAACAAATGAAGACAGACTAAGAGACCTCTGGGACAACATTAAACACAGCAACATTCACATTATAGGGGTCCCAGAAGGAGAAGAGAGAGAGAAAGGACCCGAGAAAATATTTGAAGAGATTATAGTTGAAAACTTCTCTAACATGGGAAAGGAAATAGCCACCCAAGTCCAGGAAGTGCAGAGAGTCCCATACCGGATAAACCCAAGGAGAAACACGCCAAGACACATAGTAATCAAATTGGCAAAAATGAAAGACAGAAAAATTATGGAAAGCAGCAAGGGAAAAACGACAAATATCAGATAAGGGAACTCCCATAAGGTTAAGAGCTGATTTCTCAGCAGAAACTCTACAAGCCAGAAAGGAGGCTATGACATATTTAAAGTGATGAAAGGGAAGAACCTACAACCAAGATTACTCTAAGATTACTCTACCCGGCAAGGATCTCATTCAAATTCGATGGAGAAATCAAAAGCTTTACAGACAAGCAAAAGCTAAGAGAGTTCACCACCACCAAACCATCTCTACAACAAATGCTAAAGGAACTTTTCTAAGTGGGAAATACAAAAGAAGAAAAGGACCTACAAAAACAAACACATAATAATTAAGAAAATGGTCATAGGAGCATACATATCAATAATTACCTTAAATGTGAATGGATTAAATGCTCCAACCAAAAGACACAGGCTTGCTGAATGGATACAAAAACAAGACCCATATATATGCTGTCTACGAGAGACCCACTTCAGACCTAGAGACACATACAGACTGAAAGTGAGGGGATGGAAAAAGATATTCCATGCAAATGGAAATCAAAAGAAAGCTGGAGTAGCAATACTCATAACAGATAAAATAAACTGTAAAATAAAGAATGTTACAAAAGACAAGGAAGGACACTACATAATGATCAAGGGATCAATCCAAGAAGAAGATATAACAATTATAAATATATATGCAGCCAACATAGGAGGACTTCAATACATAAGGCAACTGCTAACAGCTATAAAAGGGGAAATTGACAGTAACACAATAATAGTGGGGGACGTTAACACCTCACTTACACCGATGGACAGATCATCCAGACAGAAAATTAGTAAGGAAACACAAGCTTTAAATGACACAGTAGACCAGATAGATTTAATTGATATTTATAGGACATTCCATCCAAAAACAGCAGATTACACTTTCTTCTCAAGTGCGCATGGAACATTCTCCAGGATAGATCACATCCTGGGTCACAAATCATGCCTCAGTAAATTTAAGAAAATTGAAATCTTTTCTGACCACCACAATGCTATGAGATTAGAAATCAGTTATAGGGAAAAAAACGTAAAAAACACAAATACATGGTGGCTAAACTATACGTTACTAAATAACCAAGAGGTCACTGAAGAAATCAAAGAGGAAGTAAAAAAATACCTAGAGACAAATGGCAATGAAAACACGAAGATTCAAAACCTGTGGGATGCAGCAGAAGCAGTTCTAAGAGGGAAGTTTATAGCTGTACAAGCCTACCTCAAGAAACAAGAAAAATCTCAAACAATGTAACCTTACACCTAAAGGGACTAGAGAAAGAAGAAGAAACAAAACCCGAAGTTAGCAGAAGGAAAGAAATCATAAAGATCAGAGCAGAAATAAATGAAATAGAAACAAAGAAAACAATAGCAAAGATCAATAAAACTAAAAGCTGGTTCTTTGAGAAGATAAACAAAATTGATAAACCATTAGCCAGACTCATCAAGAAAAAGAGGGAGAGGGCTCAAATCAATAAAATTAGAAATGGAAAAAGAGAAGTTATAACAGACACTACAGAAATACAAAGCATTGTAAGAGACTACTACAAGCAACTCTATGCCAATAAAATGGACAACCTGGAAGAAATGGACAAATTCTTAGAAAGGTATAACCTTCCAAGAGTGAACCAGGAAGAAAGAGAAAATATGAACAGACCAATCACAAGTAATGAAATTGAAACTGTGATTAACAATCTTCCAACAAACAAAAGTCCAGGACCAGATGGCTTCACAGGTGAATTCTATCAAACGTTTAGAGAAGAGCTAACACCCATCCTTCTCAAAGTCTTCCAAAAAATTGCAGAGGAAGGAACACTCCCAAACTCATTCTTTGAGGCCACCATCACCCTGATACCACAACCAGACAAAGATGCTACAAAAAAAGAAAATTATAGACCAATATCACTGATGAATATAGATATAAAAATCCTCAACAAAATACTAGCAAACAGAATCCAACAGCACATTAAAAGGGTCATACACCACGATCAAGTGAGATTTATTCCCGGGATGCAAGGATTCTTCAGTATATGCAAATCAAGCAATGTGACACACCATATTAACAAATTGAAGAATAAAAACTATAGGATCATCTCAGTAGATGCAGAAAAAGCTTTTGACAAAATTTAACACTGATTTATGATAAAAATTCTCCAGAAAGTGGGCGTAGAAGGAACGTGTCTCAACATAATAAAGGCCATAGAGGACAAACCCACAGCAAACATCATTTTCAATGTTAAAAAACTGAAAGCATTTCTGTAAGATCAGGAACAAGACAAGGATGTCCACTCTCACCACTATTGTTCAGCATAGTTTTGGAAGTCCTAGCCATGGCAATCAGAGAAGAAAAAAGGAATAGAAATTGAAAAAGAAAAAAGAAAACTGTCACTGCAGATGACATGATAGTATACATAGAGAATCCTAAAGATGCCACCTGAAAACCACTAGAGCTAATCAATGAATTTGGTAAAGTTGCAGGATACAAGATTAATGCACAGAAATCTGTTGCATTCCTATACACTAATGATGGAAAATCTGAAAGAGAAATTAAGGAAACACTCCCATTTACCATTGCAACAAAAAGAATAAAATACCTAGGAATAAACCCACCTAGGGAGACAAAAGACCTGTATGCAGAAAACTGTAAGACACTGATGAAAGAGATTAAAGATGATACAAATAGATGGAGAGATATACTATGTTCTTGGATTGGAAGAATCAACATTGTGAAAATGACTATACTACCCAAAGCAATCTACAGATTCAATGCAATCCCTATCAAATTACCCATGGCATTTTTTACAGAACTAGAACAAAAAGTCTTAAAATTTGTATGGAGGCACAAAAGACCCCAAATAGCCAAAGCAGTCTTGGGGGAAAACAATGGAGCTGTAGGAGTCAGACTCCCTGACTTCACACTATACTACAAAGCTACAGTAATCAAGACAATATGGTACTGGCACAAAAACAGAAATATAGATCAGTGGAGCTGGAGAGAAAGGCCAGAGATAAACCCTTGCACCTATGGTCACGTAATCTATGACGGGATGCAAGGATATACAATGGAGAAAAGACAGTCTCTTCAGTAAGTGGTGCTGGGAAAACTGGACAGCTACATGTAAAAGAATGAAATTAGGGCTTCCCTTGTGGCACAGTGGTTGAGAATCTGCCTGCTGATGCAGGGGACATGGGTTCGAGCCCTGGTCTGGGAAGATCCCACATGCCACAGAGCAACTAGGCCCGTGAGCCACAACTACTGAGCCTGTGCGTCTGGAGCCTGTGCTCTGCAACAAGAGAGGCCACGACAGTGAGAGACCTGTGCACCGTGATGAAGAGTGGCCCCCGCTTGCCACAACTAGAGAAAGCCCTCGCACAGAAATGAAGACCCAACACAGCCAAAAATAAATAAATAAATTATTTCAAGTACCCTTAATTTAAAAAAAAAAAGAAAAAGAATGAAATTAGAACACTCCCTAACTCTAAACACAAAAATAAACTCAAAATGAATTAGAGACCTAAATGTAAGACTGGACACTATAAAACTCTTAGAGGAAAACATAGGAAGAACACTGTTTGACATAAATCACAGCAAGATCTTTTTTGATCCACCTCCTAGAGTAATGGAAATAAAAACAAAAATAAACAAATGGGACCTAATGAAACTTAAAAGCTTTTGCACAGCAAAGGAAACCATAAACAAGACTAAACGATAACCCTCAGAATGGGAGAAAATATTTGCATACGAATCACTAGACAAAGGACTAATCTCCAAAATACATAAACAGCTCATGCAGCTCAATGTTAGAAAAACAAACTACCCAATCAAAAAAGGGACAGAAGACCTGAATAGACATTTCTCCAAAGAAGACATACAGATGGCCAAGATGCACATGAAAAACTGCTCAACATCAGTAATTATTAGAGAAATGCAAATCCAAACTACAATGAGGTATCGCCTCACACCAGTTAGAATGGGCATCATCAGAAAATCTACAAACAAATGCTGGAGAGGGTGTGGAGAAAAGGGAACCCTTTTGCACTGTTGGTGGGAATATAAATTAATACAGCCACTATGGAGAGTAGTATGGAGGTTCTTTAAAAAACTAAAAGTAGAATTACCATATGATCCAGCAATCCCACTACTGGGCACATACCCAGAGGAAACCATAATTCAAAAAGACACATGCACCCCAGTGTTCACTGCAGCACTATTTATAACAGCTAGGTCACGGAAGCAACCTAAATGCCCATCGACAGATGAATGGGTAACGATATGGTACATGTATACAATGGAATATTACTCAGCCATAAAAAGGAACGAAATTGGGTCATTTGTAGAGGCGTGGATGAATCTAGAGTCTGTCATATAGAGTGAAGTAAGTCAGAAAGAGAAAAATATCGTATATTAACGCATATATGTGGAACCTAGAAAAATGGTAGAGATGAACCAGTTTGCAGGGCAGAAATTGAGACACAGATGTAGAGGACAAACGTATGGACACCAAGGGGGGGAAAGCGACAGGGGGCGTGGTGGTGTGATGAATTGGGAGATTGGGATTGACATATATAGACTAATAAGAACCTGCTGTATAAAAATATTAAATAAAATTCAGAAAATAAAAATAAAGTAAAAATAGAGTTAGTCCCATAATGGTTCCAAGGGATTACATCATTTTATTTTCTGTATAGTATGGATTTTAATTGTAACATGAGCACTGAGGACACGTTTTACTCACGTTAAGTGATTTGATGAGTTGAAGTGAGGTGACATATGATGGATTCAGTGGAAGTTTAGATCAATTTGCATGTCGGTTGTATTTTATGGCTGACTTTAGAAAACTTTTTTAGATAGGATTTCTTGGTAAGTTAAAGGATTTAGGGGGATGATTATGAAATAATTGATTAAAAAGTATGCAATATTAGTTTTCACTGAAGTTAAGCTTGTATGAGTTCAATTTAAAACCTAATTCAATACTTTTAAGGTTTTATATTTCCCTGAACTTCTTTTGAAGTATTAATTTTGTCATGCTTGTCATTCTAATCTAATGATGATTTAATGTTTGCAAACCTGAATAAATTTGTAGGCAAGGAGTTCTGTGGTTTTAATCAATGAAGATTAAAATTTGGCAACTGAGATGATAAAAAATGAAACTTTTTAAATAGAAAATGAAAATAATGATTATACTTTAGCAATTATTTTATTAATATTCTTGTCTGTGACCAACATAATATCTTTCTCTTCTTCTTATTGAGTAACATTTAGAAGATGATTGAACCTTAAGCGAAGTAATTATTTCTAAATTGTGAAGAATATTTAAATTAGAACAGAATCTTTGTGCTCACATTCTTCCCCCTTTCCCTGAAACCTGTAATCTAGAGTTGCAAATAAAAACCAGGAAAATGCTAGACTACTTTAAAAAAGTCATCTACCCCTCCCCAGGAACCTGCACAGACAATAAAATTTTCTCTAAAGAAAGTATATCTTTACTTCATTATTACTTATTGATAGAAAAAATGTAGAGCTTAGAATGTCTATTAGATCAGTTACATGAAAAATGTCCTGGGTTAGATATCCAAGGGGCAGCAGCCCCTCTTCCAGGAGAATCCAGGAAGAGAATCCCCTCTTCCCCAGCAATCCAAGAGAGCCCAGTGTGGTATAACATTGCTTTTCTTTCTCAAAGATCTCATGACACTAAAAGACAATTAATACAATCCTTAAAAATGCATACAAGACATTTTATTGTAGTCCTTCACCTTTATTGCTCAGTGCCCTTCAGGGGTGAAAGGAGATATTCCAATGCAAAAAACAGATCTAAAAACCTAACTGAATAATAAGTAATAAATGATTCTTTAAAAAAAAAACTTCTATAGTTATTTCTCAGAATTGAGAGGTGGCTTTGGAGGTGGAATAAAAGATGAATGTGACATTTTCAAGGCTAAAATTTGACTTTTTAAAAAGGATGATTTAGCATAAAAACACAAATGTTTAATAGTATATGAAAAGTAAAACTTAAAAAATATGGAAATTTATGAAACCTGAAGTTCCCTGTCAGATGTCAGCAGTTAAAATTAGATATGATTAATTCAAAAAGAGGCATGTACCACAGTGTTCATTGCAGCACTGTTTACAACAGCCAGGACATGGAAGCAACCTAAATGTCCATCGATAGAAGAAGATGGAATATTGCTCAGATGGACTATTACAATGGAATATTACTTAGCCATAAAAAGAAACGAAATTGAGTTACTTGTACTGAGCTGGATGGACCTAGAATCTGTCATACAGAGTGAAGTAAGTCAGAAAGAGAAAAACAAATATCGTATGCTAACACGTA
Source organism: Phocoena phocoena (assembly GCF_963924675.1). Lineage (NCBI taxonomy): Eukaryota > Metazoa > Chordata > Mammalia > Artiodactyla > Phocoenidae > Phocoena > Phocoena phocoena. Next base: position 2,476,987 of record NC_089233.1, read on the forward strand.
TATATGGAATCAAAAAAAAAAATGGTACTGATGAACCTAGTGGCAGGGCAAGAATAAAGACATGGACATAGAGCATGGACTTGAGGACCCAGGTGGGGAGGGGGAAGCTGGGGTAAAGTAAGAGTAGCATCGACATATATACACTACCAAATGTAAAATAGATAGCTAGTGGGAAGCAGCAACATAGCACAGGGAGATCAGCTCCATGCTTTGCGATGACCTAGAGACGTGTGATAGGGAGAGTGGGAGGGAGGCTCAAGAGGGAGAGGATATGGGGATATATGTATGCATATGACTAATTCACTTTGTTGTACAACAGAAGCTAACACAGTATTGTGAAGCGATTATGCTCCAATAAAGATCTATTTTTTTAAAAAAGTAAAAATTGGATATGATTAAGCAGAACCAAAAATTATTCACATAGGTTTGAGAAGCTTTGGCTGAATAGAAGCTTCATCTTTTGTAGTGCTGGAAGTTACTAGTGAAGAAACCACATAGTTGACACCCCTGAAAGAGGTGATGTGTTGACAGTTGAGAATACCCCCTTACAAATGTGTGAGAGACTTGACAGTTTTCTTTATCATCTCATTTGATCTTCTCAATCGTGAAATATTGTTAGGGCAGGTGGAATTATTCTACATTTTACAGATGAAGAAATAGACTTAGCATAATTGTTATCCAAGGCTACATGGTCAACATTCGCAACTAACCTTCCCTCCAGATCTTTTGAAACCCTCCTTTCCCCACAGTACTTTTAAGGTGCTGCATCGTATAGTCTTTGGATTCCTTTGATTTTATGCGTCATTAACACTAAGCCAAAAATTTGCTGCTAAGATCTATATGGCATTGTTATTTCATTTTCTCAATGAATAATCACTTCTGCCTAAAACATGTAACGAGGGTTATCATTTTATAGTTATCTGTCTTCCAGCTAAATTGGATGCCTTCATTTAAAGACAGAAGATAGAATGTGCCACGTATTCTGAATGATTTCTCTTTCTTTAGTCATAGCATATTCTAGACCCTCAGGTTTCTATATGAAAGAAGCCTCTTAAATGTGTGTGTTTCCTATTGTTGCTGAGTGTGTCCTTGCTGCCTGTGCCATCTGTACAGTGTGGTCAGCTACAGAGACAGCGCCAGCCTCATGAAATGTCTGTTGGGAAGGCTGCTAGCCCATATGTTGGTTTAGTGTCGTGATCAAGAGTCTGGCTCTGGAGCAGGCTGTGTCTGGGTTCCACTCCTAGCCTGTCATTTGGTTGGTGTGGGGCCTCTCATCTTTACTGCCAGTGCTCATCTTTGATTTTTTATTTCCCCCCTCAAATTCTCAATCTTCCTCTCCAAAGAATCTTTTCCTCTCCCCTCAGACAACCATCATATCCCTGTTCTGAAAAGTTTATTCTTCACTAATTCCCTCATTGGCAGCAGTCCTGTTTCCCCTTTGCAGTAATTGTTGAGCCTTTTGACTGTGTAGTTCATGGTAGTTTTCAGTTGAGCCTCAACTGGTTACATACAATATAGTGAACCCATTTTTTCAAAAGATAAATGACGTTAAATTTCCCCTGAGTAAACATTCCATCCAAAACATATGTCACTTTCTTGCTTAAAAAACGGTAAAACTAATGTTTCTGCAGCCATGATTATACGTGAGGAACATGCAAGCTCTGGATCCAGCTTCCCACTAGAGACCACGATTACACTCCTTACAGACCTGTGGGGAAAGTCATGAACAATATCAGATCGTTTGGGGTGTAGTCAATCTTTCCCAGGACTGACTCGGTGGACAGAAATCAGTTATGTGCCAAGATACGTAAGTGAAATCCAAAATTCCACATGTCAATACTCAAACTGAATCTGTACAGGAATGCTACTGTGAGTCAGTGGGGCCAGGAATGTCCTGTGTTGGCTTAGTTACTACTTTCCAGTGGGGTTAAAAAAAATGTTTATCCTACTTTTAAATTTGTTTCTTAATGATCTGATACACTTTTGGATGAGTTATCAGAGTTTGCTTTATAGAACAGAAAAAAAATTTTTCATACATTATTTTTATTATCATGACTTAAACCTATCAGTTTTGTGAGAAGAAGACTGTCAGAATGGCCAGCACAGCTCTAACTACACACATGAAGACCTCCTTCCCTACCAGAAGGCCCTTTTCTTATGCCAGAAGCATCTGAGGTAGATCAGAATGGGACATTAATTAAAATAACTCCTAAACCTATAGTGTATATTTTTTTAAGTTACAGCTCTATTGAGGTGTAATTGACATACAGCAATCTGAAAATATTTAAAGTATACAATTTGGTAAGTTTTGATATGTATACAATCATGAAATCATCACCACAATCAAGGTGGTGAACATATATATCCCTCCCCTCAAGTTTCATTGAGCTGAGTTGTAATCCCTCGAGCAGGTTCTTTGCACATTTCCCCATCATCAGACAATCACTGATCTGCTTTTAGTCACTATAGTTTGCATTTTGTAGAGTTTTATTTAAAATGAAAGCATGTGGTATGTCTTCTAGCCTGATTATTTTGAGATTCATCTCTTTTGTGTGTATCAACTGTTCATTGTTCATTTTTATTGCCGTGTAAATATTACGTTGTGTGGGTATACCACAATTTGTTTATCAGTTCATCTGTTGATGGATATTTGGAGTATTTCCAGGTCTGGGGTAGTACAAATAAAGCTGGTATGAACATTTTTGTATAAGTGTTTATTTGGACTTAGGTTTACATTTTTCTTGGGCAAGACCTAAGAATGGGTGGTGGGATCATATGATAAGTATACTTTTTAAGGACACTGTTTCCAAAGTCTAGTTTCTTCACATCCATGCCAACACTTCATATGGGCAGTCTTTTTAATTTTAGCAATTATAATAAATGTGTAGAGGTATCTCGTTATGGTCTTAGTTTGAATTTCCCTAATGACTAGTGATTTTGAGCATCTTTTCATGTGCTTGTTTGCCATACATATATCTTCTTTGGTGAAGTATCTTTTCAAATCCTTTGTCTAGTTGAAATTGGGTTGTTTGTTGAATTTTGGAAGTTCTTTATTTATTTTAAAAGCAAGTATATCAGGTATGTACTTTGCAGAAATTTTTTTCCAATCTGCACCTTTTCATGTTCTTAATGTCTTTTGAGGAGTAGAAGTTTTTAATTTTGATGTGGTCCAGTTTTCCAGTTTGTCCTTTATAGATTGTGCTTTTGGTATCATATCTAAGAAACCTTTGTCTAACCCGAGATCACAGATATATTCTCCTAAGTTTTATTTTAGGATTTTTTTAGTTTTCGTCTTATGATCCATTTTGAATTAATTTTTGTATACAGTGTGAGGGATAGATCTTCCTCCCTCCCTCCCTCCCTCCTTTCCTCCCTTCCTCCCTTCCTTCTTTCTGTCCTTCCATGGCTATCTTCTCGTTCCAGCACCATTTGTTAAAAAAGGCTCTCTTTTTCTCCACTGAATTGCGTTTGTACTTTCTGAAAACCATTTGTCCGTGTGTGTATGGGTTTATTTTGGGACTCTCTATTTTGTTCCATTGATCTATTTGTCTCTCTGTATACCAGTACTACAGTGTTTTGATTACAGTAGTTTTACGATAATTCTTGAAGTTAGGTAGCGTTAGCCTTCTGGCTTTGTTCTTCTTTTGTACTCCTTTTCCAGAGTTGTTTTGGCTATTCCATATGAACTTTTAGAACCAGCTTGTCATTTTCTACCTAAAGTTCTGGTAGGATTTTGATTGAGATTACATTGAATTTATAAATCAGTTTGGGGAGGATTGACATCTTAACACATATTGAGCCTTTCAAATGATGAACAGGGTCTCTGGATCTCTGAAATTTAAAACAGGTATCTGAGTTTAAAATGTAAAACACTCAGGATCACTGATCAGGAGACAAAGCAAAGGGATACCTTGGATGCCTCATAGTTAGATTAAACAGGACATTGGGAATTGGTCTTTTTTCACCTTAGTTTTGTTCAGATATAATTGACATATAGCACTGTATAAGTTTAAGGTGCATAGTATAATGACTTGACTTACATCATGAAATGATTACCACAGTAAATTTAGTGAACATCTATCATTGCATATAGATAAAATTTAAATAATAGAAAAATATATTTTTTTCCTTTTGATGAGAACTCTTAGGATTTACTCTTAACAACTTTCATATGTAACATACAGTAGTGTTAATTATATTTATCATGTTGTACACTATATCCCTGGTACTTATTTATCTTATAACTGGAATTTCATACCTTTTTTTTTTTTTTTTTTTGCGGTACATGGGCTTCTCACTGCTGTGACCTCTCCCATTGTGGAGCACAGGCTCGGGACACGCAGGCCCAGTGGCCATGGCTCACAGGCCCAGCCACTCCACGGCATGTGGGATCTTCCTGGACCGGAGCACGAACCCGTGTCCCCTACATCGGCAGGTGGACTCTCAACCACTGTGCCACCAGGGAAGCCCAGGAAGTTCATACCTTTTGACCACCTTCATCCAATTCCTCCTCCCCACCAGCTTCTGGTAACCACGGATCTGATCTCTTTTTCTATGAATTTGTTTGTTTGTTTTTTGAAGTATAATTGACCTACCTCACTATGTTAGTTCCTGGTACATAACACAGTGATTTGACATTTCTGTACATTTCAAAATGCTCACCATGATTAGTTACCACCTGTCACTATACAGAGATATTACATAATTGACTGTGTCCCCCACACTGTGCATTTTGTACCCATGACTCATTTATTTTATAACTGGAAGTTTGTACTTTTTAATCTCTCTCTCCTCTGGCAACCACTTGTTCTCTGTATCTGTGACTCTTTCTATTTTGTTATGTTTGTTCATTTTATTTTTTTAGATTTCACATGTAAAGTGAAATCATATAGTATTAGTCTTTCTCTGATTTATTTCACTTAGCATAATGACCTCTAGGTCCATCCGTGTTGTCACAAATGACAAAATTTTGTTCTTTTTTATGGCTGAGTAATATTCCATTCTTTATCCTTTCATCTATTGATGGGCACTTAGGTTACTTCCATATCTTGGCTATTGTAAATAATGCTGTAGTGAACATGAGGGTGCAGATATCTTTTCAAATTAGTGTTTTCATTTTCTTTGGATAAATGCCAGGAATGGAATTGCTGGATCACATGGTAGTTCTGTTTTTAATTTTTTGAGGAATTGACATACTGTTTTCCATAGTGGCTGCACCAATTTACGTTCATTTATGTTTACGTTCCCACCAACAGTGCATGAGGGTTCCCTTTTTCCACATCCTCACCAACACTTGTTATTTGTTGTCTTTTTGGTAATAGCTGCTCTGACAGGTGTGAGGTGATATCTCATTGTGGTTTTGATTTATGTGGGAATTGGTCTTTTTGCTTAATTTGCTTGACCAGTTCTCCACAGAATTTTCATTTAATATGAAATGTCTAAATATTCGCTGTCTTACTCAGTAGAAACCTCAAGCCCTCCACAAGCATCCTTGTCCCACAGATGCCAGTCACCCATACATAAATAGGTATACTCAACTAGCCTGCTGGTGCCACACCAGATGGTGAGTGTTTTGGGTGAGACTAAGAGGGATTTAAGCCAGAGATCCAAGAATATTCAAATCCTCCCTTGATCAGCTACCTCTCTTGGGAATTTCCTGCAGGAAAGGCAAAGGAATACATGCAACAAAGATTAATTATTATTAATAAGAGCAACATAATTCTGTTTATGAAAGAAAGAGGTCAGATACCACAAGTATTTAGATAACCGTGCCTTTTATAGAATATAGCTTTTCATATTGGGGCTTCACATTTTTCTGAAGGAGTGTTGATTATAGTATGAGACTAAGCTGTGACTCAGATAGTGGGATTGTTTATCACCACCATAAGTGGTACCCACAATCCTGCTTAGTCAGTTATATAAAGGTAACAAATGGAATGGTGACTGGTCATTGCAAATTAACCACAAGTTCTTCAAGGACAGGTCAGAACCTATTTGTTGTTGAATATGTGCTTATGCTGTCCTCTTACATGTAGAATACATCTCTTCGAACTAGGGTAGTGTTGTGGCTGAGGGCATGAAGTTGGCTTGCCTGGGTTCAAATTCCATTCTGCCTTTGTGCATTGGGGAGTCAGTTTCTCTATGCCTCTTTTCTTTAAAGGATACAGAAAATTGTAATCATAGAATGGAGAGTTTAAAAGTGAATATTTGGGTTTAGTGTGCTTGGTACATTTTGTGTTTTTAGCACAATCTATTTTTTCAACTTTTTATCTTTCATTTTGTATGTTCTTGTTGCCACTGACTACCTCTGAAAATGTGAACTGCGTGTTCTGTGAACGGCTTTTGCTTTACTTTCTGTAAATTATTTGTTCTACTCACCCTGTCTCACCTGTTATATTCCCTCTTACTTTTTTGACCTTTTCACCTCAGTCAGCCTTCGCTTTCACTTCAAAACTAATTTCTTCCAGGAAGCCTGCCCTCCCGTACCACAAATGACTTATAGATTAGAGTCTATGCTATTACTTACATAACCACACAAACAACCTATCCATATCCAACCTGTAAAAATAAAAAGCCAAATGCTTTTTTCTACTCCAAAGCAAAGAGAAAAGTTTTAGGGTTCTATCCTTAACATGGAACGTAGAGTTCAAAATATTTTTTGTCCTATATAGTAATGCTGAGAGTATTTAATAAACATTGACAAAAAATTAACCATGTGGTAGATAGTTTTCTGCCAATTAATAATTTATTTAGCTGCAGAATGAATTGTCAGTTTAAGAGCTAACAGTACTTATTTCTGACAATTTTAAAATAGGAATAAGACAAAATACTAAACAGAGGTAAGAGTAGCTTGAAACCCCTTGATGTCAAATATGTTAAATTTGAAATAGTTGAAGGCTAGAATCCGAATTCAGAAGTAATTAAGCCAAATAGTTGACAGATAATCAGCCATGCTAATAAAATTTGTATACCCTGAATGTTTTCCAGCTTGTAAGTAACTGCACAGATGATGTGATCTGATTTTGTCACTAACTGCTTGTTAATGAAGGAGATAGTGACTAGTTACAAATCCGTAGTGCTAGATGAATACCGAGTTTAAGTATTTCCCGTACAGCTCGCATAAATAAGAGCCCTGATACTAGTGTGATTTGTGCTTACTTTCTTCCTCTGTGATTGTCAAGGGGAAAACTGAATTTGTTAAGTTCAGCTTTGAGTGACCTTGAAGATAGTAAATCTATTTCTGTTTTTTGCTCAGCAAGCATAATGACTTTTATTTTTAGATTCTTTTTTTATAAATTTAGTGTCATCAGGCTAGGGGTATCACCATTGGAAGCTTAGAAGAAAGTGCAAACAGATAACGTCAAGTTCAATTAAGCAGAACATGATCTGCCAATGTGACTTGAAGACCTGAATGCAATTAACATAAATAGTTTAATAACAAAAGAGCATTATTCATTATCTTCGTATAACGTGGCATTTACTTTTTTCTTTGTTTTTTTTTGTGGGTTTTTTTTGCATTACGCGGGCCTCTCACTGTTATGGCCTCTCCCGTTGCGGAGCACAGGCTCCGGACGCGCAGGCTCAGTGGCCATGGCTCACGGGCCCAGCCGCTCCGCGGCACGTGGGATCTTCCCGGACCGGGGCACGAACCCGTGTCCCCTGCATCGGCAGGCGGACTCTCAACCACTGCGCCCCCAGGGAAGCCTGGCATTTACTTTTAACACAGAAGAGAAATACTGTTCGGATGGTGAGTGAAATTCCAAGCATGAACCAAAGGCTGCATTAGGTGTTTCACTTCAGGGCACGTACTCGCTAGCCATCATGAGCCCTTGCTTTGGGTGTCATTCATCTGTTCTATCAGCCAGTGATTATTGAGAGCTCACTGTATGCCAGGCACTAAACTAAGTGTTGGGGATGCAGTAGTGAGCCAGAGGGTTCCGTATCTCTAAGCAGCTAATACTCTAGAGGGAGGTGGGCAAGTAGTCACTCCAGAGATGCTAACTGTGGTGGGTGTTGTGAAGGGCTGGGACATTTTATTGTCATTGCTGCTGGAGGTCCAGAAAGGGTTTCTTGAGGATGGACCGCTTAAATTGCAATCTGAAGTGGACCAGGTGAAAAGGGAGGGAAGAGTGTGCAGGAGAGGAACAGCTCACGTGGAGTCCTGTGGTGGGAGAGAGCAGCCAATGCACTTAGTATCTGAGGCACTTACTTGAGGCACTTAGAGAAGACCGGTGAAGCTCGGAGCAGAGAGCAGGTCAGGTACAGATGGTTCTGGGGAGTTAGGTAAGGCCCTCAGCCTGCAGGGCCCAGAAAGCCAATTTCAGGAGATGTGTCTTTATGCTGTAATAAGGGCAAAGGGAGTCCATTGGAAGGGTTAAGGAAAGGAGGGAACATGATCAAACTTAAGTTTTGATAAAAGTCTCTATGGCTGCATTGGAAAATGGATTGAAATGAGCCAAAGTAGATGTGGACTAGAGCAGTTAGGAAGCAATTACAGTTGTTCTGGCAATAAGCATGGAAGCCTGACAAGAAGCAAAAAGATTCAGGAGATGCCGTTGTGCAGCCTTCCCATCCGTGTCCTCTGTCTCCCTAATAGGCTGCTGTAGCGCTTTCACCTTTGCAGAAATCTTTACCCTGCGCTGCTATTCTTCTACGTACTCTCTCCCCTGGAAAGGACAACTTGGTCTAGTTCTGCCCTGATTTATAAGATGGAGATGATTGATATCTCCTGGGCCCAGGCCCCAGCTCTTTGCTTTTTTCCTTGGGTGGGCTCTCTCTGTCTCTGCAGTAGAGGAGTCCTCCAGTATTTATGCTTGTCTGCCAGCGAGTTTTGCTTGTTCGACGTCTCCACGTGGATGTCTCCTCGAGCTCTCCAGCTTCACGTGTGCTTAGTGCTCCTTTGATTTTCTTTTTCCCAAACGGGTTTCTCTACCTCCTCCTCACCTTTTCTCTCTTACTCATTTTTTTTTTCTTACTCATTTTTGTATTCCTGTGTTTAGGGTAATACATATTCGTTGACTGAGTGGCTGAATTCAACATATAATTTCAGTAGTAGGTAGTTCTAAGAAGAGGGTAGGCTCTTTCCTTACTCCATCCAAGAATAAGAAAACTCCATTCATTTTACCAGAAAACTGTAGTTTTCCAAAGTTCTTTTAAAAGTGTGCCACTCAGAACTGGGCACACTCTTATTGTCCCCTGCTCTCCTTGGATAATCCCACTTCCTTGCTCCCCTCCCTAGCTGTGTATATTTCTATTCTACAGTCAGTTGTTAGATTGCTATCCTTGATGGATATTCTATTTTCAATAGGCCAATATCCAGCTTGATTACATACAGCCTTATGTAAAGCAACGATCCCCATTTGCACAGATGACTCATTGAGGGGAGGCTGGAACTTGTTACTGCTGAATGGTGAGGAAAGTCTTTTGTCTTCTCTGAGACCACCCCAGAGGGATGGGAGGAATGGTACCATGGTACAGGGCAACAGTGGCAATCTAGGCAGCCCACTTGGCTTCTACTTACAGGAATGTGGTTTGTGGGGTTTTTTTTCCTGAGGTATTTTGCCGGAGTAGAGTGGTTATTGTCTAAAGGTTTTCTGTCTTGTTAGGTTGTGTCCTTCCTTGTGCTTTGGTATTAGAGATAAGATTTTCTTGGAGACTTTTTTGTCTACTCCCGTTGGTTTTTCTAGGTTACCATCTTCAGCGTCTGATCTGGGATGAGGAGAAAAGAAAACCAAAAGAATATACTGCTGTGTCATTCTTTGGGTCCTGGGGTCCCTAGCCAATCTTACTTGTTCTTTCCACCTTTCTGGGGCTTTTATGATTGTTTTCTATATTAGGTTCAGAGTTTTTAGTTGCACTTAGCAGGAGGAATAGGGAAAAGTATGTGTACTCCATCTTGGTTTGGAGCTGGAGGTCAGGAAGCTTTCCTTAATTGTATTTCTTTTAAATAAAGTTTGCACATTAAATCAGAATATACTCTTAGGGTAAAGGAATGTTCAGCCAGTTTAACTTATACATGTTTTATGCATATTTGTGTGTATTTTGTTTTGTTTTTGGAATTTTTAATAGCCTCGGTATAAATCTGAAATTTTGCTAATAATCACAGTATCGGTTACTATAATTCATGGTGCACCTGCTATGTGCTTGACATGCTGTGTGCTATCTCTAATCTTCTCTAGACCTCCATGCATTAGGTTGTATTATCTCTGTTTTGTGCATGAAGAGCTGAGGCTCATGGAAGTAGATTAACTTAGCCGAGGTCACAAAATGAAGAAATGGTTGCATTAGGTACAGACCAAAGTTTGTCTAATTCTAAAATATTTGCCCATTGCCTTTATCATACAGTTGGAGAAAATTGGATTAAAATCTTAGAGTTAGCAAAATTTCCACTAGCCTTCCTCCCCCTCGAAATTAAAATTACTTCCTCAGTGCTTTGTTTGACTTACGATTAAAGTAGAATTTAAAAAGGAGTAAAGAAGAGAGTATGAGTGAGAACAACCAACTTCCAGAAACTTTATCAAGTTAAATATTTTGGATCCACTCAAACTCTATCAAGTCTCTGTTTTTAATTTTCTCTAGTAGATTCCTGACATTGTATTGTAAAATAGCATTTGTAGAACAAGTTAACAATGACTTTAAGCAATACCTGTTTTCAAACAAGATTAAACTGTATTTGAACTCAGTCCTTGAGGAATAAATAATATTAAATCAGTGGCACTGTGTAGGATTAGGTTAATATTCCAGGGTATTGTTTAAGCTACAAGTACAGTATTTTTGGATGTTAAACTCTACCGTCAAGTGTATTTGCTTATGAGATTATTGCTTTACCATGAATTTATTCTCTTCAAATTCTTTTTCAGACTTACAAAAAGTCTTCATGTGGCTCATCTTTTTAGAGACCATGTAATCAATAGAACAGCTTTCAAGAAAAAAGTTGAGAAAAAGATGAATTTCTTGAAGGGACAGTTAATGAAGTGATGTGAAATATGAATAAATCTGGTGTGCTGGGTTTTAGGTCCCTTTTTTGTGCAAGTGACAGGTTACAGAGCTCTGAACTTGAAATCTTATTTAAATCTTAGAGGATGGAGATAGACTCAATCTCATTTTAAAAGTGTTCTCAGCAGGTTTGTAATTCACTATTAGTTATATCTGTTTTAATATATTAAATATTATATATTAAACTACATTAGAGGAAACAATTTTTATATTTAATATTTTCTTTAATTACAAGAGTGAAATAATTGTAACATTTGAAGCGATTAACATATAATGAAGGAAAAGTTACTTTTCCCCAGCAGCCTCCTTTTCACCCTCTCTCCCTCTCCCCAACTAATGTTAACATTGGAGGGTTTATCTTTCCATATCTTTCTCCATGTTCAAGTACACACACACACATACTTACTTTCATATACCCATATACATTTCAAATGTATCAGACTTCATTAATAGTAATATGTAAAATGGGATCATTCTGTATACATGAGTCTTCAGATTGCCTTTTTCATCTCCTTCTTCCGGGACAATAGATATACATCAAAGTTTTTTAAAATTAACTACAGTATATGGTGTCTGTAGTATGGATGGTCGGTTTATGCAGTCATTCCCTATTGTTGGACATTTCAGTAGTTTCCTGTGAGATTTTCATTTTTGCTTTAAGTGACATTTTCTGACTGTTCATCATGTTGAACATCTCCAACATTTTTTATTGGCCACTTTAGTTTGGTCTGTGAATTTCCTCTATGTTATTTGCCTATTTTTACATTGAGTTGTCTTTTTCTTTTCAGTTTGTGGGAGTGCTTTCTGTATCAGGTATTAACTCTTTGATCATTTATTTTGGAAGTATTTTTTACCAGTATATAAATTTTTGAAGTGGTTTGTTATTATTTTGCTATAGAATAAATACAAAAAATATGTTATCACAGTTATCTATCTATATTGTGGAGAGTTTCCTGTCTTCCCTAGTTCTGCTCCTAAATTCTCCTAGTCTGAATGTTACTGTCTTATTTTTTTGATATGGAAATCTTTAAGTCATCTGGAATTTACTTTTTTTAAAAAAAATTATTTTTGGCTGTGTTGGGTCTTTGTTGCTGCGTGCAGGCTTTCTCTAGTTGTGGCGAGCGGGGGCTACTCTTGTTGCGGTGCATGGGCTTCTCATTGCAGTGGCTTCTCTTGTTGTGGAGCACAGGCTCTAGGCACACAAGCTTCAGTAGTTGTGACACGCAGGCTTCAGTAGTTGTGGCTCATGGGCTCTAGAGCGCAGGCTTAGTAGCTGTGGCACACGGGCTTAGTTGCTCCGCGGCATGTGGGGTCTTCCCGGGCCAGGGCTCGAACTCATGTGCCCTGAATTGGCAGGCGGATTCTTAACCACTGTGCCACCAGGGAAGTCCTGGAATTTACTTTTATGTATGGTGAGATACAAGGGCCAACCTTTGCCTTTTTCTTGATAGCTAGTCATTTATTATGCTAATGGCTTTTACTAAATAAACCATCCTTTCCCCCTCTAAATTTAAATGCCATCAGTGTTCTTTTAAAATACTTAAATGATTACATTTTTTCTCCAGCTTAACCCATTTTCAGAAAGGTAATGACTTTTTAAAAGCATGATTTAGTAAATTGGAAAGGTTATTTCTCTGTGCTCAAATGTCAAATGCTACCTGATAACTCTTTATTGTTGCTGACTAAAATTGCAAGCACAAGAAGGATTACTGCTGTGAACAAATCCACTAATCAGGATGTAACTTAACAATTTAAAGACCCTGGGTAACAAAGGGAAAATTTGAGCTATTCATTCAGTGCCTCTACAAAAGCAGTAACACATAAGCACAGTAAAGAAAATAATTTATTCAATATAAGAATGAAATCTCTTTTTTTCTTTTCACACATACACAGAGAAGTTAGGTTCACAGAAGCCTTTCTCTTCTTTCATGGCATAAGCTACGTAGGGATGGCTCTCCAAGAAAGACGGTTGCGGTTTGGGCTCGGGGCACCTCAAAGCTGCTCCTCCAGAGGGTTCTGAAGGCAAGCCCTCTACCCCCAGTTCTATTTGGGCTCATCTTTTAAGTGTGCCCTGCACAGAGAGGTCAAATCTGGGCATCTGTTACTTTCATTCATTGTAGAAATAAGTCCTTGGACTTGGTGCTACCACATCATGCTTTCTAAAATCTTCCTGCTGAGGAATGCTGATTGGATTTATCCACCATCATACAAGGAATGAAGAGAGGCAGAGGTGACTTCAGTATCTCTAATCAGGAGGCAGCAGCAAGAATCATATCAATTACAGATTTGAGAAGATTTGGTTATATATTACATTATTGTGATAGATCATCTTTAATTAGAAGTAGACTGTTGAAGTCTGTTCAGAACACTTTACTGAACAGCTTAACTATCTGGCAGTAGGGACCTAAGTAAATAGAATACACTATATTCCTAGATGGAACAGTATGTAAGTATTAAATATTATATTTTTGATGAATATTTATAGTTGATAAATATTCTCACAATATTATTTTTCATGATAAATTAGTATCTACAGTAGATATCCAGCATTTAAGCTCAAAAGATACCAAGTAGCAAAGAGACTTGTGTGACTAATTTGTTCATTTTCATTTACTAAATAAAACTGACTGAAATGGAATAGTCAGAAAGGTAAGAAAATAGGAGGAGAGCAGTTTTTTGGAGGCCAAAGGAGGAGAAAGTTTTCCAAGGGGAAGCAGTAGTTAGTGTGGTCATTTGGCTCAGAGAGTTCACGTCAGCTCAGTCCTTAAAGGTGTCTGTTGGATTTGGCAACAAAGAGGTTATCAGTGGTGTAGGCCAGACCAGGTTCCTGAAGTGGCACTGAAAGATGGTAGCTTAAAGGGACTGTATAGAGGATGGGAGATGAAGTGGAGACAAATATACTAGTATTTTATTTCAGTAGGTTGGCTATAAGAAAAGTGGACAATACAATAGCAAGAAGGAGATGATGTAGGGCTGAGGGAGGGGTGTGTGTGTGTGTGTGTGTGTGTGTGTGTGTGTGAGAGAGAGAGAGAGAGAGAGAGAGAGAGAGGGAGAGAAAGATGAACAAGACTTGAGCAATGTCCTAAGTTTCGGGAATAGAGAGTGAAAATAAAGGAGATGACGGAGGTAACTGACACAAGGTCCCTAAAGAGATGAGGGAGCATGGAGCTCTATTAAAAAATAGGGGCCCCTTTCCCACTGTGTCTGCAGAGACAAATGAAAAGATGAGCATGTAAGGTGCAGGCAAGTTTGAGTCAGAGGCGAAGTAGGCAGGAGGAAGAATGAAGACAGCTGCATTTTCTTTTGTGAATTAAGAGATGCCATCTGAGGACAGAGAGAGGAGAGATGGAGGGCTTGGGGACTCTGGGTCAGGGAGGGGAGCTGCCTAGCAAACGTGCCTCAGCACAAGATCTGTCTCCTCGGTCCTGTTGATGTATTGACGTGGAGTCGGGATTAAGTAGATTTAATTTAATTTCCATTATCTTTCACTGCATAAGATGTTTGCTAATGAGAATTTATATTTAATGTAATTTATATTCCACGTAATGTATTGACGTGGAGTCGGAATTAAGTAGATTTAATTTAATTTCCATTATCTTTCACTGCATAAGATGTTTGCTAATGAGAATTTATATTTAATGTAATTTATATTCCACGTAATGTATTGACGTGGAATCGGAATTAAGTAGATTTAATTTAATTTCCATTATCTTTCACTGCATAAGATGTTTGCTAATGAGAATTTATATTTAATGTAGGAGAATTTATATTTAATGTAATTTACTGAAATTTAAGCTAAAGTAAATATTTGATGAACAAAACACATAAAATTAAATAGTTCCATCAGAGTTCAGGAACTCTGCTCTACCTGATTACTTTGCGTTTTCCAATATTAACAGTTTTTCTCTCTAACTATGAACCAACTGTATATGGCCAGTCAAACCAGTGCAGTAGGGAAGAAACTTGGGTCAGTATATGAAGACATTGCTTTGGGCAGTTGCCAAGAAAATGGGCCCCAAGCAGGGGTGTTAACACAGTGTATAGGTGTTTCTGCTTATGAGCTGTGAATAATATTGATTTTTTTCATATATAGTAAAAATAATTTGTTCAAAACTCATTACCGTTAGTAAACTGGTGTCTTAGAACCAGGAACAGAGGACTAAACTTTTTATTGAGTTAAACTGTGTAAATTTGTCAAGGGTCATTGAAATGGACTCAGATGATTAAAATTAATTGTTACAGACATTTTTATATCTTATCTGTTTAACATATTTGGGGCCTTTGTCATGTCAGCTTTCTTTAGAACAGGTGGAATGTCATCTAAGCTCTTCAGAATAAGTAGTTACTTTCCTAAGGATTCTAGAATGATGTTGCCATCTCAGATTCTTAGATGCTGGCTGTACATTGCTTTTGCTAGGCATCTGGTTTCTTTCTGCCACTTTTTAGAAGCAGGTGATTGATACTAGAAACTGGCAGGTTGGGAGTTATGTACCTATGTATCAATAACATAGATTTATTAATTCATTTTGAATCATAGGGAAGTTCTTACAGTAAACATCCCTGGAATAAAGTTAACCTTGTGATTGTTGTATCAAAAGTAAAAAGCAAGAAAGTTATTTGGAAAATGCATTAATAACAGAACAGGGGGGGGACCTTGAAGATGGCGGAAGAGTAAGACGCGGAGATCGCCTTCCTCCCCACGGATACACCAGAAATACATCCACACGTGGAACAACTCCTACAGAACTCCTACTGAAGGCTGGCAGAAGACCTCAGACCTCCCAAAAGGCAAGAAACTCCCCACGTAACTGGGTAGGGCAAAAGAAAAAACAGAGACAAAAGAATAAGGACGGCACCTGCACCAGTGGGAGGGAGCTGTGAAGGAGGAAAAGTTTCCACACACTAGGAAGCCCCTCCGCGGGCGGAGACTGCGGGAGGCAGAGGGGGGAGTTTCGGGACCGCGGAGTAGTGCACAGCGACGGGTGCGGAGGGCAAAGCGGGGAGATTCCTGCACAGACGATCGGTGGCGACCAGCACTCACCAACCCGAGAGGCTTGCTGCTCACCCACCGGGGCGGGCGGGGCTGCGAGCTGAGGCTCGGGTTTTGGTTTTGGACGGAGCTCAGGGAGAGGACTGGGGTTGGCGGCTTGAACATAGCCTGAAGGGGTTAGTGCACCACGACTAGCAGGGAGGGAGTTCGGGGAAAAGCCTGCACCGGCCGAAGAGGCAAGAGACTTTTTCTTCCCTCTTTGTCTCCTGGTGCGCGAGGAGAGGGGTTTAAGAGCGCTGCTTAAAGGAACTCCAGAGACGGGCACGAGCCGCGGCTAAAAGCGCGAACCCCAGAGACGGGCGCGAGCCGCGGCTGAGGGCGCGAGCCCCCGAGACGGGCGCGAGCCGCGGCTGAAAGCGCGAACCCCAGAGACGGGCGCGAGCCGTGGCTAAAACCGCGGAGCCCAGAGACGGGCGGGAGACGCTAAGGCTGCTGCTGCCGCCACCAAGGGGCCTGTGTGCGAGCACAGGTCACTCTCCACACCCCTCTTCCGCGGAGCCTGTGCAGCCTGCCACTGCCAGGTTCCCGGGATCCAGGGACAACTTCCCCGGGACAGCGCACGGCGGGCCTCAGGCTGGTGCAACGTCACGCCGGCCTCTGCCGCAACGTCACGCTGCCTCTGCCGCCGCAGGCCCGCCCCGCACGCAGTGCCCCTCCTTCCCCCATCCCCCAACCCCCGGCCTGAGTGAGCCGGAGGCCCCGAATCAGCGGCTCCTTTAACCCCGTCCTGTCTGAGCGAAAAAACAGACGCCCTCCAGCGACCTACACGCAGAGGCAGGGCCAAATCCAAAACTGAGCTCCTGTGAGCTGTGAAAACAAAGAAGAGAAAGGGAAATCTCTCCCAGCAGCCACAGAAGCAGCGGATTAAAGCTCCACAATCAACTTGATATACCCTGCATCTGTGGAATACCTGAATAGACAAGGAATGATCCCAAATTGAAGAGGTGGAATTTAGGAGCGAAATCTATGATTTTTTTCCCTTTTCCTCTTTTTGTGAAGGTGTACGTGTATGCTCCTGTGTGACATCTAGTCTGTATACTCTAGCTTCCACCATTTGTCCTAGGGCTCTATCCGTCCATGGCTTTTTTTTAAAAAATTATTTTTCTTAATAATTAAGTTTAATTGTAATAACTTTATTATACTTTACCTTCGTTCTTTCTTTCCTTCCTTCCCTCCCTCCTTTAGACAACGAATCACCCCAAATTGAGGAGGTGGTCTCAGGGAGCAGGATTTATGATTTTTCCCCCTTTACCTCTTTTTGTGAAGGTGTATGTGTATGCTTCTGTGTAAGATTTTCTCTGTATAGCTTTGCTTCCAACATTTGTCCTAAGGTTCTATCCGTCCCTTTTTTTTTTCTAAATATTTTTTAATTCAATAACTATATTATACTTTATTTTATTTTTACTGTATCATCTTTCTTTCTGTCTTTTTTCCTTCTTTCACTCCTTCCTTCCTTCCTTCTTCCCTCCCTCCCTTCTTTCCTTCTTTGCTTCTTTCTTCCTTCCTTCCTTTCCTCCTTTCCTTCTTTCTTTCCTCATACTTCTACTAATTCTCTCTACTTTTTCTCCCTTTTATTCTGAGCCATGTGGATGAAAGGCTCTTGGTGCTCCAGCCAGGAGTCAGGGCTCTGCCTCTGAGGTAGGAGAGCCAACTTCAGGTCACTGGTCAACAAGAGACCTCCCAGCTCCACATAATATTAAACAGCGGAAATCTCCCAGAGACCTCCATCTTAACACCAGCACCCAGCTTCACTCAACGACCAGCAAGCCACAGTGCTGGACAACCTATGCCAAACAACTAGCAAAACAGGAACACAACCCCACCCATTAGCAGAGAGGCTGCCTAAAATCATAATAAGGCCACAGACACCCCAAAACACACCACCAGACGTGAACCTGCCCACTAGAGAGACAAGATCCAGCCTCATCCAGCACAACACAGGCACTAGTCCCCTCCACCAGGAAGCCTACACAACCCACTGAAACAACCTTAGCCACTAGAGACAGACATCAAAAACAACGGGAAATACGAACCTGCAGCCTGCAAAAAGGAGACCCCAAACACAGTAAGATAAGCAAAATGAGAAGACAGAAAAACACACAGCAGATGAAGGAGCAAGATAAAAACCCACCAGACCTAACAAATGAAGAGGAAATAGGCAATCTACCTGAAAAAGAATTCAGAATAATGATAGTAAGGATGATCCGAAATCTTGGAAGTAGAATGGACAAAATGCAAGAAACAGTTAACAAGGACCTACAAGAACTAAAGATGAAACAAGCAACGATGAACAATGCAATAAATGAAATTAAAATCACTCTAGATAGGATCAATAGCAGAATAACTGAGGCAGAAGAACGGATAAGTGACCTGGAAGATAAAGTAGTGGAAATAACTACTGCAGAGCAGAATAAAGAAAAAAGAATGAAAAGAACTGAGGACAGTCTCAGAGACCTCTGGGACAACATGAAACGCACCAACATTCGAATTATAGGGGTTCCAGAAGAAGAAGAAAGAAAGAAAGGGACTGAGAAAATATTTGAAGAGATTATAGTTGAAAACTTCCCTAATATGGGAAAGGAAATAGTTAATCAAGTCCAGGAAGCACAGAGGGTCCCATACAGGATAAATACAAGGAGAAACACGCCAAGACACATATTAATCAAACTGTCAAAAATTAAATACAAAGAAAGCATATTAAAAGCAGCAAGGGAAAAACAACAAATAACACACAAGGGAATCCCCATAAGGTTAACAGCTGATCTCTCAGCAGAAACCCTACAAGCCAGAAGGGAGTGGCAGGACATACTGAAAGTGATGAAGGAGAATAGCCTGAAACCAAGACTACTCTACCCAGCAAGGATCTCATTCACATTTGATGGAGAAATTAAAACCTTTACAGACAAGCAAAAGCTGAGAGAGTTCAGCACCACCAAACCAGCCTTACAACAAATGCTAAAGGAACTTCTCTAGACACAAAACACAAGAGAAGGAAATGACCTATAGTAGCGAACCCAAAACAATATATAAAATGGAAATAGGAACATACATATCAATAATTACCTTAAATGTAAATGGACTAAATGCTCCCACCAAAAGACACAGATTGGCTGAATGGATACAAAAACAAGACCCTTATATATGCTGTCTACAAGAGACCCACTTCAGAACTAGAGACACATACAGACTGAAAGTAAGGGGATGGAAAAAGATATTCCATGCAAATGGAAACCAAAAGAAAGCTGGAGTAGCAATTCTCATATCAGACAAAATAGACTTTAAAATAAGGACTATTAAAAGGGACAAAGAAGGACACTACATAATGATCAAGGGATCGATCCAAGAAGAAGATATAACAATTGTAAATATTTATGCACCCAACATAGGAGCACCTCAATACATAAGGCAAATACTAACAACCATAAAAGGGGAGATCAACAGTAACACATTCATAGTAGGGGACTTTAACACCCCACTTTCACCCATGGACAGATCATCCAAAATGAAAATAAATAAGGAAACACAAGCTTTAAATGATACATTAAACAAGATGGACTTAATTGATATTTATAGGACACTCCATCCAAAAACAACAGAATACACATTTTTCTCAAGTGCTCATGGAACATTCTCCAGGATAGATCATATCTTGGGTCACAAATCAAGCCTTGGTAAATTTAAGAAAACTGAAATTGTATCAAGTATCTTTTCCGACCACAACGCCATGAGACTAGATATCAATTACAGGAAAAGATCTGTAAAAAATACAAACACATGGAGGCTAAACAATACACTACTTAATAATGAAGTGATCACTGAAGAAATCAAAGAGGAAATAAAAAAATACCTAGAAACAAATGACAATGGAGACACAACGACCCAAAACCTATGGGATGCAGCAAAAGCAGTTCTAAGGGGGAAGTTTATAGCAATACAAGCCCACCTTAAGAAGCAGGAAACATCTCGAATAAACAACCTAACCTTGCACCTCAAGCAATTAGAGAAAGAAGAACAAAAAAACCCCAAAGCTAGAAGAAGGAAAGAAATCATAAAAATCAGATCAGAAATAAATGAAAAAGAAATGAAGGAAACAATAGCAAAGATCAATAAAACTAAAAGCTGGTTCTTTGAGAAGATAAACAAAATAGATAAACCACTAGCCAGACTCATCAAGAAAAAAAGGGAGAAGACTCAAATTAATAGAATTAGAAATGAAAAAGGAGAAGTAACAACTGACACTGCAGAAATAAAAAAAATCATGAGAGATTACTACAAGCAACTCTATGCCAATAAAATGGACAATCTGGAAGAAATGGACAAATTCTTAGAAATGCACAACCTGCCAAGACTGAATCAGGAAGAAATAGAAAATATGAACAGACCAATCACAAGCACTGAAATTGAAACTGTGATTAAAAACCTTCCAACAAACAAAAGCCCAGGACCAGATGGCTTCACAGGTGAATTCTATCAAACGTTTAGAGAAGAGCTAACACCTATCCTTCTCAAACTCTTCCAAAATATAGCAGAGGGAGGAACACTCCCATATTCCTTCTACGAAGCCACCATCACCTTGATACCAAAACCAGACAAGGATGTCACAAAGAAAGAAAACTACAGGCCAATATCACTGATGAACATAGATGCAAAAATCCTCAACAAAATACTAGCAAACAGAATCCAACAGCACATTAAAAGGATCATACACCATGATCAAGTGGGGTTTATTCCAGGAATGCAAGGATTCTTCAATATACGCAAATCTATCAATGTGATAAACTATATTAACAAATTGAAGGAGAAAAACCATATGATCATCTCAATAGATGCAGAGAAAGCTTTCGACAAAATTCAACACCCATTTATGATAAAAACCCTCCAGAAAGTAGGCATAGAGGGAACTTTCCTAAACATAATAAAAGCCATATATGACAAGCCCACAGCAAACATCATCCTCAATGGTGAAAAACTGAAAGCATTTCCACTAAGATCAGGAACAAGACAAGGTTGCCCACTCTCACCACTCTTATTCAACATAGTTTTGGAAGTTTTAGCCACAGCAATCAGAGAAGAAAAGGAAATAAAAGGAATCCAAATCGGAAAAGAAGAAGTAAAGCTGTCACTGTTTGCAGATGACATGATACTATACATAGAGAATCCTAAAGATGCTACCAGAAAACTACTAGAGCTAATCAATGAATTTGGTAAAGTAGCAGGATACAAAATTAATGCACAGAAATCTCTGGCATTCCTATATACTAATGATGAAAAATCTGAAAGTGAAATCAAGAAAACACTCCCATTTACCATTGCAACAAAAAGAATAAAATATCTAGGAATAAACCTACCTAAGGATACGAAAGACCTGTATGCAGAAAATTATAAGACACTGATGAAAGAAATTAAAGATGATACAAATAGATGGAGAGATATACCATGTTCTTGGATGGGAAGAATCAACATTGTGAAAATGACTCTACTACCCAAAGCAATCTACAGATTCAATGCAATCCCTATCAAACTACCACTGGCATTTTTCACAGAACTAGAACAAAAAATTTCGCAATTTGTATGGAAACACAAAAGACCCCGAATAGCCAAAGCAATCTTGAGAACGAAAAAAGGAGCTGGAGGAATAAGGCTCCCTGACTTCAGACTATATTACAAAGCAACAGTAATCAAGACAGTATGGTACTGGCACAAAAACAGAAAGATAGATCAGTGGAACAGGATAGAAAGCCCAGAGATAAACCCACGCACATATGGACACCTTATCTTTGATAAAGGAGGCAGGAATGTACAGTGGAGAAAGGACAGCCTCTTCAATAAATGGTGCTGGGAAAACTGGACAGGTACATGTAAAAGTATGAGATTAGATCACTCCCTAACACCATACACAAAAATAAGCTCAAAATGGATTAAAGACCTAAATGTAAGGCCAGAAACTATCAAACTCTTAGAAGAAAACATAGGAAGAACACTCTATGACATAAATCACAGCAAGATCCTTTCTGACCCACCTCCTAGAGTAATGGAAATAAAAACAAAAATAAACAAATGGGACCTAATGAAACTTCAAAGCTTTTGCACAGCAAAGGAAACCATAACCAAGACCAAAAGACAACCCTCAGAATGGGAGAAAACATTTGCAAATGAAGCAACTGACAAAGGATTAATCTCCAAAATTTACAAGCAGCTCATGCAGCTCAATAACAAAAAAACAAACAACCCCATCCAAAAATGGGCAGAAGACCTAAATAGACATTTCTCCAAAGAAGATATACAGAATGCCAACAAACACATGAAAGAATGCTCAACATCATTAATCATTAGAGAAATGCAAATCAAAACTACAATGAGATATCATCTCACACCAGTCAGAATGGCCATCATCAAAAAATCAAGAAACAATAAATGCTGGAGAGGGTGTGGAGAAAAGGGGACACTCTTGCACTGTTGGTGGGAATGTGAATTGGTTCAGCCACTGTGGAGAACAGTATGGAGGTTCCTTAAAAAACTACAAATAGAATTACCATATGACCCAGCAATCCCACTACTTGGCATATACCCTGAGAAAACCAAAATTCAAAGAGAGTCATGTACCAAAATGTTCATTGCAGCTCTATTTACAATAGCCAGGACATGGAAACAACCTAAGCGCCCATCATCGGATGAATGGATAAAGAAGATGTGGCACATATACACAATGGAATATTACTCAGCCTTAAAAAGAAATGAAATTGAGCTATTTGTAATGAGATGGATAGACCTAGAATCTGTCATACAGAGTGAAGTAAGTCAGAAAGAAAAAGACAAATACCGTATGCTAACACATATATATGGAATTTAAGGGAAAAAAATGTCATGAAAAACCTAGGGGTAAGATAGGAATAAAGACGCAGACCTACTGGAGAACGGACTTAAGGATAAGGGGAGGGGGAAGGGTGAGTTTTGACAGGGCGAGAGAGAGTCATGGACATATACACACTAACAAACGTAGTAAGGTAGATAGCTGGGGGGAAGCAGCCGCAAGGCACAGGGATATTAGCTCGGTGCTTTGTGACAGCCTGGAAGGGTGGGATGGGGAGAGTGGGAGGGAGGGAGACGCAAGAGGGAAGACATATGGGAACATATGTATATGTATAGCTGATTCACTTTGTTGTAAAGCAGAAACTAACACACCATTGTAAAGCAATTATACCCCAATAAAGATGTTTAAAAAAAAAAAAAAAAAAAAAAAAAAAAGCATAAAGAGGAATATTACTATTTTTATCTTTAAGGAATAATTTTTCAAATATTTTTCAATTTATATACTTTTCTCCAAAAAGGGGGGGATGAAAGTGTTATCAATAAAAAACTTTCAATTATGACTGTAAAAAAAAAAAAAAAAAAAAAAAAATAACAGAACAAAACATTTACTACTAAAATGTCACATTAAGAAAACTCTTAATTTTGTATATATTTGCTTCAATACTTAGAGCTCATAATGCTGTCTTGCAAGTATTAAAATAATGAAAATATTTGCCAACCTGCTGTGTTATATTAGAGAAACACTTCCTACAGTATTGTCCTATTTATGGTGACATTTAGAATTCAAAGGAATACATGTAGTTATGTGAATTATCCTTCTTGTGGGAATTTCCCTTTCTTCATCCATCACCCTGTTAGAACTTCCCATTGTTTACTTTTTCCAAAAGTCTTGTAAGGTTTCTGATGAATCAGATTTCTGTTGCTATTCCTGCTGAGATATCCCTTCCTTCTCTCCCTGTTTTTGTTTTCTGGCTATTTCTGTTTCTGTTTTTTCCCAGCACAGAGCACGTTTCATTGTGAAGCCCTTATTGATGTCAGTTGCCTCATTCAACCATGAGAAAACTACACGCGACTGTTATTTTTAATGCCACCACTCCCTTTGTCCCAGCATTGCTTCCTCAGCTCCATCCTGACCCCATGATAGAACTGACCCTGTGTCCCTGCCCCTCTGTCCACATCCTACTACTGGTGTCTGGAACTGTGGCAGGGCTTAGACCCAGTGTACTCTGCCCACTTCTTCCAAACTTGCTGAAGCCCCTGTACCAGTGCCTGAGTAGGGTGAGTGCCTTGGTGCTGTGGGAGTCCTCTTTCCTAGTACTTAGGACAGTGGCTCTGAAACTTGACTATGCATGAGATTTGCTGGCATGTAAAGAATGCAGACCCCTGTTCCCCACAGTCAGAGATCCTGATTCAGTAGCTGTGATAGGCTGAAAAATGTCCCCCCGCAAGATATCCCACATCAGATCCCCAGAATCTGTGAATTTTACCTTATTTGGAAAAAGGGTTTTTGCAAATGTGAATAAATTCAGGATCTAGAGATGAGGAGATCACTCTGGATTATGTAGGTGGGCCCTAAATGCCATCACAAGGTACTAATAAGAGAGACGTACAGAGAAGACAGAAGAGGGGGGTAGTGTGACCAGGCAGAGGTTAGAATGATGCTACCACGTGTAAAGGGCTGAGAGCCACCAGAAGCTGGAAAGGGCAAGGAGCAAAGTTTCCCTTAGAGCCTCCCTTAGAAGGAGGGCAGCCTCCCTTAGAAGGAGGGCAGCCTCCCTTAGAAGGAGGGCAGCCTCCCTTAGAAGGAGGGCAGCCCAGCCAACACTGTGATTTCAGACTTCTGGCCTCCAGAAATCTAAAAGGGTGCATTTCTGTTGTCTTAAGTACCCAGTTTGCGGTATTTGTTATGGTAGCCACAGGAACTGATATGATAGCTTTGGGTAGAGCCCAGGAATATGCATTTTTAAGCAAACACCTGGGTAATTTCAATGCAGGTGTTCATCTCACTACACTTGACACATGTTGGCTTAGGAAGGACTATCAGCTTGTGTTCTTTGACCTTCAGCCAGTGTAAGATGATGCCTTGCATCTCAGGTGGACATTGGGACTGTGGTATTTCTTAATAGAGCTGAGAGACAGTGGTGTACTCGACAGTTCTAGAACTGTAATTCAGGTACATTTGGATTAACGTATATTGGATTAGTCTAGATCTATAAAGTAATTTCATTCATTATTCAATTTTGCTACAAAGCATGGCTGTGAGATAGGAGAGGAAGAAAGGGAAAATTTAAGAATTTTAGGTTATGTGACTTTTTTATGTTGAGAACTTTGTCATTTTCATTAAAATGCTAACTTTTTCATTATAATTTACTTCTATTTGTAGTAATTAACAACTGCTTTCTTATTTATTATATAAATCTGGAGCCAGGGTTGGTTGGTTGTCATTTATTTATACATGTTTTTCTGCAGAACTCTGAGGCAGTAAGAATATGTAAATACAATATGCATAAGAGAAAACCAAGTCCCAAGATAAAATTGATATAGCTAGATCATAAAAATCAACTCACTTTCTAGAGTTTCATCTTTATCATGCTTTTTGATGTTACATTTTATTGTTTTTTTCTTTTAATTTTCCCTTTAAAAATGAACTTTTATTGGTATTAGTAAATGTATTTAGATTTTTTCAAGCTTCCCCGGATTTACTTGTCATTTGTGTTGTGTGTGGGTGCGTGCACGCACATGCGCACATTCTATGCAATTTTATCACAGATGTAGGTTTGTGTTTCTGTAGTCAAGATACATAGTTCTATTACTACAAGGGTCCCTTGTGCTTTCATAACCATCCCCTCCCCAATCCCTAATCCACGGCAATGATGAATTTGTTTTCCATTTCTGTACGTTGTCATTTCAAAAATGTTATAGTATGTAACCTTTTAGGAGTTTCTTTTTCAGTCAGCATAATTTTCTAGGAAGTCATCTAAGTTGTTGTGTTTATCAATAGTTCATTCCTTTTTATTGCTGAGGAGTATCCCATGATATTAATCTGCTATGGTATGTTTAACCATTTGCCTGTTGGCGGACATCTGGGATATTTCTAGTTTTTGGCTATTGTCAGTAAAGCTGCTGTGAACATTTATGTGCAGGTTTCTGTGTGAACGTAACTTTTCATTTCTCTGGGGCAATGCCCAAATGTGCAGTTGCTGTGTTGTATAGTAGTTGCATATTTAGTTTTATAAGACACTATCAAACTGTTTTCCAAAGTGGCTGTGCCATTTTAGTATTCCACCAGCAATGTATGAATGGCACAGTTTCTCTGCATTCTTGCCAGTACTTGGTATAATCATTTTTTAAATTTAGACATTCTGGTAAGTGTGTAGTAATATCTTATTGTGATTTCACAGTGTTCTAATGGTTATTGATGTTGAACATCTTTTGATGTCTGTTCATGTTGTTTGCCCATTTTATGATCAGGTTGGCTTTTTTTTCTTTTTATTGTTGAGGTTTTTTTGGTTTTTTTTGGCCCCACCGTTCAGCTTGCTGGATCTTAGTTCCCTGACCAGGGATTGAACCTGTGCCCTCGGCAGTGAAAGCGCAGAGCCCTAACCACTGTGCTGCCAGGGAATTCCCTACTGTTGTTCTTTATTGGATATGTGGGTTTGCAAATATTTTCTCCCAGTCTGTAGTTTTTTTCATCCTCTTAACAGGGTCTTTACAGAGCAAAAGTTTAAAATTTTGATGAAGTCCAATTTACCGGTTTTTCCTGTATGGATTTATGTGTTTTTAGAGTCAAGTCTAAGAATTATTTTCTTACCATTAGTTCTGGAAGATTTTCCCCCTATTTTTTCTAAAACTTGCAGAGTTTTAAGCTTTATACTTACATCTGTGTTCCATTTTTAGTTAATTTTAGCATAAGATGTGACACTTTAGGTTGAGGGTCTTCTTTTTTTTTTTAAACCCATGGTTGCCCAATTGTTCCAGCTCTGTGTATTGAAAAGACTGTTCATTCTTTCATTGAGTTGTTTTTGCATCTTTGTCAAAAGTAAGTTGGGCATAGTTATGTGTATACATTTCTGGGTTCTCTGTTTTGTTCCATTGATCTGTGTATCTGTCCTGCTGCCAATACCACACAGTTTTGATTAATGTAGTATTATAGTACAGCTTAATATTGGGTAATGTGATTCCTTTCATTTTGTTCTTCTCTGTCAAGATTATTGTAGTTATTCGCCTTTTCATGTAACTTTTTGAATAATCTTGTCTATGTCTGCAATGTCTGTTTGTACTGGGATTGTGATAGAAGTCATGTTAGACCAATAGATCAGTTTGGGGGAATTGATTGACATTCTTCAAGAAAAGGTTTATTAGTGATGAATTCTTTCAGTTTTCCTTTGTCTCAGAATGTTTTTATTTTTTCTTCATTTCTCAAGGATAATTTTGTTGATATAGAAGTTATGGTTGACAGTTTTTTTCTTTCAGCACTTGAAAAATATGTCAGTTCCTTCTGGCCTTCATGGTTTCTGCTGAGAAATCTGTCATTTGAGTTGTTATCCCTCTGTAGGTAAGTGTTGTTTCTCTCTCACTGATTTCAGTAATTTTTAAGTTTTCATTAATTTGTCTTGATATGGACTTTTTGGCATTTATCCTTTTTGGGATTCATTCAGCTTCTTGAATGTAGGTTTTATGTTTTTTTGGCTAAATTTGGGAAATAGTCATTATTTCTTCATATACTCTTTTCTGCCCCCACAAGCTTTCACCTCTCCTTCTGGGATTCCAATGATACAAATTTTGTATCTTTTGTTATTTCACTACAGGTCCTGAGTCTCTGTCATATTTTTCCCCTGGTGTATTTTTTTTCTCTCTTGTTCTGACTGGTAAATTGTGCTGTTTTATTTTCAAGTTCACCAGTTCTATCCTGTGATCCACGCTGTCCTATTAAGCACTTGCAGCAAGTTTCTTTTTTCATTTCTATTATTGTATTTCTATTATTGTATTTCTATTATTGTATTTCTGTTGTATTTCTCTTACTGTATTTTTCAATTCTGTAAATTTTGTTTGGTTTCTTTTTTATAACTTCTATTTTATTTTTTGCTGAGGTTATCTTTTCTTTTTTTAGAAAATTTGTTCCAAGAGAATTTGTAATTGCTTATTGATGCATCTTTATGATGGCTACTTAAAAGCCCTTGTTAGGTAATTCTAACAAGTGCATCTTAGTGTTGGCATCAGTCAGTAGTCTTTTCTCATTCAAGTTGTGACTTTCCTGGCGTTTGGTGTGATGTATGATTTTTAATTGTGTCTTAGACATTTTGGATATCATGTTGGGAGACTCTTGGTCTTGCTTAAACCTTTTATTTTAGCCAACAGTCACCTTGTTTAGGTTCAGCATTCAGATTCTAGTCTACTTTTTTTAGTGGTTCCAGTGACACCTTAATTTTTAGAGCCTTGGTCTTGCTGTTTCGATCTATTTTGTTCTTCTGATGCCTGCAGGACTTGCACTGATTCCTGCTGGTGCCTACTGAGGGTACAGAAGGTGTTTCCCCAGTCTGGGCTTCATGGTTGCTTTGGGGAAATTGAGGGGGAAGAGGAGCATTGCTTCTGGCTGCTTATTCTCAGTGAGCTTCTTAGTTGAAGCCCCTTTCTGGTGTTGCTGTGCTTGCCTGGTGTCATTGCTGAGATTCTTACTGACCGAGGGAAGGAATGAGCCCACCTTAGCTGCCTCCTTTGCTAGTTTAGAGATCGGGAGACACCAGGCCTGGTTTGTTTTTATCTGTTAGGTGGGTGTTCATAGCATGCGCTGCCGTTTTGCTGTTCCTCCAGTCCTGGCATCCCTAACCAATTCGTTTCTTTTTATCTTTCACAGTTCTTGTGGGGTGAGGATATAACTCCTTTAGCCGATGCTTGTGCCTTTCCCCAACCTGTTGCCACACGTATTGTACACATTGTCCTCTCCCCTCCTTTCATCCTCCCAATTTCACGACTTTTGGTTGAATCTGAACGTGGTGCTTACATTGTTATGACTATAATTACGTCCATAGCTGGCCCACACAGTGTACTAAGGAGGATAGTTCTTTTCTTCACAGGTTTTCTATGTACCTGTTACTGGTTTGTCCTTGAACTCTATGAAATTCAGCTTAATACAGGCAGACACATCAGGTGGCTTATCAGTTCCTTTTTCATCTTAGAGATGTTCCCCCAAGAGCCAGACTTCAACCTGAGCTGGTGGTTTTCTGGGCCTTCTGTGCAGCTCCCAGCTTAGAACTTCACATCACCACCACTCCACCCTCTTCCTTCACCCGTCTCCTTTGTTGTCTCTAGTTCACGGGATTCCATGTCTCCTTTGTTGTTTTGCTTCTTGCTTGTTGAAACATACCCTCTAGGAGTTCCCTGAGAATGCATGTGTGAGATGTTCATTTTTAGACCCTTTTGATCTTTGAAAATACCTGTTTTACTCTTACACTTGTCTAGGTATGAACTTCTTAATTGAGAATTATTTTCCTTCAGAATTTTCAAAGTGTTGCCATTGCCTTCCAGCCTCCAGTGATTATCTTGGGAGATCACATGGTGTTCTGATTCTTGTATTTGACATATAAGAAGATTAATACTTTAAGATGTCTCTTTATCTTTGATGTTTTGAAATTTTGCATTGATATACCTCAATGTGGTGTTGTGGCATTGGGCTGGGTCTTGGTGGGCTACTTTAATCTGGAAACTGTTTTTCTTCCCTGGGAAAATGTCTAATATTATTTCTTTGGTAATATCTTTCCTCTTGTGTCTCTCTTCTTACTTTATAGAACTCTGCCAGAATATAAGCTCTAAAACTAGAGTGAGTTTTCTCTCTTTTTTTCATTGTTTTATCCCAAGTGCCTAGAACACTGTCTTCACAGTGTAAGTACTCTGTACAATAAATATTTGTTGAATGAAGGAATAAATGAACTTCTCCTATATTTCGGTTAAATCTGGATTTATCTTCTAGCTGTTTTTCCTCTTCTTTTGTACAAGTCTTTTTCTTTTTGTTCTGTATACAGGGAGATTTTCTTAATCCGTCTTCCCACTCACCTGTTCTTTTGTCTGCTAATACAGTATTATTTTCAAGAGCCCTCCCTCCTATTTTCTTCATTTTTGTTTTTGTAAATCACCTTTATGAAGAGTACTGATGGGAAATAGAACAATCTACAAGTATACAGTCTGTCTGAAATTTGTTTTTATATATGGTATGATATAGAGTACAAGATTTATTTTTTTCCACATGTATGTCTGTTTGGCACATCGCCATTATGATCATCTTGTCTCCAGTGCACTGCAGTGTCAACGTTTGTCCTAAATCAAACGACTGTATATGTGTACAACTCTTTCTTTTTGCTCAAGCAAATAGGGATTCTGTTTCATTGTTCTCTTTTGTCTGTTGTTGCACTATTACCACGCTATTTTAATTACTGTAGTTTAATAAATAGGATTTACACTTGAAAATGAAAGTCTCTAAATTTGTTCTTTAGTTCTTTTTTGATCATTATTGACCTTTCTGTATTTTCATGTAAGTTTGTAGAATCAGTGTGTCAAATCACACACACAGAGACATACACACACACACACACAAATACTCTGCAAAGATTTTGAATGGGATTATATTGTCTGCAGATCAACTTGGGGACAACTGACATCTCTACAGTATTGTATCTTTTAATCCATGACTTTTGTATATTATTGTTTCTATTGTAATTTTCGCATTTAATGGTGGCTTAGAAACCTGAACTTTGACATATTGCAGGTATGTGGACCCCATAGTTCCTCTTTTATCCCACTCCAGGCATCTGAAAACTCAGGGCCATTTTCCCCATCTTTGGAGCTTTTGGACTCAGAGGGCCATGCAGATGTAAAATGTTCCTCTCTTTTTCTGGTAGCTTTAATCTAAAAACAAACAAATGCCTTTTAGTATGTTTTAACTATTACTTTTTTTTTTTTTACCAATTGTAAAAATCATTTAAAAATATTTTACATACTTATTTCTGTATACTGTTACACTGATACATTTTTCTCTGAGTGAAATACATAAGTGCACGTTTCACGTATATAAAGCACTTTTTTGGGACAGAGAAAAACTGTTTCCCTATGTTAAAGCAAGATATGAAAGTTAAAACTTGAAATGTCTTTTCCTTCTGTCAATTACTTTTTTTAAGAAAAGTTATGTTTTTTAAGACAACATTTAAAATATGATAATAAGTATTTGCTTAATACCTGCTTCATAGTACATTTTTAACATTCATTGTATGTGTACATATGTGTATATTTATACACACATATAAAGTATTCTGGCTGAAATATATTTCAATTTTATGACACTTCTCAGTTCAAGTTTTTAATAGCAGATTTTTACAAGATAAGTCTTGACTTTATATTGTACATTAAATTAGTCCTTATCTGGAGGAAATATACATTTATATGATTTTCCTTTAATATTTGACACTGAACTATAGTATCTGTTGAGTATTTTAAAAATAATATACTTTGTGTCGCCAAGGCTGCCATTATTACTAACTGAAGGTACACTTAGAGGAAGACTTAGGAAAGGAAGGGCACAAACTCCTACAGAAATTGAGTCAGAAAATTTGAGTGTGGTGGAGACAACTCTGTAAGTGAGGCTATACAAGTAGGGAGCTCCTCACAGCAAATTGGTATATTGGGGCCTCCAGTTCAAAGTGATTAGTGGAATTCTAAGGATGAACTTTGTAGTGGACTTTTTGATTTGTGATATGGTTTGGCTTCTGAGATGAAGCAGAGGCCCTCATGTCCAGTTTGTCACTTGTGACAATGGATGGCATTCTCTAGAGATTATCATAATTTTTTCCAACATTTTTGTAACACATGCAAAT
Source organism: Phocoena phocoena (assembly GCF_963924675.1). Taxonomy (NCBI): domain Eukaryota; kingdom Metazoa; phylum Chordata; class Mammalia; order Artiodactyla; family Phocoenidae; genus Phocoena; species Phocoena phocoena. The sequence goes on from NC_089233.1 coordinate 2,508,703, forward strand.
TCAACTATGAATAAAACTATTTAAACCAAAAATGAAAATTAGGAGAAATAGGTACATAAAACATAATGAGTAACCTCAGCATAATTTGAGATCTCAGCAATTGAAGACTAAGTTTGAGAGGAGATATTTCTAGTAGAGATACTCTGGTGTCCCTGACCGTTGTTTTTCCTGTCATAGGTATTACTATGAACACTTTCCTTTCTTCTTTGAATGGCTTTTCATCGCTCTAATTGCTGAAGTTTGTATAATGTTAGGTTATTGGTGGAATCAAGCCCCCCCATATACTGAGAACATACTCTTCCTGTTTAACCATTTAATGGAGGATGGGAAAGACCCACAAAGGGAGGTGGACCCATTTTTTCTTATCATTCACTTATCTGACCATTCAGGCACAGGACTTGGAAGGTCTGGAAGGAGTGCCTGGTGAGCCAGCTTAGAGCACTGTGTTGCTGGTTACTGAAGCATTTTACACCCTACGACAGAGCATTTCAGGGAGTCAACACTGAGTTAGCCATAGGTCTAAATACCCAACAAACCATAGGGACATGTTGAGGAGAATTTTGTATTCACCACACCTGAGACATGTTCACATGGGCCAAGTCCTTCCTGAATAAAAGTTGTTGCAGTAATTTTCCATCACTCTTTTTTTCTTGGACTGATAGTAAGTCATAGACATGGGTCCCTTTGAATGAATTCCATCTTCAGGAGGTGTGGTGGCTTTTCTCTTCTCAAACGGACAACTATGTTAGAAGGTGAGGGTTTGCTACTGGCTATGTCTTGACTTCTGCCTCATAGAACGGGACTGTTGGACACATTGGCAGTCATGATTTGACGCGTGAAAACTCGCGGGAAACTAACTTTTGTTTAGTTCTTGGGATACGGAGAGAGCCTGAGGGTCCTCAGGCGGATTCTTAGCTTTATATGCCAGTTCTGAGAGCTGTGTTCTGCAGGGTATGAAACAGACAATGAGATGTTCCATCATGGATGCTGCTTCCCAAAAGAGGGAATAATAGGAAGCACGGCAACATCATTACAGTTTCTCTCTGATAGTGGATAAATTCTGGGTGCTCACCCGGAGAACAAAGTGAATGTTTTTCTTTCACAGACAGGATTCTTATCTAGCTTGCGTCCTAACCTCAAGAATTCAGTTGGGTTGTGTCTTGTCAGTTGGATTCTTTAGCCTGGGCCATGAGCTCAGCCTTGCACTGTTTCTGGCAGGTTTCTCTTATCTCAGAATGAGTATATTTTTTTTTGCGGTACGCGGGCCTCTCACTGTTGTGGCCTCTCCCGTTGCGGAGCACAGGCTCCGGACGCGCAGGCGCAGCGACCATGGCTCACGGGTCCAGCCGCTCCGCGCATGTGGGATCTTCCCGCACCGGGGCACAAACCCGTGTCCCCTGCATCGGCAGGCGGACTCTCAACCACTGCGCCACCAGGGAAGCCCGAGTATATCTATTTTTTGAGCCATGTTCCATATCCACAGTTCATAAGAAATTGCTTGTCATTCTTATTACATAAAATAATAACTGACTCCTTTTCTGTTGTAGCATTTGTAGTAATGGCAGAACGATCCAAACGATTATGATAATCTGTCAAGAGGATTACACAGAGTATCCCCCCACCCCCATTTGCCGCAGCAGAGTTGAACTGAACAACATAAAGGGAATTTTCATAGTTTAGGATTTTGACTAATGGTTTACTGTGTGTTTAAATTGATGTGAAATGACTGGAGGCGTTGAGTTTTTTAACTTGGAAATACTTACGAATCATCCATGGTAAACATTATGTACCATTAGTGTCTTTAGTTCCTTTGACAAATATGCTGGTAAAGATGTCTCTTTCTCTCTCTCTCTCCATATGTATGTCTGTGTGTGTGTGTGTGTGTGTGTGTGTGCGTGTGTGTGTATAGTCAACTATGTGAAAACAACAATACATGTAGTTAGTAAGGAAAGGCACAAAATGTTGATAAATGTGTTTATACCTGGGTGGTAGAATTTAGGCTACTTTTTACTTCTTTATACTTTGATCTATGCTTCATGGAGACCATGTGTTATTTTTAGTGAAGTCAGTAAAAAAAAATTTCTATAAGCACATATTACTTTCACGGTAGAAAAAAATACTTTAAAAAATTGCCAATAATTGAAAACAGTAAAATTTGTATATTGAGCAACATTTGAATTGAAGCTAAGTACCACTTACATTCCCTTAAAAAGGAGAATTTTTTTTTTTTTCTGCAGTACGCGGGCCTCTTGTTGTTGTGGTCTCTCCTGTTGTGCGGAGCACAGGCTCCGGACGCGCAGGCTCAGTGGCCCTGGCTCACAGACCCAGTTGCTCCACAGCATGTGGGATCTTCCCGGACCCGGGCACAAACGCGTGTCCCCTGCATCGGCAGGCGGACTCTCAACCACTGCGCCCCCAGGGAAGCCCCAAAGGAGAATATTTTTACTCATGAATTTAAGAGCCATATTCACAGGCATTTAAGAATTGTTGCCCACTGTACTTTTGGTATACATAAAAACTGTACCTGGTAAAGCAATAATCTTATTGGTGTTTGGAGAGATGGGCTAGATGTTCCTTTCCTTGAGTGAGTTTATTTGCTGTCAGGTAATTCTTTATTATAGTAAGTTTAAAAAAAATTGTTATCTTTACTAAAATACAATGGAAATCATTGTGCATGTTTTGTAGCTATCAAAGAACAAAGAACAAAGTTTGCTGAAACCTTTAAGAATTTGTCTTATAACCAGTTTCCTTATTAGTGGTTTTTTCTACATTTTTTGGATTTGTAGATAGAGGTAGGATTAAAGATACATCTAATTTTACAGTAAAATTAATTGGACGGTGTTTAATTAAAACTTACTCTCCAAATGAAAAGTTACTTTTCCTTAGTATTAGATTTTGTTTATTAGCTTATGCTGGAACAGTGCTTGGAAAAATCTGAAAATGCATCACAAGTTTATTAGAGATCTTGCTTTTGCATAATTTTTAGGCTTCCTCGCTTTCTAACTGTTATACATAGATGACATTATCATTACTGTTACTGTATTTGCTGAGGATTTTAAGCAGTTCTTTGCCTCAGACGTTTATAACGATGTATATCCAAGAAATGAATAATTATCTTAATATTTTAGAATGGAAAAAATAAAGCATAGAGAATCAGTTCAAGTTGTGAAAAAGTTCAGATAAATGTTCAACATTTCTTTATTCTTACCTCATGTGATATTCATGTTGTCCAAGAGAAGAATGTTTTCCTTTACTACTAGTGAAATATTTTCTCATGCCCAATGATGTGTTTTCTGGAAGGATATAAACAGAAATTAGTTTATGGAATTTTGGGGGCTGTTTACACAATTTGGGCTTCTCTCTAATTACATGAAGTTATGAAATAGTGAGTAACAATATGTTGTGAGGTTTAAAGACTGATTTTTCTGATTATGTGATTATGTATAGGCTGATTTTAAATTTGGAATTTTGTGTCAATTAAGTGATTCCATCAGAAATTCTTTAGAAATTAAGACTTTCAGTAAATAGCATCAGGCTGTGTATACTGCTTCAGTATTTTTAAATATTTATGAAGAGCTCGTCTACTTAATTGTGACTAGTTTTCCAGGTAGGGCTTATTTCTAGGTTGGTTTTCCAAGGAAAGTTTTTTTTGTGTGTGTGAATGCCATGCTTTTCCTTATCCATTGACATTTCTGAAGAGCTTGTATTCTCTATTTAATGCCTAATTGTTTAAGGATTCTCTGAGCAGTTTGCTTAAAGTCTGTTTTTCCCCCACAGCCATTGACAGCAAAACACATCTGCCTGAGTGAGGCCCCTTTGATCTTCAGAGAGCTTTATCTAAAGGAAGATTAAAAAGAAGTCTGTCAGGCATTTTCCCAAGGAAATTGAAAGTGCCTCCTGAGATTTCAGATCAGGTGAAGCTTCATCTCTGAATTAAGACCTAGGAAAATAACTGTGCTGATCAGTGGTTTAATCATTGGTTAGAGATTTCAGAGATTTGTTTGACTTGGTATGAGAGAATATTTTAAATTTCACCTCAGGCACAAAATTCATGCAGTAATATTGACGGCCAGAAGCAACTTCTTTTCATTAGTTTTTACCATATTTAACACTACTCATGTCCATGGGGAAGAGACTAGCAAGGTTGCGTCTGTTTTCAGCCTTGTCGAGGCCTGGTGTCTTTGGAAGAATTTGCAGCTGAGCTTTTCTGAATCTCGTTGATAATTTTAAAAAATGTGTATGCCAGCCCCGCTCCCTCCTTTTAAACAAATATATAGAGAGTGCTTATTTTGTGCCGGACTCTGGGTTTGTACTATTTACCAGGAGCAAACCCAACAGATACAGGATCTAATAGGCAATGGGCTTCAGAGAGTCAAAGTACTGTCCTCAAAACACTGTGTACGACTATTTAAAGATCTCTTGACGGGCCTCAGTTTTAGTAAAGAAATATAAAGTCTGTAATCAAACTAAATTTAATTTCTGACTTACTGTTAATTTAGCCTTTTAGAAAGTTAGAGCTAGGGACAGCTAATGAGCTGTTAATTTATAATGTAAAACATGTCCGTAAAAAAAAGTCTGCTTTGAGCCTCTCATTCAGTCAGTAAGAAAACCTTGGGGAGGAAGCTATAACTGTGTATAATGGAAACTTTTTATTGAGTTTAGGATTGTGGAAGGAGAGGAAACAATATGAAAGTCTAATGAACGGTTACAGTCTGATTTCTGAAATGAATGGTTGAAAGGACATGGAAAATAAGGGACTGACAGGAGAAATAAGCTTTCCAAATTTCTTTTCAGAAATTCCAGGCTTTTTATGAACTTTTGAGAAAATGGCTTAGCCTTATGTTCTTCCATTTTGAGCTGCTTGGAAGAAAGTGTCATATAAATGCAAATTTCTACTATAATAATTTGTTCACCTTGTATTATGTGCCTGAAGAGTTGGGAGAGTCCAGAAGCTGTTTAATATACAAAGCATTGCCTATAAAATATTCCTTTATCACATAAATAGTTTGCTGTATTTGATAAGCAACTACCTCTGCTTCCTTCTCCTCATTTACACCCCAGGTTAGTCTCTGAGTTGACCAAAAAGAACCTGTCAACATCTGGCAGCTGTTATATCTGTTTGAGGACTATTGGTATATGGGACTTTAGTTGCTATTAGTTGATAACATTTTGATGTCCTTCATTTCATTAATTAGTCTAGGAAAACAATATGGATTTCATATTCAAGTGCATGCTAATTACTTGAGTCATGAGAAGACTGAGAGAGGTCCAAGTGTCCTATTAATTCCTTTGAGTCCAAAAATTTCTCATAATTGGTTTGGCAAGAAGAGTAAGTGAGATTAGTTGCTAATGAGGGGACAAGTATGTAATTTTAGCATGGTATAAAGCTGTGATTGTCAGTAAGTGGTATTAGGAATCTAGATTATTTTTATTAGACCTTGTTTCTCTCTCCAAAATCATTATCATCTCCTGACATTGTAAATTGGGTTATTTCACACTGTTATTTTTAATATGTGTTAATCCTCAAACTATAGGTACTTAAAACCTTGCTAATTAAGGAGTCATTAATAAAGTTAACAAATGAGCAGTCAGTTTAGATCCTCCAACTAATTCAGATGAAATTCAATTTTACATATGTACACTTTGTTTTCAATTTGCCTGAAATGTTTGAAGAAAGTCAAGAATAAGAAATGTTGTCAACTTACTTACATAGACCAATTTAGTTTGTGTTCAAGTGAAGGACTGCTAACTTTGCTAAGAATCAGATAAAATACTCCTTTTACTAGCCAAGAACAAAATGAGTGTTGTGTGGTTTTACTTTTTGTAGTCCCTTTGGCTTTCTGTTTTTAATATAAAACTTCCTGATTATATTATGCTAGTTTGAAACACTCTGGGACTTTAAACTTCAATTATAACATAAAATGTCTCTGAAACAAACATTGAAGTGTTTTGCATTTGATTTGTGAAAAAGACGTTTTTTCCTCTTAAAGAATATCAAGCTCTTCAAATTGTTCATAACCACAATCACTTTTACTTGAAGCATGTGTTGTAGTCTTGGGCATTTTTTCAGTTTCTCACTGTTGTAACCTTTATATCCTTTTGTATTTCGGCTTATGTAAAAGCAGTGTTGCAGTGAACATGAGTGCTTTCTTATCCTTTATCCATGTCTCCTTCTCTACTGTGTTTTGAGTTAGTAAATTCATACTTCCCTCCATTACTTTTTGTTGGCAAAAAGGGTTGTAAAAATATTTGCATCTCTTGTTTTTTAGATATACACAGAATTCCATTTTTAGCTATTATGTTTTCACAATTTTGAGACACCTTTTGCTGAGGGAGGAAGGATTGTAAAGAACAGTTGAGTTTCTACATGTTACACATTTTGCATAAATTTTACTGAGTGTCTGGCATATGCCCAGTGTGTTACTAGGTACTGTGAAGGACATGAGAAGAATTAATAATCTTTCTTGCCTGAAGAGCTTTTTATTATGTAGTTAGAGGGACAAGGCTAATAAGTTAGAAAACAATACAAGCTAAAGATAATATATAAGTGTGTTTTGAAAGAACAAATAAATAAGATTATTTTTATGTCTTAGCAGGATAATAGTAATTGATAATGACTAGTTCTTTATTTAGTTAAAATTGGTTACTTCCCCATCACAGGGCCTTGAAATGAACAGGATACTACCATTTGAAGTTTAAAGAAAATGAATCACTATCTTATTGAAGTGAAGTTTCTGGAGAACCAGAAAGCTTTGAAAATTTAGAACTTTAGCTTAAATTACTCAATTTACATTTGAAGAAATTAAGACCAGTGACTTGCCTAAGTTACACAGCTACCTAATAGTAGTGTCAGCATTAGAACATGGGGTAACGTATGAGTTTGAGTTGTTGGCCATACTTAGGGAGGAAACTCTCATAAGCATTACTGATGTAATAAATGAAAGGTCATTATATTTGACCCTTTCCCTCCCTCCTCCTCTTCTTCTCCTTCTTCCTCTTACTATTGTTCTTTCTCCATCATTATCAACATCAGTGTCATTATGCCTTCTATTTGAATGGCTCCTTAGGGTTTAAAAAATATTTTTATATATACCAGTTTACCCGAGCATAACAGAAACCTGTGAGGTATGTCAAGATTGACTGATCTAAGGTGAGAAAACACACCTGCAAATCAGTGAAATAATTTGTTGAAGCGAGTGAAACAAGACCTCAAACTCAAATGTCCTTCTACAAGCCTTTCCCACTGCTCCTCAGAAAGCTGGTTCCATCCCAAGTCCTTTCCCAAACCAGGGGATCATTTAGAACATGTGGAAAATGAGAAGTGAAATTGTGATTAAATGCTTATTGTAATTACTTGGCTTGTGCCTTTTAAAAATGCTTTATAAATTTACTTCTTTAATAATCTTTGTAGATTTGTGTATATGTACTATTAGTAGTTAGATAGTATAAACAAAAATCTAGGCTGGTTTGAAGAATAGCTTTGTGGAGTTTTTAAACCCGAGGGACCATTTTTCTCTAGATGGGACTCTTGCATGAAGTGGGATGTTTGCAGTCCTAAATGACTAGAAAAGCCTTTTGAATTCAGCCGTGTGCTTCCATGTGCTTATTGATCACTACATTTTTCCTCTAGGTTCAGCTGCTAATATATCTTCAATTATTGCTTTTTTTTTTTCATTTTATCTTTCTAGTTACCTTCATTCTACTTCTAGCTTCTTCTTAAACCCTAGCTCCCAAAATAAGGTGCTAACTTATAATGTTTAGGAGTGTGATAGAAACTAGGTGATCATTTTAGACCATTGTATCGTCTTCATTTATTTTTCTTAGGCTATTTTTTACAAATTCGTATATGTTCTTAGCTAGCACAGCAGTGAAGGGTATTGGAAGGATCTGGTCTTTCAAGTCAGACTGGTTTGGGTTGACAGATTCTCTCCACCACTTGCTAGCCATGTCATGTAGTCACAGGGTCCCTTGAATGTGGGGTAGGGAGGCAGGAGGAGAGGTCAGAGTGGTGTGGCGTGGGAAACACTCCATCAGCTTTGCTGGCTTTGAAGATGGAAGCAGACATGAGTCAAAGGAGGCAGGCAGCCTCTAGAAACTTGAAAAGGCAAGGAAATGTCTTCTTCCTACAGCCTCCAGGAAGGCTGCAGCTCTGCTGATTGTAGCCCAGTGAGACTTGCATCAGGCTTCTGGTTAGTATTTCCCCGGTGTATCTTTTTTCTTTATCTTTCTACATTTCACTATGCTTGTGTTTTGTGTCTTTTGTAAGCATTATGTATGTGGATTCTGAATTTTTTACCTAGTTAGACAATATTTGTTTTTAGTTGGAGAACTCAATTATACTTACTATGATTACTGATATATTTGGAACCATTTTTACCACTGTATTGCTATCATTTTATTTTGTCCCCATTTTGATTTAAAAACTTTCTCCTTTTCATATTTTCCTCCACGACTTAAGATTTAATAAATTATATTTATTAAACATGTATTAAACATATTATTACATGTATAAACATATAAAGGTTTAACATACATATTTAAAGTTTAACAACTTTGCCCTAACAATCTAAGGACCTCTAAATGACCTCTTAATAATGGTCATTTCTTTTCCACATTCTTATTTTCCAGTGTATTTAGTTCTGTCTCTTCTTTCTTAATCCCAAATGCAGTATCCTTATTGTTATTTTATATGGTAATATGTGTTTGGGATTAACCCCATGTTTACTCTTTCCTGTGGCCAGCTTTTCATCTTGCCTTCTCAGACCATCCTTCTGGGTTTGCTTTCTTTTTCAAGTATATATCATTCAGAAGTTCCTTTTCACATTGTTTGGTTTTGTTTTCCTGAAAAAATATTTTTATTTTTGCATTGCATTTGAAAGGTCGTTTTATTTGCTATAGAATTCTAGGTTAACAGTTATTTTCTTTCTGCTTCAAAAGTTCTCTTTTCAGCTATATCTAATTGACTGTTTAGTTAATTTTATTTATTTTTAGAAGGTGTATTTTTTACTTTGTAAAATACGCTTGTTCATACTTTCATTGTCTCTTGGTGCTTTCCTGTGACTTTAATTGCCTATTATTTTTCAAAACGTATTGAGTACCTTACTTTGTTTTCTATTTCTCAGTGTTATGTGTATCTGAAGTTTTTTAATGAGTCTCATCACATTTGCTCTTTCTGTTGACCCTCACTGTGATGCTTTCTTTTCTTACATGTTGTCATTTTTATTATGAGCTCATGTGTATGGAGATTTTAATTGTAAAAATTCTGTGAGGGTTGTGTCACGGGGAGACTTTCTTTAGAGGCAGTTATGTTTTCTCTTTCTTTGGAACAGCTACCAAGATGGGACTACTTCACATTAATTTCTCTATTTGGAGTGCTTTGGACTGTACAGATAGGGTAAAATTAAATTTCAGTCATTCATTAAGGCCAATTTGTGATTAGAATTCAGACTTTTTTCCCTCCTGTATCCAGAATTAAGACCAAAAAACGGCAAGGTTTTTTTTTATCTTTTCGCAGTAAATGTAGGGACCTTTAATGACTCTGTCTTTATTTTAGTTTCCCACCTTATATAGGCCCGAGGTCTTGTCCTTGTTTTTTTGTGCAGTCATTGAAAACAGAAGCTCTAGCTTCTGGGACCACCAATTTAAGCTCCTTGGGGTCTGTGCTCCATCTTTATGTTTCATATTTATTTGTTCTATCCTTTGAAAAGGAGTTCCCTCTCTTCTTTGCAAGCTAAGCTATGCACATAAAAGGAGTTCCAAATATTCATCTTTCTTTGTGTATTTTATTACAACAAAAAGCTTTTGAGGGGTCTAGATTAGTTTATTTTCTATTTTTTATAATATATACATTTTTAGAATGTGAGCATTTATGAACAGTGTTTGCCGCTTTTTGAATGTGTTATTTAAAAAAATATATAAACAATATACTGTGTTCTTAAATGCTGTTTTACTAATCATATTTTTAAGACTTATCCATGTAAATACATATAGATATAGTATATACCTTTTAACTGCTACATGAAATTCTGTCTTATGAATAAATAGTGATGTGTTAGTTATCCATTCCCTGTCAATAGCATTTGGGTTGTTCTCACTTTTTTGCTGTTATAAACAAAAATATTCTCATGCATTTATTTCTTTGTGCATGTTTGGGAGAGTTTCTCTAAGGTATGTAACTAAAAGTGGAAATGAAATCAGTTAAGTTGGTAAGCTGAGCCATTCCATATTTCAGCTGGTTTGGTCTCTTCATCAAGGCTGTCATGAAAAAATATGTTGGTGACTACTTGAGATTAAAATGAGATTAGCTCACATGTAAGAGTGAGCTAATGACTGAATGCATTCTGTTGCCTTTGACTGGATCCTGATTTGAACTAACCAGCTGTAAAAGTAATTTTTTTTAAGCCTCTGTAGAAATTTGAATATGGACACAGGGTAAGATGAAATTAGGGAGTATTGTTAATTTTGTTAGCTGTGACAATAGTGTGATCATGTAGGAAGATATTTTTTTAAATGCATGCTGGAGTATGCATGAGGCTATGTCATGATTTCTAGTATTTACTCGAAAATCATTCAACAAGATATTGATAAGACAAGTATACCAAAATGTTCATATTAAACCTGGATGGTGGGTATATAGATATTCATTAGACTGTTTTTTTTAAATACTTTATATTTGTAGCTTTCACAGTGGGTAAACAAACGAACAAACAAAAACAAATTATTCTTCATTCTGTATTAGGGGTTGACAAGCATAGCCGTACTCACTTATGTGTGGTCTGTGGCGGCTTTTGTGCTGCATGGGTTGAGTTGAGTTCACACCTCAGAGATATTGCGGGTTCAGTTCCAGACCACTGCAATAAAGCGAATATTGCATTAAAGCGAGTCACATGAACTTCTTGGGGTTCCCAGTGCTTGGAATAGTTGTTTACACTATCATCTATTAAGTGTGCAGTGATACTATGTCTAACAAATTACATACCTTGATTAAAAATACTTTATTTTTAAAAAAATGCTAATCATCTGAGCCTTCAGAGAGTCATTATCTTTTCGCTGGTTGAAAGTCTTGCCTCAGTGTTGTTGGCTACTGATTAATAAGGGTGGTGGCTGCTAAAGTTTGGGGCGGCCGTGGCAATTTCTTAAAATAAGACCATAATGAAATTCGCTGCCTTGATTGACCCTTCCTTTCACGAACGATTTCTCTGTAGTGTACAATGCTGTTTGATAGCATTTTATCCACAGTAGAACTTCTTTCAAAATTGGAGTCAGTCCTCAAGTCCTGCCACTCCTTTGTCAGCTAAATTTATGTACTATTCTAAATCCTTTGCTGTCATTTCAACAATCTTCACAGTGTCTTCACTAGGAGTAGATTCCATCTCAGGAAACGACTTTCTTTGCTCATCCATGAGAAGCAACTTCTCATCCTTCAGGTTTTATCATGAGATCACAGCAATTCAGTCACATCTTCAGATTCCACTTCTAAATCTAATTCTCTTGCTGTTTCTGCCAGATCTGCAGTTACTTCCTCCAGTGAAGTCTTGAACCTCTCAAAGTTATTCATGAGGATCGGAATCGACTTCTTCTGAACTCCTGTTAATATTGATTATTTTGACCTCTTCCCATGAATCACAGATGTTCTTAGTGATATCTAGAATGGTGAATCCTTTCCAGAAGGTTTTTTTGTGTGTGTGTGATATGCGGGCCTCTCACCGTTGTGGCCTCTCCCGTTGTGGAGCACAGGCTCCGGACGCGCAGGCTCAGCGGCCATGGCTCACGGGCCCAGCCGCTCCGTGGCATGTGGGATCTTCCCGGACCGGGGCACGAACCCGTGTCCCCTGCATCGGCAGGTGGACTCCCAACCACTGCGCCACCAGGGAAGCCCTCCAGAAGGTTTTTGATTGACTTTGCTCAGATCCATGAAAGAATCACTATCAATGGCAGCTCTAGCCTTATGAAATATATTTCTTAAAGAGTAAAATTAGTTGAAATTACTCCTTGATCTGTGGGCTGCAGAACACATGCTGTGTTAGCAGGCGTGAGACTACATTAATCTCGTTGTCCGTCTTCATCGAGCTCTTGGGTGATCAGGAGCATTGTCAGTGAGCTGTAATGGTTTGAAAGGAATCCTTTTTTTCCAAGCAGTAGATCTCAACAATGGACTTAAAATATTTAGTAAACCACGTTGTAAACAGATGCGCTGTCATCTAGGCTTTGTTGTTGCATTAACAGAGCACAGAAAGAATAGCTTTAGCATAATTCTGAAAAGCCCTAGGATTTTTGGAAGGGTAAATGAGCACTGGCTTCCACTTAAAGTCACCAGCTGCTAACAAGAGGGTCCGCCTGTGCTTTGAAGCTTTGAAGCCAGAGATTGACTTCTCCTTTCTTGCCAAGAAGGTCCTGGATAGCATCTTCTTCAAATGTAAGGCTGTTTCGTCTACATTGAAAATCTGTTGTTTAGTGCGGCCACCTTCATGAATTATCTTTTCTGGATCTCCTGGATTACCTGCTGCAGCTTCTACATCAGCACCTGCTGCTTCGCCTTGCACTTCAATGTTATGGAGAGGGCTTCTTTCCTTAAACCTCATGAACGAACTTCTGTTAGCTTCAGTCTTTTCTTCTGCATCGTCCTCATCTCTCTGAGCCTTTATAGAATTGAACAGAGTTGAGGCCTCATTCACTGGAGCAGCACTTGTAATTTTCTTCAAGAACTTTTAGTTTGAGCTCACAACTTGGCTAACTGAGGCCTAGCTTTCGGCCTGTCTCAGTGTCTGACACGCCTTCCTCACTGAGCTTAATCATGTCTAGCTTTTAAGTTAAAATGAGAGAGGTGCCACTCTTCCTTTCTCTTGAACTCTTAGAGGCCATTGTAGTGTTATTAATTGGCCTAATTTCAATATTGTTGTGTCTCGGAATAGGGAGGCTCGAAGAGAGGGAGAGGGACGGGGAAATGGCTGGTCACCGGAGCGGTCGGAACACAATGGGCATTTATAGATGAAGTTTACTGTCTTATATGGGCATGGTTTGTGGCACCCCAAAAGAATTACAGTAGTAACATCAAAGATCACTAATCACAGATCACCCTAACAAATATAATAACGATGAAAATGTTTGAAATACTGTGAGAATTACCAAAATGTGACACAGAGATACAAAGTGAGCAAATGCTGTTGGAAAATGGTGTAGATAGACTTGCTTGGCTCAGGGTTGCCATGGAGATTCAGTTGTAAAAAATACAGTATCCATGAAGAGCAATAAAATGAGGAATGCCAGTAGTTTCGACTGAGGCCATTTGTCCTGTATATTCTAAATTTTTTTTCTTTTTTTTTTGCGGTACGCGGGCCTCTCACTGTTGCGGCCTCTCCCGTTGCGGAGCACAGGCTCCAGACGCGCAGGCTCAGCGGCCGTGGCTCACGGGCCCAGCCGCTCCGCGGCACGTGGGATCTTCCCGGACCGGGGCGTGAACCCGTGTCCCCTGCATCGGCAGGCGGACTCTCGACCACTGCGCCCCCAGGGAAGCCCACTATCTGACCTTTTACAGAAAAACTTTGCAGACCTCTGCTCTATATATTTACCCTGATTTATTTTTCTTTATAGCCCTTAACTCTCTGCCCTTCCCTCTCCCCTTAACATATCATTCTTTATTACTTGGCTCTGGTCACTATAATATGAGCTTCAAAACAGACTTTATGTTTTCACCAAAATAATACCAGGTATATATAGGAGCTCAATAAATATTTCGTTGAATAATGAATGAGTTAGCAACATGTGAGAGTTCGGTTTTCCCACATCCTTGTTAGCAGCTAGTATTATGAGATGTATAAATTTTGCCAATCAAGTGGGTGTGGTGGTAGCGTGTCGTTTTTATTTGCATGTCTCTTGCACCTGGCGAGATGGTGCATTTTCCGTGTTCTCTGTTAATTGGCGGTGTACACTTTATCTTGTGTGAGTTGCTTGCTAATCCTTCAGCTGTTTTTCCATTTGAATCTCGGGTTGAAGCTGCCTGCCTCCAGAGAGGATTTGTATTTGCCTTTGCCAGTTGCCTGGGGGCGCAGCTACCTGAAGGGCGCATTTAAAAATTGTTAGCTTCAGGTTGCTTTGGATTTCCTGGTAGTGCAGTGGGAATTTGGACCTCAGACCTGCGAGAGGCCCCCTGGTGGTTAGAAATTCTCAGGGAAGAGCTTTCCCTGCTAAACCAGTAAGGCAGACCTGTCCTTGCCTTTTTCCTCTGTACAGGGTTTACTCCGCATTCACCTGTACACTGTGGGTGAGGGACTTTGTGATTCCAACCGTATTCAGAAGTCTCCTTTGAGCTTCCCACCTTGTAGAGCCCATAGGCTTTACTGCTTACTTCTGATGCCCCATGCAGTCCTCAAATCAGAGGCTCCCGGCCACCAGGGTGCAGAGACATGGTGAAATCTCACTGCCGTCCTACAGTCCAGCTCTCACTTTTTCCCCCTGACAATTTCTTACCCTCTTGCCTGATCAGACATACATCTTGCAACACCTTTTAAAAAATATTTCATCTAACATTTTAAACTGCTGTCAGTAGGTGCATAGTTTAGGGCATCTGATCTGTCATAATACTGTAAAATAAAACCTGTCTCTTTTTTACATTTTATTGCTGTCGTTTTATAATATGTCTGGTAGAATATGTTCTTTCACTTTACTATTGTGTGGCTCATCATTTTTATGGGTGTTTTGACATCCTTTTTATGCCTTAATTATTAATCCTTTCTTACAAGTTCTGACTGCCAAATCTGTTGCTTTTTTTTGTCACACAAAAATTTTAATTTTGGTGTCATTAATAAGTTTTTCTCTTATGTGTTTTGAGATTTTGTTTTTTTAAAGAAGGAATTCTTACCCAGGGTTATAAAATATTTATTTTCCTGTACCTTCTATTAATATTTATATAGTTTATTTTGAATATATTGATCTTCAGTTTGTCTGTAATTTTTTTTTGTGACTGATATGAGGTAGGCTTTAACCATTATTCCCCCCAAAGATTAGCTGATTTGATTAACTGATCCTTTCTCAGTGTATCGGTCAGGGTCCTGGCAGAAAACAGATTGGTCAAGTAAACAGGGATAGTTTTTGAAGAGTTTAATAAAAAGACTTTCACAAACGTGTGGCAGTTGAGGGAAACCGAAAGGAATTCTGCCATACTCTGGAGCAAGTAACAACTGCTTTTTCCACCTTAGGCCTTTAGGGATAAGGTCAATGGAAGTGGAAAATAGATGTTGAGAGGGCTGAGTGGAGAGGGCCACCTGATAGGAGCTGTGACATTTTGCCGAGGGATGTAGTGAGCTTTGTGGCAACCCTGTGGAAAGGGAGCTGATGTGTATGTGTGTGTGGCGGCGGGGGTGGGGGGGGGAAGTTGGGGCTCAGGGGCCAGAATAAATATCTTGACCTTATTCCCCATTGGGTGAAACCAACTGGAAGTCATAGGAGCCCACTAATGTAGTCCAAACAGGCCAGCGTCTTGCGCACAGAGCAGGATTAGGAAGGGCGCATCTAGAGAGGTATGTGGAAGACGTTAAGCATGTCCAATGATTGGAAATTTTACCTTTTAAAATTCTCAACCTCCATAAACTATATGGCACTGTACCAGGATAATATGGTGGTTACTGTAGTCGGATATGCTGGATTTGAGTCCCAGTCTGCCAAGCATTAGTTGTGGGACCTTAGACAACTTACTTAACCTCTCTGAGTCTTAGTTTCCTCAGCTATAAAGTGGGAATAATAAAAATATAACTGCTTACGAGGATTGTTGTAAGAATTAAATGAGCTAATCTATGCAATAAATTTAGAACCATGTCTGGCACTTAACAAGTGCCAAGTAAATGTTAGCTATGATGATGATGACGACGATGGCAACAATGTGACATTCATGATTTCTAGGCTTTTTAATTCTCTTAATTGCTTTCTCTCTTCCTGTATTACTATCACACTCTTTAATTAAATACAGTGCTATGTTGTTTATTATTTCATATAGCCCAAACTCTTTCATTGTTCTTTCTAAAAATTTTCTTCCATATTTTCAAATTTAATGTAAGTTTTAGGATTAACTTGTCAAGTTCCTGAAAAATCATGTTTGAATTTTGTTAGAGATAGGGATTACATTTATCAATGAACTTGTTAAAAAGTGGCATTTTTATAATACTGAGTCTCACCATTTCTTGAACAGAGTGTGTCTTTTCATTTATTCAGGCTTCGTTTATGTCCTTTAGTAAAGTTTTACAGTTGTCTTCATAAAGATCTTGCACGTTTCTTTTAGTTTTATACCTACTTTAGTGTTTATGTTGCTTTTTTCTGTTAGATTCTTAAACTGGCTGTTTTGGAGGTGGAAGAAAGCTGTTGATTTCTGTGTTGACCTTGTATGTGGTACACTTGCCAAAATTTCTTATTTTTCTATTGCGTCTGATTTTCTAGGTGAATGACCATACTGTTTATGAATTACGATAATCTTATCTTTCTCTTTCCAATATTTATAGCTCTATATTTTTGTTTCTTATTGCAGTACCCCAATCAGGTATTGAGATGTGGAATATTAGCAGGTAGAGCCCAGCTCCTTGTTTTACTTTTCCTTTAATGGATGCTTCTAATATTTTACCATTGCATATAAAATTTTCTCTGAATTTCTGGTGTATACCCTTTATCCGAATTTGCTAAGCATTGTTGTTAGGAATTAGAGTTGGATATCATCAAATGATATTGCAGCATCTATTTGATAATTTTGTGATTTTTTCCCCCCTTTAATACATTACTACAGTAAATTCATTGGGGCTCTTTATTTCCTTTCCTTTTTTTTTTATATTATCGAAACATATTTATATACCTTGGAGAAACACCACATGGTCACAACACTTGCCTAACTTTTATACTTTAAGATAATAATGCTTTATTTTAAAAATGTTACATCTATGTTCATAAATGTTATTTCCATCTAAGTTTCTGTTCTCATATTTATTGTGTTGATGAATTCAATTATGTTGGCCTCTTAAAATATGTTAGGTAGTTCTTTAAGAAATCTTTTTCTTTGTCCTAAGACATTTCATATAACATGCGAACGATCTGTTCCTTGAAGATTTGGAAAACTCTTCCCAGAACCATCTGAGCTTAGTGCCTTCAAGGAACTCTTGGTTTAGTTTTCCAATTCAACTCTTTCCCATATTCATCTGTTTTTATCTTTCATCTTTATTTTGCTTGTTTCTTTTTGCTTTCCAATATCCCTGATTGAATGATTACTTTGTTTTCTACTTCCCCTCCCCCTAGTTTTATGCTGCATCTTTTTTTCTGATAAAAATCGGGTTATATTTCTTTTTTCCCCATCTTTTCTTTCTTTCTCTTTTTGGTATGCAGTATTCTTGAATTATTTTCTGAAGTTTTTATAATTGCATCTTTAGCTTCTCGTTTGTTTGAGAAATGATTTAGTATTTGAGGAGAATTTAAAAATTTTCTTTTCCTTATTTAGCTATTTTTGTTTTATATTTTTGTCATGAATTTCAGTTTTTGTTACATTATCTTCAGAGAATGTGATCTCTGTAATTTATGTGCTTTTGAACTGAGGCTTAGTTTGTGGCATAACCATCAAGTTTTATAAGTGTTCTATGATCACAAAATGATTTTTGAAGTCTATCACATTGATAATCAGTTAGGGTGCTTCCAGCCACAGGTAATGGAAAACCAGCTGAAAATGGCTTAAGCAGAAAGGAAATTTATTATCGACGTCGGGGTCCCTAACCCCTGGGCCACGGACTGGTACCAGCCCGTGGCCTCATAGGAACTGGCTGCACAGCAGGAGGTGAGCAGCCGGTGAGTGAGAGAAGCTCCATCTGTATTTACAGCCGCTCCCTGTCACTCGCATTACTGCCTGAGCTCCGCCTCCTGTCAGAGCAGCGGCGGCATTAGGTTCTTATAGTAGCACGAACCCTACTGTGAACTACACATGGAGGGATCTAGGTTCGCGCTTCTTAGGAGAATCTAATGCCCGATGATCTGAGGGGGAGCTGAGGTGGTGATGGTGATGCTAGCGCTGGGGAGGGGCTGCAAATACAGATTATCATTAGCAGAGAGGTTTGACTGCCCAGAGACTATATAAATCAATTGCTTGCAAACTCATATCGAAACCCTATCAGTGACAATTGAGCTGCATCTGCAGGCTTTATAGTGGCAAATGAGTTGATTTACTTCAATTGTATAGCTGCATCTGGTGCAGGCTTTAAGTCAGAATCCGAAACTTATTTTAGTCCACGAGTGGCCCACCCATTATTTTCTTTACCACTTCCATCCGTGCCTCTTTCCCGCACTGCACACTTGTCTCAATCACAGTTTTGGTAAGCCCACAAGCTAACCCTAGACAAAATGAGTAAAGAACAAACGTCGCTGGAGAGCTTCTTTGAAAAAGGGAGAAAGACCCAATGATGAGACAGCAGAAGACTCTAAGACTGCCAACAAAAAGAAAGCTGCATTTAAAAGAAGACACTACGCTTTGTGACCGCCTGGAGGGGTGGGCTAGGGAGGGTGGGAGGGAGGGAGACGCAAGCGGGAAGAGATATGGCAACATATGTATATATATAACTGATTCATTTTGTTGTGAAGCAGAAACTAACACACCATTGTAAAGCAATTATACTCCAATAAAGATGTTAAAAAAATATATGAAAAAAAAAAGAAGACACCACGAGTCCTACTTAAATTACGGGTTCATTGCAACAGGTGATTCGCATTCTCCAAGTCTGCTTTGTGTAACGTGTGGCAACCGGCTATCCAACAAAGCCAGGAAACCTTCAAAACAGCTTTGCCACATGGAGACCAAGCACTCCGCATCAAAAGACAAGCCCTTGGAGTTTTTCAAAAGAAAGAAACGTGAGCACGAAGAACAGAAGCAATTATTGAGGGCCACCACTTCATCAAATGTGCCTGCACTGAGAGCATGGTTCTTAGTGGCTAACCGCATTGCTAAAGCTACGAAGCCCTTTACTACTGGTGAAGAGCTGGTCCTGCCTGCTGCTAAGGACGTTTGTCATGAACTTTTAGGAGAGGCTGAGTTCAAAAGGTGGCACGTGTTCCTCTTTCGGCTGGCACCATAACCAGACGATTTGATGAAACAGCAGAGGATATTGAGGCACAATTGTTAGGATTAATGAGTCACCATGGTACGCAATCCAGGTTGGTGAGTCTGCAGATGTTGACAACAAGGCAACAATGCTTGTTTTTGAGTGATGTATTTTTCAGGAGGATGTGCATGAGGATGTGTTATGTACACTTTTGTTGCCAACCAACACCACAGTGGCAAAACTATTCAAGCCTTTGAATGATACATATCAGAAGAAATGACTTGGTCGTTCATGTAGGTGTATGCATGACGCGGCGGCTGCCACGTCTGGACGGCTTTCTGGTTTCACTACTCGGGTCAAAGAGGTGGCTTCTGAATGTGAACCTATGCCCTGTGTCATCCACAGAGAAATGCTGGCTAGCCGAAAAATGTCACCTGAACTTAACAACGTTTTGCAGGATGTGACTAAAATTATCAACTGCATTAAAGTACATGCCCTTAACTCACGTCTGTTCGCGCAGCTCTGTGAGGAGATGGACGCAGAGCACACATGTCTTCTCTTACACACAGAGTGAGATGGCTTTCTAAAGGGAGATCACTGGCCAGAGTTTTTGAGTTACGACAGCCGCTCCAGAGATTTCTTTTAGAAAAACAGTCACAGCACGTTTCAGTGACACAGAACGGGTTGCAAAATTTGCTTACTTGTATGACATATTCAACCTGCTCAATGAACTCAATCTGTCACTTCAGGGGAGAACGACAACTGTGTTCAAGTTGGCAGGTAAAGTGGCTGCATTCAAAGCCAAACTGGAATTATGGCGGCAACGAGTGACCATTGGGATTTTTGACGTGTTTCAAACATTAGCAGAGGTTTTCAAAGAGACTGAGCCAGGGCCTTCTTTCTCCCAGCTGGTGCGTGATCACCTATCTCAGCTTTCAGAAGAGTCTGAGCGTTACTTCCCAACCACAAAAGACCTCCGAACTGGGAAGGAATGGATCTGCGACCCATTTGTGAATAAGCCAGGTGAATCGACTTTGTCCGTGCTAGAAGAGGATCAGCTGCTTGAGATGGCAAATGACGGTGACCTTAAAAGTATATTTGAGACAACTTCAAATCTCCGTACGTTCTGGATTAAAGTCAAGGCGGAATATCCTGAGACACAAAAGCACTGAAAAGCCTGCTTCCATTTCCAACTTCCTGTCTCTGTGAAGCAGGGTTTTCTGCAGTGACGGCAACCGAAACGAGACTACAGAGTAGACTGGACATAAGCAAAACACGTCGGGTGTCACTGTCTCCCATCACCCCCAGGTGGGACCATCTAGTTGCAGGAGAATAAGCTCAGGGCTCTCACTGATCCTGCATTATGGTGAGTTGTGTAGTATTTCGTCATATATCACCATGTAACGATAATACGAATGAAGCGCACAACAGATGTAATGTGCTTGAATCATCCCCAAACCCCCCCCCCTGCGCCCAGTCCGTGGAAAAATTGTCTTCCACAAAACCGGTCCCTGGTGCTGAAGAGGTTGGGGACCGCTGATCTATATAATAAGAAGCCCTGAAGTAGGGTAATTCTAGGGCTTGTTAACTGCGGGCTTCAACAGCCTCATCGGAAACCTAAGTTCTTTCCATTTTTGCATTCTCCCCTTCTCAGCTTAGGTTTATCCTCTTAGGCTGGTTCTCCCCATGGTTTCAGGATGGCTCTCCCAGATAGCGACCAGATAAAGAATAAATGCCCTCATTTCAGTGCCTGTGGTGTGTGGGTGGGTTGGGGGGAAGACCTTCCTAGAAGCTTCCTGTAGCTCCAGCAAGCTCTTTGAACGACCAGAATTGGGTTATAGGCCCATTCCTAAAGCGGTCATCGGGAACTAGACCACCATGGGTAGTAAGTGCAGTAATAATTTGCTGCTGGAGGGTAAGTCCGGATTGGAGGCACAGAAGGACAGCTGCCTTTCCCAAAGAACCTGAGCCAGAGTGAACAAAATCAGGGTTCCACAAGTAAGTTTAAAGGCTGGTGTGGCAGGGAGTGCAGGGATGGTGGTTGGGTGGGAAACCAGTATTATCGTCTACACAGTGCACTACTTTATCAGCCGTAAGATTGCACAAACAATCCATACACTTCATTTGGAATATTTTTTTCGGGTGTAACTTAAGCTTTTTTTTTTGCTATAAATAATTGAGTTTATCCTGGAAGGTTTGGTGTGATTTTTTTCTTTAATAAGTAATTGCTGCCCCCAAAAAAGGATTCCTGTAAAATTCTCTATTATTATGAGTATGTCAGATACATATATAGATTTTTTTGCTATTTTGCTTATAATTCAGAATCTTAGGATTCTGAGCAGGCATTTTGTCTTCTTTACTGTTCATCCAGCAGTGAGCACTGGATTTCCAGGAACTCATTATTAGTAATAATAAAAGGTACATATGTGGAGATGGATTGAAATGTAACTCAAGATGTGATTAGCTACCTAGTTTGTTATTATTAAAATGTTATTTTTTTCCTGCATATTTGTAATCCAGATAAAGCTTCTAATATGAAAAATACAGTAGATTTATTTTAAGGCAACATAAAAAATAATTGGTTTAACAACATTGTGTGAATACAGATGAGATAGTCCTATTAAAATTTGGTCACAAAGTGTATACGGTAATGCAGCAAGATTCATGCCAAATAATGACTAGTTCAAGTTTGTTGTAAAATGCTGAATTGATGTGAAGTTGTAGTGTCACTACATGAGTCCTGTCATAAAGAAGTGATGTTGCCAATTACACAAAGTAGTCTAAGGCTAATATATTTGAATAACTAATCGTCAGGATGAGCTTTTTTACCGCCCTTGTGCTTACTGTTCATTTGTTTATTTTCAGTTTTGTTGAGAGAATACAAAAAATGATATATTGTCACTTGCCTTCAAGCTGGAATTATTTCTCTTGATGTTTAGATGTAGGTACCAATTAAGTAAAAAGAAATCGGTCTTTAGTAAAAATTATTACAACTAGTATAGGTATCTTGTAACTGTTTAATCTTGTAACTGTTAGGTTCTTTACTTTGCATCCAGGTAATTTAATATGAATGATGGATTATTAAATTCTTTTTATTGGAAATAGGCATACTTCAAGTTAATAGTCCTTATCACTGATACTGATTAGGAAAAGAGAAATGAATTCCCAGGATTTATATTTCATAATAGCTCTTTCAGGATTGTTTTGTTACTCTTGGGGAAGGTGTATGAAGTTTGGCTTAGGAATCATATCTGGCATAGAATAAATTTATACATTGATTCAACTGAGTATCTGTGATTGCCAGTCATTCATGTGTTCTGTACATCATTTGATAGGTTGCTATTCCTCTTCTTCTTATATTTCTCTAGAGATCTTATTTTGTGTTAAGAATTTACCACGTAGAAAGCTAGGACTTCCCGTCCGCTCCATTTAACTCTCTGTCAGGAATCCAGTTCAGTGTGAACACATGCATGAAGCCCGGCCTGCTCAGACACTCAGCTGCGTGGAATGGCTGGCGAGGGGAGCACGCTGCCTGAGCCCACATCCCTGACTCGGGGCTTCTGTGAGCACTCCTTCTTCAGACAACTTCAGGATATTGCAGGAACCCTTGTTCCCTACGATTTGGGGGCAGTCTCCCAGATTTTTGCAAGGCATGGAGCTTCCTTTAGGCTTTGATGAAGTGCATTCTCCCTCACTTCTTGGGGCATTCTTGGAACTTCAGGAGAAGACTAGGTGCATAGTGGATTCCCCCTGTCCCTTGCTCCCACAGGCAAATTTTCTTCTCTTTGGCATTTACTCCTGTGTAGCATTCATCCTGGGGCCGCAAATTGCAAATGTGAAAAGAGCCACCATCACCAGGTTGATCAGCTTCTCCACACCTTGTGCTCTATGCTCTCTCGCTCTCAGCCTCACATCACCCTACTTTATAGATTGCAGGACAGAAATAACAAGGATCTTGTTTGGGTTGCCTCACAGAAGTTCAAGCATACGCTCATGGAACTTCATTTTACAGGCATATGTGGCCCTCAGTGAGCAGGATGTCTCCCTGGTTGCTAAGGGGCCACATTGGCTTCTGTTCACGTTGACACCGTACGATGAGACTGCGTCATGGTGGGTCAGTGTATCTTCACATCATAATACCACAATGTGGAGTGCTGTATGTAGATCCCTGTCAGAGCCTCTGGGGTGGAGCCCAGGCCATCAGTATTTTGAAAGTGTCCAGATGGTTTCAGTATGCAGCCAGATATGAGAACCACTGGTTTAGAGCTTTGAATAATGCAGTTGTTGCAGTTTTAGGGTAGATGTTACTGAAAAATGTTGTCTCTAAAATGAATTAAAGATTAAAGCATTTCTTTTTTTCCCCCATTCATAAACCATTGTGATAGCAGTCTTCTGCAGAATTACCTAATTTTGCTGATGAGATTTACTTAGAAAAAGAAATAAGCATATAGCTGTATCTCTCCTGAAGTCTTTTTGCAGCAACTAATTAAGGCAATAATTAGTAATAATTAGGCATTCTTAGCTGAGGTAGAACTTTAGATATTGTTCTACTGAAAGTTACCTGAGTGTTACGGCTTTTTAAATGAATGAGAGCAATAAATCCAACATTGTTTGCAAGCCAACTACTATATGCCAACAATTATGTAATCGAAGTATAAAGTAGCCATTTAAAGAGTTCTTACTCTTGAACAGAATTTAAATTTAAGAATTAGAAATAGTAATTAGCATAGATAAAAGTATCTTATTGACCACCACTTAGTTGATGCAGTGAATACAGGTCCTCTTATGAAACATATAGGCATTTAAAATTCTCTATCCATATGGAACACACTACCTTTTGTTCCATTTTACATTGACTCCTTGTTGGTTTCTGGATACAACTCAAGGTGTTGATTTCATTTTCAAAGCCAAATGTGATTTGGACATTTGGCGGGATAAAACTTAAATTTTCTCTAATAGACTCTTTTTAGGAACTTAAGACATGAGGAAACTATAATAACTGCTTATTTAAATCCTGAGCATTTCCAAAAATCTTTTCTGTTCATCTCATACTTCCTTCCCTGCTAAAATGTATTATACGTGAGGGCAGATTTGTGAGTTAAAGGGTAATGTCTCTAATTAGAAAGCTTGTGTCTGACAGATGTCTGTGAAGTTGGGTGATCTTACCAAAGGAATGGGTGGCCAGCAGGCGTGCCTTGGGCAGTTCTTCATCAGAGTTCCTCCCCCTCCTCAACACAGCAAACCTCATCCTGTATCTCAGCAGTTCACATTTAACAAGCGCCCTGTTGCTGTCTGGTTGACTGATGTTCTGTTTGTTATGTAACATCCTGACATCCTGTTAAGACTGTAATTATAAAACTAAGTCCCAACTCATTGACAGAAAGATGCAGCTGTTTAGCCTGCTCTTCTTTTTTTTTTTTTTCGGTACGCGGGCCTCTCACTGCTGTGGCCTCTCCCGTTGTGGAGCACAGGCTCCGGACGCGCAGGCCCAGCGGCCACGGCTCACAGGCCCAGCCGCTCCGCGGCACGTGGGATCTTCCTGGTCCGGAGCACGAACCCGTGTCCCCTGCATTGGCAGGCGGACTCTCAACCACTGCGCCAGCAGGGAAGCCCAGCCTGCTCTTCTGGATTGAACATAGAACTTAATTCAGCCTTTAGTTGCCTAATGACTAAAAATTTTTATATTTTAGATGAGCCAGGAAAACACTGGGAATTTAACGGGATTCAAATAATAAGTAGTTTATGCATGTACTGTGTTCCAAGAGAAGATTTAAGTATGTGTCTGTCTGCCTACCTACTTAACATCTATTTATCCATCCTTGACATTACTTGAGAGCTAAAACTGAGCTTTTAGTCTTCAAGTCTAGAGCTCTGTTCATTCAGTTATTGTAGTAATCGTATTTTAATGATGCATATGGATTTTGTTCTCAAAAAAGAAAATTAAAAATATTTCTTGGGTAGTGTGCTGTTCTCACTACAGAATATTGTTTCCTTTATCTCTAATTTATACATATTTACAAGGAAGTGCCCACACAGATAAAATAGTCATAATTAATCAAGAAATTTGATTTTCTTGGGATAATTCTTTTATTTAACTAAAGACAAGGAGGGATTATAGGAAGAATTTTATGAATCTCATCTTCATGAGTCAGGGCTTTTGCATTGTTAGGGCTTTTCAGTTTGTTTCTCTCTTGCAAGTTTAAGAGAATTATTCTTGTGTTAGCTCACAAATCCTGCATTTGATCATCCTTTCTCACTTATGACATGGCCTCTGACTTATGGAACATTGGATTTCCTGTAGTAGATCAGTCTGAATCTGTCCGTACACGGAATGACCAGATTGAATTGGCACCAAAGTTCCATTACAAATCCTTCGTCCAGCCTTCTAGTTTGAATTGGAAGTATCAATTCAGGCTTCTGTATTATCCCTAGGTGAGTTTTGAAAAGTTAGATTTTTTACTAAACTTTAATCCCATTTATTTAGAATTCAGATATATTTCAAGGACCTAGGAGGAAGCAAATAAACACCTCCTTCTCACTTCAACATTCAAAATAGCTATTATAAAATCTTTTTTTCGGGCTTTCCTGGTGGTGCAGTGGTTGAGAGTCCGCTGCCGATACAGGGGACGCGGGTTCGTGCCCCGGTCTGGGAAGATCCCACATGCCGCGGAGCGGCTGGGCCCGTGAGCCATGACCGCTGAGCCTGCGCGTCCGGAGCCTGTGCTCCGCAACGGGAGAGGCCACAACAGTGAGAGGCACGTGTACCGCAAAAACCCCCAAAAAACCAAAAAACTTCTTTTCTTATTGCATAAGGAAGACTTTCATGCTTTTTTATCTTGAATCAGTATACTTACCTTATATACGATTTTAACGAGCTTTGCTATATGTTATTCTATTATAGTCCAGATTAAAGATAGGAATTTGGAGGGAGGTGATAAGTAGTGCAAGATGGGGCAATGAGAAATGATGGGGGAATCATATCTGGAAGAGAGGGAAGGAGTTATAATAGTCCAGAGATATTTAGGGTGGTGCTAAATAACTCCAAGCCAATAATAACTTATAAGGATATCATAACATTATGTTATAGTAATAATATTGTTAGAAATTATATAGTAATTTTATAGTAATAATATTAGTGTTAGAAATTATAAATTTATGAAAAAGTGTTAAGTTTTATGTACTTTATTAAAGAAGACAATATATTGGGAAGGCCACCAAAGTCATTAAAATTTTAACCTAATGTTTAAAGCGATACGAGCAAATGTTTGTACTGTTCACCTATTTGGATTACCTCATTCACTGATCATGCTGCATAATTCAGAGATTACTCCATATACTTTATTTGGGAAACATTTATCATATGCAGGAAGTGATGTGGGGATTTCTCCTCTCACCAGGTGCCCACTCCTTGGTCCTGTGGTTTCATGTGTGTGTCTCTCTCTCCATCTGCAACCCAACCTCTTGCTTGAGTTCCAGACCATTGTTTCTTATAGGTTAATGTTTAGCGATGTTTCTCTCTTGTGAGAACCTGAAACCTTAATGTCACTCGAACACATTTGTGTAAAAAGAGATAGAGAATAGTAGTAGTATGTATGGGGAGAATACCAAGGGCCAGTGGGACAGAAAAACTCAGTATCACCTCAGGTGGAAAACTTGGGGACTGATCCAGGAGTGTCTTTTGGAAATAGTTTTTTCCTGTTGAACTATATAAAATGTATCCTTCCTTGTTAAGCTTAGGAATTAACCCATAAATTCTGGATGGTGAGGCAGGCTTACTAGCTTTGGTACTGTGCACTGCCTGGTAGAAGTTGGACTGATGGCTGTGAGTGTCAGCTTTTACCTATTCATAAGCGATGTTTTAAAATACAGAACTTGCTCTGCTGTCTCTATTTAGGAACTCTTTGGGTGGGAAAAAGGGCTTCCCCAGATTTAAAATTTGTAGTAGAGGCACTTAAAACAAAGAACACAAACTTCTTCTCTCTGTGTCCCTGAAGGGCTACTACTCAGGGGTGTTTCCTGATTTGGTTAATGGGGACACCAGCATCGGTCTCTCAGGTGTGAAGCTTTAGGGTCTCTCAATGCTTTTCTTACTATCCACAGCCTGTTGATCACAACATTATGTTTTCCTCAGAACTGTCATCTCAGCGAGACCCCTTTCTCCCTTTCTGTTGCCTTAGTTCAGGCCAGCAGCTGGAACATGTAACAGTTGTAAATGTTTTCCCTTTGTTTCGGCTTTCCACAGTGTTGACGTAACTATTCCCTTTAAAATGGTAGTGATGATGTCACGCTTCCCGCAGAGACCCCCACTAACTACTCTGTCATCTGGTTCCTGCATCCCTCTTTCACTCTGGCTCCCTCCACTGCCTTCTCCCGCCGTGCAGCACCTTGGGCTCCCCAGTGGGCTGTGTCCTACCACAGACCTGTGCCTCGGCACGCTCTGTTCTCAGTGCCTGGAGGCTCTTTTACAATACTGAAGCCAAGGAAATAACAGACCACTGTCTCTTGAGTTAACATCTTCTAGTGCGGATCTATTAAGCTATACTTCTCAGAATTTCAGTTCATACATTCCAGGACATTTTCCTACACGATTAGAACATGTTTATCATATTTTCTCAGTGGACTGTTGCTGTGAAGATCAAATAGGATCTCAACTGTAAAATAAAGTTACTGATAAACTTTTTCCAAGGAATAGAGACAGTATAACATAGTGGTTAAGAGCTTGGGCTCTGGAGCCACACGGCTTGGCTTTGAATTCCTGCTCTAGCACAGAGTAAGTAGCTGCATGACTTCAACCTCTGTTAGACCTGCTTCCTCATCCCTAGGGTGGGGGTGGTATGGTACGTATCTCACAGGGCTGCTGCAGGGACGAACAAGTTAGCGTTTCTGGAGCTTCAAGGATAATGTCTGGTATGCAGTCATGTGCTGTATATTTTAGCTGCTGCTGTTACTGTTTCCATGGTTGTAGCTGTGTTCATAATTCCCACAGTTCATTTATGGGGATTCCGAATAAAGCTGTTCTATCTTTTTCAAACCGACACGTATACATACATACTTTTTAAAAGTTTCTATAACTTGTCAGAGTATCAAGTCCTATTTTTAACATTATATTTTCAGCATTATGGAAGGAAGCTGTCTTACCTACTTTATCTTGTTTTGCTTCCTAATAATAATATATACGGAAAATAATACTGTTTTACATTAATGAATGAGTTAATTGGATATAGGTTGCATGGTGAAGGTGAAAATTTAAAATAGTGAGGATTCAGGTCAAGTCTAATACATTGATTTCTGCTCAATAAATTTCAAAACAGTGAATGTTCACATGTTGAATTTCTCTGTTTTGTGAAGAATTATCTGTGCTTCAAATATTTTGCTTTTCAGTTCTGTTTCATTTGTTAACATTCTGAGCGCATGAAGAGTGGACCGTTGGTGAATTCATTTAGCGTAGTGAAGGTATCCAAATCCAAGCTACATGTGGCTAATTTCTTCTACAGGCTGGAAGACAAAAATCCTTTCACCTCTCACAGTTAGGTTAGTAGTGCCTGACCAGACTGCTCTTCAGAGGTCACCTGATCTAATTGTGGGTGTGAAGCAATCTGAGTCCCCGTATTCGTATTTCTGTCCCTTTAGGTTCTCAGCATGGGATAATTAAATAATTATTGGTTTTGGTCATGCCATTTTTCCAGTAAAAAATGTCCACAACAAATATGTGAGTTGAAATCACTCTAGATCAGAATGTTTATTAACAGACAAGGCAGTGCTTATTCTTAAGGCTTCGTTTTAATCTATGACTTAAAAGAGAGATCCTGAATAATGCTCCTGTCGTGAGCACGTCACCTCTACATGAGCGCAGTGGTTACTCTTTTTATTTTTTAGATTGTTTTGCCCCGAAGATAGGCATCGCCAGGGCGGAAACTGTGAAATAGAAACAAAGACAAGGGGAATGGGGCTATAGATCTGTGTGAAAAAATATAGTATTTGTGGGAAATGTCAAGCTACCTACTCTTCTTTGCATTTTATTTTTTGATAGATGATGTTTAACACTCTATTTGTAACCCTCTGCTATAGACATCATTGCACCTTTATTATGAAAGTGCAGTAGCTTTCCGGTCATTGCTATTCCAGAGTGAGTTTCTGAAGCAGCAGGAGTGAGATGATTTTGCAAATTGCAATATAATAATACTATATATGATCTTGTCTCAACCTGTAACACACATATCCTCACAGAAATAACGCTTAATTATGGTAATATCCTTCCTGATATCAGACACAGTGTGGCGCCTGTTAAGATTATATTGTTTGTAGTAAGATGGAGTAAAAAGTGGCTTAAAGATGAAGGAATAAAATCACATACCTTGATAAACGCCTTAGATGCTATCTAGGCTGTGGAGAACTTTTGATTTTGTTTCCGTTCTTTACTCCCAAAATAAAAATGCAAACAATAATTTGACAGACAAACACTGTCAAACGCTGTAACCTCATCTGATCCCCTCACTGCACATCTTAATCCCTGATGGACTTTTCTCAGATATATGGGCTGTGAGGTTTTTGAGTTTCTGGATGTGACACTTTTTCCAAAGTCTCCCAGTGACAGATGCAGTGACCTTATCATGCAGACAGCTCTATCCAGTTTGACAGTCCAGCCATCTGGTTTATATCGATCCTAATTGATTTAAAGGAACCAGCTCTCTGAAAGTTGGTCATTTGAAACCCTGAGGCTAAACTGGCCTACATTTAATTTGAAGTTTTAAGTCATTATTCTTGAAACTTGTTTTGAACTGATATGTAAAATTAAGCCTTGTTTCTTGTCTGTGTGAGGTTTGGGGGTGAAAATACTTGTGGCTGGCCTTGAAAAACATCAGCTTTTGTGAATACTAGTTTGTACTCTGCAGACTGTATACGAATGTGCATTATAGTTTGAGTTTATGTCTCTTTTTAGATTTTGCAGGAGCTGAAAACATACGTGGGGCTTGGTGTTAGGGTCGGCTTCCTTATTTACCAGCTTTCTAGATTTGAGCTCATTACTTAACCTCCCTGAGTCTCTTCAGTCTAGAACGTGGGGTGATGATAGTACCCATTTCACTGCATCGTTGGGAGAATTAAGTGAAGTAATATGTCGTGTGCTTACCGTACTGCCTAGCTCAGTGCGAGGAAAACGTTTACTTTCCTGCTGAGTACCATTACTGATTACGCCTGCCTTTCTTGGACTTCTCCCATCCGTTGCTTCTGAAATCTTCCTCTTACTTTGTTTTCCTCAAGTATCACTGACACAGTGGCTCAGTCTTTTACCTGCCTCTTCATCTGTCTGCCTGTTCAGTGCTGGAATTCCTCCTGTACGCGTTATCTTTTGTTTACACGCTCTTGATAACCTGAGCCACAGCCAAGACCTCAGCTGTCACTTGTCTGTGTGCTGACAGCTCCCACATGGTTATCTCCAGCCCAGACCTTTCTCTTGGGCTCCTCTGAAGGGCACTTCTTATCCTGCTTCCAGGGCACGTCAGGGGACCCAGTGGCCATAAGGGCAGGCAGAGATCAATTCGGGAATGAATACCATTGATCTGGAGCCAACTCTTACTGGTTAATTAAGAATATGTGGAAATCGAAAGTTTAATTAAAATGCAGGTGTTTTGTACTTTGTTTTTTAAAATCTGATGTTGCGTGTCACACCATAAAATAAGTGAACTTTCGTCAAGTGTTCCATTTCTACAGTTCCTGGTTACGAGGACGCCTCTGCGATTATTCTGGAAAACCTGGTTTTCTGAATTGCTAAAATTGTACCCAGTGCAGCACTAAATTGGTTCTCTAAGATGGACATCTTTTCAAATTTATCTTAGGCCTTGATTTAATTCAATGGTCATATATACAACATTAACCTGGATAAATGCCTTGTCAAGCTACCTCCTCTTTTTTACATTTTGTTTTTTATTGTTTTTGATAGATATTTATCACTCTTTTTGTAACTCTGCTACAGACATCATTGCACGTTTATATGAAAGTGCAATAGCTTTCCAGTCATTGTAGCTTTTCAGTGATTTTAGTAAAGCACTAACTTGCTTAGTTAAAATGGAGTTTATTAACCAATTATTCTTTAACGTCTTAGCCTTTTTTTCTATTTTTACTTTATTTTTTTTAAATTGTGAGACGTATACTATATGGGGAAGCATGTGTAAAATGTGTATTATAGTTTAAAGAGTAATAGTAAAATGAACACCTAAGCAATCAACTTCCAGGTTAAGCAAATAACATTACCAATGTCTTAGAGGCCCACTGTGGACTCATTCCTTGTTTTTTCCCTTTCCCTCACACCCAGAGGTAAACCCAAGGTGTCTCCTTGCTCTTCTTTAGAGGTTAACCACCATATGGTTATTTTGCATAAAACAATTTATTGTTGTTTTGAAAAACTGAGTAACTTTTGTACGTCCAGCTGTGTAAGGGAAAGGCAGTGTTGCTGCTGTGGTCTCCATAATTAGAGAAACTGAACTGAGTCTCTGGGTCATAGCTGCGCTTCATTTTTCCTGGGAGTTTACAGAGCCCCTTCTGGGGAAGTTAATGCTCAAGGTCATGAACGAGTTCTGGGAAACATAAGCTTTACCATAATCAGAAAAATTGGCAGGGCTGTTGTGTGAGTCATGTGTCAGATGCCTGGCAGAAATATGGTAAGAGAGGATGCGTGCTTCTCTATTTTCTGTTTCTAAGTTCACAATGGCCACCACAGCTCTCCAGAGTAGATGAAAGTAGCCATCATAGGGTGAAAAGAAAGTCCTCAGTGGATAAAGGCTTCAAGGTGGGATTGGGAGTTGGTGGGGAATTGAGTAGGAACTTCATTAACATGTGGTTAGGATGAGCCAAAGTACAGATGAGAGTCTGCGTCTGGCTCACCTGGGCATTTTGTATTCAGGTTGAAAAGGTGGTTAAAAAAAGGGGGGGTAGGGGTGGGGAGGGAGTGGGGTTTGTGGTGATAGCCCTCAGCATGTCTATTGCATTAGTCACATTGCTGAAATTGCATCAGGTCTCTGTACATTTGTCTCACAGTTCTGATCCAATGATCATTCGTCACTGTATTTTGATGATTCCATTTGCTTCTTCTCTATGCTAGATCTTGTGCTTCCTGAAGCCCACATTTCCCTCTTCTTTAGCTTACTTTCTTTTGGTGGAACATATACTCCAGTATTTTTTGAGATAAAGCTGCATGGGAGATGACTTTTTTGAGATCTTATATATCTAAAAACGGCACTATTCTACCCTCATTCTTAGATGGAAGGACAGAGAATTCTCATTTGGAAATAATTTTTGTCAGTAACATGAAAGTGTTGCTCCATTGTCTTCCCGCGTCCAGTGTTACTGTTGAGAAGTTAAAAGCCATTCAGTTTCTTAATTCTTTTGATGTGATCCTGTGGTTTTTCTTAGGCTATTTGTAAGAACTTCTCTTTTCTCCCAGTGAACTGAGATTTCACAATGATATACCTAGGTGGAATCAGTTCTGAGTTTTCTTGAAAAATTTCATTAATAATTTTCTCTCCGTTTTTTTTCTTTCCTGTTCTTTCTTTCTGGGATTCCTGTTATTTGGATGCTGCACCTCCTGGACTGGCCCTCTATTTCTTCTCTTTTCTTTAATTTTGCATTTCTTTGACTTTTTGCTCTACTTTCTGGGAGATTTCTTTAACTTCATTCTCCAACTCTTCCTTTTATCATGCTGTTAATTTTTAAGAGTTCTTTTTTTGTTCTTTTCCTTTTTATAGCATCCTGTTCTTATTGGTTAGATGTAGTATTTTTTTCATATCTCTGAGAATTTTAATGACAGATTTTTAAAGACGTTTTCTTCTTTCTCCATAGCCTTTACTTTCCAAAAGTTGCTTTTCTTTTTTAATGATTGTTTTGATTTCTAACTTCTCTGTTGAAGTCTTTCCTTAGATGACTATTAATCCTATATGTGTGTTTATAATGCCAAAAAGCAAGCTAAAAAAGTTGATTGAAAGTGCTAAGCACGTGGGTGGGACATTTTAACTTGAAGTTTCATTGCAGGGTGATCTACTTGAGCTCTTTTTGGGTCACCTTTGACATTAGTATCTTTAGAGAATTCCTGTTGGACTAATTAGATTCCCTAGAGAAGATTACTTCAATCACTTGCTTGGATTTTAGCTGTTGCCACTTTTTCTTCCTTTCCCTTTCTCTAATTTGCTGTTTGCAGTTTTCTATAAGCTAGGGAGTCAGGGGGAAGAACCTGATTAGGATTGTTTGAAATTATAACAATTGAATCCTGAGTGACAGCCTAAGGGACTGGCCTGTGCATAAAATGCTTTAAGTGTGTGGATTTTTTGGCATCTATTTTGGTGACCTAGAAACATGTTTTTGTTTATTTTATGTCCTTGGATGTATTCTGGAAACATGATGTATTCATGTAACAGAATTCTAAGTAGATGAAGTATTAATGCAAATTGTTCTGGAGTAATTTGTTTTTTCTTAACCATTTCAGTTGATCCAGTATGTGTACTTTTCTAGCTGATTATAAAATGATTTATTTATTAATTTGTTCTCTAATCTTCCTAGTTACTGAAGTAAATACTACTGGTCCATAATTATCATAACCTCCCTTTTATTTTTGTTGAAGTAGAACAGTCATTTGACTTTTTGCAATTATAAACTATCTACAAGTTCTCAAAAGTAATGGGAGACTGTGTTTGAGAAGGGCTTCTTACTTTTGGTGTTCTCCAAGGTTCATATTATGATTTCCTTTTGATCTCCAGACATTTGGAAATTTCAAGTATTCTGTAACCATTTTAACGTATCCTTATTCTTGCTTGTTGTTTTGCCCTCCCAGGCCAGAGATGTTTTTTCTTTATAACTTCATATGTTTTTATATAGTTGGATTTCTAGTGATAGAAAAACCTTTAGTAAAGATTCCATTTATGCATAAGCTCATTGTCATTTGGTAACTATGAATTAACCAATTAATGTTAAAATTATGGTTTAGTCGCTGCCATTAAAACAAAACTATGAAATGAAAATTCAGGTGTACACAAGGGTCATTAATTGGAGATAGCTGCTTCAGAATTTTAACATTCATTGTTTTAATAAATTTTTTTAACAAAATGTTTCATAAGATGATTTATTTTAATAGTATCTTTAATGCATTTAAACCCTGATTATATATACAAAACTTGGATTCACATGCATTTTCAGGGCAGCATATGTTGCATGAACATACACCTATATTTTTTGACAAATGAAAGGGCTTTTTAAATAGAAATCAGCTCCAGCTTCTGATTTTCTGAGAGGCCTTGAACAAATTGTTTATTTGTTCTATAACACACTTTTCTAGGCTATAAAGCTGAGGTGAAGATGTTAATCCTGATTCTACCAAATCATTGCAGTATTGTAGGGATTAATGAACTAATGTTTGTGAAATATTTTGCTCTTCTTAGAATTGGAATTACCTAAATAGATGATACTATCATTAATATTATGTATTATGTTCAGTACAGTGGACCAGATAATTGTATCATCCAATGTTTTGGATTTCTTTTCATTAAAATTACATGGAGATAGTGGCATGCTTGCCGCAGTCTTGTCCTCTGCAAATGGCAAGTGAATATTAACATAAACTATTTAAATTATACATAATTACAAGTTTCTGAAGAATTTATCAGCTGTAGGGAAAAACAGGGAGTAAGAAAATGTTAATTAAGATTCAGGAAGTGCAGCAATTGTATTTGGAAAAATTGGATTATTTGGCCTATGGTATTCATAATATTTCAGTACATTCATTTTCAGCCAGTGATGATTGAATCTTGTCAAACACAGTATACAGCAATGAATAATCCACAAACGAAGTTAAGAAAACAATTACATTTATGATAGCAATAAAGAGTGAAGCACTTAAGAATAAAGAGGTGCAAGACTAGTACACTGAAAATTATAAAGCATTGTTAAAAAGCAATTAAAGAACATCTAAATAAATGGCAAGGCATGACATGTTTATAGATCAGAAGACTTAATATTATTAAAGTGACATTGTTTCCCAAATTGATCTACAGATTAAACACATTCATATCAAAATTCCAGCTGAATCTTTCTGTCAGTGTTGCAGAATTCACAGGCTGATCCTAAAATCACATAGAAATACAGGGGATCCAGAATAACCAAATAATATTGAAAAGAAACAGTTGGAGGATGTGCACTTCCCAGTTTCAAACACTGCAAAGCTACAGTGATCAAGACAGTGTGGGATTGGCATAAAGAAAGACGTGTAGATCAATGGAATAGAATTGAAAGTCCAGAAATAAACCTTTACATTTATAGTCAATTGATTTTTTAAAAAATCAATTTATTTGTTTATTTTATTTTTGGCTGTGTTGGGTCTTCATTGCTGTGTGTGGGCTTTCTCTAGTTGCGGCGAGCAGGGACTGCTCTTCATTGCAGTGCGCAGGCTTCTCATTGTGGTGGCTTCTCTTGTTGCAGACACGGGCTCTAGGCGCACAGGCTTCAGTAACTGTGTCTAAAAGGCTCTAGGGCACAGGCTCAGTAGTTGTGGTGCAGAGGCTTAGTGGCTCCGCGGCATGTGGGATCTTCCCAGATCAGGGATTAAACCTGTGTCTCCTGCATTGGCAGGCGGATTCTTAACCACTGCGCCACCAGGGAAGCCCTAGTCAATTGACTTTTAACCAAAGTTCTAAGACAATTAAATGGAGGAAAAAATAGCCTTTTCAGGAAATTGTGCTGAGACAGCTGTATACACATGTGTAAAGAATGTTCAGATCCCTGCCTCACACCTGTACAAAAAATAATTCAAAGTTTTTCTTATAGCTATAAAACTCTTAGAAGAAAACATAGGAGTAAATCTTGAGACCTTGGGTTAGGCAGTAGTTTCTGAAAGCACAGGAAACAAAAGAAAAACAATCTCTCATGCGTTGCTTGTGGGAATGTCACTTCGGAAAACAGTTCGACAGTTCTTCAAAATGTCAAAGATACAATTACCGTATAACCCAGCAATTGTACTCCTAGATGTGTACCCAAGAAAAATGAAAGTATACATCCATTCAAAAATCTGTGCACAGATGTCCCTAGCAGTGTTATTCATAATGGCTGGAAAGTGGAATCAGTCCTAATGTCCATCAGCTGATGAATTGGTAAATAAAATGTGGTCTGTCCGTACCCTTGAATATTACTCAGCAGTAAAAAGGAATGAAATACTGGTACATTCTGTAACATGGAAGAACCTTGAAAGCATTATACTAAGTGTAGAAGATAGACACAAAGACCACGTATTGTTTGATTCATCTATATAAAAGGTCCAGAACAGGCAAATCTACATAGAGAGAAAGATCTAGTTGCCTGGGGGTGGGAGTGAGGTGGGGAATGGGAATTAATTGTTAATAGAATTGAAGTTTCTTTTGAGGTGATGAAATATCCTAAAATTGCATTGTGATAGTGATACAACTCAGAGAATTTACTAAAATCCATTAAATTGTACCCTTTAAACAGCTAAAATTTATGGTATATGACATATCTCAATAGTCCTTTCTTAAAACCCAGCTATTTCGTAGTTGTCAGTAAAATGATGTAAAACAGAAGTTTTTGGACTGTGCGTCATGGGCCATTTTTATTTCACAGAGATGTATTTGGGGTTGCCATGGGTGATAGGGAAGATAAGTGACAGGGACCTCAAGTGCCCCCAGGCCTTCTTCCAATTTCTAACAAAGTCCCCCTTTTATTCATTGTATGGGTTGTAGTTCCACATATGATTTTGTTTGGAAAATGTATTGTGCTGCTTTAAAAAGTAAATTAATGGGGAGTAGATATTTAGGGCATGAACCACCATTTATAAGAATTTGATTTATTCGTTCAACTAGTATTAATTGAGCACCTCTTATATGCCTCACATAATAATATAAGTAAATAAATAAACAAGTAAAATATATAACATTTCAAGGGGTGTTACACCTCTAGATGTTTAATTTGGCTCTTTTTCTATATGGTAAGACCTTTGACCATTAGAATAATTTTCTTTAAAAAGCACAGGTTATATGTAGTTGAAACAAATAAAGCAGAAATTTTCCTTTTTGCTTACCTTCCTTTGGTTTCAGAATTTTACAGTATTACCTGTTCTCTTTTGCCTTATTAACTAACGCTCTTTAATTTTTACTGGTTAATCTAGAGTTTACAGTACACATATTTTATTGTCTATCTTTAAATATTATATCCCTTCATGTAAAAGATAATAAACCAAATCAGTACACTTTTATTCCCCCTTCCTGCCCTTTATGCTATTACCATCACGTATTTGTTTACATATGTATAAGCTCAGCAATTATTTTTTTATTTTTGCTTTTAACTCTGTTTAAAGAAATTAAAAGAATAAGAAAAGCTCAATTTAAATTTATCCATATTTACCATTTACAGTGCTTTTTATTCCTTTTTGTAGTTCCAGGCTTTTATTTTATAACATTTTTCTTTTACCTGAAGAACTTCTTTTAGCTTTTCTTGAAGTTCAGGTCTTTGGAAATCAGATTATCTCAACATTTTTTTGGTTCTATTTTTGAATGACATTTTCATTGGATTTAGAATCCCAAGGTCATGGTTTTATTTATTTATTTATTTTTCTGAAAGAGAAGGTCTTCTTCCATTGTCTCTGACTTGTGTTGTCTCTTATGAAAAGTCAGTAATACCTCTTACCTATTTTCTCTTTTTTTCTTCTGGCTGCTTTGTAAGAGTTTGTCTGTCACTAGTTTTCAGAAATATAATTATTAATGCCTTGGTGTGTTTTCTTGGTTTTTATTCTGTTCAGGGTTTATAGGCATTTTGGATATGTGGATTTATGTTTTTAATTTCCCAAATTTAAATACTTCACCTTCTTCCAGGACTCCAATGACAGGTAGAGCATATTGATTGATTACTGTGACTATGTCTTTCATTCAGGCTTTGTTTCTCCCTGTGCTTCAGTCTGTACAGTTTTTAATGCCCTGTCTTCAAATCTACTGTTCTTTTCTTCTCCTAAGTTTATGTGCTTTTAAGCACA
Organism: Phocoena phocoena; assembly: GCF_963924675.1. Taxonomy (NCBI): domain Eukaryota; kingdom Metazoa; phylum Chordata; class Mammalia; order Artiodactyla; family Phocoenidae; genus Phocoena; species Phocoena phocoena. The sequence continues at coordinate 2,546,770 of NC_089233.1, forward strand.
TTCAGTCACTTTTTCATTTCAGGTGTTGTATTTTTCAACTCTTTTCCCCTATATTTTCATATAAATTAATTGTTTGTTTTCCTTTAAATCCTCATTTGAAGTCCTTGTCTATTAATTTCATCATCTCTGTCATTGCTGCGTCTGTTTATACTGTTTGATTTTTCTTCTGGTTCATTACATTTTCATTTACAAGCATTTATTTATTTCTGGTGGCAAGGTAAATTACACGTGTGTCAACTTGACCTCTTCAAGTTTGGCTTCTGAGTTTTGATTGGTGGGTGAACAGTGGTCTGTACTATAGCAGTGTTTTAGCCCTAATTCTACATGGTCTTCAGAGGTCTCTACTTAATGCCTCTGGTGTTTAAGGAGGTTCCAGTGGGACTCCGATGTCCTCCGACCCTGTGTACTCTCCAGTGGTGTCCAGCTTACTCCTCCCCAGTTTTTGTTTTTTGCCTTGTCTCTTCTAACCTTGCCCTACACATGCACAGTTTAGTATTCAGACACGGAGTCAAGGGGATTGTATGCAGATTTCTGGACTTCTTTCTCTGTAAATCTCCTCCTTTTTAGTGTTCTGCTCCACAGACTCCTCTGATCTCTGTCTCCTCAGCTGACAAGACCAGATTCTTGGGCTCCCATCCCTCATAACATAGTCCAATAAATGTCTCCAGGCAGAAACCTAAGGTGACTCTAGGCCTCACTTCATTTGTTTCCTTTTTCTGGGGCATCATAGTCTGTGACAGAAAACCGTCATTTCTCATATTTTGTTTTGTTTTCTAGTTTTTTTTTAACTCCAGGAAGACTTGTCTAATGCTAGTTATTTTGAAATGTTTAGCAGTCCCTTTATTATTATTATTTAACTTGCTAATATCTTGTCACCTTGATTAATGCAGAGACTTTCTCCTGTCTTTCTTGTATCATTGAGTCTGGAACAAAGCCTAATGCATAGTAAGTGCTTAATAAATATTTGCTGAATGTTCTATCGAATAGATGATCTCTCCCTTTCTCCTGTATGGTCTATTTCTCCTACAGGGCTGATGTCCTCCAATTAGCATTTAGATATGCTTTAATTTCCCCTTGTCTTAAACAGCCACATCTGGACCTGCTGTCACCTAATTCTCAACCTGTTTCATTCTTGCATTCACCTAGTAGTTCTCCTGCAGTAGCATTTCACATGGTTACTCATGGCTCCCCTATTGCTTAAACGAGCAGGCTGTCTCAGTACTAATCTCACTTAATTTCTGGTGGCGTTTGACACTTCTTGAAATCCTTTCTTCCCTTTTTTTTTTTTTTTTTTTTGCGCTATGCGGGCCTCTCACTGCCGTGGCCTCTCCCGTTGCGGAGCACAGGCTCCGGACGCGCAGGCTCAGCAGCCATGGGTCACGGGCCAGCCACTCCGCGGCATGTGGGATCTTCCCGGACTGGGGCACGAACCCGTGTCCCCTGCATCGGCAGGCGGACTCTCAACCACTGCGCCACCAGGGAAGCCCTCTTCCCTTTTTTTTGATATCATAAGTTCCTACTTTTCTTCTTCCCTTTAAGGCTATCCCTATCTTGTCTGATTACTTTTATCAGGCATAAAATTCTGGTGGTTGCTGGAGTATTGTCCATGGTCTTTGTCTCTTCTAATTCTGCACACTCCTCCTTAGCAATGTCACGTAGTTAACTAACTTGAATTATCATCCATAAGCTGGTGTTCTCTGAATATTTTTTTTCTGGCCATACTTTTTTCTGAGCTTAACTGGCTGTTGCCTTCCCTGTCCATCAGACTTTCAAACTTAGTCTACCCCAGATTGAACTAAACATTGCTCTTGCCCCTCTGACATTATCATTCTTGAGATTGCAGCTTAGATATCTAATTCCAGGAATCCTCTCTTAGTTCTCCGAAGCATTCTGTACTTTTTCTATCTTAACACGTAGAGCTTTTGTATATGGGAATTGCCTTGTATTGCATTGGACTTTCCCCAAACTTGTTTGTTTCCCAAATTATGTTGTAAGTAAGAACTGATTCTATAAGTAGGCACTTAGTATATATTCGGTGAACAGAGGAAGAAATAAGATTTATAGGAAGTGATTATTTCTTTTATTGAATGTGGCATGTAGTTTATTCTTTTGCTCTTAAAGAGTAAACACATCTAGAATGTTTTAGTAAATCGAATGTTCTAGTAATAGCTGTAGCAGTGATGGCAGTCATAGGAGGCCAGGAGCAGTGATGAACTCAAAATGTTATGGTAGCCTAAGGAATGAGGTCTGTGTGCACGTGTGTACATTGTGTCTGTGTGCACGCTTGTGAGATGTGCACATATACATACACAATCCATCCTAAAGGAGCAGTCAGTATATTAAGTAAGATTAAGTCGTATTAAGTAATGGAATTGTGCCCAGTGACTTGACCCCCGAGGTGTCAGCACTGGCACATGTGCTTGGGGATGGATTCTCAGGCTTCCCTAACTGTGCTGTATTTCTAATATTAGTGATGGGAGCTTCTCAGGCTGACCCTGGAGCCAGAGCTACTTGGGTTTGAATCCCAGCTCAGCCAAGATGTGACCTGAGGCGTTTCTTCACCTTTTCATGTTCAGTTTCCTCACATGTAAAACCGGGAATGTTGATTTGTAAAGCACTTAAGGGTGCCTGGCACATAATCATGGCTGTTTAAGGGTTTATTAAATAAAATGCTTAAAACCACAATATTAGGGGTTCTTCTGTCATCTCTGTTTTACAGATCCAAAACCATGGGCCCGTCAGCCGAGTGTTCCCAGGGTTTCTCAAGGAGCAGAGCTGATCTGTCCCCGAGTCCTTTTCCCCACATCACGCCTGCTTCTTCACTCCCCACGTGACCCTCCACTTAACAGTGCGGGCAGGCTCCCACGGCAGCCGTCACACAGGGCATGTGTCCTCTACCGTTGGCCCTGGGTCGGATTTCTGTAAGAAAAGGAACAGGACGGGCAGAGAGAGCCCCCAGTACAACTGGGGCGTGAGCCTGTGGAGTCTGAATCTTAGAATGAGTTAGACCAACGCAGGCTGCGTGTGGGGATCGGGACCTCCAGCACTTGTCAGAGCTCCCCAGGTGGCCCCAGGTGCAGGCCTGGTTGAGAAGAGCCACTGATGCAGGCTGCAGGGGGCTCAGTTACAGCTTGTGCCTCCAGGGTTTTCAGGAGACAGCCTTATCAGAAGTAGATCTCACAGTGTTTCTGCAGTGTTTGGACCTGGGGATTTTTCTTTTTAACTGCGGCTTGAATTCAGCTTTGCAGACCACTGTGTGCTGCTAATCGCGAGGTGAGTGCAGAGCAGTGTGTGAGGTGGAGAGGAAGCCAGTGCATCAAGGAGTGTAAGATTTCACAGGGAAGCAGTGCCTGAGTGCTCGAAGTGTAATCGCTTCGCACAGAAGACTCTGTTACACCACAGGTGGTCGCTGGCCATGTCTTGGCTGCTCGAAGTTTTCACTTCACCCGTGTTTGCTGACAATGCAGTGCTTGGTTTTTTATGTCCTGTGACGGTATTGAAACTGGGTACTGATATTCTGATGTTTTGCTTAGAAAGCATTAACATGGTAGATGGAGGATTAAGTGAAAAGCCGAGTGATTTCCATGCTTATTTGTATGAGTAGTTGAGATTTGGGGTAAATATAATCTTGTGACTATTTTTTTCCCCACTTAGCATCACAATAAAAGCTTCTTTTCCTGTGTTGTTGAAAATGCATCATGTCATTGTAAGAGCTCTGTGATTGTCCTGAGATTTAATATTCGCCTCTTCTTAGAAATCTTGGTCATCTTCACCTTTTAAAAATTATAAATAGCATTGCCATTAAAATAGCTGTGCATAAAAACCTTTCCTGTATTTTGGATTATTTTCTTAGAGTACATTCCCAGAGATTAAGTAACTGGTTTGGAGAACAGAAACATTTTTGAGGGTCTACATATACATTATGAGGTTGCTTTTCAATAATTATACTAAGAAAAATGATAGCGGGTAACATTGAGCCCCTTTATTCCTAGTCTTTCTGATGTTTTATCTCATTAAATCCTCTTAAACACCCTGTGTGGGGGGGTACCTGTGATAACCCTGTTTTATCCCTGGGGAAACTGGAGCTCAAAAAGATGGCAGAAGCAGAGCCAGGATTCACACCCAGGTGGTCTTTCTCCTCCAGAGCCCTTGCTTTTGCATCCTCTTAGCTGTACTGCTTTGCATGGCAAGAGAACACTGCACTGGTTTTCAACCCTAGATTGCTAATACTATAAAGTTTCTGTTTTTAAAATCTCACTTATTTTATAGCTGAGACACGGCTTCTTGTTTTGGTGTACTTTGAAAAATTAATGGAAAATTATTCAAATATGTATTATCCATTTGTACTTCTTGTTTTGTTCCTTGTCTTTTCATGTCCTTAATTTGTTATTAACTTGCTGTGAAATTAACCTATCTATATTGTGTCATATTTGTTACAAATATTTTGTCTAGGTTTGTGATTTGCTTTTGGATTTTAAGTTGACTTTGCAAATTTTCAGTTTTAAAAAATATGGTCTGAGTAGATAAACTTGTTTCTTTTATGGTTTCTTCTATTTCTTTGAAACATAGAAACATCATCCAGCATTTTCCCTTAATTCTGGGATTTTGTTTGGAATTGTGTTAATCTTATAAATCAATTTGGGACTGACATTTAAAAAATAGTCTTCCTATACATAGCAAATCTCTTTATTTAAATCTTTGTCGTGTTTAATGTCTCTTAATGAAGACTTAAGACTCATATGACTGAAACATGAAATTATGGTGTACAATCTAAAGAAAATAGTATTTTAGAAATAAGGAAAGAGCAGAAGGATGAGATAGGTTTCAGAGCAAATGTTTATAGACTTACTGTCTGGAGTTTTTTTACCAAGTGTGATTTTTTTTTTTCTGCAAGAGATTTACAATTGACATTTCTGCATTTTATAAGTTGAATATGTTGTATAATCTTCCGTTGTTTCTTGGACGTGTTTTTACGTGTTAATGTGTATTTTCTGCTAACGCAAAAAGGAAACAAATATGTGGTTAAAACTCACAAATATATTTGTAGAAAATTTACATATCAGGTAGATTACCTTTGGTTGCTTTCAATAGACAATCCATGTGGCTTCAACAAGAGAGAGGTTAATTTTCTCTTACACTGTGAGAGGTAGGTCGTCCAGGGCTGGTGTGGTGGGTCCACAGTCATTAGGACTCAGGCTCCATGTGACTCACCACTCTGCCACGAATAGCATATCGTTGTCATAGATGGATGCTCTCATCCAGCCCTCATGCATTTCTGCTTGCAGGAAGGAAGAGAGCCAAGGAAAACAGAGCAAATGCTGTAGGCTCAGCTTTCTGTTAAGGAGGTGTCTGGAAGTTGCTGTACAGTACTTGCACTCTTTCTCACTGGCTGAATGTTAGGCCTGTGGAACACGATACGGTGTTTTGTGCCCAGATGAAATTCAGAAGCCTGTTATTGCTAAAGAGGAATGGAAGAATGGATATTGGGCTAGATAAGTGGCCATCTCTGTTCCACCTTATTTACGTTTCTCTTCTTACATACATACAAAGAAGTATTTATTTCATGTGTAATAAGAGCAAAGGAAACATTTCTAATCCTTATAAGAAAAATAATCCCGTAGGCCATTTTCACCAGTAAATGTAAAGATTCAGGATGAGACATTATCAGGCTTGGAAGGTACCTTTAACACTGTTGTTCCCTTGACATCTCTGTATATCTGGGGGTTCAGGGGGCAGGTGAGAGGAGGGGCACACTGGACTGGCCAGGAGGAGACTGGAACTAGAGGTGTAGCAACTTCTCATTCTGCTGTGTTATTGAATGATCTTGGGAAGTTGAGCACATCTTGGACTGAGAGCTGACTCTTAACTCTTGGGACCATCCTGAGAAATAGTCCCATAGGAGGAAAGACTTCTGTATATTAGGAAAAGAAGAAAATTTACTGTTTTTTTGTTGTGTCTAAATTTAATTCAGAAGGAGGGGTACCCCAATCAGCAAAATTCTGGAGGGCAAAAATTGCATCCTTATGAATCGCTTAGCACAGGTCCATGTGCAGAAGGCCCAAATTACCAGTTACTTTAAGTTACAAATGCATTATTAAGAAATCCCAGTAGTACAGTCTCAAAGCTATAAATCACAGTATTTTGATCAATTTTTAAAGATTGAAGCAAAACTAATGAAAAATAGACTTCACTGAGTGTAAGAGACTTAGCTGAAATTTTTCATTTTTGACCTTTGGAAATATTCATGTAGTATAATTAGAAGGGCTTTCTGCACGTGTAATTATTTCATTACTCATTGTTATTTTATACCTGTAATTCATTAGATGAGAACTAAAGTATTAAGTCTTCAGTGATAAAAGTTGGAAAAATGTAAGAAAATTTTAGAACTCTCCTTTGTTCTTACCCTTTTCTTAAAAAAATATTTATTTATTATTTATTTTTGGCTGCGTCAGGTCTTAGTTGCGGCTCACAGGATCTTTCATTGCAGCACACAGGCTTCTCTCTAGTTGTGGTGTGTGGGCCCCAGAGCGTGCGGGCTCAGTAGTTGTGGCGCAAGGGCCTAGTTGCCCTGTGTCATGTAGGATCTTAGTTCCCTGACCAGGGATCAAGCCCGTGTCCCCTGCCCTGGAAGATGGATTCCCAACCACTGGACCACCAGCGAAGTCCCTCTTCTTACCCTTTAACTCAAAAGATATATTCTTGTTTTTTGGTCCACTTTCAAAATAGGTATGTGTGTGTATAATGCTTAAGATATATATGCAAATATGCAAACTCTCTCTCTATGTATATATACACCTGTATGATATATTTAGGCACCTATATACTAAAGTTATATAGCTTATACATATTATATGTGTACATATTATGTATACTGTAAATTATTTATATATATAATGTTTACACATACATGAACCTATAAATAATCTCTCTCTCTCACACACACACACACACACACACACACAAAATCTACCTATGTCAAACCATCCTACTGGATGATTCTATATTCTTTTAACCCAAAACTGACTTTTATATGTTGGAATTATTTGCCACAGGCTAATAATTGAAAGTACAATAAGAAATTTTAAAGTATTTTACTTAAAAAAGCTATTTTATATTTTAAGAAGTAATTGAAGACATACTTGTCAAACCTTTAATGAAAACATTCTCCTGAGTTCTGAATGAAGTATTTTTTAGAGCTTCCCTGACCTCTTAAGGAATTCATTTTTTAGTGTACCAGTAACAATGCTTTTGCAAAGTGTTCTAAAAATATATTAATTAGGGTGTAATGGCCTTTCAAGTGAATTATTGTGCGTTTGTATAAACGATAATTTGGGTAAGTTCATGGAAAACTTTTGTGAAAAACTGGTTATCTTCTGACAGTTAACAATTTGAAATATATCCAGTATTATATATTTTTACTTTAAAAGAAATGGATACAAAAATCATTCAAAGAAAAGTGCTTACTTTCTTAAGAATTCGTTAGTTGTAACAGACTTCATCACCCATAATTTGGGGACATGAAGACGTACTCTAAGTAAGAGCTGTGAAATGCTGTGTTGGGTCAGAGCAGCCTGCTAGTAGCTCTCGGATGTTGAGAACCAGACACTGTGTTTTGGTATGTTTGCCAAAAACAAACATATGGATTCTGTCATCTCAGAGGATTAGGGTTATAAGCAAACAGCCCTGATATTTCTCTGTGACCTATATTGTATACATCATTCATAAATGTATGAAAACTCTTACTGAGCCTACTTACATTTTTAGTCTGAACCATTTCTGGAAGAAACTTATTCCTAAGCAGTTGCTTCTGAAAGAATATCAGCAGTTGCTCTGGTGGTCAGGAAATTACAACTTTTAGGTTTATGAGAGCGCCCCGTAATTCAAGCATCTTTACATAAAAACTTCCATTATGCCCAATTGACTCTTCCATTTTGTAGAGCACTAACATTTTTAGTCTATCTTTATGTGGGTCTCTTCTGCCCTCTTTATTATTTTAGCTTACTTTTGTTTTATTTCCTACGTCTCCTCTTGAATTGTACCCATGCAAATTCGGTACAGTGTCAGAGACAGAAATGCATCATGGTTCCACAGAAGAGGAAGTCAAGTAATGTTCTGTGTCTCAGATACTCTTCCTGATGATACGCGTCACTTGTACATGCTTTCTGCGGGAACTTACTGAGCCCTTTTCATTATAGGAAACGCCCAGGACAACTTAGGGAGCCACGAATATGTCACCCTCCATGATTCCTAGCTCAGAGCCTATCACCTCTGGAGTAGGTTGTTATTCTCTGGTCTGTCTTACCTGCAAGTTGTCCGTGTTGACACGCACCACTCTCCTGATAAAGCTGTCAGCTTTCTTATGTTGCATGATCTGTTAGCCTGGAACTTGCTTTCTCTTCCTAGCTCATCTAGAGAATTTCTTGTGCATTTCTTCTCCTAGGTCATCATTAAATAAGGCCACTTTTCTAGCACCTGACACTACAGTTGAGATCGCTCTTCACAGAAAACAAATTTCTTGTTATTGTGCTACCTTTACCCAGTGACTAAATATTTTTTCTTAATCTAATGGGTAATTCATTTTGTATTTTGTTAGTCTGTTTTAGTGCCCTCACTCTTTTTGGTGCAGAAGCCTACCAGGGTATTTAAAGAGCCAAATTAAAGTTACAGTTTTAGGCCTTTGCTTTGTCGAAGCATAATTAATCTTTCAAAGTGCTTTAGTGAGGTATTTATGCTTATACTTAGGGTATTGTTTTTGCCTAGAAGATGGGCTGAGTTTATATAGTTTACCCAGTGTTGATATGAGGCAAGAGAATATATTTCTTTAGGTGAATAACATTTCATACTATCCTTTCTGGGAAAAAATTAGTAATACATATTAAGAATTCTTACAGTGTGAGCCTGTCTACCCAATAATTATGCTTCTTGGAATTTATTGTAGGAAATAACAATAAGAGCTAACATCTCTCTACCACTTGCTGTGTTTTAGATGCTGTTTTAAAGCATTTTACATAGATTAACTTATCTAACTCACCATAACCCTAGGAGGTAGGAAGTGTTGTCATATCCATTTTTTAGATTAAAAAGTTGAGGTACAGAAAGTTAAGTAACTTGTCCAGTATAACTTAGCTAGTGAATGGTGAAGCCACTGTTTTATTTTGCCTCTATTACTCTCAGAGGTGTGCATTAAAGTATGTGTAGAAGATGAAAAATTTTGAATCCACCTGTATTTCCACAAATAGAGGTTATTATTGAATAAAAGAATCATACAACAGATTTCTATGAGGAGATTAAAAATTCAAGTTGTGGAAAATGCCTTCCATAATGGTAAACCTTAAAGTATGATACTATTTTTATAAAAAGGGTATTAATACACATAAATTTGAATACAGATATTGTATAAATAAACTGGGAAATCATCTAATAGAATATTAATATTGACTACCTCTAGATATTGGGATTATTGATGATTTTATTTGTGCATGTAGTTTTTCTGTTTCCTAAGTTTTTTCCATTGAGCATGTTATTCTGCATCTGGAGAAAAAAAAGGTTACTTAAAATTAAAAAGGTTTTTATTAGATTAAAAGTTACTACCTTTGATTATATTTTTGCCATTGTGCCAGTTAACTTGATACTTAGCATTTTTATTTAGTTATCAGACTCTTCTCTAGAGCCTTACTGTGGGGGTTGTGTTCACACTCTACCTGCCTTTGGCACAGTGACCTTGTAAGTTACAGGGTCAGGATTTGACCACCAAGTTCATAGTTTCACTGTCCGTTCCTCTAGGGCTTCTAGGTAAATGCTTTGTGGTCCCATTGATTTATCTATATCTATATCCAGTTTGTGTGTTAAGAACATCAGATGCAGTTACCTGTTTACTCCCTTGAGCCTTTGGAAGGTTATCTCGTTAGTATAGCATTTATAATAACAAAGCTGTGTGAACAGTTTCTCTGTGGGCTATTTAACTTTGCTGTGTTTTGTGTTACAGACTGTACTCCTAATCCTGCCAGAGAAAAGGGTTTTGCCTTTTCTTTGAAACATTTTGCCTGAATGTTTAGAAATTTTGTATAAACTTCTCACTTTATTTCAAAAGCAATTGGAGCAAATAGCCTTATCATGTACTATAGTTCTAATATATTTGACCCAATTATTTTAAAACCCAGTTTGACTATGGGGATCTCTTCAAGTTTTCCTTAATAAAAACTGGAATGTTGTCTGCTCTTTACTTTTAGCTCTGTTCACGTGGGCATGTTTATCTTTAACCAACTTACCTGCATTTAGCTTCTGTTTGGATAGCTTGTCTGAATTTGCATTTTGGCCTGTGTTTGACCTTGCGCTGCCATATTTGTGAGCAGATTAGTTTCTTATTGCTACCTTAATAGATTACCACACATTTAACAACTTGAAACAATGCTCATTTATTATTTCACAGTTGGTGTAGATTAGAAGTCTGGGTACATCATGGTTTGACTTACTCTTCTGCTTAGAGTCTCACAAGGTCAAAATCAAGGTGTCAGCAGAGCTATGTTTCTTTCTGGATGCTCTGAGGATGAATTTGCTTCCAAGCTCATTCAGGTGTTCCCTGAAATCAATTCCTTGCAGTCGTGGGACCGAAGACCCCGTTTCCTTGCTGGCTCTTAGCCAGTGTCTGATCTCTGCTCCGAGAGAGGCCACCCACATTCCTTCTCTTGTTTTCCATGTGCCTCTCTCCAGGGACAGCAGCTTGAATCTCCTTCAAGGGAATGTGCTACTTCCCTTCTGCTACACCTCTCTGCTTTAGGAGCTCATGTGATTAGATTGGGCCCATCCAGATTATAATCCAGGATAATCTTCCCATTAGATCTGTAGAGTCCCTTTTGCCTTGTATAGTAATGTAAAGGTTCTAGGGATTTAGGGCGTGAATGTGCTTTGCGGCTGATCTGTTTTCCACGGTGAGCTGTTTGTTTTCATGGCTGTAAACACATTCCTTCTGTGTGTTAACCATTGTTATCCACAGTAGTGAGCACCCAGAAAATAAGAGATAAGAGTCCTAATACATGAGTTGGTAAAAACTAGTTGAGGATTTGTGATAAACATTTATACTGGTATTTTAGGATTTTAAAGGAGTAAATTCAGTGAAGATGAAAATAAGGAAGGCTTTATAGAGGAGGAAGCCACTGAGTGAGCCTTTAAGACTGAATGTTCATGCTCTAAGGACTGTGGAGTTGTAGAAGACAGGAAGAACTTGATCAACTTGAACAAATGTGATGTTGGATTGGATATGGTATATTTATGCGACAGCAAAGAGGCTCCACTGACTATGTTAGAAATAGTAGTAAATAATGTGTACAAATTGTATAAAGTTTGGAGAGTCATGCAATGGAATTTAGGTATGATTTCTTTCTTTCTTTCTTTCTTTCTTTTTTTTTTTTTTTTTTTTTTTTTTTGCGGTACGCGGGCCTCTCACTGCTGTGGCCTCTCCCATTGCGGAGCACAGGCTCCAGACGCGCAGGCTCAGCCGCCATGGCTCACAGGCCCAGCCGCTCCGCGGCACGTGGGATCTTCCCGGACCGGGGCACGAACCTGCGTCCCCTGCATCGGCAGGCGGACTCTCAACCACTGCGCCACCAGGGAAGCCCTAGGTATGATTTCTTAAAATGGGAAGCCACTTGGTTTTGAGTGAGAGAGTAGTATAAGGAAATGAGTTTCTGAAAGATTATTCTGGAGGCAATATGCAGGATGAACTTGATGGTGGAGGAGGTGGAGTTTGGACAAGTGGGGCACAGGGTCTGGACCATCGTCATCAAGCACCTCGCTTACTAAGCACAGCCTTGAATACTGACATCAAGACTTGTTATGATTTTAAAGCTTTAAGAGACAACTTCATTAACTCCTTCACTAAAGATGCTATCTTTTGGTTTTATTGTGTACAGTAAATCTCCCTATGTCTTTGGCGGCTTTGATGTCAGTCAGTAAGTGATAAACTTTTCTCCTGTGTCAGACTTCCAGTGTTTCACATGCTTTTCTGATAATAGTCTTCAGAATGCATATGGGATAGGAAGAACTGCGTTTTCTATTTGAGTATGAAGAGGTGAAATGCAGAAATCTGAGGTTACTTACTCAAGGTCATTCAACATGTCAGTGTCACAAGTAGAAGTAGAATTCTGGGCATCAGTTCTGATCCAGTGCCCTATCCCGCAGCTGTTCTTGGAGATAAGCGGAGAGAATCTTCAGATACGCAGTTTGAAGTAAACTGTATAATTTTCCTGCTAAATAAATATATGTGTTTAGTTACTGGTTTTTAAGCAGGTATCTTAGATGAGGCATATGATAAATACGTAGGAGCTGGTTGGATGCACAGACTTGATCATCTTGTTGCTTCAGGGCTTATTATGGGGCCTGGCTCATAGAAGGAGCCCTGAGATGCTTATTAAATTAATGATTGATAATTGGGGTCACCTCGGCTCACCTTTGAAAAGCTTCTTATTTCTTTTCTTCCACATTTCCAGTTGACAGCCTGGCCAGACCCAAACCCTGAGTGCTCGATGCATGGGCTCCAGCTTTGAGGCTCACAGCACCCTTTGAAAAACACAGTCTTGTTTTAAAATAATCTCCATGTTGACCCTTTTGGTGGGAAGGGAATTCACAAGTATTCACATCAGAGAGTATGACTAGCCTTTCCTAAGGAGATCTCATTAGTTTGTTAAATTCAAACTAGCATTTTAGACATGACTTCAGTAAAGGTTACAGGCACTCTTTGGCTCTAAAAGTTCATTTCAGAGTAAGAGGTCCCTAAGGGCTAGTTTGACTTATTTAATTATACCGTATAGAACTTGGGTAATAGTTTTATAAAAACCCTCTTCAAGGCAAATTGGTAATTTAATACAAAGTGGTAAATTGGTATACCTTGAACATTTGTATCGTGAGACAGGTGATGTAGGTCAGGATTAAATAAAGGGGAAAAATTTAGGTATCACATTTGAATTAGAAATGACAATATTTGTATATTTTTGAGAAAACTTGGAGTGAAATCTCCTGAAAATCACTAAATGCAATTGACCTGAATGCTGTAATTATTAAAGAGCCACCAAAATTTGCAAAAGCGTTTGTAAATCATAAATGAAACAGCTTGTTTTCTTCTCTGTTAACAAACGGTTACTACTGTGCTTGGCCCTGGGTCCTAGAGATGTAGCCTGTGCTGTCCCAGGGCTTCTGGTCTAGTGGGGAATGAGACACAGACTCAGGCATACGTTTCCAAGGGGGTTCACTGTGGGTGCAGAGCGAGCATGCAGTAAGTACTCAGTACATAGTAGGGCATCACTAAGTATTGGATTAGTGCATGAAGGTGACCCTTCTTCTAAACGTGTCTGCCTGGTGAATGGTAAGTACTCAGTACATAGTAGGGCATCACTAAGTATTGGATTAGTGAATGAAGGTGACCCTTCTTCTAAACGTGTCTGCCTGGTGAATGGCTACTAAGCTTTTGAGGTTTAGCTAAGACCCATAAGTGTCCCTTAGAGGGTCTTTTTTGACCCTTTACCACCTTTATGCAGTGTGTGCTTCTGTCACGGAATTTATGATACCCCAACAGGTATAGCCACCTGCAGCGTGGGGAGCCCTGAGGGGCCCAGTCTCCCAGAGCAGGAGGAAAACTTGTTAACTGTCAGAAAATCAGAATCATCAAATATTAAATAAGCTGTGACAGTTGTTAACAACCAGTCAGACTTTTGATTTGCAGCAATGTGAAAACTTTTTCTTTCCATCAGGCTAGAAAAAACAAGCGAAAATTAGAATCCTTTAGCTCACACAGGAGTCAGCTCTGCTCCAGGGATAACACATCCGCCTCCCCACCCTTCTCCCTCACCCCGCCATGCGCTGTGCTTTAGCACGTGCTCGGTAAATGTTCAGGAATATTGTGGGGGGAAAGCATTCCAGTTCGAAGGAAACTTTTTATTGTGCTTATTGCTGGTATCATAAATGATTGGATTTCTTAGTTTTCATTTCCTTTTTTGTATTCTGTTGCAGAAGTCTACTTCTATTTCACTAGCTCTGTCTGATGGTAGGCATGTGAATTTCTGGAACAAAGCTCATTTACGTGCACCACTCAGAGTGGTGTGTCCATTGTGTTGTGTCCACTTGTTTAGGAAACATGTACTTCTTTCTCCTTTTTTCCAGTTGATGGCCTCCCGATTTTCTGTCACCTAAAGTTCACTTACCTATATAAAACGAATTCATTCACTTATTCAGTAGATGTTTATCGGACAACTGTTGTGAGCCAGGAGCTACTGTAGGTACTGGGGATAAAGCTCTTCTAGAATTCAGACATAGTGCCTGCCCTTACAGAACTTACGCTCCAATAGAGAAAACAGATCATTAAACTCGTAACTATAGTGTAATGAGATGGGAACTGTCCTAGGGGACATATGGAGTACTGAGGGGTCTGGGAAAAGAAATTATAATGTTATAATAGAAACTCTTTGATACCGGAAATCTCTCTGAAAAATGGTTAGTAGAATCTATATGCCAAAGACAGGATTGTTGATCCCTAAGAAAAATCTTTAGAAAGTAGTCACCAGGGCTTACTTGGTGGCACAGTGGTTGGGAGTCCGCCTGCCGATCCAGGGGACACGGGTTCGTGCCCCGGTCCGGGAAGATCCCACGTGCCGCGGAGCCGCTGGGCCCGTGAGCCATGGCCGCTGAGCCTGCGCGTCCGGAGCCTGTGCTCCGCAACGGGAGAGGCCACGACAGTGAGAGGCCCGTGTACCGCAAAAAACAAACAAACAAAAAAAGTAGTCACCAGGAAGTAGTAAACCTATCAATACCAGTTAAAAGAAAAATTTTAAATTTCCAAATCGCGATATGTTATGGGTATATGCTGTCAAGAGAAAATTGAATAATTTGACGTAAGGAAAAAAAAAAGGTGGAATGCAAGTATTAATATTTCTGTATATATTTAAAGGAAGAAATATTATCCAGTAGGTAATCAGGCATATGTTATAAAGGCACTCCGTGTGGTGGTGCTTCTTGAACTATCCGTGGTGAAAGAGCAGTTTTTTCTTTTCTAGAAAGTTCTAATCCATTGCAGACTAGTGAGTGGCCTTTCTGCACGTGAGCAGGGTGTAGCTTACACCACATGGAACCCAAACGAGGTGTACCTTGATCACATTCATCGACAAATCAGCGGAGTCAAGTTGCCTCAGAGTTTAAGCGCTGGCTCTTTCTGTCCTGACAGTGTGCAGACTGGCAGTGCTGGGTCGCGTTTGAGCAGCAGTTCCACAGTGTGACTGGATGGTCACTTTTGCCTGTATTCTGCTAGATAATTTAAGTCTCTTTGTTGTAATGTTATCATCACCAGGCAGTCTACTGGTCGTGTGTTTGGTTTTCTACTTACCTTAGTGGCAAAATATTACTGTGATTGTGGGTCCAGACCCTGCTGTTGGCTAACGACTTGGTGTCTATGCAAACCTGTCTCCTCTGGGTCTGGATGCTCACCCCTGGCCTGTGAGTCCATCACTGGGATTAGAATCCTGTAGCTCGTGGCCTGAGTCAGCACATCAGCTTTGTGAACGGCATTGATTCATTCATTCATTCAGTAAATATTGCCTGAGAAGATGACATTTGAGCAAAGGCCTGCAGGAAGGAAGGGAGTGAACTAACTGGCTATGTGAGGGAGGGGCTTTCCAGAAGGAAGGAACAGCAAAAGTAATTGCTACGAGATACGAGAGATGAGGTCAGGGGCACCGGATCGTACATGATCCTACAGGGCTTTCTGGAGTACTTTAAAGACTTCGGCTTTTATTTGCAGTGAGTTGGCAAACCATTGGAGAACTTTGAGTAAAGGTCAAACTGACAAGATTCTACTTACATTTTAACGAACTTACTCTGGTTGCTGTGTTGAGAACAGTTGAAGGGGCCAAGAATGGCAGCAGGGGGATCAGTTGGGAGGTGATTTAAATGATCAAACAAAGGTAATGAGATAACTGCACTAAGTGGTAGCAGGAGAGGCGGTGGGGAGTGTAGGATTTTTGTATATATTTTAAAGGTTGTGCCAGCAAGGTTTGCTGACAGATTGGATATGGAGAGTGTGTGTGTGTGTCTACGCCCACACGTGCATGCGTATATGTGCCCATAAAAGAAAGGAAAAACGGAAAACAGAGCCAAGGATGACCTCAAAGTCTTTGTCCTGAGAAATTATGTTTCTGTCCCCTGAGATGGGGTCACTGAGAGCAGCAGGTTGGAGGGTGGATTTCAGGAGCTTAGTTGTAGGCATGTTCACTTTGAGACGCCAACAACATGTCCACGCGGAGCTGTCGGATAGGCAGCTGGATGTACAAACCTGGAATTGTGCTCCGGAGAGGTCCAGGTTAGAAGTAAAAATGGGGGCCATCGGTGTAACTAAAGGCCTGAAAGTCACGGGATTGGATGAGGTCACTGAGGGAGAAAGTGTAAATAGAAAGGAGAAGAGGTTGTGTGAACGGAACGCTGGGCTCTCCAGCATTTAGAGATCTAGGCAACGAAGAGGAAACAAGCAGAGCAGCAGCAGGAGACCAGGGACCCTGGCGGCCCGGAAGCTGAGGGAGGAAAGGAGGCCACCATGCCAGCTGCTGCTGCTGAGTCCAGCAAGAGGACACGCACTTGGGCACTGGGCTCAGCCACTTGGATGTTATTGGAGACTTTGGAAGAACAGTTTTGATGAAGGGATACTGGTGAAAACCTAACTGGATATTGATGCAAACCTAAGTCTCTCTCCAGAGAGTCACTGGGAAAAAAGAAATTGGAGAAAATGAAGATGGAGTTTGTTGTAAAGGAGAGGAGGGAAGAGTTAGTGACGGGGAGACAGGGCGGGACGGCTGGAATTCGGTCCTTGATCTAGTGTGCAGATGCAGGTTTGGTCTTAGATGGGAGGAGTATGGCCAGTAGTAACAGGTGACAGGGCAGAATATACAGGCACAGAGACAGGTGGGAGAGTAGGTGAGATGGCGATGTTTGTGTAGTGCTCTTCTGATCACATCTTTTCTTAGAGAAGCAGGAGCAAACTGAAAATGAGGAAGGAGGAGGTGATGTGGGAGGTTTGGGGAAAGGTGTATGAAGTTGTCACGCAGGGGACTGGGAGACGGGACAGACCAGACAGTGGGACTCTGCCAGGCTGCAGGAAGGGCCCCGCTTGAGGTTTGCAATCTTGAGTTTAAAGGGAGCCCGGTCAATATGATTGTGTGTCTTTGTCCAAACACAGTCAGTTGCCTGGGAGTAGAAGTGGAGTTCACACATGCAAGAGAGTGGCCTGCTTCTGTAGCGATGGTGGGCCTCTCTCCATGGATTCAAGCCATGAGGAGGGGGTTCTGGGTACAGCGGGTCACTTTCTGCCTCCTGCCCTTTCTTTATCTAGTGAGTTTATATCAGGCTGTTCACTCGTACTTGGGGAAATGCCTTTTCGCTCCTAATTTTGTTCAGACCCCACGTCTCCCTTTTCTTATCTTCTGGAAGGTTGATGGCACAGTACGTTCACTACGAGTGTGGCTGGTTAGTAAGAGAGCAGAACCAGCTCAGCAGTGTCCCCCGCACCCCAACCTGGAAAATGCTTTTGTAGCTGTTATGTGTACAATATACTTCTGATTGCAAAAGCCTCTATCCTTGCATTGGGTCAGGCTGAATTCCTGTCACCTCTGTTTCTCTTAGAGGAACGTTTCTGATGAAGGGATGGCGTGTGGACAGGTGATATCAACGTGGAAGCCATATTCACAGTTGGTCTTCCAAATGGCTTTCCCCACATGCCCTGTTATTTTCTGCCTCAGTTGCTTTGCAGATTTCTTCTGCCTGAAATTCCCTAACTCCCTATTCCCTGACCAATAAAAAACTATCACATTTAAAGTAATAACTTGTCGTATGTAAATAAAATTCAGATTTTACCAAGGACTTAAGATGGGGTTGGGATAGAGATTAATGAGATAATATATCTCTGCTATCAAATAATTCACATTTTGGCCTTTATAGGATTTGTTATTTTTACCATCCAATTTTCCATTGTAGGATTTACCATGGATTTTTATTATGGTACCTATTTCACTGTAAATTGGCAGTATTTTTCATACATTGGAGAAAATTTTTAAAGTCAGTGTTTTCCCCTGTGATTTTCACATAACTTCTATTTAATGATCATTGTTTTTAGATTAAAATTTCTCAGCCACCTTTTTATATTACATATTTTCCTTGTGCGTTGTCATGTGAGTGTATGTACTCCATACATAGTAAATATATATGGAATTATTTTCATTGTCTGCAGATAGTTTTTAGGTTGCAGTTTTCTTTTTAGTTGTTATACTTTCCTCTATCACTTTGCTTGGGAATGCTGGACGAAATGGTTACTTTCGTTTCTCTTTTTCACCATCATGATTGTTGCCTGCAGTCCCATTTATTTTCGTCAAGTTCTTCATGACATCAATCTGCCTCATTTGTGTACCAGTTCAGTTTCTTTTCTGTTTTTCACTGCCACGCAGAGCTATGGATGGTCTTTATTTGCTTGATTTTCATTCTTGATGCATATACAAACCACTGGAGTATGCAGGGGTTTTTTTTGGGGGGGTACGCGGGCCTCTCACTGCAGTGGCCTCTCCCGTTGCGGAGCACAGGCTCCGGACGCGCAGGCTCAGCAGCCATGGCTCACGGGCCCAGCCGCTCCGCGGCATGTGGGATCTTCCCGGACCGGGGCACGAACCCGTGTCCCCTGCATCGGCAGGCGGACTCTCAACCACTGCGCCACCAGGGAAGCCCGAGTATGCAGTTTTGAATCCTATGTATGTCTTCCAGATTTAACTTTGTATTATTCTGAAGATACTTGAGCAGCTCTGAAAGGCTTCTTCCTTGAGACTCTCTCCACTTACCTTTTCTAGTGTTCACATGGCAGGTTGCCAGTTAAGTTGCTATAAATCTGTCTTCAGTTTCAGTATTCTATAATTACGTAAATTCTATTATGAATGGCACACCTCTGCTTTGGTGGTCTGTTCCTGATGGTGCTAGTGGTTAGTGTCACTGACCCTGTTGTTTTCCCATTTATAGTGAATCCGCATCTTCAGATGATTATGTTTCTCTTTTGTAAACATTTGTTATACGTATATTTCTGTTAATGTGTCAGTTTAGCAAATCTTTATTAAACGCCCACCACGTATTAGGCATGTAAGTAATGGGGATACCACGACGTGTAGGATGCCCTTGTGAGAATTAAACCCTCACGTAGGAGGCAGACAATAAGCAAGTAAATACAAACCTTATGGAGCAACAGGTAGTGCTAAGTGCTTCAAAGAAAACAGAGCAGGGTGCAGGCGTGGAGCTGAAGACGTTTGGTGTGGTCAGGGAAGGCCTCTTGGGAAAGGTGACATTCAAGCCGAGTCCTGACAGATATGATGGAATGAGGGCAGTTTAGAGAAGGGAGCAGCACATGGAAAGGCCCTGAGCAGAGCTAGCTGGATGTCCTAGGGGAGTGGTTGGTAGTAGCTGGGGTGAACGGTTGGAGCTGAGGTTGGAGAGGCAGCAGGGGGGATCCAGAGGCTTTAAGAGGCGTAGGAGAGAGTTTGGATTTTAAGTGGAGGCTCTGTCCTCCTTAAGTAATGGAGGAGTTTTTTGTAGGGAAGGGTGGTGAGCTTGCATTTGTTAAAAGCAACAACAACAAAAAACCTGAAGCAAAAACCAAGAACACTCACCTCCATAAGCACAATCTAACCATGTGAATCAGGAAGTCAGTGTTAATATAACACTGCCAGTCCTGTCCCCAGAACCTGTTCCCATTTGACCAACCATCCTACCGTCTCTTTCTGCTTCCTGCTCCAGTAGCCATGTTACCTTTAGTTGCTGTGTCTCCTGTCTTTTAGTCTTTGTTGGTTTTTTAGTCTTTTCCCGTCTTCATGATGTTGACATTTCTAAAGAGTTCAGGTTTATCATTCTCCAGGATGTCCCTCAACCTGAGTCTGTCCAGTGTTTCCTCATGTCCAGCCCAGGGCTGGAATTTTGGCGGAAATGTCACCTAATTGATACTATTCTCTTTTCAGTACTGCTCATCAGGAGGCACGTGACGTCACCATATCCCACCACTGCCAGTGTTTGCCTCGATCACTTGGTCACCAGTTTTCCCTTTGTAATTTAAGTATTTTGTCGGGAGATAAGCCAAGACTACACCAATATTCTGTTTCTCATCAAACCTCCCCCACCAACGTTAGCATCCATTGATGACTCCCACCTCAATCAATCACCACTACAGTGGTTGCCAAATGGTGATTTTTTTTTTTTTTACTTCGTTTTTCCCTCCTCATTTATTAACAGTCATTCTGCTGTAAGGAAGAACTTTCCTTCTCTCCCATTTATTTATATGTTTATTTGTATCTGTTACCATCATTATTTATTTTGATGCTCAAATTGCCCAAGATTTAGACAGTGAGAGCCCCTTCAGGCTGGGTCCTGTAGCTTTTGGACATGCCCCAATCATTCTGAGTACTTTCTTGCTTTCTGACACAAATACATTTTCCAGGATCATCTTATGTTTATGCTGGAATCAACTATTCCTTCAAGGAGACGTGGTTTTCTTTTAGTGGAAGATGGAATTTAGAGAATAAAACGTAAGCACTTGGTGTACTCATTGCATTTAGAAATCTAGATTTCTAGAAATTATGGCTGGAAATAATTTTAGGATTTATCATTGCAAAGATGGCATTTAAAGTGAGATTGAGCCAGCTTCAGCTGTTTGTGTGCAGGTGAGGTGGGGGTAGAGCATTTGGTTTCATTGATATTGGGGGTTTCCAGCTGTCTGGGATACAGGGCGAGAGGACAGGGAAGTTAGGGGTGCTTATAAGGGCATGATTATAGTGATGGACAGTGGGATCTAAACTGTGTAGGGCTGAGGTAGGATATGAACAGAGGAATGACCAGTAAAGATGTTATAGAGGTCAATGGCTTGAAGGTCTTGATGGAGGTCGGTTGTTTGGCAGTGTGTGGGCAGGACTGCCTTATTGCACAGCTCCAGTTGTACTACAGGAAAGAACTCTCAGGGGCCCTGATAATGAGAAAGTGAGCCTGGGACATAGCAGGATACTTGGGGTTGAGATTTTGTCAAGGTCTCTAGAGTATACTCATGGAAGGAGGCAATCAAGTTGGGATGGAGGAAAAGTTCTTCAGATATGATGACAGCAAAGAAATGGGAGATGAGTGTGAAGGATGGATCATCTGTGTGCACGTTGAATGATGACAAAAACTGTGACAGTATGAAAAAGACAGTTCCTCAGTGCTAGCATTCTCATCATTGAGAGGAAGGGGTGGCCAGGAGGTAAAGTCAGAGAAGGAGATGTGATGATGGGAGCAGAGTCTGGGAGGTTGAAGATGCTGTGCTGCTTGCTGGCTTTGAAGATGAAGGAAGGGGCCCCCAGCCAGGAGCACAAGAAGCCTCTAGGAGCTGGAAAGGCGAGGAAATAGGTGGACTGCAGCCCTGCCGACAATCTGATCTTAGCCCAATGAAGCCCTTTTTGAACTTCTAACATCCATGATGGCGAGATAATAAATTTGTGTTGTTTTAAGCCACTGATTTTGTGGCAATTTGTTATAACAGGAATAGGAAAATAATACAAATGATTAAAGGCTAATTCTTTAAATTTGTTGAAAGTTTGAGTGAGGAAAAAAATCTGTAACCAGCCATGACATATTGTCTTCAGGGCAATGGCATATGGGGTGTGGAGAAAAAAACGGCTGCCACCTACAAGGGGCTTCTGGGGACAGCCTGGTTTCAGTTAAAGGAAGAGGTGACGGGGCTCTTCAGAGAAGAAATTGAGGGTGTAGAGACATGGCAGATGGTGAATTCCAGAGGGCATAGTGGTAGGGTGTGGAGGGCAGAGCAGGTAGAATTCGGATACATTTACTGCATGGAGAGGGTTACATGGAGTTAAGAATTTGCATAATGTCAGATAACTAGAGTGCTTGAAGTTCTTTTGTGGGCGGAAGTTTACAGCGAAATAAGCAAACCAACCAAACTAGTAATTTAGGGCATAATGGGATCGCTCCAGAGAAATGTAGGTAATCAGTGTTTAATCTGACCCCTGTGTTGGGATTGGTCTGTCGGGCAGTGCATGGTGGTGAGCACCTCATCAAGGCCTAGGGCAGCAGCAAGCCCTTCTCCAGCAGTGCTTCATTTGCTCTGACCTGGGGTTTTCACCTTACAGACCTGGAAGGCATTTCGGCGGTTATAGATGCATGAAGGTACTTTTCCTACTCAGCCATTCAGGTACCCTGTTACACCACCAAAATAGAAAATAAAAGTCACTAATTCTATAGCAATTACCTTTATTTTTTCCCCTAAGTTTAAAAGAAACCTTATAAAGATTATAGTAATGTATGAAGAAGAAAAGAGTGATTCACTCAAATAATCAGCATTCCATTTTGGTATACTTCTTTACTTTTTATTTGTAGTTTTACATAGTTGAAATCATGTTATATATACAACTGTATGTCCTGCTTTTTAAACATAATTTACCTCATAGCTATTTTACCTTCTTTTAAACATTATTTATAAGCAGCTGTTTAATGTCGACATAGTATTCCGTCATATAAATGAGTCATTAATTCAACACTATATAGTTTGAGTTTTAACTTTTCACTATGCGATGAACACTTTTATGGGTAGAATTCTATACCTAAGAGTATTCCTTGGGATAGAGTTCTGAGAATGTAATAACTAGAAGAAAGAGTAAGAACTTTTAAAGACTCTTAAAAAGTATTATTAAATTATATTCCCAAACCTAGCATCAGTTTATGCTCTCACTAGTGATTTGTATGTAAGTACCAATTGTATCAGTTCAAAATGGCAATGAGTTTATTTGCATGCATTTGAAAATAATAGTACAATAAACCATAGTCTTTTTTTTTAGATTTTAAAAAAATTTTTATTTATTTTGGTTGATGCGGCATGTGGACTCTTAGTTGCAGCATGCATGTGAGATCTAGTTCCCTGACCAGGGATCGAACCCGGGCCCCCTGCATTGGGAACGTGGAGTCCTACCCACTGGACCACCAGGGAAGTCCCTAAAAATAATAATACAATAAACCATAGGCTTAGAACGACCATTTTGACTTGCCTAAGAGCAAGGATTAGATCTTTCTGTTTAAAAACATTTTCTATAGTATCCCTTACAGATGTTCATCACCCTCCTGCTTAAACACTTCCAATGAAATTTCATGGATTTTGTTTCTTTTAAGGCTAAATGCTTATTAAAATTTTAGGCCTTTTCAAGTTACTAAGAGGAAATTTATCTTTTACCATATTATTAACTTATATTGTAGCTTATAGAAGACATCTACTAATGACTAGTTCTTAGAATGACTGTGAACCATGCGAGAAATAAGAAAACCAAGTCAGAAAGAATAAAGAAGGGATACATAAAGCATGAGTGAATCTTTAAGTTCTACAAAGGAAAATAAATGGATAGAATGAACAATAGAGGGAAATAGTATTTCTGTTGTTGTGATATTACTGACAGTGTATTACCTGTTTTCAAATAGACAGGTATATAAGGTCAAGCATCTATTTCAAAATTACCTTGAATATGAAGTTAGCATATGTGCATGAATGAGAAATAAAAATGTAAGCTATGGTAGCTGAATTCATACGTGGAATATTAGGATTCATTTACTTCATGAGGAGTACTAGTGGGTCTGTGAAATTACATCTATGAACAAATTTGTGTGACAACATAATTTCTGAAAGAATTATTTGCTTGCCTTATTATTTCTCTGTGTGTAAAAACATAGACAGCTATCCAGAAGGTCAAATCTAAATATTATTAAAATTTGTTTCTCAATGAAAAACCTTATCGTCCAGTTGATCGTCTCTGTTGGAAATATATGGCTGGTATTTGGAATTATGCCGTTAGAATGTTTTACCCAGATAGCTCTGCTTCGTGTACCAGTGAACGAATGATTCATTTAAGAGTCTAACAAGGTTGGACTAACGTGAACTCTACTCTGCATATTGGATCCGCTCCTGATTGTCAGACCGAAGTGCTTACCCTCAAACTGCATGCTTTTCAGTTGGTATTAAATGTGGACCTTTTGATAAGCCCACGTTTTTACTTGAATAATCCAAGGGCACATTTTGGAGTGGTCTTAATCCATTCCCTACTTTAGTGCTTTGTGTAAGACCTTTATTTACCCTTAATTTTGTATTGAAATGTTCATGATTATTTTGACTTCAGTTACTTAACGGTAGTGAGAAATGTGATGGAGATTTAGTCTTTATTTGAATAATGGGTATTTGGGAAGGCTAAATTGAGGATAAATTTAACTTTTACTTTCTTAAAATTAAAAAAAAGTGAGTTTACCAGCTATTTGAGCATTAATCTGTCTTTTGAATTTTTTTCATAGAGACTCATATTTTCCTAGCCATGTTCTGAGTCTAGCCAAAAGGGAATGTAGGTTAGTTAAAACATACTTAATGGCTAAGTAATTAAAATTGTCATTATCTGAGTATGTCTCAGTCAAATATAAGTGATTTTAATATACTTAAAATTATTTGGATCATCCATACTATTTTATCTCTGTTAGTGTAGATAATTAAATTAATCTCATTACTTTGATTCTTCCATTTGTACTGGGTATTGACATTTGTTAGAAGTAATACTTGGCAGAGTTTACTCTTGAAAAAGAAATGATTTTGGCTTACTTCTTACAATGCTTATCTGAACAATGCAAAGTGTTACACATTAATATTTTAAACAGATAAGGAATTCACAGGAAATACTCTGCAGTTCAGGTAAAATAAGCTGTCTAGAAATTAAGTAGGCTTTTGTTTTAAACGTGATTCATTTATTTGTACTAAAGTAGCACCTTCAGTAACACCCCATTTATCTGGTCATTTTCCAGAATAAGGTGGGATTTTCCAGGTAGCTGATCATAAATTAGTTTTTCAGATAACTGAATCTTACACCTTCAAGGACTAAACTCTTTTAAATTTAACCATTTTTGATGGAAATCATTATAAAATTTATCATACACTTTCTACCTTCTTCCTTTCTTATGTTTTCTTAGTCAGAGGATACTCAGTGTAATTCAGTCTTTTTTTCTAATGACTCAGGACCAGTATTTAATTTACTTATTTATTATTATTTTTCAAATCTTTATTGTAGTATACTTGCTTTACAATGGTGTGTAAGTTTCTGCTTTATAACAAAGTGAATCAGCTATACGTATACATATATCCCCATATCCCCTCCCTCTTGCATCTCCCTCCCTCCCACCCTTCCTATCCCACCCCTCTAGGTGGTCACAAAGCACTGAGCTGATCTCCCTGTGCTATGCGGCTGCTTCCCACTGTCTATTTTACATTTGGTAGTATATATGTCCATGCCACTCTCTCACTTTGTCCCAGCTTACCCTTCCCCCTCCCCGTGTCCTCAAGTCCATTCTCTAGTAGGTCTGCGTCTTTATTCCCGTCCTGCCCCTAGGTTCTTCACAACCATTTTTTTTTTTTAGATTCCATATATATATGTGTTAGCATATGGTATTTGTTTTTCTCTTTCTGACTTACTTCTCTCTGTATGACAGACTCTAGGTCCATCCACCTCACTACAAATAACTGAATTTCATATCTTTTTTATGGTTGAGTAATATTCCATCGTATATATGTGCCACATCTTCTTTATCCATTCATCTGTCGATGGACACTTAGGTTGCTTCCATGTCCTGACTGTTGTAAATAGAGCTGCAATGAACATTGTGGTACATGACTCTTTTTGAATTATGGTTTTCTCAGGGTATATGCCCAGTAGTGGGATTGCTGGGTCGTATGGGAGTTCTATAAGGAACCTCCATACTGTTCTCCATAGTGGCTGTATTAATTTACATTCCCACCAACAGTGCAAGAGGGTTCCCTTTTCTCCACACCCTCTCCAGCATTTGTTGTTTGTACATTTTTTGAGGATGCCCATTCTGACGGTGTGAGATGATACCTCATTGTAGTTTTGATTTGCATTTCTCTAATGATTAATGATGTTGAGCATTCTTTCATGTGTCTGTTTGCAATCTGTATATCTTCTTTGGAGAAATGTCTTTTAGGTCTTCTGCCCGTTTTTGGACTGGATTGGTTGTTTTTTTGATATTGAGCTGCATGAGCTGTTTGTAAATTTTGGAGATTAATCTTTTGTCAGTTGCTTCATTTGCAAATATTTTCTCGTATTCTGAGGGTTGTCTTTTTGTCTTGTTTATGGTTTCCTTTGCTGTGCAAAAGCTTTTAAGTTTCATTAGGTCCCATTTGTTTATTTTTGTTTTTATTTCCATTTCTGTAGGAGGTGGGTCAAAAAGGATCTTGCTGTGATTTATGTCATAGAGTGTTCTGCCTATATTTTACTCTAAGAGTTTGATAGTGTCTGGCCTTATATTTCGGTCTTTAATCCATTTTGAGTTTATTTTTGTGTATGGCGTTAGGGAGTGTTCTAATTTCATTGTTCTACAGGTAGCTGTCCAGTTTTCCCAGCACCATTTATTGAAGAGGCTGTCTTTTCTCCATTGTATATTCTTGTCTCCTTTATCAAAAATAAGGTGACCATAGGTGTGTGGGTTTACCTCTGGGCTTTCTATCCTGTTCCATTGGTCTATATTTCTGTTTTTGTGCCAGTACCATACTGTCTTGATTACTGTAGCTTTGTAGTATAGTGTGAAGTCAGGGAGCTTGATTCCTACAGCTCTGTTCTTCTTTCTCAAGATTGCTTTGGCTATTCGGGGTCTTTTGTGTTTCCATACAAATTGTGAAGTTTTTTGTTCTAGTTCTGTGGAAAATGCCAGTGGTAGTTTGATAGGGATTGCATTGAATCTGTAGATTGCTTTGGGTACTATAGTCATTTTCACAATGTTGATTCTTCCAATCCAAGAACATAGTATATCTCTCCATCTATTTGTGTCATCTTTAATTTCTTTCATCAGTGTCTTATAGTTTTCGGCATACAGGTCTTTTGTCTCCCTAAGTGGGTTTATTCCTAGGTATTTTATTCTTTTTGTTGCAATGGTAAATGGGAGTGTTTCCTGAATTTCACTTTCAGATTTTTCATCATTTAGTGTATAGGAATGCAAGAGATTTCTGTGCATTAATTTTGTATCCTGCTACTTTACCAAATTCATTGATTAGCTCTATTAGTTTTCTGGTGGCATCTTTAGGATTCTCTATGTATAGTGTCATGTCATCTGCAGACAGTGTCAACTTTACTTCTACTTTTCCAATTTGGATTCCTTTTTCTTCTCTGATTGCTGTGGCTAAAACTTCCAAAGCTACGTTGAATAATAGTGGTGAGAGTGGGCAACCTTGTCTTATTCCTGATCTTAGTGGAAATGGTTTCAGTGTTTCACCATTGAGGATGATGTTGGCGGTGGGTTTGTCGTATATGGCCTTTATTATGTTGAGGTAAGTTCCCTCTATGCCTACTTTCTGGAGGGTTTTTATCATAAATGGGTATTGAATTTTGTTGAAAGATTTTCCTGCATCTATTGAGATGACCATATGGTTTTTCTCCTTCAATTTGTTAATATGGTTTATCACGTTGATTGATTTGCGTATATTGAAGGATCTTTGCATTCCTGGGATAACCCCCACTTGATCATGGTGTATGATCTTTTTAATATGCTGTTGGATTCTGTTTGCTAGTATTTTGTTGAGGATTTTTGCATGTATGTTCATCAGTGATATTGGCCTGTAGCTTTCTTTCTTTGAGGACCACTATTTTAAAGAAATGAGGTTGTCAGGTGTTATGCCTGCTTTTAAGTGTTTTCTTCTTGGTTAGATTATTAATAAGCTGCCATTTCCTCTGCTCTTGTATCACATCTAATAACTTTTCTTTTTCTCTTCGTGGTTTTGCTTTTTGTTCTCCACGGCTTGTGAAACCAACGTTTTTAGGAATTACTGTTGATGGTAAATCAGAATCCAGGAGGATCAGGGTGAGGACCTCAGCTGGTCGGCCATTCACACTTCTGCAGCGCTTCTGGACATGGAGCTCTGTCCTGAAAGGTTGATTACTGAGAGGTCACTGACTCATGGTATGTTAGGTCCTACCTGGTACCTTCACCTTCCCTTAGAGGTGAGTAAACTGTGCACTAAGTGAGTATCCTGGGAATCACCCCAGCTTACATACACTAAATAGTAACAGAAACCTGGGTTTAAGTCTCAGACTCTTGTTTCCAAACTCAGTGCTTATCTACTGTAACTGCGACCTTAACTCCAGGTAATTAAGAGCATTGTCGTCAGTCTTGATAAATAAAAAAAGTCTGTGTTCTTTCTTGAAGGGACTCGTATTACTCACCCTCTTACATACACTAGAAACCAAAGAATCATCCTAGACCTTTCTGCACCATCCATTCCAAGAGTTACTGAAACCTTGTTTGGTTTAAAGCTCACTGGAATCGTCCCTCCTCTCCATCTCTGTTACGTAGGCCCGGTCCATGCCTTGTCATCTTTTGTCTTTTTTCTCTCTTTGTTCTGCACCCTGCTTCTGGAGCCATTGTCCCTAAAAGCACCATCCATTCAGCCAGTATAAACAGTCAGTAAACGGAGAAAATGTGCGAGAAGGAGGGAGATGGAGAAACTCTGAACAGACATAGGCTGAGGACACCTGGAGGGCAGAGAATGAGTTCCAGTGGGTAGAAAAATAGAAATACCCCAATACAGGTAGAAAGTAATTGAACTGTGTATATAGAGGTGTGAGAGGAAATGATTCGCGTGTCCCAGCTAACCAGAACTTTGTGGTAAATATGGGGTAAGACACCATGAAAACCCCAGATGCATAGTGGCACGTCACGCTGACCTCTTGCTTATCAGATGCAGTACTTCGAGATTAAAGTTACTGCTGCTCAGGCTCTGACTGGAATCCCATTTCCAGTACAGGGTAATGCTAAATGAAAAGTGTAGACAGGGCTGAAGAACGTGAGCTCTAGTAACTAAATTGCAAAGTAGAATAAGAACACCCACTGGTAAAGACTTAAGGAAATGGAATTACTGTGACTTGAAAAGGAATTGTTAAGGGGTGACTTACAGGTGACTTAAATATATAAACTTTATTATTCTGAGGGTGATGCCAAAATAAATTCTATATATTCCCCAGACAGTAAGGGATTATGGTATAAGTAGTGTTTTGAATTTAAATATTTTTATTTTTATTGGCCTAACATGTACTATATAAAACCAATTAGTACTGTAAGTCTGTAATGAAAACTAATGGTATCAGGTACTCTGTTTTTCCCTAAAATGTGGAAATTCATGTCCTGGGAATTTTTTTTACTTTCGGTATTATTTCTTGGATAGTTTCTCTCTTTTTGTCTTTTATTTCTTTTTAGAAGTCTTGATAGTTTCCTGTTGGACTTGCTGGGATAATTATCCTATTTTCATCCGTTTTTCTTTTCCTATCGTCCGTCTCTTCGGCTCCATGCCCCCCTCTGCCCCGTTCCATAGTAGTTTTTTCTTAGCTATCTGAGGATATTCATTTTTTCCTTTGGCTTTCTTCATTGCTTCTGCTGCTACTTGCGTCCTTTTTTACATTTGTTTGGCTTGGTCTCTGTCCTTCGTGTTGGAGGCTTTCCTCAGATGCCTGTTGATCATAAATTCCTTGCACATGGATGGGACCCAAATGCTTTTTTATAAGGTGATCTGTCTTACCTCAGTGGAGTTCTCCAGGTGTCAGTGTACATAGTTCTCTTATATAAAGTTCTCCACATTTAACTAGCAAACCTAGAAAGCTATTTGAATTAAGAATAAGAAAAACTCAGTGTACATAGTTCTCTTACATAAAGTTCTCCACATTTAACTAGCAAACCTAGAAAGCTATTTGAATTAAGAATAAGAAAAACTTAAATTCTAGGGATATTAGATATTGCATTGAATTATTATGGAAGGCTTTATAACTTCTGAAAGCTTATTGTTTTGGTTTTTAAATATTAATGTTATCTGTTTGCAGTGTGTTTAGTGTGGGAGATTTTGTTGGGGGAATCAGGAGCAGGGTCCTTGTCTTTTTGTGGGTGAGGAGGGTGTTGTTTGCAGGAACATTACAATTCTACTTCCCCAAAGTTCACTGTAATTCAGTAGTAAAATTGGGTTTACACTAACAAATTACAGCACACACTTCTTCTTCTGGTAGAATTGCTAGCCACTTATGTGGTTCAGAACTCCTCCTAAGTGATACTTTATTACTATGATCCTTAATTAGGATAAGATAATGTTTTTTTTTCATTCTTAAATACTTAGTTGTTGAGAAATTATTTCATGTAAAAATAATTTAAATATTTTAAAACACTGTAAAAAAATAGGCAGATATCACAAAGAAAGTTCAGTGTTTTCATAGAAAGAGCAGTGATAGATATTTTCTGAAAATCATTTTACTAATAGTTGCTAAGGGTCTTGTAAAGTGAGAAAAAATGCATTTAGCCTTACAGTTTAAATTAATAAAATGAACCAGTTTATTTCAGAACTATCAAAGCTAATAAAATATAAAAGCTTGCACATTAATTTTCATTAGTATGAGTGGGTTTAAGTGTGGGTAGTTCTTTTATTACGTTAAAACAAACTATGGTAGGCTATAAAGAGTCCCTTTGCTTATCTCTTGGTTTAATTTAAAAGTAAAACATATATTATTCTAATTATATGCATTAGTGTTGAATGTTACGTTCATAAATTCATGACTCTCATTCTTAATTTTAAGAACATTTGATTACTTTATACCCTATGGCTACAGTACGGAATGAAACCTGGCCTGGGAACCAAGAGAACTGTTCCCCAAGTTCAGTTTGACTACTTATTTAGCTGTGTAACCTTATGCAAGTTACTTAACTTCTCTGCTTTAAAGTTTCCTCAGCTGTGAAATGAGAGCCCTTGGGTTTCCTCTATTTGTAATACTCCCTTATTATATGACAAATTATGTCATTATAGGTCTTCCTTATTAAATTAATGTATAATCAACTAATGCAAACAACATATTTTTATATACATACACACGTACATATGTATGTATGTATATGTATCATGGTGAAAAATTCGGACATTATCAAATTCTGTAAAACAAAAAGTGAAAGTCGGATCCCACCGCCACTCAAAACAAAACAGATTAAAAGTCTACAGTGACAGAGCTAATAATTGCTAACAGTCTCTGTACATTATTGCAGAAATTTTTCATGTGTTTGTCAGCGTATATATATATAAATCATAATACAGGTACTATTTAGTACCTTACTTTTTTCCCCATTATGTCTTGGAAATGATCTTATGTAAACATATTCCTGTACATATTTATTTTTAATCACTATCTGGTAGCTATAATTTATAATTTAACAAGAAATTTAATTTTTAATTGTTTACCTTGTTTCTTAAATCTTAATTTTCCCCCGGCATGTTTGAATTCTAATAACAATAATTTTTAGAAACCTGTATATAGAAAAATGTCTGGAGATAGGAACCAAGATGGTGGAGTAGAAGGACATGCTCTCACTCCCTCTTGCGAGAACACCAGAATCACAGCCAGCTGCTGGACAGTCATCGACAGGAAGACACTGGAACTCACCAAAAAATGTACCCCACATCCAAAGACAAAGGAGAAGACACAGTGAGATGGTAGGACGGGCGCAATCACAGTAACATCAAATCCCATAACTGCTGGGTGGGTGACTCACAGACTGCAGAACACTTATACCACAGAAGTCCACCCAGTGGCGTGAAGGTTCTGAGCCCCATGTCAGGCTTCCCAACCTGGGGGTCTGGCAACGGGAGGAAGAATTCCTAGAGAATCAGACTTTGAAGTCTACTGGGATTTGATTGCAGGACTTCAAAAGAACTGGGGGAAACAGAGACTCCACTCTTGGAGGGTACACACAAAGTAGTGTGCGCATCGGGACCCAGGGGAAGGAGCAGTGAACCCAGGGGAGCCTGAACCAGACGTACCTGCTAGTGCTGGAGGGTCTCCTGCAGAGGCTGGGGGTGGCTGTGGCTCACCGTGGGGACAGGGACGCTGGCAGCAGAAGTTCTGGGAAGTACTCCTTGGCCTAAGCCCTCCCAGAGTCCGCCATTAGCCCAACCAAAGAGCCCAGGTAGGCACCAGTGTTGGGTTGCCTCAGGCCAAACAATCAACAGGGAGGGAACCCAGCTCCACCCGTCAGCAGACAAGCAGATGAAAGTTTTACTGAGCTCTGCCCACCAGAGCAACAGCCAGCTCTACCCACCACCAGTCCCTCCCATCAGGAAAGTTGCATAAGCCTCTTAGATATCCTCATCCACCAGAGGGCAGACAGCAGAAGCAAGAAGAACTACCCCACTGCCTGTGAGGGGGTGGAAACCCCACACATTCACAGAAAGATAGACAAGATGAAAAGGCAGAGGGCTATGTACCAGATGAAGGAACAAGATAAAACCCCAGAAAAACAACTAAATGAGGTGGAGATAGGAAACCTTCCAGAAAAAGAATTCAGAATAATGATAGGGAAGGTGATCCAGGACCTTGCAAAAAAGAATGGAGGCAAACACTGAGAAGATGCAAGTATGTTTAACAAAGACTCAGAAGAATTAAAGAACAAACAAACAGAGAGGAACAATACAATAACTGAAATGAAAACTACACTAGAAGGAATCAATAGCAGCATAACTGAGGTAGAAGAATGGATGAGTGACCTGGAAGACAGAATGGTGGAATTCACTGCTGTGGAACAGAATAAAGAAAAAAGAATGAAAAGAAATGAAGACAGCCTAAGAGACCTCTGGGACAACACTAAATGCAACAACATTCGCAATATAGGGGCCCCAGAAGGAGAAGAGAGAGAGAAAGGAGCAAAGAAAATATTTGAACAGATTATAGTTGAAAACTTCCCTAATATGGGAAAAGAAATAGCCACCCAAGTCCAAGAAGCGCAGAGAGTCCCATACAGGATAAACCCAAGGAGAAACGTGCCGAGACACATAGTAATCAAATTGGCAAAAATTAAAGAAAAATTATTGAAAGCAGCAAGGGGAAAACGACAAATAACATAAGAGGGAACTCCCATAAGGTTAACAGCTGATTTCTCAGCAGAAACTGTACAAGACAGAAGGGGGTGGCATGATATACTTAGTGATGAAAGGGAAGAACCTACAACCAAGATTACTCTACCCAGTAGGGATATCATTCAGATTCGACAGATAAATCAAAAGCTTTACAGACAAGCAAAAGCTAAGAGAATTCAGCACCACCAAACCAGCTCTACAACAAATGCTAAAGGAACTTCTGTAAGCGGGAAACACAAGAGAAGAAAAAGACCTACAAAAACAAACCCAAAACAATTAAGAAAATGGTAAGAGGAACATACATATCGATAATTACCTTAAACATGAATGGATTAAATGCTCCAACCAAAAGACACGGGCTTGCTGAATGAATACAAAAATGAGACCCATATATATGCTGTCTACAGAGACCCACTTCAGACCTAGGGGCACATTCAGACTGAAAGTGAGGGGATGGAGAAAAATAGTCCATGCAAATGGAAGTGAAAAGAAAGCTGGAGTAGCAATACTCATATCAGATAAAATAGACTTTAGAATAAAGAATGATACAGGAGACAAGGAAGGACACTACATAATGATCAAGGGATCAATCCAAGAAGAAGATATAACAATTATAAGTATATATGCAGCCAACATAGGAGCACCTCAATACATAAGGCAACTGCGCTATAAAAGGGGAAATCGACAGTAACACAATAGTAGTGGGGGACTTTAACACCTCACTTACACCAATGGACAGATCATCCAAAATGAAAATAAAGAAGGAAACAGAAGCTTTAAGTGACACAATAGACCAGATAGATTTAATTGATATTTATAGGGCATTCCATCCCCAAACAGCAGGTTACACTTTCTTCTCAAGTGTGCATGGAACATTCTCCAGGATAGATCCCATCTTAGGTCACAAATCATGTCTCATTAAATTTAAGAAAATTGAAATCATATCAAGCATCTTTTCTGACCACAACGCTATGAGATTAGAAATGAATTACAGGGAAAAAAAAGATAAAGAACACAAATACATGGAGGCTAAACAATGCGTTACTAAATAACCAAGAGATCAGTGAAGAAATCAAAGAGGAAATCAGAAAATACCTAGAGACAAATGACTATGAAAACACGATGATTCAAAACCTGTGGGATGCAGCAAAAGCAATTCTAAGAGGGAAGTTTATAGCTATAC
This sequence comes from Phocoena phocoena, assembly GCF_963924675.1. NCBI lineage: Eukaryota > Metazoa > Chordata > Mammalia > Artiodactyla > Phocoenidae > Phocoena > Phocoena phocoena. Next base: position 2,580,951 of record NC_089233.1, read on the forward strand.
AAGCCTACCTCAAGAAACAAGAAAAATCTCAATCTGACCTTACACCTAAAGGAACTACAGAAAGAAGAAGAAACAAAACCCAAAGTTAGCAGAAGGAAAGAAGTCGTAAAGATCAAGCAGAAATAAATGAAATAGAAACAAAAGAAACCAATAGCAAAGATGTATAAAACTAAAAGCTGTTTTTTATGATAAAAACTCTCCAGAAAGTGGGCATAGAGGGAACCTACCTCAACATAATAAAAGCCACATATGACAAAACCAGAGCAAACATCATTGTCAATTGTGAAAAACTGAAAGCATTTCCTCTAAATCAGGAACAAGACAAGGATGTCCACTCTCACCACTATTTTCAACACAGTTTTGGAAGCCCTAGCCATGGCAATCAGAGAATGAAAAGAAATAAAATGAACACAAATTGGAAAAGAAGAAGTAAAACTGTCCCTGTCTGCAGATGACATGATACTATACATAGAGAATCCTAAAGATGCCACCAGAAAACTACTAGAGCTAATCAATGAATTTAGTAAAGTTGCAGGATAGAAATTTAATGCATGGAAATCTGTTGCATTCCTATACACTAATGATGAAAAATCTGAAAGAGAAATTCAGGAAACACTCCCATTTACCATTGCAACAAAAAGAATAAAAAACCTAGGAATAAACCTACCTAGGTAGACAAAAAACCTGTATGCAGAAAACTATAAGACACTGATGAAAGAAATGAAAGATGATACCAACAGATGGGGAGATATACCATGTTCTTGGATTGGAAGAATCAACACTGTGAAAATGACTATAGTACCCAAAGCAATCTACAGATTCAATGCAATCCCTATCAAATTACCAATGGCATTTTTTTTACAGAAGTAGAACAAAAAGTATTAACATTTGTATGGAGTCACAAAAGACCCCGAATAGCCAAAGCAGTCTTGAGGGAAAAAAACGGAGCTGGAGGAATCAGACTCCCTGACTTCAGACTATACTACAAAGCTACAGTAATCAAGACAATATGGTACTGGCACAAAAACAGAAACATAGATCAATGGAAAAAGATAGAAAGCCCAGAGATAAACCCACGCACCTATGGTTAACTAATCTATGACAAAGGAGGCAAGGATATACAATGGAGAAAAGACAGTCTCTTCAGTAAGTGGTTCTGTGAAAACTGGACAGCTCTGTGTAAAAGAATGAAATGAGAACACTCCCTAACACCATACACAAAAATAAACTCAAAATGGATTAGAGACCTAAATGTAAGACCGGACACTATAAAACCATTAGAGGAAAACATGGGAAGAACACTCTTTGACATAAATCACAGCAAGATCTTTTTTGATCCACCTCCTAGAGTAATGGAAATAAAAACAAAAATAAACAAATGGGACCTAATGAAACTTAAAACCTTTTTCACATCAAAGGAAACCATAAACGAGACGAAAAGACAGCCCTCACAATGGGAGAAAATATTTGCAAATGAATCAACAGACAAAGGAGTATTCTCCAAAATATATAAACAGCTCATCCAGCTCAATATTAAAAAAACAACCCAATCCATAAATGGGCAGAAGACCTAAATAGACATTCCTCCAAAGAAGACATATAGATGGTCAAGAAGCACATGAAAAGCTGCTCAACATGACTATTACTAGAGAAATGCAAATCAAAAGTACAATGAGATATCACCTCACACCAGTTAGAATGGGCATCAACAGAAAATCTACAAACAAAAATGCCGGAGAGGGTGTGGAGAAAAGGGAACTCTCTTGCCCTGTTGGTGGGAATGTAAGTTGATATATCCACAAGGAGAACAGTATGGAGGTTCCTTAAAAAACTAAAGATAGAGCTACCATATGATCCAGCAATCCCACTACTGGGCATATGCACAGAGAAAACCATAATTCAAAAAGACGCATGCCCCCCAGTGTTCATTGCAGCACTATGTACAATAGCCAGGTCATGGAAGCAACCTAAATGCCCATTGACAGACAAATGGATAGAGAAGTTGTGGTACATATATACAATGGAATATTAGTCAGCCACAAAAAGGAACGAAATTGAGTCATTTGTTGAGATGTGGATGGTTCTAGAGACTGTCATACAGAGTGAAGTAAGTCAGAAAGAGAAAAACAAATATCATATTTTAACGCATATACGTGGAACCTAGAAAACTGGTACAGATGGACCAGTTTTCAGGGCAGAAATTGCGCCACAGACGTAGAGAACAAAACGTATGGACGCCAGGCGGGGAAAGCAGCGGGGGGTGGAGGTGGTGTGTGATGAATTGGGCGATTGGGATTGACTTGTGTACACTGATGTGTATAAAAGTGATGACTAATAAAAAAATGAAAGTATATAAAGCAGACGTTAATAATGCTTATGTTGGGTGCTAAATTTGAAGTAATCTTTTCCTTTATGCTTTTCTGTATATTTCATATTTGTAACAATTGACGTTTTATTGGGGAAAAAATCTATTTTAATAAAAAGTACCATGCTATTATGAGGTAGTTATCAGTCAGTAGTTGTTGAATTGAATTATAAAACCATATTCTTTATTGACTATTAAATAGCATCTCATTAGAATATTTTATTGTCGTTCTTCCTATTCTTTTTATTTTTAATTGAAGTATAACTTACATAAAATAAAATGCAGAGCTTTTAACTGTACATTTTGATGAGTTTTTTATCCACTACACTTAAAATATAAAACATTCCAACAATCCCATAAAAGTTCCTTGAATCCCTTTAAAATCATCCCCTCTCCTCCATCCAGGCAATCACTGGTCTGGCATTTATTACTATGGATTAGTTTTTTTTCTGTTTTGAGCGTCATTTGAATGAAATCCCACTCTCTGTACTCTTTTGTGTCTGAGTATTCTGTTATACGTCATATCTTCATGTGTCTTCATCACTGTTTTAAAACACCTATTCTTTTTCTCAGTGTTCAAGTAACTGGCCTAAAGTTGAAGAGCTAGGAAGTGCTGGAACCAGGGCTCGGTCTCAGGTTTGTGTGACCGCAGAGCTCTTTTCTCTGACCCTATGCTTGTGACTTTCCTAGGCTTGTGATAGGAAATAAAGTTGGATAGGAGGATGGTGTCAAATTGTGAAGTACCTTGAATGTTATGCTAAGGAATGTGCATTTTATTCCTTATAATGAGTTCTCCACTACAATACCATGATGCTTTGGGATTGTGAAGTACAGCAAACTGCATTCATTTTATATATATTATATATACAATGGATATATATTTAATATATATATAAATATATATAATATATATTATATATAATATATATAATATATAAATATATATTATATATATTTATATATATAATATCTTATATATATTATATATATATTATATATATATAAAAGACTTACTGTCTTCCTTCAGTAAGTATTCATCAAGTCACTACTGTTCTGAGTAGCTTGCTGACCCCAAGCCCTGGCTGTGGGGTGATGTGGTGACCTGCTGAGTCAGGGAACTTGATTTTAGATGTTGGCATTTTTGTTTCCCCCTTGAGCAGATTAGTTTCTCCAGGGAAGATTCTATTTGTCGCCTGCCTAGAGGGTGATAGCCTGGCTGCAGCATTCAGGAAGGTGAGTTGGGGCATATATGCTTAAAATCAGATCATCTCCCTGATTTCAGGAAGGTACTCGGCTATGTCTGTCCCAGAGTCTGAGTCCTTGTACCCTTGTGCTACCCTCTACAGAGAATAAACCTCCAGTGCTTGCCCAGAACGGCAGAGGGTGGCACCTGATTATGCATAGTGGGAAAGAGCATCGAGATACTGGTTGTTTTTAACTACCTTTCATGTAATCTTCCTTGCCTAGCTCCTTTTCACTCCTTTATGGGGTAGCTCAGGCTACCCAAAATCCTTTGGGGATTTTGCATTATAAATCATCATCTCTGCTGTTAAGTTTCCCTTTTGCCAGTTTTGGATTCAGGCTTCTTGTGTCATCTGTAGCATTTCCCACTGCTATAACATTTTCCAGCTGTCCAAATTTTGTATTCTCTCCTGTGTTCCCTTTACTTTTAGAAGAAAATCCTTTTACTGTCATTTCATGAAGTTTCAGAAGAGAGTTAACTATGTACTTTCAATCGGCCATCTTTACCTTGGAAGTCCCTTTTTAAAAAAAATCAATCTAGGAACAGATCTTTTTTCATTAATTTTTTAATTAATGTTTCCTTCTGTTAATTCTGAGGCAGGTTCAGAAATACTGAATTTTTGTTTTTTCCAAAAATCAATGTAATTTTGACTCCAAGCACCTTCCTGTTGCCCTGTCAGCAAGTTATCTTTATTCATTCTTAAGGTACATGCCCCCTTACCTGGAAAGGAAGATGGTGTTGGACTGTGAAATACTTTGGATGGCGTGCTAAAGAATTTCTGCTTTATTCCTTTTATGTGGGAATCGACTAAGTCCCCATGGTCCCCTCATATCTGCCAGCCCAGCTACTTCTGTGCTAGGCTGAGGACACAGGAATTTAAGACACTTTTCACCCCAGAATGTGATGAACTTGGAGGAGGGCAAAAAGGCTCGTTCGAGCCTGTTGGAGAGGAAATTACTGTGGTGGCTGGATAACGTTTTAAGGAACAGAAGAGGGGGGAAAGAAGAGAGACCCAGAGTTCATTATCCTGCTGGCATGATTTTATGGTTGTAGGAACCAAGAGACAGAAGGGATTCCTCTAGAGGTGTTTTTGCTGGATTCTTTTTCCTGTTTCTGTCCTGTCTCCCAAATTGGTATCATCTCCCTCTGCCTTTTCAACCTGGTCGCTAACTGGTGTGTCTCAGCTTGTAAGAAATGGCTCTGGGTTTGTTGTTTGTGAGTTGAATACTCCCCACCACCATTAGCGGGACAAGAAGACCCAAGGGAGAGGTTTTTCAGTAGGTCCTTTCTCTTTGTTCAAGTCATCTACTTCCCAGGTTGGTAAGCATCTTTCCACAAGTTAGGGCCTGTGTGGGAGGGGGCCACTAGGGCATCCTGTTACTTATACTTACCAAGAAGTTGGAGCTTGGCTATGAAGAACTTATCCAGTTGGTGTGTCATCTTTAGAAATTGCTTCTATGACTTGATATATACATGATTTAAAACATCATTTTAGTGTTTGTATGGCATTTTAATGGGAAAGTGAAAGAGGAATTTGGGGCCTTTGCCCTTGCCGCCTACAATGCTCAGAAGAGGGCTACTTGTGGGAGTTTTAGGCTGGACAAGCTGAGTTTGTGCTGGCTTTGGAGCATCCACGTGAGGGGTCCCTGGGGTCTAGAGACTGTGGGCTGGAGCTCAGCAGAGACTGATTTACTTGCCTGGCTCCCTACCTTGGACTGCAGGCTCATTTAGAGCAGGACCACATCTCATTTGTTGTTGAACTCCTGACAGCTGGCATAGTTCATGGCACGTAATAGGTGCTCAGTAAATTATTTTAGACTGATTGATTAAATGAGGATGTTACCATCACCGTGATCATCCACGCCAAGATGAGTCCTAGAATGCACTAGGTGACAGAGAATTGTTGCATGCGTCTCCCTCACAGGACTCATCAGCTCTGTGCGCACAGCGTCCAGACGAGTGAGTGCAGAGCGGCCACTCTAGGATGACCAGCTGCAGCTACACCTCCGCTCAGTGTTGGTAGGCAGTGGCCGGCTGGAGAGCACACACCTTATCTGATGGGGGCAGTTGCTGCTCAGCTGTAGCCAGTAGATATGATGACAAACCTCCCAGTTTTTCAGAAGACAACATGAACTATTCTGATTTTTAAATTTAAATCTGTGGTATTTTGAGGAACAAATAAAACACACATGTAGGTCAGATTTGGTCTGTAGGCTTTCACATTGCGCTCTCCAGAAAACCAAACAAGAGGGCAAGGCGCCAGGAACCCTTAAGGGGCAGGTGGAAGGAAAGGAATTCCCAGCAAGCTTGAGAAAGGGCAATTAAAGAGCTAGAGGAGAGCACTGAACTTGAATCTTAAGAAGGGAAGACTCCCAAGAAATCTGGGCAAGGTTGATGGATATCTGCAATGATATATGCTGTGGAGAAGTCAAGTGATTAGAGAACACAGTGAATCATTCATGAACGCAGGGAGAATGCATATTAATATTATGCTGCTATTTTTGGTCTGCATAAATATGGTCCAGACGGTGACTTAGGTATCAGTTTGACCAAAGTTGTTTTTAAAGTGATTTCCTTAAAGCTTTAACAAAAAATGAGTCCAAGTTCATATAAATTGACATTTTGAAAACCATTATTCATGTATCCATAGTATAATACTTTAATGGAGTATTTAAAATATTTCAAGCGATTTACATGAAACTGTCAAAGGAATCATTCTTTTTATATCTTCACCATGATAGTATGGGCCTTTGTCTTGTCTGTCTGGGTAAGGTTATGACAGTAGATCCTATTCCAGGAGGTTTTATTTTGTTGGAGGGAAGCCCAGTTAAAATCTCCATGTTAATTTTCTGTCATGTTATCTACCAAAGAACAGATTTCCGAAGTCTCTCAAATATTTGACAAAATCATTTCCATTTGTTGAACTTCATCAGTGTTCTTCAAGTAATATATGCATTTTAAATCAAAATTGAACAAGGTACATCCTTGAATATAACAAGGTGTATCCTATCTAAGGTATTGGACTAATAGAAGATGTTTTCATTTTTATTTGTTGAAATAGAAGGTTTATAATTAATTATAAATTACTCTAATGAGTGCTTTGTGCAAGTTGGAAATTGTCTCAGGGAACAAACAAAACCCGTTTACTGAGTTCCCTCCGTGTACTCCCATATGCTCAAAGCCATGCAGGTTGATTTGTTATCATAATGCTAAAGAGGGTGTAGCCTAAGCCACACACTGATCGTTCTCTGTACTTCCTTACCTCCATGTCTTCTTCTGATGTGTTGCCCTCTGCCTGGAATGTTCCATCCACTTCCAGTCTCCTGTCCTAATCTTTTTTGTGAATTCCTACTTACGCAGCAGGGACAGTTTAAAATGTCAGTTACTCTAGAGCTGTCCCTAATGCCTCCCTATCATTATTCCCACAACACTTTGTGTAAACTATTTCTGCATCTAGGCATGTATCTGACCTGGGGGTACTTTTCAACAAATGATTGTTGACTTGGATTGAATCCATTTATTAGGACAGGTATCACTCCAGTGCATGCCTCAGGCAAATAAACCATTAACCCAATGTGTTATTAAATATTTAGCTTAACAGTGTGATGAACTAAATGAGCTCACATGTCATTATTATGTAATTCAGACAAAGGAACAGAAATAAGAATGCTCAAGGGAAGAAGGGCTAGGTATATGTTTAAGCCTTCATAAACTAATTAACTCAAAAATCTGGCACTATTTTATTTTAAGATGGTTCACATTGATTTAAACATTTAATTGTTGGTTAAGAAGTCAGTGACAAAGCACACTCTAGAATTTTCACTCAGAATGATAGAGATTTCTCTAGTAATCTGCAGTATATTTCTATTACGTCATAGCTTGATATTACATAGTTTAGATACACCACAAGTAAACTCGTCATTCAGAAATCTAATGATTGTGGAGGTCTCACATGAGACAACTTGGAACATTATTTTTCTCCCAATACCAGTGTTGGAAAGGTGATCCAGTATATCTAAATGATCCTTTTTAACCTCTGCTTTATGTAGAGATCATGAACATGACTCGTTTTATAGAGACCTGTATTGCCAGCATGGCCGTAGCTCCCACGCTCCAGGGCAGAGCACTGGGTCTATAAGAGAGAAGCATCAGTGTATAGGGGCTGTGCTGGGAAACATCTTGGTTTACCCAGCCTGGCGTATATATAGTAGGTTAGCATTTAGTAAGTGTTTATGCAGTATTGCTTGATTAAAATGGCATTGATATGGTAGTCAATAAAAATATTTGAAATATTTAAGGTTTTAAAGTAAAAGATATTTTAATTTATGAAAACACCTTGCAGTAGCTATTGGCAATGTGAAATTGTTTCTCTTTAAACCTCTCTTAGAAATGACATGGTAGGCTTAGTTTTATTCTTTGTTTACGAGGAGTACCTTCAGAGAAGGCATAGAGCTCTGAAAGGGGCCTTTTTTAAGAGTAAATGGAGAAATGAAGAAGAAACATCAAGGACAAAGGAAATTTTCTAAGAAGGAGAGTAAAAATGGATTTACCCTAGCTTCAGAAGCTTCCTAAAAGGGAGGAGCAAGAAGGAAGGAGGGCAGACCTTGCTGAGGGCATCCTTCATTCCCTCTGTTGCTTGTTTTGTCCCCTGATGCTGAGAGCCTCTCTGGGGGAGATTAACCTTCATGGTAAGTTTGCAGCTGTTGCTCTCATCCCCCCATGCTGGGCAAACTTAGGCGTAGTTCCTATTTGTGTTTCAAAGTTCTCTGCCAAAGTGTGTATGTCTCCAAGCGAACTGAGCTTATGCTTCATTTTTATTTTGTTTTTTTAAACTGACAGACTGTTTCTACCACTAACAAGAAGAAAGTTGAGATATCACTATAGAGGAATTGTCATTGAGATGGCATTTGTGATAAGATTTGACCTTTGGAAGAAATAGATCCCATTTCAGTTGGCCTCGTGTTTAATTTGATCATTATCTGTTGTGATTGTGAGGGTAAAGCCACAAGGCCAGACTCCTGCCGTGTAGGCGCAGCCATTTTACTGAGGAGATGAGCTCTCCAGTCTGAGAGGAGTCTGGGCAGAAGCGGCCCCAGGCAGGTCAGGTGAGAGGCTACTGCCCTTGACTATTATAATGTGTTTTAAATTCTATTGATGTTTATTTATATGGTTTGAATTTCATTTTTGGCTTACTCTGTATAAGAGGATGATTTTTTTCAGAACATTTAATAAATATTAGTGTCCATATTACCTCAAAATATTCAATTATTGGTTACCTGATAATAAAAACACCAATAGCAATCTGAGTTTTATAAACTTTTAGTTTTTATCATTAAGATGGGCTTGATTTTATTTTTGAAAAATGATCATTTTTTGGATGAAATAATGGCCATTTGCAGCAGCATGGATGGACCCAGACATACGGAGTGAAGTTAAGTCAGACAGAGAAAGAGAAGTATCGTATGATATCATTTATATTCGGAATCTAAAAACAACGGATACAGATGAACTTATTTACAAAACAGAAACAGACTCACAGGCTTAGAGAATGAACTTATGGTTACGAAGCGTGTGTGTGGGTGGGAGGGATAGTTAAGGAGTTGGGGATTGACATGTACACGCTGCTATATTTAAAATGGATAACCAACAAGGACCTGCTGTATAGCACAGGGAACTCTGCTCACTATTCTGTAACAACCTAAATGGAAAGAATTGGAAAAAGAATAGACACGTGTATATGTATAACTGAATCACTGTGCTGTACACCTGAAACTAACACAACATTGTTAATCAGCTATACTCCAACACAAAATGAAAAGTTAAAATCGTTGTTTGCTCATAGATTGTTACTACTAGCCATCTGTGCTGCTGTTCAACTTGTAATTCCTTCCTCAACCGTAACAATTGTGTGGTTTTTATATTTGAATTATTTTCCTCGTAAATTGTGTTATCCTTGGCTAAAGGCTTTTCTCTTTAGTAAATGCTTTTGACTATCTGGCCTTTATAGCATCAGTTTCATTTTTAAATGTCTACGGAGACATGCTTGACTGCTTATAAAGTTTCTAGTATAGTTCCGTAAGAATTCTTCACTTTCCAAGGACCATATGTCTTGGTTCCCAGCAGTTTGACTGCCAGAATAATTTAAAAGACATTTTTCCTTTGCAACTTAATTTAGAGTAGAGAGCATTTTGTCAGCAAAGGCAGTGCAGGAGACGGCGTGGATCTAGCAGCACTGGACCTCGAGCGGCCTCAGAGGCAGGGTGGGGTGTCCAGAGAATGCTGCACTGGGAGTCTGGCTTTTAAAAATGTCAGTTTATTTCATGCTTAGGCTACCCACCCAGTGTGGGAAGGCTGGGGAACTACTGCTCAGCACAGTCTAGGCTGGTGGAGGAGCCACCCTCTCTAATGCCGATACCTGCCGGAGTGGGAAGGCGGTGTGGCCCGTGTATGTGTGTACAGCTCACTGGGTCCTGAGCGTCTGCCTGGAAGTGAGCCTCCTGACTTCTGCTTGCATTTCACTGGCTGCAGCACAGTGCCATACCCAATTCAGGGGGCAGGGATATGCAGACCCACCAGGGCCTGGGAGAACTGGGCATGTTTGCTGGGCAGCAGGATTAAAACCCCACTTTACAGAGGCGAACTTCCGACCAAAGCCAACTTTAGGAGAAAGTTTTGATAGGCAACAGATCTTTGGTCAAGACATTTCCACATTGTACAAAATGAGGATGATGGCTGGTGAAAAAGGCATTAGACAGGAAGCAGAGACGTGTCATGAGGTTGATGAAGGGTTGGAAAAATAGTTGTGGCGCACCAAATAAAGAGAATGCCCAAAGGGGCTAGTGTTAACAAGCAATTTTAGGCCAACATGACATTGCACGTTTGGGGGAAAAAAGATGAATATGGAGTTGTTTCCAGAAAGATAGGGTTGTAGGCTTCTTCATGGCTGTTTGCTTCAAGAACTCTCAACATCCTTTACTCCTCATCCTACATGGCTTAATTCAAATATTAGTTATTTATTTGCATATATTTTTTCCCCACTCAAATATGAATTCCTCAGGGACAAGGGGCCATTTTTGTATACTGTGTTCCTAGCACATGGTTTACAGGCACTGCGAGATTATTGAACGAATGAATTAGAGCCATCTGGCAACCCTCTCCCACGGTGCCAGGTACCTGCGATCCCTTTTGGCTGGCTCAGCATTTCACACACCTACACTGGGGTTGCCGCTGGCGGGAGCGGCTAGGGCAGGATGGCATTTCTGAGCGTCCTGGCCTCTGCCCTATTCATCTTGGTGGGGCCAGAACAAGTAGGAGGGGTAGTTAAGTAGCATTTGGAGAGCTGAAAAGTGAAAGGGAAAAAGTAAATTTGTACCTAATATGTAATTTTTGTTTCGTTTTTGTTTCCTACTTTTGAGTGTATCAAAATGTATTAAAAGGAGGAAAACGTAAATTAATATGATCTGGTCATTTAAAGACTCTGTAACTTGCGGTATTCTTGGCTTCACATTCTTTTATTATTACAAAATTACTAAACATAATTAGACGTATAATTTAACTTTTACTCCTTGTGATACAGAACAGCAGTTCTCCAACTTGAGTGCATCAGGGTCACCTGAAGGGCTTGCTAATACCCGGATTGCAGAGCACCACCTCCCGGAGTTTCTGGTCCAGTTAGTCTGGGCTGGGGCCTGAGAATATGTAGTTCCCAGGAGGTGCTGAGACTGCTGCTCTGGAACCACAAGTTGATAAGCACTGATGTTGAGGAAAATGGAGAAAGAAAATGGATGCACTTGAGTCTCTGTGATGCTGCTTTAACAAATGTTTGGCTTTGTGTAAGCTACTCAGTCCCTCTCTTTCTGTTTCCTTCTTGTGGAAAATGAAGGTCATAATTGACCTCACAGAGGATCAGATAAGATTGTATAACAGAGCCATTGTTTTTTATTTTTGAGTAAGGCTCTGTGAAAATACCACCTTAGAATATCCTATATATTGTGAACCATAGACATTTAATTTGCAGTCAGATGTATACAGGGCACACTATGCAAGGCAGTAGAGTGTAGGACATAGAAAGCAAAAGAGAACAGCAAAAGTGTGAGCTATCACAAATGCTGAATATGTGCAGTGCCTGTTAAGAATTCAGAGAAGGAGAGGTTACAGTGGGCTGTTGCAGGTGACCTTGGCCCGTAGTTTGCTGTGCAAAGACTGTCATTTCACAGGAAAACACTGGGTGTTCTTTGCTGTAGAACTGTCTTACCGCAGGGGTAATGTCCTGAAACCTAGAAATCTGTACTGTTGGCACATTTTCAGTGAGGTTTATCCTTTCCAAGGACTCAGTCTCAGGTTACCTACTTCTTAGAGTTTGGTGAAATTAAGAGTATAAAATTATTTGTTTTGCCAGCATTTAAAACTCATCTCAGTAAGACAGTTGTAAATATAAATATCAGAAAGATATATAATGCCATTTTCTTAGCCCGTTCAGGCTGCTGTAACAAAATACTGTGGACTGGGTGGCTTATAAACAACAGACATGTATTTCTCACAGTTCTGAGGCTGACAAGTCCAAGATCAAGGCACTGGCAGGTTCGGTGTCTGGTGAGGGACCCAGTTCTGGTTCATGGGTAGCCACCCTTTGGCCGCCATGACCTCACATGATGGAGGGTACAAGGGAGTTCTCTGATGTCTCTTTTATAGGGGTACTAAACCTCCACCCTTGTGACCTGTAACCTCCTAAAGCCCCCACCTCCTAATAATGTCACACTGAGGCTTAGATTGCAATGGGTGGATTTTGGGGGGATGCACACATTTAGTCTATAGCAGTCTACCAAAACTCTTGATTTAGCCAAATGGGGTGAGTGAGGAAAACTCCTGAAAATCTCAATTTTAAACATGTAGCTCATAATAGTTGATCAGCACTAACATTTTTCTTTTATGATGTGTGACCTTGTCCATTCTTAGAGTTTTAGATATCTTTATTATGGTTTAACTCTAATTTTAAAAATTATACTTAATAGTAGGTTTAGAAATTAATATCGAATGCAGAATATTAGCATATTTACTTTAAGTGGTTTAATAGCCTCATATTTAAGTTTAAAGTGATAATTTATCATTAATAATATTGATTTGAGTAGAAAATATGGACTAATTTTATAGGTCAGAGCAATTCATCTGGTAAATGAAAATTATTTTTTTGACAATAAAATTGAGATTTTAAAACTTATCTTGGGCAAAGACAGTATCTGAGCGGTCGATTGAGCTCTAGACAGTGAGGTGTGACTATATATGCTGGCTACCATTATGATTAATAGGTTTATATAAAAGCTTGACTGCAATTGTAGTAGATTTTATTGTGTATTTTTCAACCAGTGGATACCAAAAGGCCAGTTGCTACCATATGGGTTCTGTTTAGATTCTTGGCATTAAAAGGGGGATCCTCACACCTGAAAAAGATTGGGAATCTCTGACCCAGTCCATGATACTATTGTGGCCCTCCATCGTGACTTGCCGTTTGGATCACCTTGTAACATATGTTTCTTACATATTTCTTAGCCTTTTGGCTAGAACTATATCTTCTCTAAAGGAAGCAAGGATGGAAAACCAAGAATATTAACTTAGGATGTGAGGATACTTCAATACTCTCTTAAGACTCAGATACACCTCAGCCTTAGACGATGGCTTTTTGCTTCCCTCCTTTCCCTCTGCCTGGCTGTCTCCTCTCAGAACCTTTTCTGATCATGCCCACCCACATATTCTTGTTGACGAACGTATTAGAAAGTGTAACCAATTTTTCCCACCGTCCTCTTTCCTTTTATTCTTTTAAAGATAACTTTTATTTCTAGAGTACCAATGGAAGAATAGATCCAAGAATTTGCCCCCCAGATTCTTAGAACATTTCACTGTGGGGCAACTATAAACCATGTACTATGTACTATGAATTTCTCACAATTAAATCAGTACGAATTAACATTGAAATAGATCTGTAGAATAGATTAGAGGTCCAAGTATATATAAAGATCTGATATATGATAAAGCTGTAAAAATCAGTTCAGAAAATATGGTTTATTTAATAAATGTCATTGACACAACTGACCATACTTCCAGAAGAAAATAATTTTAGACATCCTTCTCCACGGTGCAAAAATAAATTTCAGTTACATTATTATTCTAAACATTCCAGATATAGAAGTTGTAGAGGCAGGATTTGAACCCAGGTCTGTCTCATGCTTGTGTGCTACATCTTTAATATTGACAGATGTTGTCCTGTTACATTCCCTGAAGGAGAGACAGGGGAGAGAAATGTTTTCTGTTGTTCATCATTTGTTTTTATAAATAATGCTTATAAATTGTCTAAATTGTTAAGCAGATCCATGATTATTTTCTTAGAACCATTTCCTAGATGTGAAGTAGTTCAGTCAAAGGATACTCAGATTTTTGAAGGCTTTTGAAATGAATTTCCAAATTGCTCTTCAGAAAGGCCGTGCCAATTTAATGATTTGGCTCTTGTGTTGTATTCAATATCTTACTATTTTTCTATTCCTAGACCATCATTTGTTATAGAGACGTACTTTCCCCCCATCTTCTTTTTATATTGGCAAGTTTTTAATTAACTTAGGGCTTCCTGTGAAATCTGAAGTTAATATTCTTTTATCCTTTTTATCATCTATTACAGAGTAACATATCAATAAGGTCAGGAAGAAAATATCACTTCTTTGACCCCAAATATCTTCTGTAGCATTAATCAGAGACCTCTGTTATGATTCAGTCACGTAGAACAGCAGTAGTAGGGTTTACTTTGCATAGTATCAATATATAAACCGTGTGGTGGCCAGAAGTCCCTCCTTCCTCTCACTGTCAGTGAATTACATCCCTGGTAGAGCTCGCTGCTGCCCGATTTCTGTCACTCTCCATTATCTATTCAGTGGAAGTGCAGTGTATTTCCGAACTGCATAGAAACGTGCTGTATTAAGACTTACTCCTGCGTTTAGTTATCTTTCATGCATACACTTCTTTTCCATGGAATCTAGAATTTACACAGTTAATTCTGAAGGCCATGAAATGTGATTGCTATGAGTTCTGCTCTTCCTGTGTGGATGCATTCTCTTTGTGGAAGCCGCCACAGGGTTGATGCGGTATTATTTATTTTTCTTCCGTACACTTTTTGTACCTTTTGTACGAAGTAATGACATCTCACCAATTATTTGATGACATAAGAATTCCTCATGTGTTGCCATTTTACTTAAAAATTTTAAATAATATATTGTGCTAAACATTATCCCTTGTACGGAAGGAAAACCAAGTTCTTTTCAGAGCAGGGAGTTTTACGTCTAACAGTATTCAATGTGAAATAGGATGGAGATGTGTCATCAATCACAGTGCATACCGGGCTGAATTTAGAGCGTTTGTGTCCTGTGATCAGAGTTACCGGGTCTCCATGCAGGTAAGAGGGGGTTTTGGTTTTGGTTTTACTTTTTAGCACAGACTTAGACGGTTATACTATAAATAAGGTGAAAATTATAGGAACTGTTTAAGTTGACCCTAGAGAGTGACACTGACATCTTTCTGTAAATGGCTTTACTAACGCACATGAAGGCACTGCTCTTTACTCTTGCCCTTCTTTTTACTGCAAATCATTTAACACGTGAGTGGAGATCTGAGTCATGACTCATTCTTCTTTGCATAGTCCAGTTCTTTCCTCCAGCCAGATTTAGCCAGAAAGGAAAAAAATCCTAGTTTGGTGCATGCGACACTGAAATAAAACAACGCAGCTTCATTTACAGTCTCCTTAAATCTGCATCTAAAAACATATATTTAGATATATGAAGTATATATGTTTATTAAACATCAGCGCAATGATATTGATATTTGTAAAGTCAAGGTGAATTTTTAGCTTTACATATATATACATATACATTCATACGTATATATCTCAATATGTTTATGTATTTTATATACCTCAACATGTATGAATATCTTAGTATATCTGCATATATATTGAGATAACACAAATAACAAATGATTTATCAAGGGGGTTACAAATTTTAGGTATCTTATGATGTTTAAATAAACTCACAGTATTTCAGTGCCTGGAATTTTTTTTAACCTTTACATTTTAGTGATTTGCGCTTTCTTCCCTTGTCTCAAATACTCTTCAGATGAATTAATACACTCAAAATCAAAGTATTATGGCAAAGTGAAAAGGATGGGTATTGCATACATTACCAGGGATTAGATCAGAGTAGTCCTGACGACCACTTAAAGCGTCTCATCTCCCCTCTACCTTTAAAACCTCCCCTTAGTTATTATTGGATACTTATCATTATTCCTTCTCTGATTTTATTAGAATAGTATAAATTGGAATACTTCTTTGCCTGTCTATCATATATTAGTTTGCTTTTTCTCCATCCTTAACACTTGATGCAGGACTCCTAAAAGTGGACTTTTAGGACATGTAGGAAGCAAGGCAGGAATTTTCTTGTGCTGATGATATCCACTTGACAGATGTACTCTGAAACTTTCTTGTAGTCATTAAAATATGAAGTAAAATTTGAAACGCTTTGTGTGATGTATTAGTGCTGTGACAAATGATAGCTTAAGAAGGAAAATATTCCTCATAAGAACTCTCGTCATATTTCCTTCTATCTTCATGTTTTGGTATTTCTAGGAAATGTTTTCCTCTATTAAAGATAAGTACTTATAATTTTTTTGCAGTACTGCTCTGGAGCCTAGTTGAAATGCACATATTAGCTTATTTTAAACCTTCCTTTATCATTTGTGATTGTTAGAAGAAGTAAAGGTTAAAATGTGTAAGTGTTGGGTAAACTCAGCCAGCTTTTGACACTATTTTTTAGCAGGATAGCAGATGGAGCAACCTGTTTAAGGGCCTCACCTACTTCCAAATCATGCACACTAAATTTCCTTTTTTTTATTTGTTTAAAAATCTTTTTCTTTTTTATTCTTTTGCATTTTATTAATGTTTATTGTAACGGCAGTTTGCCGGGAGTAGATGTTTTTAGGGGGTACAACCCAGTCAATAAAAAAACCACATCTGTGTTTATAATGCAATATTTATTAATATAGGTCATATTACTTTAATATATCAGTACCTGATGGGTATGTGAATTACTTAAAATGAGCATCTGTGTACTATTTTATGGTATTTGAAATAAAATGAAAATCTAATGTTCCTATGTAATAAGATCTGCCAAGATTATTCCGGTAAAAGTTTTCGAATCCATATGGGGAATCAGCCGCAGTGTTTCTCCCTCACTTTGTAGCAAAGCGTAAAGTTGGGCTCCACCTTCAGTGATGTTTTCCTGCTTTAAGATGGGCTAATTATGTATATATTTATACACTATTATGTTAATAATTTTTGAGTCAGTTAAGCTTCAAGCTTTCTTGCCTGCCTTTTCAGTCTTTTTTTTTTTTTTCCTGGAATTAAAGCTCTCCAAAAATAAAAACAGAAGTATCAGTTTAGCTGATCTCACTTTGCCCCTGAATTTAGTAGTTTTATATAACAGACAACCTTAAAGGTTTTCTTAAAGAAAATTTTTCTCAAGGGAATTATTTAGACCTAGAAATGCTGATTCATGTTATCAATCTTTAAAAAACTCTTAACTGTAATCAAGAGCATTAAGTGCTGGTTTCACTGAGGTTTCAGTTTGGCACAGCTCCTAAACGTGAGGTCTTGCCCTTTTGGACCCTCCGCTTGCTGAAGTCATGGTCCCAAGCCCTCAGCTGATGTCTGTTGAAGGAACGCTCACTGAGCAACTCCATCCTCCAGAGGCTGCTAGCTTTTTACCTACCTATGCTCCCCGTACATCAAGGCTGACGTAGTCCAGAAGGAAGGCAGAATTTGCTACTACGTTAGTTTGTGGTCCCTGTTTTTACTTTGGAAGAAATTATTTTCATTTGGGTGGATCACACTGTAGAGAGCTCCTTGCAGTGAAGTGGATTCCGAGCACTGTTTCTGAGCTGGACTAGCCACAGAGAAGGATCTTGCCTTACTCATGGCCGTGAATCATGTTAAGCCATTTATCTTAGCTGTCATGCCGTTTGCTAATGAAGTCGTTCTAGGGGTTAAGGGAAGTGAAAGACTTCGAAGTAATCATCCCATTCTCAGCACAGAGCAGCAGCGGTTAGTGCTCTTGCCCAGTCATTGTATTCTGCCGTCTCATAAACCCGGAAGTGAAAGATAAGTTTGGATCTTATTGTTGTATTCATCCCCCTCCTCACTTTACCTGAAGAATGTGCAGAAGCTATTTAAATAAGAAGTGACAAAGTGTAGATTTAGGTTAGTTATTTAGAAATTTTTACCATCAAACGATAACCTGTTAATTGTAGAACACTTAGAAAATACAGAGAAATATAAAAGAAGGAAATTTTAAAATACCCATGATCCTACCATCTAGAGGTATAATTATTTAATGGATTTCATTCTTGCCCTTTCTTTTCATATCTTTTCACAAATTTAATTATTGCTTTATATTTTGTGACATTTTCTGAACGCTTCTTTCATAGAAGGCCGTGAGCTGAGAGCTTTATGTGTGTTATCTATTTAATGTTCACCAGACTATGAGACAGTTAGTTTTTAGGAATGAATCTGAGACTTAGAGAGATTTTACTCAATGTCAAAAAATTGGAAATTTGAGATTCCCAGTCTGTACAAGATGGCATAGGTCTGTTTCTCCCTCCTCCTCCCCACTAAGTACAACTATAAACCTTAGAACTAGTGCAAGAGGCCAAAAAGGAGAACTCTGAAAGGTGGTAAGAAGCAAGCCAACTGGTTTGGGACCTCTGGAATGGAGGAACCGTATTCTGGTAGGACCTATTATTCATACGTTCCCCAGCCAACACAAGAGCCGGCGAGGCCTGGCGTCTTCTGACTCCCCACACTAGCAACATAAGCAGCTCCAGTACGCCCTTTCCCTCCCTGGATCAAACAGGAGCGAGCCCGGCATCAGCAGCAAGCGGGATCAGTAGACGCCCCTCCAACAGTTATCGGCCGGGGTGTGCCCTCTCCTTCCCTGACGGGGCTGAGAGGTGCCTGGGCATTTAGTAGTCCCTGCTGCAGGGGTCCTGCCGCAACAAATGGCCCAGCCAAGTAGCTCCTTTGTCACTGTGGGTCTGAGACTACCCTCCCCTGTCCAGAGACACAAGGTAGCCAGGACACAGGTAAGGGGGATTCTGCCACAGTAAGTGCTAGGCCTGGGAAGCCCCTTCCGGCCTGTAGGCATTCTCCCTCTTCCACTGAGAGACAGCAGGCAGCCATACTTGGGGAAACCCCTTCCATCCTCTCAGCACCACTGGGAGCCTCACTGGCACCAGATAAATGAAGCAGACCAAAAGAACACTGCAAAGCCTCTGAAAATTAGACTGTCATTGAAGCCACAGCACATAAAGGGAGACCATGACCTGTATGCTGAACCTAGACAGGGTGACTGCCTAGAGAGAAGATCAGTAAGGGTATAGAAAGACTGGACAACACAATCAGCCAATGACCTGATTGGCATTTCTAGAACATGCCACCCAACAGTGACAGAATGCAGACTTCTCAAGAGTTCACAGGACGTTTGCCAGGATGGGAGACATCCCATGTCTTAGAGCAGACCTCAGCACGTTTAAAACAATCGAACTCGTGCAGAGTGTGTTCTCTGACCACAGTGGAGTAAGACAAGGACTCAGTAGCAGAAAGACAACAGGAAAACCTCCAGGCAGGTGAAGATGAGACAGCACACTTCTAAGCAATATGTGGATCAAAGACATCTTGGAGGAAGTAATAATGTGTAGAATTGAATGGAAATGGAAACAAACGTATCGAACTATGTAGGATGCAGCTAATGCAGTTCTGAGAGGGAAATGTACAGCACTAAATTCCACATCAAAAATGAAGAAGGGTCTCAAATCAGCAACCTAAGTTCCTACCTCAAGATATTAGAAAAAGAAGAGGAAAAAAACCCCGAAAGCCAGCAGAAAAAAGGAACATTAAAGAGCAGAAGTCAGTGAAATTGAAAATAGGAAAATAATAGAGAAAATCAGTAAAGCAAGAAGCTGGTTCTTTGTTAAAAAAAAAAAAAGAAAATTGATAAACCATTAGCAAGACTGAGAAAGAAACAAGGACACAAATCACTAATATCAGGAATGAAATGGGATAACACTACAGATCCTGAAGCCATTAAAAGATGTAAAGGACAACTTTATGCTCATACATTTGCCAACTAAGAAGAAATGGACCAATTTGTCAAAAACTACAAACTACCAAAACTCAATCAAGATGAAGTAGATAATCTGAAGAGTTTTATAACCATTAAGGAAATTTGATGCGGGGTAGTGGTTGTGGTTACAAAAGGGCAACACCAGGGATCTGTGTGGTGATGGAAATATTCAGTATATTGGCTGTAGTGATGGACACACGAACCTACATATGTGCTGAAATTGTAGAATTACACACACACACACACAAGAACAGGTTAAACTGGGGAAATCTGAGAAAGAGCAGTGGATTATATCCATGTCAAATCCTGGTCCCAATATTCTATAGTTTTGGAAAATATTACTGTTGCAGAAAACTGAGTGAAAGGTACTAAAAATCTCTATAATTCCTTACAGATGTGTGTGAATGTATAATTATCTCAATATAATTTTCAATTGAAAAAAAAGCTAAGAACTTGTTACTTTGAGTTGACCCCTGGCAGTGTAATTCCAGAACATGTGCCCCCAGTGACACATTTACACTGCCACGTGATTTGAGACATTGCATTACTAGAAGTTTTATGCAATCACATGGATTCATACTATGTGTAAATTTAAAAACGTGTGTGTATATGTATATAGGTATTTGCATATATATCTCTATCTTTACTAGCAATGGTTAATACTAGATAATGTAGTTGTTTTTTTTTTTTCTATCACATAGTTTGAAAATTCCATTCCGTATTGGCAGCTGTAGTCACCAAAGACTCTTTAAGTTCCAAGTGGCATATATTTGACATGACCTGTTAGGCAGAACCAATTGAAATTGCCAATGTGGTTGTCAAATTAGACAGTTTTGATTTACAGAAATGGCAGTTTCATATGGCTCGAAGAAATTGCTGGAGCACAGAGGATTTCTTGGAAGGATCTTGTAGTAGGTAATAGGATCACAGGAATTGTGGAGGGGACAAGAGAGCTCTGGGGGTCTCTGAGACTGGAACCTGGGACACAGTCTCTTTACCCATTTCTTATCTTTTCTTCTTAAATATTGGGTTCTCTATACCGCCTGCAGTGGGGTCATTGGTAGCCTCTAGGGTCTTATCCTAACTCCTTCAGTCAGAAGGGAACCTCCCTCTTTGAGGATTTCTTTGAAAAGATCCCAGGGAAGATTGAGATTAGCCTGGTTTGGGTCACATTCCCAACTTTCTCCAATCACTGGGGAAGGGCAGTGATTGGCGAAGCAGCATGGGCAGCGTGGACCAGGAGATAGAGATTGTTGCTGTATGAAGGGGGTGGGAGAGGGGAGGGCACTTGAGGGGCAGCCCAGACATGACCACTGGGAACCAGGAGCTGCTGCAGTCCATGGCGGTAGTTATCAGGGCAAGATATCTAAATGGTAGTTAAATCGTGACTGTAAAAATAATTTTTAAAATATGCTTAATTGTAATAGCTTTTGGGTTCGGTAGACATTTCCCCTTCTGTTAATGACAAACCAATCTATATTAGGGATTATCAAAAAAAATTTTTTTTTTTTTTTTGCGGTACGTGGGCCTCTCACTGTTGTGGCCTCTCCCGTTGACGAGCACAGGCTCCGGATGCGCAGGCTCAGCGGCCATGGCTCACGGGCCCAGCCGCTCCGCGGCATGTGGGATCTTCCCGGACCGGGGCACGAACCCGTGTCGCCCGCATCGGCAGGCGGACTCTCAACCACTGCACCACCAGGGAAGCCCTATCAAAAATATTTTTAAAGTAGCATTTAAACAAGGAATATTGGTATATTTTTAATATGCATTTTATTAGGCAAATGTAAATTCCACTCTAAATTCATATAATCACTTTTTCCTACGGTACTTGAAGTCACACATCTAAGATTGTTTGAAAGCAGGCTTTTGACTAATGGGTATGAGAAGCAACAGCTGAATGTTTTAAATTTTCCTGTTACATACAGGATGTATGTTTTTGAAAACTTAAGAATGAAAATAGAAAGCATGCCCTCTCCAACTGAAGGTGTTTTCTTTGAAGCTTTCAGTCTGTAATTGAGATGCTGAACCTAACTATGATATATAAATATTTATTTTTAGTAATATTACAAAAGTCAAATGTGTACTTGGAAACAGAACCCCAAACAGTACAGAATAATGACTCTTGCAAGGATAATTTACTATTACGAAGTCTGACTTTATAACTCATCAGCACAAGAAGCATCAGTTTGAACAATGCTGTTGTCTCCTTTGTAAAATGGTAGTGGACAGTCTTCTTGTCCACTCTGTTATCCAGTATGGCTTACCTGAAGACCCATGTGAACCCCGCTTCAGTCCATTTCCAGGAAAAATATTTTCTCTGCCAGTGAATTTTTGTGTTTCTTTTGCCAGAAAACGAAAAGATACATGCTTTAAGTTTTTCTTTAGTGCCAGGACACTTAGGGGACCGATTTAGTGCCCAGATGTAGTAATCGGCATCCTCAGGTGTAAGTCATTCATTTGTACTCCATTCTGATTCATTTCTAAGTGTCTTGCAATAGCTTTTACTTTATCTGTCTGCAGCCCTGTTGTAAAAGAAGTGTCGATTCAATTTACCTGCATATCTGCTTACAATTTCTAAACTATTTTCACAATCATAAATATTTGAACCTCCAAAATAACCCTGCATCGTTTAAATAGAGATGACACTCTGTTTTCCTTTAAAAACTCAACCAAAACAAAAACAAGCACAGATGAACTTAGTATCAACATAGACTATAGACTTCACAAGGGCAGGGACTCTTGCCTTTGCTGCTGTATCCCTAGTTCCCAGTATAGTGCTTGGCACTCAATAAATGTTTCAAGATGATCGATGTTGAATAAGCTTAAAAACTACTGAGCTCCTCAGAACTTGAAAGAACACAGAAAAACCTGTATTGGCAGAAGAGAGAAATGCACAGCCCCAGGAGACCAGAACATAGCTCAAAACAACCTGTCACAA
The DNA here is from genome assembly GCF_963924675.1 of Phocoena phocoena. Taxonomy (NCBI): domain Eukaryota; kingdom Metazoa; phylum Chordata; class Mammalia; order Artiodactyla; family Phocoenidae; genus Phocoena; species Phocoena phocoena. The sequence continues at coordinate 2,603,705 of NC_089233.1, forward strand.
GTACATTTCTTTGAAGTCTGGTGTTTTATCTTAAAAACTCATACACATTTAAAATTCTACTTCATATTAGGAATGTTTGCTCTATTGCAAAACTTATTTTAAGTGTTATCTATCATAAAATAATATCATGCTTCTGGAAAATGCACTGTGTGTGTCCGAATACCCCTAACTAACACATCTCTGTTGCTTTTGAGAAATACAAATGTCCAATTAATTACATTCTGTTTGAGCACTGTCTGTATGCAGATGACATTCAAATGTATGTCTTTTGTCTTTACCCCTCAGTTCATCTTAGTTGATGGCAACTGTCTTTCCAGTTCATTGGACAAAAAAATTGTTGAGTCATCCATGACTTGCTTCTTTCTCTCACCGTCTACATCCAGTCTATTTGGAATTATTTTTGTCTCTGCCTTGAGTCTATATTCTGAATTAGATCACTTGTAACCACCCCTACTACTACCGTCATCTGGCACCATTATCTCTTAAATTAATTGAACAAGGAATCCATTAGACTGAAGTGACTCTAATGCTGGTGGCCTTTGTAAGCAAACCAAAACCTAAGCTTGTAAATGCCTCAAGGTTACAAAATCAAAACACTAAGGACAGCTGATCACAAACAACCAGCTTGGCTTTACTGTAGCCAATCAAATGATTTCCTTTGCTTCTACACTTTCTCTATATAAGTTTTTACCCTGGCTCCTTTGGGGTGGCGTGCTTCTAACCACTTCCTGTTTGGGCTGCCTGATTCAAATTGATTTTTGCTCATATAAACTCTTAACCTTTTAAATATTGGCTCAGTTTGTCTTAGCATCTCTCACGTGGGTTTGTGCAGGAGCCTTGTAACTGGTCTTGCCGTGTCTACCCCCCAGCTCCCCGCCCGCCTTTCCGCCCAGTGTCCATATGGGAGCCGCGTGACCCTGTAAACACACAGGTCGGGTCATGGCCACACTTGACACAGCACTCTCCGGTGGCCGCCCCCTGTCCGGAGTGACCTGCACACCCCTCTGTAACCTCCCTCCTACAGCCTCCCATCCTCCTGGCTCTCTGCCTGAGCCAGTCTGGCCTCCTTGCTGTTCCTCCAGCGTGCCTGAGCTGGTGCTTCTTCAAGGCTTTGCAGTTGCTTTCCCTCTGCCGGACCAGCTCTCCCCCAGATATCCAGATGGCTGGCTCCTGCTTCTCAGTTAGGTCTGTACCCAGAAGTCACATTTGCAGTGAGGTCATCCCATCCATCCTATCTAAAATTTCACACCTACCACGAAGCATATCCCCCTTTCCCACTTTATTTTTTTTATACTTACCATATCAGCATACTATATATATTTTACACGATGAAGGTACTTATTATCTCTTCTTCCCTCTGCTTCCCTCCCCTGCAGAATACAGCCCAGGACTGTAAACTTGGTGAGGGTAGGATAAGATGGTACCTGCTACATAGAACAGGCAAGCCAGGAAATCTTCATTTAATCCCGATGTGTCTCCAGAGTTAGCGGAATGCACCCTTTTAACTCTCTCTCGCTCATTCCTTGAGTCGGATCCCTAACACTCACCCTCAGAGTCTAAAGCCTGCATCACGTCTTTAGGGTAGTAGGCCAGCTTTGTGTCAGAAATACTTCCGAGCCAGCCGTCTAATTGTCTGTGCTTGCTGCTTTCTTCAGGCATCAGGGACAGAGCTTCTAGTGGAGAAAGGAAGGACGCTGTCTCCTTTCTGGTCACTTCTTTATTCCCACATGCATTTCCCAGTGCGGTTCTATATGTTAGAAACAGTAAGCGTGGTTGTGGAAGCTGGAAGTCCCCGAGAGGATAGACGTTCTCCTGATGACGTGTTTCCTAGAGAGACTTGCTCATCGGGATGTGTATGTGTTTTCCTAAAGGGTAGTTATTGGTCAGACATAATGTCCAGCACATAGTAAGTGCTCAGTACATCATTTATAAATCAAGACAGGGCCCCTAAATGTGAATTTGTTGATTTTAGTTTGTCCCTGTATAGCTTACACGTGGTCTTCACATATTTACATTCTGAAGCTCCAGGAGATATTATCAGAGGCCAGGCTACACACAGCATGTTTCCTTCCAGAATGCACTGTTTCTGACGAGCAAACTAAATAGGTTTTTCTGAATATGGATATAAACAAGATTCATTGTAGGGCTGGCCTTGCACTGGGAACTTATTTTTCTAAGGAACCTGTAAGTTATGAATATTTCACTCTCTTTTCAAAGTTTTCTTCTTAAATTCACATTTGCTTTCATTTTCTTGTTAAAATGGATTGAGAAAGATTAATTTTAACAAAAAATGCCAGTGGGGGGAAATACAGAGAAAATATGCAGCCATAATAAATATTTTAGGTCTCTGTCTTTTACCAACCCACGGCTACGTTCATGTAGTTGATCTAGGACAGAATGCAATGCCGTATCTCTACAGTATGCGGCCTCAGAGCCAGCGTTCACCCGGGGAATATAATTTTATGTTTGGGAAACTGCATAGTGCCCTAGTGAAAAATGATTCCAAGTGCGAGGCAGATCCTATCGCCCAGGATTTCAGACCATCGTGCAAAGTTTCCAAAAATAACTTGCCATTATCAGCTTTGACCCTTACCTTTAAAATAACATTTTCTGTTTGTTCAAGTAAAATACGCTCATTGTAGAAAATACTTCGGCACAAACTTCTTTAGGTTGGACGTCCAAGAAGCGGTGTATGGGCTTTTAGTGCCAGCCGAAGGGTAAACTAGCACAGAAACTCAGGGAAATCCCGGTGCTGAGAACTAACTAACGACGGACATGAGGACCCCCTCGCGGAGACGGAAGGCTGCTTGAACTTTTGTGTAGCTGGGGAGCCTGTGACTGCAGCCCGTGCGGGAGGCAGCCGGAGGTGTCACGGAGGAAAGCTTTCTTAGCTATTCTTTCTAACTGTGGTAAAATATACATAACGTAACATTTACCATTTTAACTGTTTTTCAGTGTACGGTTCAGTGGCATTAAGTACATTCACGGTAAGTTGTGCTTTCACCTTTCCCACCGCCTTGAATTATACCTTCAGCTGTACAAGGCCTTATAAAACTTTCCATATGAAGACCCACATTGAAATATCTTGGGAGAAGTATCTGAATATGTGGGGTAACAAACACATGAGCAGCTCCAAGAGATAAGGGAAGTGAGGAGGAATCAGATGCCCTGGAGAGTTTACTGAAGCTGTAAATGACAAAAAGTAATATGATTTAATAGTGAGCTGGATATGCTTTGTTCAAGGAAAGACGGTCCTTGGACTCAGGGAGTACAGTACCTCACGAGCAGGGGAACATCGTTCCTGAGGGGTACAGGGTAAGAACGAGGTTTTATGGAGTGTTAGAGGCAGCAAAACAGAAACGGGACAGTTGGCTAGGAGGCTGGAGAGTTCCTGGTAAGGCTAGCAGGCCCTGTTTTCTAGGGTCAGGTGAGCTAGCCAGACTGAGTTGGAGGACTGCGCTCGGTGTGTGTTAGGTTCCTTGACAGGTGTTTCCTGTAAGTGCAGGCTGATTTACGTTTTGATTTGTGACGTGGGCTGGACCAAAGTGAAGGACCAAAATAAAAAGAGAGAGAAACAGGCAAAATAACCCAGGACTAAAGTTCTAGACATTATCTGCATTATTTGATTGAGAGGAAACCAAAGGGACTTGACAGTAGGGTTAGATAAACATAAGAATGGATCTTAAGAGCAGCCACTGTGCATACAGAAAACAGAAGGTGCAGCTTTTAAACCAGCAGAAGAAAACTTGATTTTCCTAATCAGAAATAGGAAAGGGAGGTGGGGTGGGGGAAGAAGACAAAAAGAAAGTACATTAAGTGGGAAATGTGAAAAAAGTGATCAGAGTCTAATATGACATTAATCACAATATATGTTACTGGCTTATTCATTATAAAGATAAATCCTTAGACTGAATAGAAAAACAAGATGCGAAAATGAGTTGTCTACAAGAAACATACTTCAAAAAAAATGCAGAGAAAGGTTGAAAATGAAAGGATAGAAAAGAGGTATACTACACAAATATGATCCAAGAGAAAGCAGTAACTCAGAGTAAATATAAGGGAGAAAGGAATGGTATATGCTGATAAAAGGAGTGTCGGAACGCCGAGACTACAAGAAGGTATAGTCATCAAAAACATAGGTATCTAACAATACAGTCTGACTCAGAGTAAATATAAGGGAGAAAGGAATGGTATATGCTGATAAAAGGAGTGTCGGAACCCCGAGACTACAAGAAGGTTTAATCATCAAAAACATAGGTATCTAACAATACAGTCTGACTCAAAGTAAATATAAGGGAGAAAGGAATGGTATATGCTGATAAAAGGAGTGTCGGAACGTCGAGACTACAAGAAGGTATAGTCATCAAAAACATAGGTATCTAACAATACAGTCTGAAAATACACCAAGCAGAAATTGACAACTGCTGAGAGAGAGAGAGAGAGAAAATCAACACTTGTATTTGAAGATTTTTAACACACTGCTGTCAGAAACTTAAATCCTGAAGTTAAAAAACAAGCAGACGTGGAGAAGTCCTGAACAACACAATTAATAGGCTTGAGCTGTTAGAAATATGCCTAAAGCTGTATGCCTAACAGAGAAATGTGATTTTTTTGGGGGGGGAGGGGGCTCATGTGGAATGGGTATATATTATGCTATAAAGGAAGCTCAATAATTTCCAAGAATGGAAGTGATACAAATTAGGTTCCCTGAATATGTGAAATGTAACAAGAAATTCCTCACAAAATGATAGCCCTCCCCCAATAAAAAAATCCCTTATGATTACAAATTAAATAGCATATTTCTAAATAACCCTTGGGTTCAAAAGGAAATAAAAATGAAATTACGGTATATTTAGAATTGAAAAGTAGTGAAAACATTAAATGTCAGAATTGTGGGCTATAGTTCAAGCCGTGCTTAAAGGGATTTTATGGTCTTAAATACCTTTATCAGTAAACAAGAATGGTTAAAAAATAAGTGAGCCAAGCATTCAACTCAGAAGTTGGTATAAAAAAAAAAAAGAAAAACAAAGTTCAGGGAAACTAGAAGGAAGGAAATAAAGTACTGAAGGCAATGAAATACGGAAAAATGATAATAATAAATGATAGAGAAGGTTAAGAAAATCCAAAAATGGATCTTTGAAAGATAGACCTCTAAGAGACTAAACGTGAAGAAATTAAAATGCAAACAGAAGATTAGGCTATAGACCAAAGACATTTTCAGATGAAAAAAGTATTGGAACAAATATATGCTGATACATTTGGAGGGGGGAAATTAAATTAAATTAATACATTTTCAGAAAAAACATAAAAGGTCAAAGTTGTCATGAGAAGAAATAGAGAACATGGTTTGACCAATGTATGATTAAACCAGGCAAGGAAATAGTAGTCAAAGGCCTTTTCTCCCAAAATCTCTAGGGGAAATTTTATAGGTGATTTCTGTTAAACTGGTAAGAAACAGTCCCTTTTTCTCAGTTGTCTCAGAAATTAGAAGGTAAAGAAAAAAATGCTCAGCTCATTTTATGAAGCTGCTGTAATCATTATCAGAAAATCTATGCATGTAACGCACGTTTAAAAGAAAGAATGGAGGAAAAAAAGCACGTAACACTGCACGTTTAAAAGAAAGAATGGAGGAAAAAAAGCATGTAACACTGCACGTTTAAAAGAAAGGAGGAAAAAAGCATGTAACACTGCACGTTTAAAAGAAAGAATGGAGGAAAAAAGCATGTAACACTGCACGTTTAAAAGAAAGAATGGAGGGAAAAAAGCATGTAACACTGCACGTTTAAAAGAAAGAATGGAGGAAAAAAAGCATGTAACACTGCACGTTTAAAAGAAAGGAGGAAAAAAGCACGTAACACTGCACGTTTAAAAGAAAGAATGGAGGAAAAAAGCATGTAACACTGCACGTTTAAAAGAAAGAATGGAGGAAAAAAAGCACGTAACACTGCACGTTTAAAAGAAAGAATGGAGGAAAAAAAGCATGTAACACTGCACATTTAAAAGAATGGAGGAAAAAAGCACGTAACACTGCACGTTTAAAGGAAAGAATGGAGGAAAAAAGCACGTAACACTGCACATTTAAAAGAATGGAGGAAAAAAAGCATGTAACACTGCATGTTTAAAAGAAAGAATGGAGGAAAAAAGCATGTAACACTGCATATTTAAAAGAATGGAGGAAAAAAAGCATGTAACACTGCATGTTTAAAAGAAAGGAGGAAAAAAGCATGTAACACTGCATGTTTAAAAGAATGGAGGAAAAAAAGCATGTAACACTGCATGTTTAAAAGAAAGGAGGAAAAAAGCATGTAACACTGCACGTTTAAAAGAATGGAGGAAAAAAAGCATGTAACACTGCACGTTTAAAAGAAAGGAGGAAAAAAAGCATGTAACTGCATGTTTAAAAGAAAGAATGGAGGAAAAAAGCATGTAACACTGCATATTTAAAAGAATGGAGGAAAAAAGCATGTAACACTGCATGTTTAAAAGAAAGGAGGAAAAAAGCATGTAACACTGCATATTTAAAAGAATGGAGGAAAAAAAGCATGTAACACTGCACGTTTAAAAGAAAGGAGGAAAAAAGCATGTAACACTGCATGTTTAAAAGAATGGAGGAAAAAAAGCATGTAACACTGCATGTTTAAAAGAAAGGAGGAAAAAAGCATGTAACACTGCACGTTTAAAAGAATGGAGGAAAAAAAGCATGTAACACTGCACGTTTAAAAGAAAGGAGGAAAAAAAGCATGTAACACTGCATGTTTAAAAGAAAGAATGGAGGAAAAAAGCATGTAACACTGCATATTTAAAAGAATGGAGGAAAAAAGCATGTAACACTGCATGTTTAAAAGAAAGGAGGAAAAAAGCATGTAACACTGCATGTTTAAAAGAATGGAGGAAAAAAAGCATGTAACACTGCATGTTTAAAAGAAAGGAGGAAAAAAGCATGTAACACTGCATGTTTAAAAGAATGGAGGAAAAAAAGCATGTAACACTGCATGTTTAAAAGAAAGGAGGAAAAAAGCATGTAACACTGCATGTTTAAAAGAATGGAGGAAAAAAAGCATGTAACACTGCATGTTTAAAAGAAAGGAGGAAAAAAGCATGTAACACTGCACGTTTAAAAGAATGGAGGAAAAAAAGCATGTAACACTGCACGTTTAAAAGAAAGGAGGAAAAAAGCATGTAACACTGCACGTTTAAAAGAATGGAGGAAAAAAAGCATGTAACACTGCATGTTTAAAAGAAAGGAGGAAAAAAGCATGTAACACTGCATGTTTAAAAGAATGGAGGAAAAAAAGCATGTAACACTGCATGTTTAAAAGAAAGGAGGAAAAAAGCATGTAACACTGCATGTTTAAAAGAATGGAGGAAAAAAAGCATGTAACACTGCATGTTTAAAAGAAAGGAGGAAAAAAGCATGTAACACTGCATGTTTAAAAGAATGGAGGAAAAAAAGCATGTAACACTGCACGTTTAAAAGAAAGGAGGAAAAAAGCATGTAACACTGCACGTTTAAAAGAATGGAGGAAAAAAAGCATGTAACACTGCACGTTTAAAAGAATGGAGGAAAAAAAGCACGTAACACTGCACGTTTAAAAGAATGGAGGAAAAAAGTACTATTTCAGTGCAGCAAAAACATTTGATAAATTTCATCACCTATTTATGATTTTAAAAACACACATGCACGTAACAAATTAGTAACGAAAGGGAACTTCCTTAAGGTTACATACCAAAAACTGTATCAAAGATTGCACTTAATGGAGAAATATTAGATACGTTCCCTCTGATACTGGGAACAGGACAAGTATACTGCTGTAAGTTGCAGTTTAGTGTAGGAAATAATGTGTGGTTCCAGGTTGTCAAGTGGAAGGAGAGGTAGTATTTTGGGTCAGATACTTAAAAAGTTGCTGGAAGGGCTCGGAGGAGCAGGTTTGGGGGAAGGAGTTCAAGATCACATCACTGCATTTACAGTCAAAGGACAGAGGACAGGAAGGTCCTGGTGCTACCACTGCGGCCACTGTCATTACATTTGCTCTTGTGCGAGTGTGGGGAATGGGTTGAGGAGGGAATCTGTACATAAATCAACCCATACATATAAACGGTGGTTATATGATACTCCCTTCATGAATGGGGTACAATTTGTGAAAGCTGCCCCTTATTGTTAGGTATTTAGATTGTCTTAGGGTTTTAAAAAAGCAGTGTAATGAGCATCGTTGCAAATATTTATTTGGTCACATTTGAGGTTATCTACTGAGAAAGAACAGTGCTCTGGCATTTACAAACTGTAACCTCAGCCAAGATATTTCTCCCCTTTGCCTTACTTTCTTCATGGGTTATTGTGAGACCTGTAACAGGATTAGAGGAGTGTCTGACACATAATAAATGCTTGGTAAATGGTAGCTTATTACCATGGCGTTATTCCTAGAAGCAGAAGAACTGGGTTAATTGGTGTTAACTTTTTTTTTTATAAGACTCATCATTCATTTGTTCATCCAATAAATATTTATTAAGTGCCCACAATATGTCTTGGTACTCAGACAAAAGTGGAACTAAATTACCACAGTAACAACAAAAATAAATAAATAAAATATAGCATATGTTACATGGTAATAAGTGTCACAGATGACGATAAAGCTGTGGTTAGTTTTCATGGTACTCTGATTCAAGTGTGCTCAGCGCTTGGGTCATCTACTCATCACTTCATTCTTCATTTTGTCATTCCACAAGTATCAGCAAGAGATGGTAACCCCCTGAGGTTTTCCTCTTATTCATCATTGTTTCCTAGTCAAGGTGGGGGTTAAAATGCTTGGCCACCTGCCACCTGTATCACATCCTCCAGGGTTCTCAAGAGGGTAAGAGATTTGCTGTTTGAACCAGTGTCATAAATGGCAGCCTATGGGCCATTTATTTACTATGTTAATCTTTGTTAGCGACTTTAGACAGCTCTGATAGACCGTTCCTAATTTCTGGCTTCTTTCCAGAAGGAAGTGCATTCCTTCGTGGTGCTTCCATAACTCTTTGTACCTCTGTTAAAGGGATAATCACCATTCTTCTTTGTATGTAGTGTACGTATTTTTTCTCTCACTAGATTTCAGATTCTTCTGGTCAGGGACTATGGGTGGTTCATCACTGAATCCCTCAAGTGGTTAACATTCAAGGAGTTTTTGTTGAATTGAATTTTGACCTTCTCCCTTGGTATCCTTTGGACTTCATTATAGTAAATGTTCAGCATGTCCCCCAAGGTTATTCATTACCACATTCCAAAGGACCTCAGAAATGATTTGCACCGACAGTTTATGATAAAGAGCAGACCCTTGGCAGACAGAGCCTTTATGATTTATGACTCCACCTCTGGTGACATGTAGATGTGGCCTTTGGCAGGGTCCCTGATATGAAATGATTTTTTCCTAAATTTACCTCATCTTGGAGTGTCTTTGATGCGTACTGCTGGCCACCAGGTCCCTTCAAACACCATATTCCAACAGGTTTTGCTCCTACATAGGAGCATATATCCATTTCATGTTGTTAATAAAATAGAAAGTATTTTCCCAAAGAAATTATAGACAGGGCTTCCCTGGTGGCACAGCGGTTAAGGATCTGCCTGCCAATGCAGGGGACATGAGTTCGAGCCCTGGTGTGGGAAGATCCCACATGCCGCGGAGCAGCTAAGTCCGTGCGCCACAGCTACTGAGCCTGCGCTCTAGAGCCCGTGAGCCACAACTACTGAGCCCACGTGCCACAACTACTGAAGCCCATGCGCCTAGAGCCTGTGCTCCACAACGAGAGAGGCCACAACAGTGAGAGGCCAGCACACCGCTATGAAGAGTGGCCCCCGCTCGCCGCAACTAGAGAAAGCCCTCGCACAGAAACAAAGAGTCAACACAGCCAAAAATAATAAATAAATAATAAATTTATTTATTTAAAAAAAAAGAAATTATAGACAAATTGATTTATTATCCTTTTTCACTATACAAACATTTAGTTTAATTTCTCTAATTTATTACTGAATATTTTAGCATGGCATATGTTTTTTCTAGTACACATTACTGTTGGCAGTTCTTTAGACCTTAATTTTCTTACTGGAAAAATTAATGTTTGTATTTTTTTTTTTTTTTTGTGGTACGCGAGCCTCTCACTGCTGTGGTCTCTCCCGTTGTGGAGCACAGGCTCCGGACGCGCAGGCTCAGCGGCCATGGCTCATGGGCCCAGCTGCTCCGCGGCATGTGGGATCCTCCCGGACCAGGGCACGAACCCGTGTCCCCTGCATCGGCAGGCGGACTCTCAACCACTGCGCCACCAGGGAAGCCCTAATGTTTGTATTTTTTATACTTATTTACTCATTTAAATTTTATATCTTGTTTAGTTCTAAAATGCATTTAAAGTTGGTGAAAAGGATACAGAGAGTACAAAAACAAATGTATCAGTTAGAAGTGAAGAAAAACAAGGAAAAAGAAAAGTAGGCCCTCAAACTAGAGCCAGATGTGAGGCAGATAGAAGCGCGCAGAGCCTGGGTCGTTCGCCATGACTGCCTGATTTTAGTGATACGCTGTGTTGCAGCCAACAGGAAAAGGGAATCCTAGCCAGTTGCCTGGTTCCCAAGGCTCATCAGATAAAGCAAGCTCTTTGTTTCAAAGAAGCACAGATATTCAGGATGCTAGGACCAGAGGCTGTGTTTCTTGAGAAGCTGGAAGTGGAGGACACTGGGGCTTAATGAGCAGTGTCTCAGTGGCATCCTTTCAAAGCCTCGTGAAGAGTCCCAAGGGCATCCAGTGCAGCCTCTCTCCACGTGGGCAGTGAGGTCCCCCTGACACGGGAGCCAGAAGGAGGAGTGAAGGCTCTTCACTGGATGGTCTCTCAGGCCCGGCAGTTCTCGGAGATCCTCTGCTAGAGAGGCCAGGGTGCCTGTGCACCCAGGAATCATTGGCTTCTGCTTTGCACTTACGGAAGGAAATTTTCCCTCTGTCAGCATGCATTACAAAGTTGTTATTTTTGGAGGAACAATTTTACCTTAGACTTGTTAGGGTCTGTTCTGTTCTTCGTGCCATACAGTTGACTCTTGGTTTACTGTTTTAGTGGGAACTGTGTCCCCTTGTGCGTCTTACGTGCGATATACCACCATCTTCCTTTGATGCTGCCTCCTTGGGGCTCAGAGTCCTTCTCTGCCTTTGGCCTTAGGACTATTATTTTCTTACCACTGTTTTCTTCACAGTTCTCAGAAACCAGTGGCTCTTCATCTTCTGTGTAGCACGAGCATCCAGTTGCTTTGGGAGAAGCCTTAGGCTGCCGCTTCCCTGTTTGTTTTGTTTTCCCCAGTATCACTTAATTAATGGTTCCGTTTCCCCAAACAACTCTCTGCCTCTCACTGCATGGCGAGGTTCCCATTTAATCCATCGCTCTTGTGAGGGTCTCTCAAATTCTCTCTTATCTGGGGATAGTTCTTGTTTTCGAATGATGGTTTTATTTATAACGACACGGTCATTAACTTCTGTCACAGTCACAGATGGCAGTGGCCTGGCCGTATCCTGCAGCATGGCATGCCGTGGCATGTGAGAGCAGTGTGATTTACTGCATCAGTGGGTCCCTAAAGGCATTTAAAAAGCTTTGCTCCACAAAATGCTGTATTTTAACTCAAATTAATGTTCTTTATTTTGTTCGGTGATTTTTGTTAATACATAAATGCTTAGAATTCATTATAATCACAGTTTGCGAGCTTTTCTTTCATGCTTCTTTAATCTATGGTGATTTATGTGTTTACCGTCTGTAGTATGAATTTCTCTGTCAGGATATGTACTGAGATATTTGTACTTACAGTACACTCATTTGTTTTACATTTCCCCAGGGAGCTAATATATTTTTCTCAAATATATTTATTTAACGAAATTAGGATCTTCCCATTGAAATGTTTATTTTTAAAATTCCAGTTAAGTATTCTATGTTTAGCAATTTAAGAGTTGGATTATTGAAGTTGATTATTTACTTAAAAGTAATTTCTGGAGTATCTATATCTCTCTGTCTCTCTCTCTCTATAGATACATAAACTTATTTTAGATATTTTATATTACTGATCTACAAAATATTGGTTTTGATGGTATTGTTCTTATTCTAGGCTATCTTTGTTGTTAATGAGGTAGCTTTTTGTTTTAGAGTTTGTTATAAGGGAATTCCCAAATTCACGTCTTTTAAAAAGTATTAGCTCATTAAGACCCCTTTTTAAAATCAGCTTTGAGGAGTGTACAGAGCTCACTGAATACAGCATTCTTGGTAGTCAGAGAAAAGGGCCAACTTTTTAGCTTGGACAAGCAATTCCAGCATGAGTTATGAGGAAGTGTAAATTGACCTGTTTTCTTAATGTTGAGTTAAATCTGCTGTCTGCGTTTTTTAAAGCTAATCGGTAAACCTCTACCTACCCCTTAAAAAGTCATCATTCTCTCTTCTCATCCTATTATTCCCTCCTCTTACCCAAGTTACTCCCTTACTATTCTATTAGGAAAATCTTCAAAATCTACTTGTTGAACATCCAACATCCATAGGACATCCATAGGATTTACTGGCTAACTACCAATGCCTAACCATCAAAGAAAGGGCACTCGACCCATTAAATTAAACCTTTAGATCAGCAAGAAGTGACTGATTTTTTTTTATTCAACAACCATTTACTAGGTACTTACTATGTTCAAAATACTGTGGATAATAAGAGGACTAATAAGTCAGTAGTTTCTAGTTTCAAGTAACTTTCATTCTTGCTTTTTTCTATTCCTTTGCTAGAACTTGTTGACCTAAAACAATAAAACAGCCACTTATTTTTACCAGCAAAATGGGTTCATTCAGGAACAGAGAAGAATTGCAATCAAGGACATATGATCTCTGGGGAAGCACAGGCAATTCCAGAGACAGAGGAGAGGAACAGTCTTTTATAGAGGAGAAGGGGGAGTTGGGAGGGGCTGTTACAAACAAAAACGCCATTGGAGGAAACTGGGAATTTTCATTGGCTGAGTTGTGACAGTCTCTCATTGGCAGGGCTGTTGCTGGGCAGGGAGAAATGCTTCCTTCCTCTTGCTGAGTGGTAAAGTAATAACCTTCTTCCTGTTGGAGATGCAAATGTACGTCTCTTCCTGTTGTTTCTACATTTGATGTCGAGTAGTAGGGTGTGGCAGCTCTCCCTTATGGTCTCCTGACTCCAATTTAAATGAAGTTTCTGTTTATTAAGTTGTTTAATGGTATTTCATGTATTTTTGTTGTTTTGTTTTGTTGCGGTACGCGGGCCTCTCACCGTCGTGGCCTCTCCCGTTGCGGAGCACAGGCTCCAGATGTGCAGGCTCAGCGGCCATGGCTCACGGGCCCAGCTGCTCTGTGGCACGTGGGATCTTCCCGGACCGGGGCACGAACCCGTGTCCCCAGCATCAGCAGGCGGACTCTCAACCACTGTGCCACCAGGGAAGCCCTCATGTATTTTTGTAAAGAAGTTTTTTTAATGACAATCCTGGGCAAAAATGCCTCATTGGAGAGGATGTGGAGCTTATTTGGGATTAGGATCCCCTAGACCCTCAGAGGGCAAGATTATGGGCATAGTGGGTGGGCATCAAGACCTGGGCTTGGTGTAGACATCAGGTCTGACTGGACTGGAGTAATGTCTCCATATGCTCTATAAGGTGTGTGGACCACTGAATGAGCATAGGCGAGACAGCTGGAATGTGCCAGAAAGAGCACAGATTAAATGAGACACACATATAAAACGGCCTAGCACGTTGCCTCACAGCTCAATAAATGGTGGCTTATTATTATTTTTTATTCTGATGAATATTCTTCAGTGAAGATAGACAGCCATTCATTAATGGCTGCTTATGGAGTGCCTGTTATGTGATAGGCACGGTACCAGGTAAAGAGGATTTCATTGCGAACTACACAGACCAACTCATTGCTCCCATAGAACTTGCGGTTCTGTGGGGGATTCAGACGAGTGCACCGGCTAAACAGCATGTGTGATGGTGGCAGAATACACGGTGCCATTTGGAATGTGTTCTCCTGAAGAGGGGGTACAGGAAGAATTCCCACTGGAAGGGGTGTTTCAGCTGGAAGGTGGGTAGCAGTTGGCGAGAGGAGGAGGTGAGGGGAGTGCTGTTCCAGCAGAGGCAGCGTCCAGCGTGACCACCCAGAAGTGAGGGAGAGTACAGAGCACCCCCGGGACTCGTGTACAGCCCACGTCAGGGGCCAGTGCCTCTAGCTTGCTCCGAAGGAGTCTGTGCTTTGTCCCAGAGCAGTGGGGGAGCTAGAGATTAAATATTGCTGGGATCTGACAAAATACTTAGAAAAACTTCTCTGGTCTCAAGGTGGAGAATGGTTTGGGCTGATGGAGGGGCTGCTGCAGAGCCAGAGGCAGTGGCAGAACTAGGGCTGGAACTGGGCCTGGGGCTGACACTGAGCACCTGTGACCAGGAGGGGCAGAAGGATGCAGTTTGTCCCACAGGGGTGTGGACAGCGGGCAGAGTCAGGACTCAGAAGAGGCTGAGCAGAGGGCCCTTCTCGGTTGGCCGGTCTTGGGCTTCTGTATCCTCTCCAGCAGTGGGAAATGGGGTGGATCTGTTTGCTCGAGGGCCCAGGGAAGAACTGGCCTTAGGGAGCCAGTGTCACTGGACAACAGTAGGTCAGCTGTCCACTGCAGAACGGAGCAGTCGCTGGGCACAGCCCGGAAGAGGTGCAGTCACAGTGCGTCTTTCAGCCCCACCCAGCACCTGGTGAATGAGGGCTTCCTCCAAAGCCAGCCTTTGAATAGGAAGAACAATAATCAAATGCTCCTCTCCCCCGGGGATGGTGCGTTATCACGATTAGCTTCGGGCCCAAGGTAAGCCACAAACCAAAGGCTTTCTGGGAACGCAGCTGCCTGTGGTTGCTGCGGCCACGAGCACTGTGATCTCTGCTCTTCCTTTTCTCTACGGCAGCCGGGCACCGTTCAAGCCCCTGCAGTTCTTCCCAGTGGCCGCTCCTTGTTCCAGTGCTCATTGAGAGGAAAAAGAGAGACAGAGAAGAAAGAAAGGAAAGGAGAAGAAACCTGAATGTGTGACCAGGTCAAACCTAGTCACTGTGTTTTTTATCTTTTTTTTTTTTCCTGACGGCTTCAGCAATTCTACATGCATTTATTGAATATTTACTAAAGACAGGCTGTATTTTAGGTGCCATTCTTTGCGGAGTTGGGTTCTGAAGATAGGGTGTGTTGCACGATTCCTAATAGTTTACTTTGAAGAGTGAACAGACTTGGCTTCACAGTGAGGGCTCAGCTGTCCTTCCAAAGCAGACTCTGTGGTCCCTGAATTGACCTGGTTTGTGAATTTCTGCCATGAACTGTTGCCAGAACCTGGGTTTAAGGAACCGGTGGGGCCAGTGTGCTGTTGCTGAGAGTGGATGAACCTGGGAAGGTTCCCGACCTCCTCCCCACAGCCTTGACCCTCACCAGCACTGGCTCCAGGGTCCTTCCATTTGCAAAGCGCGACCTCCATTCCCCTCCTACCGTCTCCCTCCACGCACACATTCCACGCAGCTAAAGGAGCTTATAAAGTAGTTAGTGCAACACAGCCTGGTTTCACGAAAATCAGAAGGAAGACATTTCACTTAAAGTTACAAAGAGACCAATTACTCAACCAAATAAAGGAATAAAGAAGGAACATGTGACAAAAGGTGAAAGAAAGCTGGAAAGAAAGTCTCCTGAGATGAATAAGTTAGAGTTCTAGGACTGAGAAAAGAAGCAGTTATCAGGCTCGCAGATTAATAATGTGAAAGGCACTTTCTCTGGATTGTAGAAAACGTCTGAGTGTGAGCTGTCGTGTTGGAGCCACTTTATCTCCAAGTGCAGGAGAGTAATTTTCTGAGTTGCTCCTTCCAGCGCCCTCCAGGTTGTTTGAATTATCACTGCTTTACACTCATGAGGATCCCAAAAAACGCCCCCTTTGCCTCTCAGAAGACACATCCTTAAGTTTGAATTGACATTTGTCTTAGCTC
This sequence comes from Phocoena phocoena, assembly GCF_963924675.1. Lineage (NCBI taxonomy): Eukaryota > Metazoa > Chordata > Mammalia > Artiodactyla > Phocoenidae > Phocoena > Phocoena phocoena. The sequence continues at coordinate 2,619,692 of NC_089233.1, forward strand.
TAGCTCCATGACACAATACCATAGATTGGGAGGCTTAAACAACAAATTTCTCAGTGTTGGAGGCTCGAAATCCAAAATCAATTTTCTGGCCAGTATGGTTCCCAGTGAGAGTTCTCTTCCTGGCTTGCAGACGGTCACCTTCTTGCTGTGTCCTCACGTGGCGGGGAAAGAGAGAGAGTAGAGAAAGCACAGGCTCTCAGCTGTCTCTCATGAGGACTCCGCTCTCATGACTTAACCTAATCATAATTACCTCCCAAAGGCCTCATCTCCAAATGCCATTGCATGGGGGGTTAGGGCTTCAACATACGAATTTTGGGGGGACAGAAACATTTAGTCCATAGCAACGTCTCATTTAATGTTTATTTAAGCTAAAAGAATACATTTATACATTTTCTGGAGGAAAACCCCCACATAGGCTATAAATAGTGGTTTCAGCTGGCTTTTGATATTTCAAGATCAAGAAGAATCTAGAGACAAACAATAAAATTCCATTAGGTAGGAGCTTCAAAGGGACCGTCTTAGTAAAGGCAATAACTCTGTTTAGAGAAAATTTGGGGGATCATCTTATTAATAGCATTCAAACCCATCAAGCTTTCTTTGTTCTTTAAAGCTACGGGAATGAATTAAAAACAAACTTCCCAGTCTATCATGTATCATTGAAAGCCAAAGCACAATAGCATTGTCTTGTTACAAACCAGGAGGCTGTAAATCTATTATTTATTTTCTATTAAAGGTGCAAGCTCCAGAGGTAGGCCTGTGAATAGCCAAGAGAAATAGGAGATGGAGCCTTTCCTCTCTGCTCAGTTGTACCCCATGTGACCCAGGTCAGCAGTGATTCAGTGTACCTGCTCCTCTTATGAATGTGTTTGTTTACCTGGACCACGTTCAAAGGTAAAGAGAAAAGAAAGGGAAAAATGAGGAAGATCACAAATCTGACTTTACATTTCAGAAGAGAGTTAAAATTGTAATTAGTGACAGGTACCCTACCATTTGCCACTCTCTGCACAGTTTTTTATCAAACCAGTTGTACTTTGGATCGCTCACAGGTCATCACGAACAATGTCGAATGGCCATGCTGTGCTATTCAGACTTCTCTTTTTATGTCCACCACCCCCAAGTAGGTAGACATAAACAGTGGGGCCACCACTGTTTACAGAGTAGGTGGTGTCCTGCCTCCGGTGAAGGCTTCTGAAATCACAGCAGACACCTGGGGTCTGACTCTGAACTAGCTGGGGGCATCTGGAGCAGGTAGGCAGCCTGTTGCCTGGTTAGAGAAAGCCTGCGTCTTCCTTGGGGGACCAGTGAGCAAGCGCAGGAGACATCGAGCAGGGAACCCCACTGGGCGGCCGGGCGGCAGTGGTGACAACGGGCGACCCCTGGTGTCTTAATACGGTGGCCTCTGAGGGAACTGATGCCGTTAATGAATACCATGCCCTCAGCTATCCAGCAAATAACTCCTTTACTTGGATACTGGGGTTGCACGGTAGTAGAGCAGTCAGGATCTTTTAACTTGCTAGAAAAGAGCAAGTCGTAATCAATTCTACCAGTTTTCTCCCGTGTAGGAGACATGACTTACGTCTGTGTGAACTGTGCACGGTCATGTATGTGGCTGTGTTTTGTGTGCTTTAAGCCCATGGGAACAAACTAAAAACGGTGTTTCTTTATTGCCCCGGAAACTAGAGCTTCTACAGTTTGTTCCTGATGCTTCCTTGATGCAGGTGGAAGGTGTGCACTTAAACTATATACGTAGTGTCTGCAAAGCGGAAGTCAGCTGCTGTTTGTTGGGACTGTCTACACCTGCCTCTGGGGAAGCGCACATTAATTTCCCAGGTAGCCGGTGGGCATCTGAGCAGAGGGTAGACTTGGTGTGCATCTGTTTGCATGTACCCGCTGCGGACGGACTTCCTCGTCTTTCCTTGGTGCCTTTGTAGCCACCTCCTGACTTGAGTCCTCGTGTCCAGTCCACCTCAGGGACGGGGCCGCGTGTCAGTGCCCCTGGGGACTGGCCTCGCGGGACGGTTTCACCCGCCCCTGAGCCCGTTCCACAGCAAGTCCAGAGGCTCCTGCGTCTGGAATCCTAGATCCCCTGCAACACCCACAGACCGGCTTGGCATTTCCCTTCCTTACGCTTCTCTACAAATCATCATCTAGTCCTCGTAACAATCATGGCAGTAATAACAGCTCCAAGGCTGGTGCCGTTACTTGCACGTTTTACAGACAAGGAGGAGGAGGCTGGGAGAGAAGGGTGCCCAACCCAGGGTCCCCAACCAGCAGGTCCCGGTGTGAGCCTGATCCAGGCCGTCTGACTGCAGAGCTCTTCCCTGAGGCACGGCGCAGGCCCTCGGGCTCCTGGGGCTTGGTGTGCGGGGTAGGGTCCTTCATGCTCTCCCGGCTCCCACACTGCAGCCACTCCCGCCTCAAGTGTGACCTTCTGTGCGCCAGGTCCTCTTGGAGGTCTCCGTCCCTCTGCGTAGCCCCCACGGGAGTCTCTCATTCTCCTGCTATGTACTGATCTCTCTCTGTGTCAGACCCCATGCTGAGAGCGTTCTATGTCTGTTGGGTTCAGTTGAAATAAACTGAGCATTTCATTCTTGCAGCCGCAGGGAAAGCATATTCCCTATTTTACTAATGAGGGACCTGGCTCACATTAACTTTTCATGTGGTTGTATCGTCCCACAACCATGTCACAAGCTTCTTGAGGGCAGAGTCGGTAATTTCCTCATTTTCCGTGTTCCCAGGCGACCCCTAATATGTCCACACAACAAAGAGGCTTGCAGTGAGTGCCTTGATTAATTCAGTTTAAAGGAAATCTCAGGCTATAGAGAAACGATCAGAGAAAGAAAGAGCAAGAGAAGTGGTCAGATGGATCCTTTTGATTCTCCTTATACTGACGAGGGAGGTGGTGAGGTGCCTTTCTTTTCCTTCCCCTCCCTCTTGATTTCATCTTATTTTTTTTTCCTGTCGTTTGCATTATTTTCCCCTAAAAGGGAGGCTTTATGAAAGTAGTATCAAGGCTAGTCCTTCCGTTCTGGTCCTTGATCTGATTGTGCAATAAAGGAAGCAGAGCTCCTTCGGTCTCTGGTAGGCCTTTAGCCGTGCCCAGCCCAGCCCTCCCTCCCATTTTTCCAGCGTCCTCTTTCTCATGTAGCTCTGTGGCCTGAACGTGGCAAGGACTTTATTATCCAGGACCTCCGCCGCGCTGGGGAGGAAGACACACATGGCAGGTCGTGGCAGGTAATAAGGGACTTGCAGGGGTAGTGGGTGTGCATTCGGGAATCCAGGAGCCTGAGGGAGACTGTACTCCCGAGGTCCCGCTTCTGTTACTGAGGCCTAAGCAGGGCGAGGGGGTGGGAGTGGGGGATCGAAAGCATTTTGATAAAGAAACTCAAGCTGGAGACTCTGGACAAATGGGTGTGAACGTTCTCCAAGCCTCTGGCTGTCGCTTCCATTCGGTCCCTGACCATAGCCATGTGAGCCATACATCAGCATGACTGTTCACAGCTCTCAGTCTACGAGGATCGTCAGTTACGCCTGAGGGTATGTAAACCTGGCAGTTCTTGCCGTCTTTCGGGGAGTAAACTGCTTTCTCAGTAAACAGGTTTTCAGTTTATTATGTTACCATTTAGAAACTTTCCTCTTCTTGTGCCAAATTGCTCTTAATGGTGACTGATTCATAAAGGATATTTTACTTACCTTGAAATAAGATTCTGTTTAGAACAGTTTTAAAACACAAGAGAGTCGGCAGTCCCTCGCTAGAAGTATGCGAGGAGCTTAAAACACTGGAATCCACATCTGTATTTGTCTTTGAGAGGTTGTTTCTATCCAGTTTATGACACTTATTTCTGATTCATTCACTGAGTCGCTATTATGTGCAAGACCCCTCCCCTTGGGCGTCTCCTTAAGATACAGAAATGAATAACATACAACCATTCTCCGGCCCTTGAACCCCTACACTTTGAAAGGGGAAATAAGTACTAAATGAGAGGCGGAGAGTCCTAAGTGCCCTCTGAGAGGTATGCTTTGCAGAGGAAGGCACAGGTGGGAAGACCACATCTCCCTGCAAGATCAGAGGAAATGGCACAGAGAAGGGGGCATCTGGGACAGCAGATTCATTCAGCAGTAGATAGAAGGTGGGGCAGGCATTTCCGGTGGAGGGGCTGTTAAGGACAGAAGAAAGCATGGGGCCTGTGGAGCCCTGGGAAGTCTAATCTGGTTGGAGTGAAGTCTAGTCTGGTTGGAGTAAATGCCAGCAGTCTATTAAGTAATACGCTGGAACCCTGGTTTGGGGTCAGGTACCGGCCATCCTTCACCATCCCGGGAGGAACCAAATGGTGGTCTGAAGTGGTTGATGGTGGAGAAGTTTCTAAATTTTATAGAGCAAGAAAAGTAAATTGAGTTGAATAATTTTTCCAAAGGATGTTTTTTGAATGTAGTTTGGAGTGTTGTGAGGAAAAAAAGGTTCTGTGCTTTAATGAAGTTTGGGAAATAAGCAGGTCTTTATTATAAGATTGCTTAGTGCCTTCAATATGCTTTGTGACTTTCTGGATGGAGGACGTATTTTGTGCCATTTCAAATGTCTTGGACCATAAACCTGAGTGGGACACAAGCCAGGAGCACCTTGTTGGTTTCCCTTGGCTGCCTCCTTCTGTCTTCTGCCAGGAACTCCCTGCCCCAGCCGCGCCTGGCCCTCTGTCTGGGCTGCATTCTGATTCAGTTGCCCCTCCACTCCTGGCCTTGGGTAAAATGCTTCATGACAGTGTTCCTGATGGGGCGACCAAGGGGTGGGGGTGATGCAAGCTGGACTTTCTGGGGGAGTTAGCTTCCCAAGAGGTTAATCTTGATCAATAGGCGTTGGGAGGGAGCTGGGCTGGTGGAGTTCCTGTCCTTTGTCTCTTCACAGTCTGTTCCATGGTATGCTTCTCCTGAGAACTTTTCAGAGAAGTCACACGTACCTGGACATGTCTGCCAAGTGAGCTGACGTCTTTGGGCCTGTGCCATCACAGCGTCTGGGGCGACCCAGTACTTTACATCTCTCCTTGCCTCCGGTCTCCGTTTCTCTAGTCCTCTGACCTAGCTGGCACTGTGCAAATAAAATGTCAGCACTTAATTCCTGCCTCAGGCTCTCTTTCTGGAGGACCTGGGCAAAGGCAGAACCCTGTTTCTGTTTCACAGGGCTCACTTTGGGAAACAGTGTGATGGCTGCTTGGGCTGGGCTGGGCTGGGGCACCAAGCACCAAGGATGACCAGCCTTGCAGTAGTCTAGACCAACAGAGCCCAAGAAGGAGAGAGGAGGAGAGGATATGCCCAGCAGGTAGTTGATGAGGTAACTCAGAACTGGGACTAGAGGAGCCAGAGGAAAGGACTTGGGGGAGGTCTCTCAGAGACGATTAATAAAAAGATGGTGGTGTAGACTGCATATGGGGGTGGGTGAGCAGAAAAAGGTGAGAGGTGGGACTGTCTTGGCATGGAAAGGGAGAGGGTGAGACGCTCTTGAGAGAGAGAGGATGACCGCAGAAGCAGGAGCGGGGTGTGGAGCCCCTGAGAACACTGAAGAGCACGTGTCCTGACGACGGAGGGGACCAGGGCCCTGGACTCCGGGGGTCACACAGTGGTGGAATCACGGTTCCCGGCGGGTGCAGCGGGTGCTGCCAGGGGTGGCATTAAGCCTGGAAGTTGGGTAGTGGAGGGGAGGAGGATGGTAGCTAGGAGGTACATCTGGGTTGAGGAAAGGGAAGATAGATGAAACGGGGGAAAAAGCAAACTAAAAGCAAAACAGATTATAGCCACTTCTGCCTCTAAAGATGTGGTATAATTTTCATCATTGGAGAAATCTGTTTTTCTCTACCTTTAGAGATTGGTGGCTCAGGGATTAGAGGGAAAACTGACATTGCAGGGCCTCTGCCATTCCCTTGTTGCTAAAGGAAACAGAGTTTGTGGCTCTTTGTTTTAGAAGAAACAAGAATGAACTTTTGGGTATGCACATATGGGCTCCACAACTGATTGGGTGGACGAGAGCTGTATTGCTGTGCTAAAGAAAGTGGGGGGAATTGACTTTGGGGGTGGGACTGGCCTGGAAGAGAGGCCTGAGTACAACGGAAGCGGAGTCGTTAGGGAGGGAGACGGCAGCGCCACTGCTCTGCTGCCCTGTCAGTGACGTGCGCCATGCACAGAACACCTTGGGCCAGTGTCTTGGGCAGGATGGAGCAGGGAGAGGAGGAATTTAAGTCATACGGAGAAAAAAGGGCTACTTTCTACTGGGTCAGCACGCATCAGCAGAAGAGCCCAGCTGGGGGCCAGCAGCTGTCAGCCGGAGCAAGTGTGCCCAGCTGATGTGACCTTGAGAGCCTGTCTCTTAGAGATTAGCCGCAAAACTGAGGAGGGATTTGGACTTCCCACAGTACGTGGGAGAGGACGGCAGAAGCACTTTGATTACAGTGTCCAAGGACAGAGTAACCTTAGCTGTCATCTGGATGTCATGGGGGATTCTTACTGTTTGTGTAGGCAGCGGGGAAGCACTCAGTGGAGGCGGCAGAGAGGGGCCATGGGCTGGAGAAGCTGCTGGGCAGTCAGTGTGATAAGGGTTCCACGGGAGATGTGTTTTTTTAAAGCAGTGAGGGTCCAAATAGGGTTAGCTGGCCTTGTGGCGAAGCAGTGGCATAACTGCTGGGCGTAGCAGAAGGAGGTAGAGGAGGAGGAGAGGGTGGGGAGCCCATTGCAGAGATTTGGGGATTGGCGTGCTGGGCATGGACTGACGTTCCGTCAAGGGGGGGATTCTTGGGCGTGTGTGAAATCATGTTGAAAGGGCTGGTTATGGGTCCAGACACAATGGCTAATCCCTAACACACGCTCTGCTCGTGGACCTAGGTAAGAGGAAGTGATTGAGAATTTAAGTCAAACTGATGCCAAACTTAGAGAAGAAGGGAGGGAGCAGAGGAAGCAGATGACAGGGAATGGGTGTCAGAGGGGCTTTAGAGGGCTTGAGAATTTCAGCATTTGCTGCTCGTATTAGAACTCTTCATAGAAACAGAAACAATGGAATATAACAAGAGGAGAGAGAGAGAGACGTGAATACGGAGGCTGAGAAGTCCCACAGTGTGCCATCTGCAGGCTAGAGGCCCAGGAAAGGGCCGATGGTGTCCATTCCAGCCTGAGTCTTAAGGCCTGAGAACTGTAGGAGTGCAGAGGACAGACGATCAATGTCCTGGCTCAGCAGTCTGGCAGAGGGAGGCTGAATCCAACCTTCCTCTTCCTTTCTGTTCTATTCAGGCCCTCCATGGATTGGATGATCTCCACCCACAGCAAGAAAGGCCATCTTTACTCAGTCTGCCATGTCAAATGCTCATCTCTTCCCAAAAGACCCTCACAGACACACCCAGAAATAATGTTGAACCACCTACCTGGGCATCCGTTGGCCCAGTCAAGTTGACACATGAAATTAACTGTCACATTCCTCCATGGCCTTCCTTGGATGGTGACCTAGGTTTCCATGTGTGCACATCGGATCTCCACATTCCAGTTAGGAGTGAGCTCCTCCAGAGCAGGGTCCCTGTCTTCTCCTCTGTAGCTGACACAGTGCTTTCCATGTACTAAATATCCAATAAAAATGTGTTGGGTGGTTCATTGATCCAGTAAACTTATGTCTATGCCAATGTAGAATTGCTCTTAAAAAGCTGTGGGTAAATCAATTCTTTGTAAATTGAATCTTATTTCAAATGTACAAGGGATCTTAAGCATGTAAAGGAACCTTAAGTCAATTTTTAGGAATCCAGGCGTCCTTTACTCTGTTATTCTCATTTTACAGATAAGGAAGCTGATTTGCAGAGAAATTAAGTGACTTGTCCCAATCTGATTTGCTGGCCAAATACAAGGTTCCTTCAAGCAAAGTATACCTGTTATTTAGGTAAAGAGAGACTCGGTGAAAAGTCCAACTGTGGGATTTATAGCATTAGATCGATAACAGCATATTTCCAGCAGTATTTATCTTGAGTCTGCAGATACTCAGTAGCTTTGTTTAAGGTAAAACATTATTTCAGTAATACACTAATGAGTGAAGTCTATATTGAACAGTTTTGTATTTTATGACAGGTTAATTAGAAAAAAAAAAAAAAACAACCCACAGGAAAAGCTTCTAGCCGAGAAAATTCACTTATAAAAGGCCCCTGACTCAAAGCACTGAGTTTTTCTTTGGTGACTTGTGTGAGGAGGTGGACGTGCTGGGCAGGTGCATGGCCTGGGTCATGAGTGTGTGTTCCTGGGTTCTCTGTTGAGGTGATGAAAGTCCTTGCAGCCATGACTTCATGCTAAGTGTGAGAAAGATGTTGAAAAAGGTTTAGTGAAACCTTTTGGACACCTCACTGATTGAATTATTCATTTAAAATTGATCAGGTTTTATCAACATCTGTGTTGCGTTGATTTAGTTTCTTCTTGCTGTGTTCTAGAATAAAGTAATTTACTAGATGAGAGAAACTTGAGAAAAAAGCAAAGCTCTTTGGATCGCTCTTCTGGATGATCCAAACCAAAGAAATAAAGGAATCAAAGCATGCGTTTGATTTGCTCTCCTTTCTCTTCATGGTCATTTTCCCATGGCTTCTGCTTGTCAAAAATGATTTTGAAGTTGTCACTTAACTACAAAAGAAGCTTCCTCTTCATTTGGGGTTTTAGTTTCCTGACATGGGACAGTGAATCAGATGTGAAGGACAGGAGTTACTTTGTACTGATATTCGATAACAGTTGTGCAGATATCACCTCACTTGACTCTCACAACTCTGCGGGGTGGGTGTTGTTAGCCCCGTTTTGCGGATCCTGAGACTCAGGGATGAACAGACTTGCTCACCGAGTTAGCGTGGCCCTTGGACATCAGTGCCTGGACTCTTCTTGGACATTAACACTGTCTCCACAGCCAGAATGTCTTCTTCCAGTTTTTACGTATATTATTAGTGTCAGCTGCTGTGACGACTGTTTTTGGAAGACAATGTGATATTATTTGCATCAAAATCTCTTGAATAACTGTACTATCTGAGCAATACAAGAAGTATGGATAAATGGAATCTTTTGATTCTCCACACCCTCAGTCTTTGTGCTCATCACAGTCTCCGCTTAGCCAGAATCGTATGCTTCTGGAACTAGTTATATGGTGCTATGCCAGGATATACACAAAAGTGATACGGAGTAGAAAGTTTGTTTTCATGTTGGCATAAGTATGTTATGGGGTAGAGGGTAAATAAACTATGCATGGGTTTATAAAATTGAAGACTACAGCTGACATGTAGAGCTCGTAGCAGGTAGCTTCAGGCTCTGCTCCCAGAGCTGTGAGGGTACTTGTTCAGTTTCTTCCCCTGTTACGGGTACTCCTGAGTAAAACCTGAACTTCAGTGGATTTGAAGTAGAAACAAATCCTGTTTCTTGAATTCTGAATTCTGGTTGGTTTGAAGTTAAAAAAAAAGGATCGATTTAGACTTTTTTACCTCCTTCCCTGTTTCTGTTTCCTTTGCCTTTCTTTTGAATATTTATTATTTTTAAATCGTATAACAAATTTAATGAAATACAATGAAACAAATTTAATGAAAGAGTGAATTGATAATTGAAAATATTCTGTTTAGCTTCTAAAGATGAATATTACTAAGTTTGAAATGACTGAGTCACAGTGGTTTCTTGCTTTGAGCAGCAGAGTTCTGTTAATTAAAATTGAAAGTCTAAACATATTTTGGGGAAGACCGCTAGTGTCAGATAATGGTGTGTGATAGCCTTCACTTCCTTTAAGCTGTTCTCAGCGTCAGCTGCGCAATAAGAGCACAAGGGAAGCTTTGCAAATGCTGATGCATGGGCCCCACTCCCAGGCATTCAGATTTACTTGGTCTGGGGTGTGGCCTGGGTATCAGCATGTTTTAAAACTCCCCAGGAGATTCTAATGTACTTCCAAAGTTGAGAACCATGGTTGTACTACAATCATTCTTTCATCACATTTGGCTGTTTTTTTAAAGTTAGAGCTCTGTATTTTAACATTTTGACTTGAGAGTTGTACAGTTCTGAGGAAGGCAGCTCAGACCAACTTACAGGCAATGCAAAGTCTTGACCTTTATCCTTAAGGCTTTTATATCTCAGATGACGATTACCGTAAAGATTACCCGTTTCCTTTTGCAGCGTCATAATACTGAGTGCCAGGACCTAAGTTTTTGAAACCTCCCCATAGACCCTTTTTAAACTGTTCTGAGCCTGCCGGGTATGGCAGGACCTGGCTGTTAATTCAGTGCTTTCATCTGATTGACGTGGGTAGGATCACTGACCACCTAGGGGAAGCCTTACCGTTACTAATTCCTTTCTGGACGTCCTTTATGTGTTTGCCCAGAGGCCTTGGCATTGGGCACGGTGCGAAAGTCACGAAATTAAAGAAGTATGGTGCACTGGCTGCTCGTACTGACATTCAGAAAAACAAGTCACGGTAACGGCTGGGGCTTCCTCCGTTGAAAGAACATGCACTGAATGCCTTTCTGGTGTGTATTTCTTGGTAGAATTTGCAGTGGGCCTACTGTGCGCTGATGGATAAAAAGGGTGCATGTTCATGGTGAGGCCACAGCACTGGAAGCTATTTGTAATCTCTGCACCCATTTGGGTGTGTGTGTGTGTGTGTGTGTGTGTGTGTGTGTGTGTGTGTGTCTGTCCGTGCACACATGGGCGTGCTGGGATGTACATATATTGCTGGGTTTTTTAAAAATTTGAAACATGAAGCTCAGTTTTTAAATGTTTGCAAAATGTGTGCAAAAGGAGAGAAACCTTTAAATGGGTGATTCTCAAACTTTTGTAGGCATATCAGGATCAGATTTAGTATCAGATTTGGGGCCCAAAGTTTGAGAGGCAATGATTTAAATGAATTTCCCCCCAAAGCTATTTTTCTTAGATGCCCTGACACAGATTACAAACAAGTCTATTGATGGTTTCATATAGAAACAAATGAGTGTATTTTTATCATTTGTGGAAATGATAGTTTTGAAACCGGGAAGGCCTGTGTATCACCCTCTGCTCTATTTTTGGAAGTAATGGAGGAAGTATTTCAACCTGATTACTGCCTGTGGAGTGAGGAACTTCTATTTGACTGACCACTTGCTGATACTTTATTTCCTTAGAGCTCCTCAAGTCATTATAAGAATCACCCAACAGTTTGAAATCAAAATGATGTCTCACTATAAAATGTCAGCTATCCGTTGTAAAAAGATTACATGCCATTTAAAATATAACTGCCAGCCCCCCTCCCCTCCCCCTTACATGCAAACATTTGAGCGTAACAGAATCCTTGCAAAATGAGGAGGCGCATTCAAGGTTCAAGCTTTGGGACTCTGAGAAACTGCCTCTATTTTAAGGCTTTTAATAGTCCAGATAATTGTAACTCCACTTCCTGTCCTTTCCTTTCTCTCTACCTCCTGGCCATTCTCGCGCCATTTTCATGATGCCGGTTGTGTACTGCTGCTGCTGAGTTCTGCCCAGTGAAGGTTATTTATTTTTTCCTAAGCTGGATTTTTTCCTCTGTCTACTTATCTTGGTATTCTGTTTCCTTTCTGAACTGCTACCAGACGTTCCTTTCCATGCCATTGTGTAATGCACAGCAGGCTGGTGGAGCTCGGGGACTCCTGCCGTGGAAGCCCTGTTTAGGTAAATGTCACTGCTTTAGACAAAGAAGAACTGGGCTAAATCGCACCTCTAGAAACAGCTTAGATTGCCGCCATTTCGATGTTTTATCTGGCAGTTTGAAAGCATCTGCTTACTGTGTACTTTGAAACACCAGCTGGGTTGGCACGGGGTTTCTAACTCATTGCTTATCGATATCCTTGGGGTGAAGGTGAAGAGTAGCCAGTGGGGGGCGAGCAATCTAGAGTCTCTTCCCTCCTGCCCGCCTTCTGTCCACAGGCAGCTGGGGAGAGAGAACTCATCTGTAAAACGTGGTTGGAAAGCAGTGTGGCAGCTGGAACCTGGTGAGGCCGCGGTAGAGAGTCCTACCTCGGTCTTACTGTTGGGGAGGGTAGTTTAGGTGATTCAGCATCTGTGACAGCAGGCTAGGGTCTAGGTACTATTTTGAGAAGTCTTACTCATCTTAAGGCTTATCTCTTGACATTAAGAACATGCTTGTGTAGTAATGCTTTTTTCTCAGCACCTCAGGGCTTTTGAAAGGGGCATTTGCCTTCAGTTATTTCTACTTGCCAGCCGTTGCCCCTGGGCCTCCCTGTTGAGTGTAGAGGACCCGGGGACAGTGTAGGCCGTCTCCACCAGGCCATGCCTCCCTTCTTTTGCCCTTCAGTTCTGGGAATGGCATGTGCTCCCAGTGGGCAATGGCCATGGGTCTGCTGCCCCTTTCCTTGAATCTTGCTTAAAACTCAGGGAGCTTGGAGGCTCTGAAAGTACTCAGCTCATGTTTTCATAATTCTACTTGTTTAGAACATGATTATTTTGAAGAAAACTTTGAAGACACCTTCTCATGATGGTTTTCCTTCTTATTCTCAAGTTGAATCCATCAGCCTTGCCCAAGATCTTTTTGCAAAGAGGTCCCCCTGTCTGCAGGGGAGATCCTTCTGGTTTTCAAGAATGTATGTCCAGGGCTTCCCTGGTGGCGCAGTGGCTGAGAGTCCGCCTGCCGATGCAGGGGACACGGGTTCGTGCCCCGGTCCGGGAAGATCCCACATGCCGCAGAGCGGCTGGGCCCGTGAGCCATGGCCGCTGAGCCTGCGCGTCCGGAGCCTGTGCTCCGCAACGGGAGAGGCCACAACAGTGAGAGGCCCGCGTACCGCAAAAAAAAAAAAACTATGTCCAAACTTAAGCCAACTGTCCTTCCGTTCTTCTCCTGTTGTCCTCTCCTATGTCCCCTCCAGTTTCCCTCCCCTTCCTTCTGCGCACTGACCACTGCTGACACCCACAGACAGAAACTGGCTCTTTTTAGGAGACTGTAAGGCAGAGTGGGTGAGAGCACAAACTTTGCATGAAGTTCCCTGGGCACAAGCCCTGCCTCTGCCACTTCCCAGCTGTGTACCTTGGGCACATCCTTGCCCCTTCTGTGCCTCAGTTTCCTCATCTGTAAGGCAGTGAAAACGATAGTACTTGACATGCTTAGCACAAAGAGCTATTGTTATTTCCTAAACATGCTACTTTAACAGCTTCGTTGAGATAATTTAAGGCCATAAAATCCACCTGTTTGAAGCGTAAATTCAAAGTTTTTAATGCGTACAGAGTTGTCCAACCATCACCATACACTAATTTTTGAACCTCCCAAATAAACCTTGTACCTACGAGCGCACTCTTGTCGTCCTCTTCCCTCTCCCTGCTCTGCTCATCTGTCCCCAGGTAACCACTGATCTACTTTGTCTGTAACGATTTGCCTTATTCTGGACATTCATATTAATGCAGTCATAGACCCTATGCTTCTCTGTGACTAGCCACTCCCCCTTAGCTCATGTTTCTAAGGTTCAGCCACTGTTGCAGCATGTATCATATTTTTCCTTTTACTGCTGAATAATATTACATTGTTTCTCCATCCACACATTGTTTGTCCGTCCATTGCCTGATAGACATTTGTGTCGTTCCACCTTTTGGCTGTTACGACTAGCGCTGCCGTGAATGTTCGTGCACAAGTTTTTGTGTGAACGTGTGTCTTAATTTCTCTTGGACGTGTACCTAGGAGTGGGATTGCTGGGTCACGTGATAATTCTGTGCTTATCACTTTGAGGAGCTGATAGACTGTTTCCACTTTATATTCCCGCCAGCAGTGTATGAGTTCCAGTTTCTCTGTATCCTTGCCAACACTTGTCATTATTTGTCTTTTTGATAATAGCCATGATAGTGGGTGGTCTGGGATAGGTTCTCTCATTATGATTTTGATTTTCATTTTCCTAATGACTGATGGTGTTGAGATTTTTATGTGCCTGTTAGCTTCAACACATTGACTGTAAGAAAATTGTGCTTACTGCTTTAGAGATAATACAGATATAAGAAATACCAGTTCCTGCTTTAATAAAGTTTGCAACCATGGCGAGAGAGGATGGTTTTTAAGTCACGCGTACTTAAAGAATCATACCTGGATCTCATTAACATTAAGGAAATGTTAGCTCTAGATAAAGCAAAGTCATCATTAATGTTTAGAGTTTAATCATTTCCTAATACGTTTATGTATAGAGAGATCATTTTGTTTTGTTTCATCTGTACTTGCATTTGTGTTTTAATTTTAAAAATGGGTGTTTAGTAACTTGGAAAATGCCTTTTTTGCTACCACAGTGAGTTCCAATTTGTGCTCGGTAACTCTTAGAAGATTGGAGTCAGATACAGCCAGTTTTCTCCCAATTTTTTTTTTCATCTTTCCTGAATGATGTAAGTTTTCAATCAGCTACATAGTAGTGATTTTTCTGTAGTATAGGTGTGTTAATGTAATTTGGCTTGTAGGAAATCATATATATATTCTTTTCTGTATCTCAGCTTACCCTATCCATTGGATGCTCCCTGCAGGGAATATTTAGCTATGGCACTGATTATCTTTAACTGCTTTTCTATAAATCTTACCTTCACGTAGCTTCATCTCGGGTAAGGGGGATATTTGTCTGTATATTTTACGGATTTTGAAACAGAAACATGAACCACTCCCCTTGATATAAAACTTGCCAACACTAATGTTGATATTTAATTAGCAATTGTATTTCTGTTCACCTTTAGTTTACGTTCTGAAACAGGGGCAGTAGGCCAACAGTGTGGTGGTGGAATTAATTAGGGACAGAGGTGTTTGACCTTGACTCTACCACTTACCTATCAGTGTGATCGTGAATGAGTTACCTAATCACTTTCTGTCTCAGTTTCTCACCTGTCTAATGGGCATTAAAAAATATGATCTATCTGTTGGGGTTGTCGTGGGAATTCCTGAGATATTATTTATTAAAACATGTCTTCCTTGGTGTGCAGTAAGTACTCAATAATTGGTAGGTAGTACCAATTGTACAAACAGAAGTATAATCGTGTTGACTCATCCATCTGACTGGGAGGTAAGGCACACCTGAAGGGTTAAATGGCAGTAGGATCAAAAGTTCAGTAGCGCGCGGGCAATCTCATTAGCATAATAGTAGAGGAGAGTGTGTCTTTAAAGAGCCAGTGACCTGTGGGGGTAGACGCCAGTCATTGATCTAAAGCAGCTGGAGGCCGTGACTGACAAAGGAGTGTCTCTGTTTCTGAGACAATGGGCACATGTATGCCTTAAGGACTTTCGGTTGAGGTAAAATTTGTAAACTGAAATTCACAGATATTAAGTGTACAAGTCAATGAGTTTTGACAAATGTATAAACGCATGCAACTACCACCTCGGTCGGGAAAGGGAACGTTTCTCTCACTCCATCAAATTTCTTCATGTCCATTCCAGTCAATCTCTACCCCTGCAGCAACCGTTTTTCTGATTTCTTTTCACATAGATTAGGTTCGCCTGTGTTGAATTTCGTATAAAGGGGATCACGTAATACAGGCAAAGTTTCTTTCACCCGGCATAATGTCTGCGAAACTCCTCCACGGTGTTGAGTTTATCAGTTTGTTCATTTTTATTGATGTCGTGTCTGTTGTTTTCAGTTTAGGGTATTAGAATTAATGTGACTGTTCATGTGAAGTGATTTGCGTGGACATTTGCTTTCTTTTCTCTCAAAGAAATATCTAGGCCTGGAATTTCTGGGTCATTGAGTAGGTGTTTAATTTTATAAGAAATTGCCAAACCTTATTCTCAGGTGGCTGTACTATTTTCACACCCTTACCAGTGATGGAGGAGGATGGTTGCAGTTGCAACACGTATTTGCCCACGTTCAGTGTTGTCTGTCTTTTTCAATTTAGCCATTATAGTCCCTAATGTCAGGCGATATTAGCACTTTCCTGTGTGCTCCTTAGCTATTGGTATTTCTTCCTTTGTGAAGTGCATGTTCAAGCCTTTTGCTCATTTTATTTGTTTTCTTTGTCCTGTCATTGAGTCGTAGGCATTCTTTATATGATCTGACTTCAAATCTTTTCAAGATACATGTAACCAGAATATTTTCTCCCACTTTGTGGCTTTCATATTCATTATCTTAACAGTGCATTTGTTTTAATGAAACTTTTTGAGATAATTTCATTATTTTGTAGGAAACTCAGGTGTAGGAGGTTGAGTTACCCAAGCTCACAGCGCTGGTCAGGGTAGAGCCGGGGTTTGAGCCTGGGCAGTCTGGCTCCTGAGCCCTTGCTCTAAGCTGCTGTGATGTACGAGTACTTCTCTTTGAGAAACCTTTATGGTTCGTGACTTTGCTGAAATCAATAGGCCTTGTCTATTTGAATTTAGATATTCTTAAGAAGTTCTTTTCCCATGTAATTTTCCTGGTCTAAAATTAAACCTTCATCATTTAGGTATCTTTTGAGTTCCAGTTTTGTGTTGTTTCTTTTTTTTCACAACTCACACACAGTGTATTTTATTTTTACAAGAGATGAATAAACTGACACCAGGCATTGTAAACGGATGGCCACAACAAAAGCAACAATGACTGCAGTTACCAAACACACACTCACACTGTGTCATAATATTGACATTCAGTCCAGGAATCCTCCACGGTAACAGCTCCTTTACTCTGAAGTGAAAATTGATTTGTATATTTTTTGCCTCTGAGTCCTTGTGGGATTTTTTTTTTATTCCAACAGAAAGTCACAAAAATTATAATCATGTCAGTCCCATGTAATTACTTTTTTCATCTTGATCTTTTGTTGGCACTTTTATGAGTTCATCAGTTTTCCATTAGAGTTCTGAAAATGCTTCTTCATTCAGCTCGGCAGTAGAGGCAGTTACCAGAAACCTGTACTTGTCAGATGAATCCCAGTTTTTATGTCAGTACACATGTGACAGAAACTCGGCAGTCTGCGTTCATCAGGGAAAGATAAATCTCATCTGCGTTTCTTTTCTTTTACCTTTTGGCCTTTTATGTAACCTGAGTTGGAGTTTCAGGATTATTTGAAAGAATCTTTGAGAGAAATACCGTACCACAGTCAAGAAAAATGTTGGTTACTTCTGTTAACTCTTCTCCTTATTTTGGTCGGTCATACTTTTTAACGGCAAGCCATAGAAATGACGATTCAGTGTGATTGTACTTTGAAATAAAATATTAGAGAACTGCAAGCTTATTGCAGTTTGGAGAAAGAGGGGAATTGCTTTTATTCCACTGACTCTGATTATTAATTTATAGGCCGAAATAGACTAGCACAGTGCAGGATCAAACCAGTACATAAATAACAACCATTTATGTTTCTACCATCAGCTTCACTGTAGATTAATCTCCCTGAAAGCTTGAATGGTTTCTTAGCGGAAAATATTGGAAGGGTAGTTTTACCCCATGAGTTCCCTTAAATATGCTGTTAATTCACATCGATTTTAGAGAAAACAGAGATAATCAGTTTGACTTGCCCCTGACTGGATGCATTGGCGAGCTGTTCACAGTGCTGTTTAGTGGGAATCTTAGGGACCCCTCCAGCTTTCCTCTTTCCACACACACAGACCAAATACCAAGAGAACACTGCAGACCGGCTACGTTGCCACACTTTCTAGATGCACTTTTGAATAGAAAATGATGACTTCACCGTGAGATCTAGGGATATGCGGTGCATGGTTTGATCTTCTTTCTGCCTCTGATGACGGTGCCCCCCAGAGGACAGGGGGACAGACACTTGCAAGAGGGATGAACGGTAAGTCTTTTCCTTCCTCGTATAGGGTACTCAGGTGTCCTGTCCCCTGGCTTCCCGAACTCCGTCCCTAAGCAGGCTTAGTAGTCGCTGCCACTCCACCAGGCCCTTCCTCATCCTCAGAGGCCTCTCCAGGCCTGCGAGGACGGTCCTGCAGCCCTGCTCACCTTTCACAGCTGGGCCCAGGCACAAACAAACAGATGACTCATAGAAGTTTCCTTCTTAGTTGGGATGGAGGAGTGCATTGATCTAAAAAGATTCTCATTTGTCATAAGGGATGAGACAGTTCCTTAACAAGCCTTCAGAAACCTTTGGAAGCCACTGCGTAGCTGCAGCAGCACGGAGATGTACCTGAGCCCTCACGGCTCCGTACGGCCTTGGGGCCTCGGCCCCTGTGAAGCCCGAGGCTGTCAGCTTGCTCTGGGCACTGGCGCCCCTTCCGCTCCTGTCCTGGCTGATATGCGGACCCTCAGCTTGGGAGGTCTTCGGTCCTGAACCTCATCAAGGGCCCTCTCGGGCAATGGCCTCCTGCCTCTGTGCTCTCACCTCCTGTATTGCCCTCGGCTCGTTGACTAGCCTCTTGCTCCCTGGGCTGTGACCCCTCAGGACAGGGACGAGCTGTATCCCCAGAGCAGCCAGGAGACCCTCAGCAAGTGCCTGAGGGATGATGATGAGCCTTGGTGATGTGGTGCGGGAGCCACTGTGGGCCTCAGTCTTGTGTCCCCTCTTCTGTGCGAAGCTCCGCCAGCTGGGAAGGGGTGAGGGCCTGGCTGCTTGTCGGTCGGAGATGCTGCAGCGCAGAGCGGAAGCCTGGCTTACAGCCCAGCCTCCAGTCCTGCCCCGTCGGAAGTGCTTACGAGAGAGTGAGAACTGGAGAGCGCCCTGTCCCTGTGCTTCGTGGTCGTCGTGAGAGGTTCTGATGTTTGAAGTCAGATCTGTATACGTTTGTTCAATTGTAGCCACCTTTTGCCCTGAGATGGCTGATTCTCATTCATTTTACAAGGCAGTAGTAGAAGTATATAAAGTGACATACAGAGAAGTTGGCTGACTTTTTTAGCCCCAGAATGTGATGGTACATGCTACTATATTTGAAAGTCTATCACTGGAAAATTTTTACAAATATTTCTGATAAGCTAGAAGAATGAAGCTTGAGAATTAGCGGGGATGATAGAGCCACCGTCTCTTCCTCTTCCTCCTTTGTCTCCTCCTTTCCTTCTTCATTTCAGCTTAACCACCGAAGGGTTTACATTAGGTGCTCACAGGAAGTGCAGGTTGAAACAGCCTGTCCTAAAGCATGTAGAGGACTTTGTCCTGAGACTGTTATCTTCTAGGATCCTCCTCCTTCTGCATTGTAGTGAGACCTTTCCATATTTGCATTTTTAACTATAAGAGAACGTATCTAATCATATATTTAAATTTTACCTCAGAAATGCATTTACAATGCACAACAGTTGTTTTAAAAAGATTAATACTACTATTATGAAAAAAGCACAACGTACTGTGAGATTAAATTCCTGGCTTCGATGGGTGTGCATTATGACCTGCCGGCAGCTGAAATTTGAATGACTGTATTTACCCAAAAGGAGTCTTCTACCCATATTTTTCAGAATAGCTGTTCACAGATGATGCATTATGCCCTGTGCTTTTGTTTTGCACTGGGGTTTGAAAAATAAAACTTTCTGCTGGTGGTAAATTCATAAGCTTGGGGCATGAAAATGTTTGAATTTGATATGAAAGAAGCTTTGAAGGGAAGATGAGTGGTTCAAACCAAAAGATTAGTTGCCCTGGGAAATTCAGCCGTCAAGAAAGCAGAGTTCAGTAGTACAGGGCCCTGCTCCAGCTGAGCGGTCCCCACGTGCTGTGACTCCCAACCCTTCCCGCTGGACTCTCACCTGGCTGACGGCACTGATGATGATTGCTTAATAAAGTTTATTGTCACCAGAACATGTGGGGCTGCTCTGCTTTAGACCCCCCCTTGTTTGTGGTAGGTTGATTCCTCTACTAAGTGGAAGTGATTATTATTATTTCTTTACTCGTTATCACTTTAAAATGGGGGAGAAGAGGGGAAGTTACGGAACAGATTACAATTATTGACGGTCGTGGCTGAAGTTCTCTCATGGGCAGCATCGTAAGAATCGCTTGAAGTTTGACTTTCCTGGCACCGACTAGGTGATTCCTATCCATTCTGCCATGAAGGAGTATCTGGTAATAAATCCTCCATATTCCACTGGGAGCAGATAATTAAAGCCCATGGCAAGGCCACTCTTCCTCATGGTAGGAAAGCCTGGAACCCCAGGGCGTGGTTCTGCTTCAGAGTGTCTTATCCTCTGGCTTCCCCATGGAAATGACTTTTATTGTGGCAAATGGGTCATGGTTCCTTTCTGGATGAGCAGAGGACTCTCTTCATATTGGACAGGTAAAGTTAAATACATTTACGCTATATCTGAAAACCTTAGAAATCCATTTAGGGAAGTGACTTATACATCATAAAATTATGATGTTGTCTTGAGAGAACACCAAGTCCATTCCTCTCCTTTGGATGGACCTTAAATCTGTATTATCCAGACAGACGAGACTCTTTCTTTCATAATGATTTATGTTCTATTTAATTGTATGTGAAAATGGAAATTTCACAGTTTTTCTTAGTAATTCATTCAGGGTTCCATGAATGTTCATTGTAAGAATACAGAAGCATACTTAATGTCTGCTCATTTTTCCTATTAGTTATTATTTGGGGAAAACACACACACATACACCTCAAAGAGCATCAGGTGGACCACTGACTTGTCCCCAGGTCAGAGTCTCATAATCTTATCTCAGAGGTACCTCAATCATTTTTGTCTTTATGGATCTTTTCAAACTCTTTTCTGTTCCATTTAAGATATATAAAGATCACATGCTTTTGTAGGGGTCTGTGCAGACCTGAATACTCCTCCTTCTGTTTCTCTTTCTCTTCCCAGAGCTTTTATGTTTTGTTACCTTTAGGCCCTCTTAATTTCATGATCTACTCTGTATATTTCAGTGGTAAATATTTCTGGGCTCAGAGAGCTAACTGTGTTATTCTGCACGTCGGCTAATCTATGTTAAAACACTTGTGGCAGTAATTTTAACTTAGACCCTTAGCATTCCAGAACACTGCCATAGTTACCCTCTCTCCTCCCTATAACTAACGTCAGAGTCAGTGCCAACCGTAATTCTTCACTGTCGCAAGGTATTTGCTCGCCAGCCCTATGAAACCTCTCTTTTTTGAAAATATTTTTTCCTGCTAGATCACAATACCCAGCATAATTTGTACACGGTGTAGGCATGTTTAGTAAACGATGAATTCTAGGAAAAATTGAATTATTATGGTATTATTTACATTCAGAACCATCATGTATTAAATCAGTGATGCTCTGTCAACTGTAAAACCAAATTCAAATTCTTAAGCATCTATCTTGAAGCCTTTTTCTTTCAAAAATATCTGTTTTTTTAATGACTCACTCTTGTAGCACACTGGAACCATATGAAGGCATTTCTTTTTCTGTTGTTGAATATAGTACGAATGGCAGGGCATTAATAAAGCCAGTAGCTCAGTCAATCCCAAGGTATCAAAGCCATATCCATCACAGTTCAGCTTTCTTAGACTGGTTGGGTCATGAGAGTGCGTGATTTCAGCACATAGCAAAAAGGGAAATTGGACACACAGTTGACAATCAAAACCTAAGAATTCACTTGAATTGTAACTTAGAGTAGGTGATGTGCGACAGAAGCAGGTGGAACTTTTGGGGTAGGACGGGGGTGACTACTTCCTGCCTTTGCGTTAGGGTTAGGGTCACAGCGCCTGACACTTTACCGTTTCTATTCCTGTGCCGGATTTAGACTATAACCTCTAAAGGGACAGAAACTCTGTCTTATTCTTGTTGTATTCCCCATGCTGATTACAGAATCAAGATGTGTTTCTTGAACGGAAAGTTGTGCATGTCAGAGATCTAAGAATCCTTCTTGAACCTCTCAGTCCTTTACGCCCATATTCAGTCCATCATTAAGCCTTTTTTACCCCCTAGATCTTGTCTTAGAGCCATCCGTGTCTCTTTGTCTCCACCACCACAGTCACTGCTCTTACCTTGACCCAACCCACTGTCACCTTTCAGAGCATTTCCTTGGGTTACTGCAGTGACCTCCTAACTGGTCTATTCCCACTACTCTGGCCCCTTTTAATTCCTTCTCCATGTTGCAGCCAAAATGAACGTTTAACTACATGGCCCCTTCAAAGCCTTTCTGCTGTCCTTTTATAATAATAGCTAGTCATCATCGTAATTATACTGACAGTACTTTTGACCAAGGCCTAGAACTAGGGTGGTCATATAGTTTATCATTCACATGAGAAGAACGCTTTTGAATGTGAAGTGGGCACCACTGAAAATCACACAGGGGTGATGTGGAAAGAAGACTTGTGTTTGCCTTGCCTGCGAGGCCCTGCTTCCAGTCATTCTCTCTGAACCTACAGAACGGCTGGTGTTTCAGTCTTTTGTGCTTTCCACGGTTACTCGCCATGTTTGCTACCACCACAGGGCCTTTGCACGTGGTATTGTTGGAGTATCGACAACTACTGATCTTTTAGCTCTCAGCTCCTGCCCGGCATCTCATTGAGGTGGTTAAATCTCCTTATTACAGGCTTTTACTCCACTCACAGATACAAGTTAACATTTATTTATTTGGATAAATACTAGTAAGAGACGGGTAACATTGTATTACCAATGTACCAATTATGGAATACAGTGGTCAGCACAATGGCAAAATAAACTCTGTGTTAAAATTCTATATATTCAGTACAGAAGAAACCAGCTATACGTACAATTTAATGTAAAAACAGTCTCAATTTTGGCGCTGTTAATATGCTATTTGATGATTAATTTGAAAAATACAGTAATTTAAAAGTCCAGTTTAATAATTCTACAAATTTATCAAAAATTTGAAGTTAAGATAAGGATTCTTTTATTGATTCATTCATTCATTCATTCTGTGCTGGGTCTTAGTTGCGACACACAGGATCTTCGTTGCCACATGCGGGGTCTAGTTCCCTGACTTGGGATCAAACCCGGGCCCCCCTGCATTGGGAGCGTGAAGTCTTAACCACTGGACCACCAGGGAAGTCCCATTAAGATAGGGATTCTTGAGAAGAACATTTCTCTATTGAGAAACCTGTGACATTTAGAGTCATAATATATAGGATATCTGGATTCTGGAACAGATTATCTGGGGTTTAAATCATGATTGTACCACATACTGTCTCGGTGGCCTTGAACAAGTTAGTTTCCCTATGCCTCTCTTTACCCATTTGTAAAATGGGTATAATAATGGCGTCTATTTTGTAGGGCTTTCGTGAAAATTAAATCAAGTAATACATATAAAGCACTTGGAACAGTTTCCGGCATGGTAGATACTCAGTGAACACTAGCTATTACTGTTAATTTTGTTATTATTGTATTTATTCATCGAACGAATATTTATTCAGTATCTACTTTGTTCCTGGCATTGGTTTAGAAATTCAGAAGTGTTTGAGATCGTGCATGGGAATCCACTGGGTATAAGTCACGGTTTGTTAGGGCGTGTTGGTGGGAGGAGCTTGGTGAACCTGAAGGATGGGAATGCATCAGCTTTTTGCAGGGAGCTGGGGAGGAGCACCCCGGGGTGGGGGAGGAACACAGGCAAGCCCCCCCCACCCCCACCCCCAGGGAGAAAGGGCTTAGCCTGGCTTAAGAGTGCAAAGCAGAGTGTGCTGGAATGTTCATTCCTGAGTCGAGAGGGTAGGAGGCCTGAAGGATAGACACACCGGATTATGCGGGTGTGCCCTGGGGATTTTATTAGACAAATGATAGAGCTAGAACTGCAAATAAGTCTCCTATGTTCATACACTTTTTAAAAATTAAGGAAGCATCATACAAAAATTGCACAAGTCAGATACAGGATGATTTTCTATGAATTTTCACAAAGTGAATGGCCCCGTGTAACCATGTTGAGAAATGGATCTTGATGTGCTCTCCACGAGCTGCCCTGTTACACACCCGCCACCATCCCCATCCCCCAGAGGTAACAACGCTCACTCTGACTGACCTCTAACACCACAGACTAGTTTCGCCTGGTTTTGAACTTTTCTGAACTTTTGCATGGAAGCATACGCTATAATTTTTTCCTGTCTGGCTTCTCTCACTACACATACGTCTCCATCCGTGGTGTTGTGTGTTGTGTGAGCAATAGTTGGTTCGTTCCTGTTGCTGCAGGCTGTTCCACTCTATGAATACACATGGGTTTCCAGTGTGATAGCCCCCTGGATGTCACCGAAAGAGACAGTGTGTGTGTGAGATCAAAGCTGGATTGTGATTCACGTCATTGTATATGTGTTAATCTTGCTTATCCTAGTTACCTTTTTTTTTTTATAACTAAGTGAAGGTTATATTTTTCTTTTAGAGCCAAGGTATATACCCTTGATTGTTACTTTGAGAATATAATGCCTAGTTAAAGCCAAGGCTTGCATCAGCAGAGATTGCCCAGTATGCCATAAGTAAGTATTAATCACAAGTGGAAATAACTCAGATGAACTTGTCAGGTGCTTTCACATGGTGCCGTCATAGAGCATTCAGCCTTTTGAAATATTGTCTAGGATATTGCAGGTTTCTAGGGGGTCAAGGATAATTTGCTACTTAATTGGGCCAAATAGCCATCATTTCTGCTTTTTAAAATTAGGTCTGTTTAAACAAGTGATTGATTAATTGGATGAATGACATTTTCATGTGTACCTCATTCAGTTTTTTTCCTTTCTTTCTCTTTTTCCTTTAATATTTCAGATGACGTTGTGCCGTATTTTAAAACAGAGCCGGGCCTTCCGCAGATTCACCTGGAAGGGAACCGTCTCGTTCTCACCTGCCTTGCTGAAGGGAGCTGGCCCTTGGAATTCAAGTGGATGCACAACGACAGTGAGCTCACCACCTACACCAGCGAATATAAGTAATTGATTGCTTGAAAATAAGATTCTATCTCAGGTTGATGTGTCTAGAATATTTGCCTATTGGCCATAATAGCGCAAGCTGGGGGAAATATTGGATTTAATTTGTAATGCATTAAGGATTAAAGGCATAGATTTGAACGTATAATCAGAATGTGATTTACTATTCTGATACAGGTTGTATGCACACTTAGGAAGTCTGTCGTTATATTTGTGAAAGTAAGCCCGGTAGTGAAATCACCAGACCAAAGAAGCTATAGCTACAGAGGAATGCAAGTAGCAGCTTTAGCCTGGTAGATTTGATTTCTTGTGGCAGCTCTCCCACCCACCAGTATTGTTCCTGTCTGAGGAGCGTAAATGCTTAAACAGATACCTTTAGGTCATAGCTGCTGGAGCTCTGATTAGTCAACAAATACCTTCCTGGCTAACTTTCAGAGTTGGGGTGGGAAAAAATGGAACTATGGGAGGGTGGGCATGAGTACAGCATCTACACTGAGCAGGAAAAATGAATATTTATTGAACACCTGCCATGTGCTAGGTATTGGGAACTGGCTACAGAGGACGGAGATGGGGGAAACTGGAGATCAGGTTATATCTGAGGTGCAGCTTCACCCAGGAGGCATCAGGATCAGCTTCCCAGCCTTACCTCCTTGCAGTGCTTGATGTTTTTCTAGTTTTGTATCTTTTTACCCCCTGTTCTATGTGAGGATTATGCTGGATGCTCCAGTTCTGAGTGGGATGGAGAATTAGCAACTGCCTAAACCAGTCCCAGAGGCCCCCAAATCAGCAGAAATCAGCAGTACCATGCTCTTATTTAAATGAAATAAGAAAGAGAATTGGCTGTCTAGAGATATTTTTGTTTATTTATTTATTCATTTAAACATAATCTTCACTCTTGATTTATTTTTGGCTGTGTGGCATGTGGGATCTTAGTTCCACAACCAGGGATCCAACCCATGCCCCCTGCAGTGGAAGGGCAAAGTCTTAACCACTGGACCTCCAGGGAAGTCTCTAGAGATATTTTATATAGAGTAATGATCTTCTCAACATGGGGCACAGCCCACCATGCACTCTTTACCTCAGAAGTTATAATATGGTGGTCCATGAACCACATTCAACCTACCTGGAACATGGTGTGGGTATTTTAAAAATCAGTTTAAAAATATATGTGGATATATGCACAGTAGATATTTCTTAATTGATTGCCAGAATTTAACACTTGTAAGATTTCACATAAAAATCTGCTTTTCAGTCCCTCTTGAACAGTCAGCAGGCATGGCTTCCTGGGTTTGCAGCCCCACACAGAAGCTGGCGCTGGCAGTGCTGTCCTGGGGTACAGGCATGGATACCCAGTTCTCAGCACTCTCTGGTCCCCACCTTGTGCCCTACTTGCTTTGCCCAGTCCCGTTATCCACCTGCCCTGTTTAGACAGAGGAGTTTGTGTCCTCCTCTTTCATCATTAGGCCTGTACTGTCAGAGGATCTGCTGTTGTGAGAACACTTTATCATAATAGTTAAGAGCTTGTTGAAATCAAACAGACCTAGGTTTGAATCTCAGCTCAGCAACAATTAGTGTTAGCGGTATGACCTCGGGCAAGAAGCCTGTTAGCCCCACTTTCAGTATCTGCAAAATGGGGGTGATCAAACCTCATTTGTGGTGGTGTGAGCATTAAAAGGCTCTAGTGTGTAGAACAACATATTTTCTGGCCCACCAGCAATCAGTTAATACGTTCTATTAAATTCTATTTTATCATAATATGACATGGGGCTTGGTTTGTTAGAAGGGGAATTAGAAAGCAAAAAAAAAAAAAGGGAGCTTAGAAATGAGAACCATTATGAGCAGTGGGCTTTGATGTCAGATGACTTGAGTTCAGATACTTCTATTCAACTTATTATCTGTTTGACTTTGGAGAAGTTATCTAACCAGTTTGATCTTACTTTTCCCCTCTGTAAAATGGGTATAATAAAACCCATCTTAGAGGATTCTCATAAAAATTAAATGATACCATGTTTTGTATGCCCCAGGAAGAAGGAAGTGGGATTTCAAAAGAATCCATATTGTTTTTCCTCATAAAAAGAAGTAGTGATGTGGGTGATCTATAACAGTGGTCTTAAAACTGGGGTATATGCCATGGATAGTGGCAAAGGAACAGTTTTCTAGATCTTCAGTTTCCACATGCATGTTTTCTGAAATTGAGCTACCTGAGAACATGCTTCTGTGTTGGCACCTGCCAGTTCTCTTTTCATACCTGCTTTGTGTTATCTCTTCCACTTCTCAAAAGAAGGACACGCCTTTCCCAGTGAGTCTTCTGTGAAACTACACCTTCAGGGTGCAAGACAAGCACAGTTTAAAATATTGGGCTTGAAGAAGCCTCTTTTAAACATCCCATAGAAGAGCTCCTTGCCTTCACTCTATACGTACTACTTTTAAGGGCAGAGTATGACACTAGAAATGGGATCTTTTGACCAATCTTGGGGTTTTCTTAATTCAGATGTATAGGTGGTTAGCAAGAACTGTACCATTTTTTTGTGAACAACCTTCCCTTTTCCCTTCTCCAGCCATCATCAAAGTATATATTGTGCCTCAAGGAACGTTTATGAGAACAAAGCAGAGAAACATCTGCAAGAGTTACCGCAGGCAAGAGGCACCTTGTTTTATCCAGGCTGCAGACTTAGTGGAACGCGCTGTGGTGTACACACACTTCCACATAATAGAATTAGAATTTTCAAGATGTGTTAGAAATAAAAAGCCCTTTGAGAAATACTCTTCCCTGAAACACACTTGTCTTCGTTTCACCTACCCAGAAGTGAAAAGAGCTCGGGGAGGCTTCAGTGATAGATCTCAACGAGGAGGGGGTGAAAAGTTCTGTTTATTTTCATCAGATCAATGTGCTCTCCTGATGTAGAAGGACCACGCACTATAGGAAAGTTTGTGCTTTCTATTTTCTCATTCATTCGGAAGACACTTTCGTTAACTTTTGCAAAAAGATACCATTTGATATTCTAAATCCATATTCATTTTTATTACTTCAGTGTGTTTTGCTTGCTGGTATGCATCAGCCTCTTCTCTACTTGTTTATGTCTTCGTGTACTCATTAGATCTAAATTAACTGTATGCAAATATGTGGCCAATGCCTTCTTTTCTTTTTGTAGTCAATTTCTATCCAGTTCTGTTCATTCTAATAGTGAATAACTTTCCATTCAATAAAATGTGAAGTAATTGAATAAACAGCCACTTTCAAGAGACATATCTCCTTCTAAGTTTTTAATGTTTAATAATTATTTTTCAAAATTTGTAATACATTGATGTTTTCATTAGCTGTGTGGTAATAATAATTACAATCCACAGGTAATCCAGATGAAATTTTTTTTAAGTGCTTAGACTATTTTGACAAAAGGAAATTCTTTTAAAATTACCATTTATTTGTATATTTTTATTTCAGAGAAGTATGTTGAGTAATAAATAATACCTTTCAGGCATAGAAAAATGTTACATTAGAATAAAATTCTGTGGGATAAATGGATTTAATACTCAAGTTCAAAGAGTAAAAAGAAACAGTATGAAAGCTCTGTCAGTTCTTTTTTTTTTTTTTTTTGCAGTACACGGGCCTCTTTCCCGTTGCGGAGCACAGGCTCCGGACGCGCAGGCTCAGCGGCCATGGCTCACGGGCCCAGCCACTCCGCGGCATGTGGGATCTTCCCGGACCGGGGCACGAACCCGTGTCCCCTGCATCAGCAGGCGGACTCTCAACCACTGCGCCACCAGGGAAGCCCTCTGTTAGTTCATTTTTAAGAAATAGAAAGTGTGTATATCAAAATCATTATATTAACTTCCATTGGATACATTTAAAACAGTGTGTGACCGTTTTATTTTAAAACATATACTATGCCATTATTATATATGCAACTATTTAAACTTCTATATGATAGAACAATTTTGGTGTCAACTTAAAAATATGCGAGGAGGGCTTCCCTGGTGGCGCAGTGGTCGAGAGTCCGCCCGCCGGTGCAGGCGACACGGGTTCGTGTCCCGGTCTGGGAAGATCCCACATGCCACGGAGCGGCTGGGCCCATGAGCCATGGCCGCTGAGCCTGCGCGTCCGGAGCCTGTGCTCCGCAACAGAAGAGGCCACAACAGTGAGAGGCCTGCGTACCGCAAAAAAAAAAAAAAAAAAATATGCGAGGAGATTGAGCTCTTTTTTGCCTTGCTCTTTGCATCAGCTAATTTGCCTGTTAACCTGACACACCCTGGATAATCCTCAAGAAGACAAAGCATTGTTGCTTGATTGAAGCAGGATTGAGAAGGTGGTTCATATGCACCATTAAAACAGGGTAGATGCTTCACTGCCATTTCACCAGAAACTCGTTAAGAAGATATTGGTTATTCTGAAGCAAGAACGGTTTAGGTTAGACGTGATAAATTATATTCTGTTCACTGAAGGCTTCAGACACTGAGATGGGTTATTAAGGATCCATTGTATTTTGTCATCATTTTTTTCAAGATATAAAACCTGTCTAAAGATCTTACGCTATTTTTTCAAATTACTCTTTCATCTGCTTCCTTCCAATAATCACCTTCAGCTGTCATATGTTAACCTTCAGGAGGCTGCTTGCTGTAAGTCTCAAATTGGAAAACATACTCTGTAAAAACGGTAGCTGTTTCCTAAGTCCACCCTTTGGTGTCAGTTTTGAAAGTGCTAACCCTAAAAAAAGCAAATATTTAATATAAATTCAGCTTTTCCGTCTTTGACAAAAAATAACATTTTCTTTGTTGCTTGTGTTATAAACTACACAATGAATTTTAGTAAGTTTCAAATGTTATATTATTCATATTGATGCTTATATCCATGTTTAGGACAGGTGGCTACACTGAGAAAATGAGAGTAGTTCAGTAATTAAACAAAGTTGCTTAAGTGTCATAGGCAGATTTGTATCCATTTTTTTCCCCCAGCAAATAGTTACTGTAAATTATTTTTTCTACTTTGGGATAAAAAATATTTTGTAATTATATTCAAAATATATATATGCCCCAAATTTCTAGTGGTAGGCACAATACTCGTTCCAGCAGGAGGAATAATTGGATACCCTAAACTGCAGAAAATCTTATAGTCTCCTTACATGATCTGCCTTGGTTCAATTTCTGTTACAGTGTAAACAGTAGACATTTGATGGATATTTATCTTTTTATTTCAGTAAAAAATAGGAATGGTGAAGGGAAATTTTACTTTGTCTTATGTCCTATAAAAGGACGAAAATTCTACAATATCAGTAAAATTTATTAAATACCTGGGAATAACCTTTATAAGAAATGAGTAGAACACGAAGAAAAGTAGAAAACCTCACTGAGAGAGTTGAAGGAGAGTTCTAGATAGGTAATCTAAACAACCGTAACACTGGACAAAGTATATGGAATAATTGTTTTCAAGATACTGGACATCAGGCAACCGAAGGTGTAGTGGCTGAGAGATGGAAAACCAGCAAGGTGAGCCCTGTGATTGCTCAGCTTACTGCCCTGAGAGAATTTCCAGGCTGTGGCACAGAGAGGGAGAACACAGGTGAAACCTGGAGGGATCCCTGCGGTGAAGGGAGCTGAAAGTTCAGAGAGATCAAGGCAGAGTACTGGAGAGGAGAGAGCTGTGTAGAGAGTGAGCTCTGGAGTCCTCAGAGGTTCTTTGTCTAGTATTTAGCAGATTATTCACCAGCATGTTCATGTAAAGAGACTGCCCAAGGCCAGGGGCCAGGGACCCAAAAAGTGGAGGCAGTAGTTCCCCAGGTTCACACAGCGTGGGGTTCAGTGCCTCTTCTCAGCAGCCAGACTGAAAAACTTTGTAATCCATGGGGTTATTGGATAAGGGTACACAGAAGTGTCCTGGGTCTGTAGTGGGGGTTACTAACCCCGGACCGAAAACAGCTCTGGTCCTGCCTAAGAAATCTTAAAAGCAAGACCAGAAAGGATCAGACCATTTCCAGGTATCTTTGCGGCACTGGAGAAGGAAGCTCAGGAATATTTATAGGAATACAGAAATATCCAGCACCAAAATTTACAATGTCTAGAATCCAATCAGAGATTATCAGGCATGTAAAGAAGGAAAGCGTGACCCAAAATGAGAAAAATCAATCAACTGAAACCAAACCAAAGCTGACACAGATGTTAGAGTTAGCAGAGAAGTGCGTTGAAACGTCATAACTGTACTCCGTGTGATCAGATGAGACCTATAATGTCTGAGATGAAAAACACATTGGATAGGACTGGCAGCAGATTAGACATGCAGAAGAAAATATTAGTAAACTTTAAAATACAGCAATATAACTCTTCAAAATGAAAGGCAGATAGGAAGAAAAAGAAATCAAACACGATGAAAAGACCATTAGTGAATTACAGGACAACGTCAAATGGCCTAATATATGTATAACTGGAATCCCAAAGGAGGCAGGGGTGGAAAAGTATTTGAATAAATAATACTGAAAAATTTTTACATTTGATGAAAACTACAAACTCATCAATGCAAGAAGCTCAACAACAGATCCCAATAATGGAGTTACTAGCCGCTGCAATAAGAAAAAGAAATAAAAAGCATCTAGATTGTAAGAGAAGATGTAAAAATGTATTTTCCTTAGGGTTACGTGATTGCAGAAAATGTGATATTATCTTTAAAAAGCTGCTAAAATTTATGTGTTTAGCAGTGTCACAGGATACAAGATGAGCATACAAAAATCTGTTCTATCTCTGTATACTAGGAAAGAGTAATCTGCAACTTATTAAATTTATAAGTTTTATTAAAATATCTTATATATTCTTAAAATATCTTCAAAAATCTTAGAGATAAAACTGACATGGAATTTGCAACATTTTTACACTAAAAACTATAAAGCGTTGCCTAAGGAAATAAAAGAAGACCTAAATAAATGGACAGACATTCCATGTTCATGTGTCTGAAAATTCAGTATTACTGCCATGTCAGACTTTCCCAGAATGATCCCTTGGCCATATCCTTTAGGCTTGAGACCCTGAGACAGAACTTCATCACTAAGCCGTGAGTTAGACTCCTATACCTGTTTTTTTATTTTGTTTTGTTTTGAATCTGCTGAGTCCCCTACTCATCAGGAAAGGTCCGTTTAATTGAGAACCCTTTTCTTAAGTGAAACGCAACCAGTTGGTTTCTTCATCAACCAACCAAACTGAGTGCAACTCCCACCTAAAGCTTCCCACAAAGTGCTGAGTTCCCCAGGTTGCTGACCTTCAGTTTTCTTAACCTTGTTTACAGTCATTCTTTTCTCCTGGTTCATTGGTCCTGTCCTCTGGGAGCTGCCCAGCTCACAACAGCAACAACAGGTTGTATTTTGGTTCAAATGAGCTAGTCTTGCCCATTTTGACTAAGTATTGGGTTGGCGAAAAAGTGCCTTCAGTTTTTAAGTAAAAATAAAAGACGTTTTTCATTTTCACCAAGAACTTTATTGAACAACGTATTCACGCATTTGTTCCACTACCTTCTGCCGTTTTTCAGGCAACTTCATGATTCCATCTTCCCAAAACTTTCTATCTTTTTGAGCAAAGGACTGTTCCAGGTGCTTTTATAGTCTTCCAGGGAATTGAAATTTTTTCCATTAAGAGAATTTTGTAATAGACCTAAATAAATGGAAATCCAAAGGTGCAATGTCTGCTGAATACGGCAGATGGATCAGAACTTCGCAGCCAAGCTTTGGCAGTTTTCGCCTGGTCATCAAAGAAACAAGCAGCCTTGCGTTACCCTGACGGAAGATTATGCGTTTTCTGTGGACTGATTCTGGACGCTTTTCGTCAAGCGCAGCTTTCAGTTGGTCTAATCGGGATCAGTACTTGTTGGAATTAACCGTTTGGTTTTCCAGAAGGATCTCGTAATAGAGGACTCCCTTCCAATGCCACCATACATACAACATCACCTTCTTCGGTTGAAGACCGGCCTTTGGTGTGGTTGGTGGTGGTTCATTTTGCTTGCCCCACGATCTCTTCCATTCCACAGTATTGTACGGTATCCACTTTTCATTGCTCGTCACAATTTGTTTTAAAAATGGAATGTTTTCATTACATTTAAGTAGAGAATCGCATGTGGAAATACAGTCAAGAAGGTGTTTTTTCGCTTAACTTACGTGGAACCCAAACGTCAAAGCGATTAACATCACCAAGCTGGTGCAAATGATTTTCAACGCTTGATTTGGATATTTTGAGTATGTCGGCTGTCTCCTACATGGTATAGCGTTGATTGTTCTCAGTTAATGTCTCAATTTGATTGCTATCAACTTCATCTGGTCTACCCGACCGTGGAGCATCTTCCAGCGAGAAATCTCCAGCACGAAACTTCGCAAACCGCTTTTGACACGTTCGCTCAGTCACAGCACTTTATCCATACGCTGCACAAATCTTTTTGCATTTCAGTTGCATTTTTACTTTTCTTGAAGTAATAAAGCATAATATGACAAAAATGTTGCTTTTTTCTTCTATCTTCAATATTAAAATGGCTACACAAAAATTCACCAATTTTGATGTCTTTTTTTAAAGTGCATGCTGATATGACCGCTGTCACATACAGTCTGACAAAATTGTTTCAAATGAAGTTAAAGACAACTAAGTGCTACTAGAGCCATCTTGCAAAAAAGACCAAATGAACCTTCTCGCCAACCCAACCCAGTAGAACCCTTTACAGTCCCAAGCTGCTTAAGGCTTGGGGTAACTTTCTTATTTCTTAGTGCCCAAGATGTGAATGGTTGGGCACTTGGTGTAAAGCTTTCAACCTAATTTTGGCCTTTCTTCTATATCACATGGTTATATTTAGGGAGCCCTGGAATTAACAAATGAATTTTTCATTCCTAAGGCATCAAGTCCTTTTGTCTATTTGTTTATAAGGAAGGGGAAGATAAACTTTGGCAGGTAAAAGTGTGTGGACTATTCTCATCTCATTCCTAGTCAAAGTATCTGACGTTGATTTCCAGGGCTTAAAGTGGCATGATTCTGTGCTCTCTTGTTCGATTTTGATCTCTAATATTAATGTGGTGTGTCCCAATGCTTATATCTGTCCCACAGAGTTGTGTACTTGTTTCTGATTTTAACTGACCATCTTTTCAACTCCATGTGGTCATAGCAGATATGATTGTTCCTGGAGAATTTCTGAAGCAGAGCAACATTGAACTCTTAAAAGTTCTTACTGGAGATGACTTGGATTTGAAGAAGTGATTCCATTTGGGCCATTCATCTCAGGATCTTCGTGGGTTCTAAGTGGAGACCTTTAGCCAGAGTGACCAAACAAGCCTGTAACATGATTTCAACAAGTGCTTCCATGAGACAAGTGAAAGCTTTTTCATTTACGTTTCTAATTCACTTGTGCTAATGTTGCAACACTTAATAGCTTAGGTCTTCTTTCCATTGTGTTTTGGTGTGGATCATTTTGACTGTGTAGAAACTAACATTTCCCCTCATATTTTAGCCCTTCATATAACGGTTCTAGATGTTTTTTTTTTAATATCTCTAGAGAACCTGGCAATATAAAGAATTAAGTAAACAGAGATGAATAAAAGACTTTTAGCTCTAAAAAAATCTCTGTCTTTCACAAAGATTTTCTGAAACTCCATTCTTACTGACTTGAGAGAGCATTTTCTCCTAATGACAGATCTGACAGACTAGTTCCGGTCATGTGTCCATGTTTACCAAAATGTGAATTTCTCCTTTACTGTCCCTGGTTTGATAATAGAAGGTAGGAATGCAGGAAGAATGAATGATCCCAAAACATTGTTACTGTTAGAGAAAAATCACATAAACCACAATCCCAGAAGAAGATTCTTAGTAACTTTTCAATGTTAGCTCTAGAAATTTTGAATTGGTGTCTGTAAGTGAATATAAAATTTAAATGTAGTTATTCCTGGTATGTGGATACTCAGCATCCAGTTGACCCCTGGAGGGCTTACAGTCCCCAGATTTATATTCCCAGACAGATTCCGTAGATGCTTACGTAGCCCATCCCCAGCAGGGACCTGTTTATTGCCTCTTTCAACTTAATGCAGACTTTTAAGTAAATGAAATAGAGATTAAAGGACTTTTGTGTGTATGATGTTCCCATCGGCTAACTTGCATCTTTATTATGCTGTTTACTTTAACTTCATACTGATTACTGTAACTCTTTGGAAAGGATTCAAAACATAACCGTCAATTTGCTTAACGTCTAAGACCTGTTAGTGAGCTGGACACGTGTCCGTCTCTTTGTTAACAAGTTTCAGTCTGGATGTTTCATTTCACTCTTTGCTTGTGGCAAAAGCCCGCTATGGACTCATTCCACTTTTGACTGTTGCTGTATTTTAAATGTTCATATAGGAAATTTATAAAAATAAAATTGAAAATACAATTATTTGTAATCTTGTTTCCAAAAATAGGATGGAATTAGTTCCAAGAAGGATATAAAGGGCTTAGTTCTGTTTTTTTTTTTTCTTAAACATTTTTTTCACTTTAAAGATAATAATGGGCTTTGGGCCAAGATATGAAAGTTTATTATAGAACTTGGTTGTTTATTTTCGTGCAGAATAGATACTTTCATACCAGATACTTTCATACC
Organism: Phocoena phocoena; assembly: GCF_963924675.1. Lineage (NCBI taxonomy): Eukaryota > Metazoa > Chordata > Mammalia > Artiodactyla > Phocoenidae > Phocoena > Phocoena phocoena. Next base: position 2,654,947 of record NC_089233.1, read on the forward strand.
GGAATAGATATTTTCATACTTTAATTTTTAAAAAATTAAAGCTGTGGGGAATAGTCTTGTCTGGAGTGGCATAAAATGAATGTAGACCCCCCAAAAAAGAAGAAAACCTTATATCTAATTTTAATGGGTATGAAAATTCTTTCTCATGGATCGAGTTATGTCCACTGACCTTAGAGGGAGAAGTATGGGTTTTCTCTTCTATATCAAAGATGTGGTTTCGTTATTCTGAACTGGGACAGGTCTCTGTAGACCTGTGTGCTTAGAGCATTTAACTCTCGTTGGGAAGAACTGCTCAACGGTAACTGTTCCAAAGCAGATAGTATTTTGTCAGACATTTTCTAAAATTTTAGTGGCTCATGGCAGGAATACTCCTTATAAAAGATTAATTGGTCTCAGTTTTGGGGGGACTGTTTACCACTTAATGATTCTTAGTGGTTAGCTGGGAAGCCACGATTTTTTAAAAACAGATGATTCAGTGAGGCGTTATATGGGTTTTTCTGTGACCATGATGAGTACCTAGTAACTTCAGAAGCTTTTTCAACCAAAGTTATTTTGGCTACATTCTGGGGAGTTCTAGGACAAGCCAAACAAGCCCTCTCTCGTTGAAACAAAAAAGGAAGTTGTCACCTGGACATTGGGTTGCTCTTACAGTCACTGGGCTGACTGGACATTGGGCAGGAACAGAGGGAGGCGAGCCCATCAGAGCCAAGTTGCCCCAGGAGCCAGTCCCACAGGGTCCTGCTGCTGGTACTGCTGGACCCTGGTTGCCGCTGCTTGAGCCACTGCCACTATGGGCCCTGGACGCTTGCACCGTTCCCCAGTCCAGGGCTCCATGGCGCCCCACCGCTGCTGCTGTTGGACAGATTCTCCTTTAGCCCCGCTCCTGTGCCTCGCCAGCCCCAGATCTGAAAGCCCAGCGCACGTGTGTGCAGTGGTCCTGTGGTGTCTCATTCCTGTGCCCTGGCTGACGTAGGGGTCCGCCTCCACCAGGACTCACGATGGAGAACCCTCCAAATATAAGAACATGGTGCAGACCCCAGGCACACAAAAAATGTCAGATATCCTCTCCAGGCAGGGCTAGTCAAGCGATTGTTCACTGACGGAAATGGACCTAAAACTGCTTCTTAGAGAAATTCTAGAGTCGCTCTTGTTGCCCATTCCGAGTGGCAGTTCGGAACTGAGGTAGTCTCCTACGTGGCAGAAATGAGCGTTTAAACCCTTGGGTTTGTTGGGACTTTGTGTTTGATTTTCTTTAATTTGCTCTTCCTGATAATGAACTAGCCCTGGAAAAGGTTCTGTTAGTCTAGTAGATTCTGCCTTGAAACAGTGAATACAAACATTCCCAGCTGTGCTTGTTTGAAACAGGAGCAGGCAGTTTCTATATTTTAGTGGCATATGGTGCTAGGATTCGATCATACTTATAAGGAGCCGGGAAACTTTCTCTGCTTAAAAATGTGTATTTATAAGCAATAGGCTTCCAATGAATATTCCCATCTGTTGGGTAAACATAATTTGTGTAGGAATTCCTGTAATAGGTGGAGTACTTTGCCACTTTTTTGTATATTTTTTCCCTGGTGAGACATTAGACTAAAGAGACAGTACAAAACAGCATATGCCTAATATTCAGTTTTGTATCTGTTTCTCCCAGTTGTTTGAAAGCAGTGCTGTTTTTGTGCATTAGTACACAGGATTACTATAGAAATTTATAAGAATATAAAATCTAGGGCTTCCCTGGTGGCGCAGTGGTTGAGAGTCCGCCTGCCGATGCAGGGGACGCGGGTTTGTGCCCCGGTCCGGGAAGATCCCACGTGCCGCGGAGCGGCTGGGCCCGTGAGCCGTGGCCGCTGAGCCTGCGCGTCCGGAGCCTGTGCTCCGCAACGGGAGAGGCCACAGCGCTGAGAGGCCCTCTTACCACAAAACAAAAACAAACAAAAAACAAAAACAAACAAACAGAATATAAAATCTATTCGGGATACTGCAAAAAAGGAAAAATGAAATGAATAGCAATCGTATAAATGTGGTTAGCTTGCAATGATGAAACTGCTCTTGTAGTTTTTCAAATATGTACTCCAATAACTTGTGTTATTTCTTTTCCAAAAGCTTTTATTGACTTTGTTTTAACCTAATCTCAAAATCTCTCCTAATTACAATCATAGTGTGTAATCAAAGCTGCTCATCCTTCTGGTCTTGATTTGTAATTTAAATAAATGGCATTTTGACTCTTTGTGTTCAGTTTGGTATTGTCCTGATTGTCTGCACTAATTAATTTTTTGTTTGAGATAAACCATTCCTCAGAATAGAATAAAATTTTGAAGACTGAGACTCAGCAGTATTTTTTCATAAAATATTTTATTAATCTTGCTCGTAAGATCTCAAGATGGTTATCAGAGGGTAAACACGCTCTGATTGATATTTGCTTAATACTGAATTACCTGTATTGTCCAAATGTTTCATTCATTTAAAAATTATGCCTATCAGTTCCATTTTCCAGTTGACTAATTGGACATACTTGAATAAAAAGAGGCACAATTAGTTGAATATAAGTGATGTTAAGGTATGTGTAAGAGCTGAGCAAATATAGCATACCATACTTGGTGCCTTTTACCTGATTTTTTTTTTTTTTTAGGTTTCTCTGATTATACTTTGTAAGAGGAAATATTTTTAACTTGAAGATAACTATTATCAGAACATGTTTTTAGAAAGGATAGCATCACTGTGTTTTCTCTTTTTTTGGAAAGTAGGCTCCTATTTGATTGGGTTTTAGCTCTCTTATTCTTTCTTAGGATAGGCACTCTCCCATGTGTGAAAATCAAGCCGTAGTCTTTTATTGATTGACTGATTGATTGCTGTGTTGGGTCTTCGTTTCTGTGTGAGGGCTTTCTCCAGTTGCGGCAAGTGGGGGCCACTCTTCATCGCGGGCCTCTTACTATCGCGGCCTCTCCTGTTGCGGAGCACAGGCTCCAGACACGCAGGCTCAGTAGTTGTGGCTCACGGGCCCAGTTGCTCCGCGGCATGTGGGATCCTCCCAGACCAGGGCTCGAACCCACGTCCCCTGCATTGGCAGGCAGATTCTCAACCACTGCGCCACCAGGGAAGCCCCTTATTCTTGATTTTTGGTGAATATGGCTTAGAAATCAATTAAATGCACTCTTCTAGGTAGCACGAAAGGTTTGAGCTCCGAAGCTGCAGAACTCACATGAAGTGGTCCTCGGTTGTACCTCCTGCTTGTTCGTGGATTTTAAAATATCCTGAATTGTAAAACTAACCATAAACCTAAACCAGGGCTTTTATGGAAACTGTATCTTCTAGCTACTTTGTCCCCCCTATAAAATTTACTGACGTTTTTAGAAAGGCTTTGATTTGAGGGATGGATACTTATAGTCATAGGAATGGAAAATACAAATGAAATAACCTCCCAGTCAATCAAAAAAGTTTTAGAAGTTAATGTCAAGCCATATGTGAAGTAAGGAAAGTGTGTAAATGGTGTTGGGAGATGTCTGCTCGCTGTGGGGACTGGAGAGGGGAGTTGTGCCCTGATGTCACTGCTTGCTTTGCCTGAATGACACCTGTGTCTCATCCTGCATTGTTTGAACTTTGATGCAGAATGACACAACACATTATGTTAAGACCATTGCCAGTTCTAGAAATAATTTTTAGAAATTCTGAGAGATAGAATTATAAAAAAAACATTGAAAGGTCTGGTTTACGTGTAATGATTTTTAGCTATTTAACAGTTCTTATCCATTCAGGCAGTTTCGAGTGATATCTGTTGATACTACGTGATGGCACAGGGGTACAGTGGTGAGCAAGACAGTTCCAGAACCTAGCTTCATGTGATATTTACAGTCTAGTTGGAGAGACAAATAGCAAGTAAATAATCTCACAAATAAATTGGAGTTGCAGTAAGTGTGTAGGTCAGGGAAAGCTTGCATAGATATTAGTTTATCAAAAATTAAATATTTTTGGTACTAGATACCAAAGTATACTAGATGAGATGCCAGGGCTGGCTGCCTAGGTACGGAACCATTAACACTGCTTTTTGGTGTTTGGCAGGTATGTTATTCCATCTTTACAGAGGCTGGATGCTGGGTTTTACCGCTGTGTGGTTCGAAACAGAATGGGAGCCCTCTTGCAAAGAAGATCAGAAGTTCAAGTCGCATGTATGTGAACACTGAAAAGATCTACAAATGTTAAATAACAAAACACAAGCAAAATCACTTTAACCATGGTGGGAGTCGAGCTTCTATCTTGGGTTCTATTTGGAATAGTATAGTTTCTAAAATCGATTGAGAGAAGTAAATAGCTAATGCAGCTGGTCTGACGATGATCTGGGGCTAATGAGGTAAATGCCACTGTTTTCAATTCAATAGGTAAGGCTCTGTTGAGGATTTAGAAAATGAGCAAGATGCCTTCTGTTTTATGAGTTAGCTGCTCTTAGCTTTTATCATATCCAGGTTCAGATATTTTTAAAATAAAAGATTAAATCCAATTAGTTAAAATTTTATCAATTCATATTCAATTCTTTCCAATGATTTATTTAGAAATCCTTCAACTGCACAACAAAAAGTACGTGGATAGCATGTATTAACGTTGTAGTGAATTAATTCTCTACTGGGCAGGCCATTTTGGAGAAGGAAACCTTTAAAAGTAACTGGAGGGGATATCAGAATGCAGGGGCCTTGAATTTTGGTGTAGTCTTTAGGAGGATGTGGAGACGGAAGTTGGCTGATGCAAAACATTTAATACTTTCCTAGTCCAAAATCTGTGATGGGTAGGGTCCATCTAAAATGGCCTGTAGGCTTTATTATATTTTGAATTTACTACCAAAATGTCTCTTCATTTAAAAGAAAGCAAGAAGTGTTAAGAAATTTTAAATTACGTATAAATATGTTATAATAGATTTAGAGAACTCTAAAAAGCTCCTAAATTGGGGTGTGTGAACCAATGATGACAATATTTTCTCATATGTCATTTTGACCCCAGTTAAGTCTTGTGGTTTTCAGTGTTACTGTATAAGTTAAAATAATTTCTAGTTATTCTACTTTTCTATGGTAATTACTAGTGACTGGGTAAGGTGCTGTTGCTATACATGTTTAATTATAGTTTTAATTACTAGGGAGGCTTACATTTTTCTGAACTGTGTTGGTGAAGTCACTCAACTAAACCTGTCTTCAGAATAATTCAGAACTTTTATTCAATTGAATAATTGAAAACATAATTCATAAATAAAAAATTAAGGTCAATACCCAAAACATATTTGAATAAGCTTAGAATTTATTATATTTAATAAATTGTTTAATATAATATCCTTGTTTCTATCCTTTACCTCTAGCGCTAGATTTTATCTCTTTTCTCCTTCTCTTTGATAACAAATTTCGCTTTACTTTAAAATAACCGTGCATATTTTCCTAATCTGTTTCATTTGTTTCATCTTTTCCTAGGCTATTAAACACTGCTTGTAATATAGTCAATAATTTCTTCTGGATCACAAATCCGTTGATAATAGAGACCTTTTATGGACTGTTCCAAATTTACATGCGTTCAGACAAAAATGTAGTATATATGCCATATCAACGTGTGTATACATATATCTGTAGCTAATCACAATATGGAAATTTTTAAAAACTTTCAAATGGTACTGATTTAAAAATTGGCCACATATACCCACATTCTAAAGACCAGGGTTTTTTTCCTGTGATCTCATTTTTTAAATGTTGTAAACCAGTAGCACAAAGACTGGAACAAAACCTACCTGCCCCCAATTAAGTCAGTAGTATGGGGTTTGGAGAACCCTCTAAAAATTAATCAATGGTTAAATATTTCTCCCAAAAGATCTTTTAGGGAGCATTCACCCCAGAAACAAAGAAAAGGAGAAACTGAGCAGGACAGCGGCGGGTGCCTGGGTAGAACCAGCTGGAGAGATCTGGGAGCCGGGGGATGTCTGAAATCATTTTATTATCATTTCTGGGAAAATGCTTCATGTGGCATGAGGATGCTTTCCCACAATTTATTTCAGTGTTAAAATTGGTTGCCAACATTTCATTGCATCATTGCAGCGACACAAAGACCATGAAGTTCTGCTGATTCACGCCTTCATGGGTACTTTGGAGGCACGTGGCTTTGCCTTATGCTCCACTTTACCACCCAGTCTGCACTCATCAGCGTTACTGCTCGCCTCTGGTCTTACTGCTTAATTATAGCAACGTTGGTGACCTTGCAATAAAATATAGTTATTTCCGTCTTTGACCTCCCGCCCCTCAAAAAAGAATTTTCTGAAACTTAAAAGGTCTGATTTTTCTTTGCAGATATGGGAAATTTCATGGATACAGATCAGAGAAAAATGGTCTCTCAAGGACATGCAGCTGTACTCAACTTACTGCCCATCACCAGCTGCCCCAGACCTCAAGTGACTTGGTTCAGAGAAGGGCACAAGATAATTCCAAGCAACAGAATGTAAGTTGTTCCAAACTTTAAAGTTTAAAATACATCTCATGACACTTGTTGGTACCATTTACATATTAAGTGTACCAATTAAACTTGGAAAAGACTAACCTGGTCTAGTAGACCTACCTCAATCCTTAATAAACAGCTATTCGAAGACTGGCTTGGAAATATTTAAGCAGTTTGAGAAAATTGTCATGTAATGTTATTCTTCAATATGCCGCATAGCCTAACTAAAGCACCTTTACATACTCTTTATGGTATTTTTTTCCCTTTTTTGAATGCACTTTTTGACATGTCATTTTCATCCTGAGTTGTGTTTAGCGCCAAGTGCTAATTTAACGAGTGCTCGTATTTACTTATAGAGCTGTGGGGCTTTTTCCCTCTTACTGAGCCGTGTTTGATGCTACTTTCTCTGACGATAAGACAGTAATTGCTGCTTATTCCTCTCTGTCCTTTTATCCTACCGTGACAGTTTTATTTCCTTTTGTCTAATTAGTGGTTCACCCGTCTACTGCGGAGTATTTGCCTTGTGATTAGTTAAGCATTATTTCAAGGTGTTCTTGCCTATTTCACATTTAAGATATTTATCTAATGCCAAACAGTTTCTGCATTTGGAGCTTTAAATGATTAAAAAGAACATTTGGTATATGTTTTGTAAGTGGGCATTTAGCAATGTAATTTAAAGATAATATACCAAATATAAAGGCTTTGAGGATGGACGTTTCTGAAAGAATTGTGAAACGCTATAAGCTTGGGCTAAACGTCAAATATTTATGCCATCAGATGGTTGCACTCAGACAAAAAAAAAATTGTGAGAAGAAAATGCGCTTTTTTTCCCCCAAAAAGGATATGTGAAGGAAATTTGCTGAACAGTTTTCAAATGTGCTTTCTCCCCATCTGAGCATCCATGCAGTCCCTTCTCTAAGTCCGGTATCCCCGCTCTTCCACTTGGGCATCAGAACTCTGCTTGAGCCTACACAGTTCTTAAGCTTATTTAGCAAATGTTTCTATTTTGGTTATTGGAAACAGGAAAAATATTGAAATATGTAAAATCCGTATTTTAAGATTCTAGTAAAAATATAAATTACGTTGGAAAAAATGGGATAACTTCTAGCCTTTTTCTTTATTTTATTAAAAGTTGCTTAGGTATCCACCTTTATATTCATTCCAACTATAACAAATGCCTCTGGAGTTGGGGTGAAACAAAGACGAGGATCAATTTCTCATTCTCTTAGAAGACTGTTAGGCTGAAAAAAAACAGCAGCTGAGAGAGATTCTTGTGAGATATTCTGGAAGGTCCCAGTGTGGAGCACGGTGTGGCTGGGCAAAGGTGGGATGAGTGCTGGGGAAGGGTTGGTACAAGGAGGGGTGGGTAGATTGAATTAGGCTTCCTCTCAAACACTGGAGCTTCTAACTAATGTCAGCGGTGGAAGGACTATTTTAACTCAGCAGCGTACAGCTACAGAGCAATTCATTTGTTAACCTGTGGTCTAGCTATGTTCGTGAGACAACATTTACTCAAGAAGTATAAAAGGATACAGAATGAAATAACTCTTAATTTTATAAGCTTGTGTCTTTTTAACTTGCAAGTTCTTGCTAAAGACTGTTTAACTCCTGGTGAGCTGATAAGGCAAAGACGCTAGTAGGGCTTTAACTTGGTGTCATAGCAAACAAACGGTCTGCTTACAGCCATGAAGCTATTGATGAATCTCCAGTCTCAGTGGAATGATATGCCGGTATAGCTTTTTTCATTTAAGAGATGAGATGAGGCCGATTATGGATATTTACACTTTCTCAAGGTCCTTTAGTTTCATATTTTCCACCTCATCATCACCCCCATATTTGTTTAAGTACCTGCTGTGCAAGATTCCATAAATCAGCACTTGCATGGTTTTCTCCACAAGTTTATGCATCATTCAAAGATGTATTACTTTACACATCTAATAAAGTTCAGCTTGGACATCAGATGGAAGGGCGTTTATGCATTGCCTCTGCCCAGACGGTTGGCACACAGAACTCAGATGGCATTAGATCTGTTCTGTGCCACCAGGTATCATTTCAAAATGGAACGTCTGGCCCAAAGTGTTTTGCGCCTGTCGAAACAGGTCAAGCCTCTCCTCCTGCTTTTAGCCTGGTTATCTGAGGTCAGCTCCCTAACGCAGGGGAGAGACGTACCTTTGTCATGGGGAGGGAGAACCTCATCTTGCCACCCCACCCCTGTATTTTTTAATATTATCTCGTGACCTTAAAACTGTGAGCTTTAGGCTTTTTTTTTCATTTTCAAGGGAAACAGTAAGTTTAATGTTCCTCAACTTGAAAAATTAGTTGAATAGTCTATTAATAATTTTAACAGCAGCTATTATTTATTGAGTACTACTTTAAACATATCTTCTATAATCCTCACATTTGCCTTCTGAGGCAGGTATAATTAGCCATCGGAACTGAAGATTGGAGATGTTAAATGACCCACCCAAGGGCACACAGCTGACAAATGGCAGAGCTGGGACTCAAACCCAGGTCCGTCTGGCTATAAATCTCATGCTCTCTTCTGCATCAGGCTAATTCTTCTTTTCATTTTACTTTGCTGAACCTTCTTCGTGCTTTTGATGTATTTTCTCCTTACACTGCTTTCAACTTTTTTTCTCCTTTTTTAGAACACCAGGTTTCAATTTGAAATGCTATAGGTTAACCTGGGTTTGCCACGAGCCACAGACTCGCACAAACGCACACACCCTCATAAACAGTGAGCATCCCCGCATGTGCATTGTTTATCCTTTCTGTATTAGGTCTGTTGCTCCCTATCTTCAGAAATTTTTGACAAAGAGAAGGCAAATGTGGCCTTCCAATTAAGGCATGGACTTTATTAAATTCAGAGGTCTAGTGGGAGATGGAGACAGAAATTATCTCGATATAGGGATCATCGGTTACCTTAGCGCAGGGTGGATGGCAGCGAGAGACACAGGGGTGATGACCATGTGCAGAATGCGGCACCCTGTCAGGGGCTCCTTGTTCTTCGGCTGCATATTGTTGAATGAAGAACAGACTGTGTAGGGTTTCCCTGGTGGCGCAGTGGTTGAGAGTCCGCCCGCCGATGCAGGGGACACGGGTTCGTGCCCCGGTCCGGGAAGATCCCACGTGCCGCGGAGCGGCTGGACCCGTGAGCCATGGCCGCCGAGCCTGCGCGTCCGGAGCCTGTGCTCCGCAACGGGAGAGGCCACAGCAGTGAGAGGCCCGCGTACCGCAAAAAAAAAAAAAAAAAAAAAAAAAAAGAATGGACTGTGTAGGAAAAATAGCAGAAATTCATCATCATTTCCAGAAGAGTGGTGGCACCTGAGCTGCTTCACCTTCATATGAGAAAGGCTGAATGAAAAACTAGCAAAGTTCTGACTGCAGTTTGGGCATTGTTTTCCATTCATTCACCGGGTCCTTGTGCAGGGCATACTCTGAATAGACAGCAGTAAACAAAAGAAAGATCCTGTCCTCAGGGAGCCTGCGTCCACCTGGAAGGAAACAGATGCCAGCCTGCTGAGTGTAGGATACGCCAGCTGATGACACGCAGTGAGGAGAACACAGAGCAGGGTGACAGAGTAGGGGCGCGGGATGGGGTGGTGGCCATCTTAGACATGAAATCAGAGAAGGCCTCTCGGGTACTAGACTATGAGCAAAGCCCTGAATGTATCCAGGGAGTGAGGCACAGGGGTGTATTGGTGAGAAGAGCACGTGTGAAAGCTCTGAGGGAGGACCGTGTTTGAGGGGTGTTTGAGCAGCAGCAGGGAGGCCAGTGGGGCTGGTGTGGAGCCAGGGAGAGGGCTGGAGATGAGGTGATCAGGGCCCTGGGGCCAGATTCCAGAACCAGGTTACTTAGCCATAGTGAGGAGCTGGGCGTTTGCTCTGAGGATCTGAGCAGAGGAGTGATGCAATCTCACTTAGGGTTCTTCTATTACGAATTATGTTGAGAACAGGGGCTTCCCTGGTGGTGCAGTGGTTAGGAGTCCGCCTGCCAACGCAAGGGACACAGGTCCGATCCCTGGTCTGGGAAGATCCCACATGCCGCGGAGCAGCTGAGCCCGTGCGCCACAACTACTGAGCCTGCGAACCACAACTACTGGAACCCACGTGCCTAGATCCCATGCTCCGCAACAAGAGAAGCCACCACAATAAGAAGCCCACGCACCACAACGAAGAGTAGCCCCTACTCGCCGCAGCTAGAGAAAGCCCGCATGCAGCAACAAAGACCCAACACAGCCAGAAATAAATAAATAAATTTATTTAAAAAAAAAAAAAGAGAATTATGTTAAGAACAGGCTATAGGGTGACAGAATCAGAAGCCAGGAGACCTGTGAGGGGTTTCTGCAGTAATTCAGGTGGCTCGGATCAGGGTGGTGAGAAGTGTCGGATGCTGATATAGTTTGAAAGTAGAAACAATGGGATTTCCCATTGGACTGGATGTAGGGTGAAAGTAGAAACAATGGGATTTCCCATTGGACTGGATGTAGGGTATGAGAGGAGAGAAGCCATGGGTAACTCAAGAATTTTGGCCCCAGCAACTGATAGGATGGAGTTACCATTTTCTGAAATGGGGAGATGATTTGGGGTGAAACAGTGCTGTGTCTGTGTGCGGGGGGTTGGTGGTGGTGTCTGAAATTCGTGTCGGACATGTTAAGTGTGATGTGCTAGTAGGTGGCCAAGGGGGTCCAGTCGTTAGATAGTTGTATATATCAGACTCAAGGTTAGCCAAGAGATCTTGGTTAAACTTGGGGGTTGTCGCCGTGTTGATATTTATAGGTCTTTAAAGCTGTGTATGGGCTACATAAGCCAGTTCGCGAAGCCCAAAGAGTTCTATCGTTTCACTTCAGGTGCCCTTAGCTGCAAGTTACAGAGGATGGCTCTGGCTAAGCAAAAAGAAAATATGTTGGAGTATTTAGAGAACTACAGAACCAAACCACCAGAAGGAGAGGACAGGGTGGTAACCAGGGCTGCTCCCGAGGCCTAAGGAGCAGGGACCAAGGCGGCACTCTCATGGCCTCCCAAGGATATCCAGGTCCTAATGCCTGGAACAGTTGAATTTGTTAGGTAACATGGCAAAGCGGGTGAAGGTAGCAGACTCCGTAGGGAACTAATAAGTTGGGGAGGTGGGACAACAGCAGTCTCCGGCCAGGAGCAGTTAAGCTGAGGGTCTCTACACCCATGACCTTCACGTGCCAGGCTCAGCAGCTCTTTCTCTCAACATCTCACCTTGAATCTTTAGCTAGTGAGAGTCATGCACCCCGTACTGTATGTGTAGGTCCTGTCTCCACAAGTGGTTTTCACCTCCCCTGGGTATTGGCCATCTAAAATGTCTTTGTTTTTATAACTCTGTCTGGCCTGGTGTTATGCAGAGCAGAAATGCAATATTGGAAAGTGTGAATGAATGAATGAAGAAATGTGAAGAAAAATCATGTAATATCTGTAAACATCCTCACGAAAAAAGGGAAAAAAATGGCACAACAAACCTCAGGAGAAAACGGTGCTGATGAAGGAGAAATATATCTTGGGAAAGCAAACAGTATTTTGGAAGAATTGAGAATAAGTTATACTCAGAATTATGAATTGGTAATTATAGGTTTTATTTATCTGAGAAGATGAAAAAAGTTCATGTTTAGTTTTCGGATTTACTGAATCCGAAGAGTTAGTTTGCTGTCTTCGGGTATCAAAGATGATTATAGCCTTGTCTTACAAATACAGTCTAATTTGATAATAAAATTGTTCTGTGTTATTTCAGTTTAGATAGATGTTCTTTGTTTCCTTACATTTCTCAAAATATGAAATGTGAATGTTGATGTCATGCAGTATTTCTCTGATCTCCAGGAGGTAATTTGTGTGGGCAGTTATCAGATTAGGACGTAGAAACCCGTCCTGTGCAATTCCATTCTTTTGCGTAATTGCAGGTTCTTGTGCTCAGACGGCATCCTGTAGCCTACCTGACAGGAATGTGTAAGCACAAGTGTGCCGGCATGTGTTTTCCTAGGAATGCGTGGTTTCTAGATTAAATATTTCAAACCTCCAGTCAGCTTTGTGAGACGCCTTGCCGGGAATGATCTGAATTGTGAAGTATGGGCAGCAAACAGCATCCCAGGTGACTTAGAAACGGTCTGACTCAAGATTGTCTATGCTTAAATCTTTGAACATCCATTCACCTATTACCATTTCAATTGCTGCAAGAAAGATTTGTTTAAATTAGCACATGTATTGGAAGTCACAGCTTAATGCTTGAAGGAAGTAGATCTGGTTGTAATGATATTTTTATAGTTAACTGGGTTTTCAAAATAATATGCTTTTAAAATTTTTATATTATGTTTTGTAGGCATTTTGTGAATGTTTATAGAGTATGTCTGTACTTGTGAGTCGAGCCATATTTGGTATAAGTAAAAAAGACTAGGAGATAACGGGCTCCAGACCTGCTTCCACCATTAATTCTGACCTTGGGAAACTTACTCTCCTTTGCCTCAATTTTCTCATGTCCAAAGTGAGGAAGGTTGGGCTTCCCTGGTGGCGCAGTGGTTGGGAGTCCGCCTGCCGGTGCAGCGGACGCGGGTTCGTGCCCCGGGCCGGGAAGATCCCACATGCCGCGGAGCGGCTGGGCCCGTGAACCATGGCCGCTGAGCCTGCGCTCCGCAACGGGAGAGGCCACGGCAGTGAGAGGCCCGCTTACCGCAAAAAAACCCCAACAAAATGAAGAAGGTGACATGAAAGACCTCTGAGGTCCTTTCTGGTGTTCACACCAGCGATGCTCATGGGAGGGTGCTCAGGGCCAGGCCTGTCTCTCCCTCCCCCTCTTTCCTCCTTCCTGCACTCAGTAGATGCTTACTGAGCACTTGTTTTGTGCCAGGCACTGTTGTAGCTGCTCGGGACAGGAAGCAGCATGAGGACATCAAAGCTTCTGCCTCCGCTGAGTTATGGTTCAGTGTGGAAACAGGTTAATAACCAGGGTTCTTTTGGGGATGATGAAATCTATGAGGGAAATGGAGGGCGGGACAGGAGAGAACTGAGCGGGAGGGGAGGGAGGTGGGCACTCTGCCTCGAGTGGTCAAGGACACCTCTCCATGCAGGTGACATTTTAAGGTGACACGTTATTGAGTTGTAATTTACATACAACACAATGTACAGATTTTAAGCACACAGGTTGATGAATTTTAACAAATGTGTACACGGATGTAATCACCACCCTAAGCAAGTTCCCGAGGGCAGTTCTTACCCCTGGTCCCTGCCTCGCCCCACCTGCTAATCTCATTCTATTACCATAGGTTAGTTTGCTTATGCTAGAATTGCTTATAAATAGAATCATGGCATATGAACTCTTTTGTTTCTGCCTTCTTTCATTTGACATAATTTCTGTGATATTCTCGAGGTGGTATTAATAATGATTGTTATTAAATATTTTTTGAGTACCAGGCACTGTTTTAAGTGTTTTCTCTATAATGATTCATTGAATCCTCACAGCAGCCCCATGGGTTGTACTGTTATTATCGTCACTTTGCTGAAAGGAACGACAGAGAGAGGCCAGCAGCTGGTTAGTGTTAGAGCCTTTGACTCTTGAGCCCACACTTTGCCTCTGTGCTGCCCTGCTCTCTCGGGCTCATGTCTGAAAGGTCTGGCCGTGCACACATCTAGAGGACGAATATTCTGAGCACCGGGGCCACATACATGCAAAGGCAAATACAAAGCCTGTCGTGTTTGCTAAACTGTGGTCTGGCGCTTAGGGCCTCGTGAACAGCGGGCAAAGAGAGTGGAAAGAGGAGGGGCCGAGAAAGGAAATGGGATCCTGGAGGTGCCAGAATATGGAAAGAAATCTGAGTTTTATTCCATATACAGTGGGACGGCTTTGGTAGAGTTGTGGTTTTAGTTTTTGGAAAAATTTTTGAAATTGTGCTAAAATATGTGTAACATGAAATTTACCATCTTAACTATTTTTCAGTGTGAATTCAGAGGCATTAAATATATTGACACTGCCGCACCACCAGTCTTTGGAGCTCTTCCGTCTCGTGAAACTGCAGCTCGGTCCCCATTAAAGGATAACTCTCCACTCCCCACTGCCCCTGCTCTTGGCACCCACCCTTCTACTTTCTGTCTCTCTGAATTTGACTCCAGTGGGTCCCTCATATAAGTGAAATCATACAGTATTTGTTTTTTCCTCATTTTTAATTAAACTTAATATTTTGAGCTAATTGTAGATTCACATACAGTTGTTAAGAAGTAATACAGGGAGATCCCGTATGCCCTTTAAACAGTTCCCCTACCTGGCGAGGTCTTGTAGAGCTGTAGTACAGCATCACGGCCAGGTGAGACCTCGCAGAGCTGTGGTGCAGCATCACGGCCAGGTGAGACCTCGCAGAGCTGTAGTACAGCATCACGGCCAGGATATTGATGTTGATGCACTCAAAACACAGAACAGTCCCATCACCACAGGACCCCTCACGTTGCCTGTTTATACCAACAGCTACTTTCCCCCAGCCTCTGTCCCCACCCTAAATCCTGGCAATCATGAATCTGTTCTCCATGTCTGTAATTGTGTCATTTAGAGGATGTGTGATAGATGGAACCGTGCGGTCTGTAACCTTGTAGGATTGGCGTCTTTCACTCGCACAGTTCTCTGTCCAGGTTACTGCATGTGTGAGTCCGGGGCTCCTTTTTACTGGGTAGTTTTCCATGGCGTGGACATACCACAGCTTGTGTAACCCTTCACCAGGTGAAGGACGTTTGGGCTGTGTACAGTTTTTCACCCTTGTGGATAAAGCTGCTGTAAATATTCTTGTACATGTTTTGTGTGGACATGTCTTCATTTCTCTGGGATAAATGCCCAGGAGTGCAGTGACTGGTTATATGGTATTTGCATGTTTAGTTTTTTTAAGAAAATGCCAAACTGTTTCCAGAGTTACTGTACCATTTTTTTTTTTTTTTTTTTTTTTTTTTTGCGGTAAGCGGGTCTCTCACTGTTGTGGCCTCTCCCGTTGCGGAGCACAGGCTCCGGACGCGCAGGCTCAGCAGCCATGGCTCACGGGCCCAGCCGCTCCGCGGCATGTGGGATCTTCCCGGACCGGGGCACGAACCCGTGTCCCCTGCATCGGCAGGCGGACTCTCAACCACTGCGCCACCAGGGAAGCCCTGTACCATTTTATAATCCCACCAACGATGTACAAATGACCCAGTTTCTTTGCTTCCTCACTAGCATTCAATGTTGTCACTATTTTTTTAATTTTAGCCATCTCGATGGATATTTAATTACAACTCATTGTGTTTTTAATTTGCATTTCCCTAATGGCTAATGATGTCGAACACCTTTTAATGTGCTGATTTTAAAAAGAACCAGGGGCTTCCCTGGTGGCGCAGTGGTTGAGAATCTGCCTGCTAATGCAGGGGACACAGGTTCGAGCCCTGGTCTGGGAGGATCCCACATGCCGCGGAGCAACTAGGCCCGTGAGCCACAACTACTGAGCCTGCGCGTCTGGAGCCTGTGCTCCGCAACAAGAGAGGCCGCGATAGTGAGAGGCCCGCGCACCGCGATGAAGAGTGGCCCCCGCTTGCCACAACTAGAGAAAGCCCTCGCACAGAAACGAAGACCCAACACAGCAAAAATAAATTAATTAATAAACTACCCCCAACATCTTAAAAAAAAAAAACCAAATAGGGAAAAACTAAACTTCTTGAAGTGAAAGCTACAATCATTTATTTATAAAATCAATTGAATGGGTGAAAGAGCAGACACTATTGCAGCTAAAGTGAGAAATATTGTTCTGGTAGGTCTGAGAAAAATACTCAGAATCAGGCACAGAGATAAAAAGATGGAAAGTACAGAAGACAGGCAAAGAGATATAGAGGATAATCAGTAGAAACCTAAGACAGGTCCCAGAAAGAAAGAATGGAGAGAGTTGGGGCTAGATCATGTTCAAAGGGATAATTGTTACAATATTTCCTAACATGAGGAGCCCTCAGAGTCAAGAAGCAGAAAAAGCTGCAAATAGGATAAAGAAAACTAAATCCAAATCCAGGCTTATTGTGGTGTAACTGCAGAACCTCAAAGACAAAGAAGAGACCGTAAAAGCAACAATACATGTAATTCAGATTTCCTCAATGGAACAGCAATTAGATGACAGTTGACAGCAATAATAGGGAAGATGATAGTACCTGAGGATATAACTGTCATCACAGAATTTCATATCCAGCCAAACTAATATCCAAAAGTAAGGGAGAAAGGAAGACATTTTCAGACTGAGAATTTACATCTCTGAGAACTTGCTGGAAGATCTACTAAGAGTGGGCTTGAGGAAAAGGAATATTGAACCTAGGAGGAAATAGAATGTTAGAAACGTTGGTCTTCATTTTATTATTTTTCTCTAGTTAGGAAATGTTTGGTAATTGCAATTTTAATACATTTAAATAACAGAGAAGAAAGTAAAGATAGCAAGATGAGAACTCTTTGGGAATTTTTATCGAGAATGGCTGCAGAGAAGTGGTGAGGATCCATGAGGTCAGGGGGTTGTTTTTTTTCCTTAATGTGGGAAATAACAGAGAATACTCATATGCTAATGGAAATTCTCTCCTAGAGAAGGAGAGTGTGAGGATGCAGTAGAGTGTGAGTGAGGGGCAGAGCCCCGGAGAAGGTAGAGGCTGGGTGGCATGGGCGCCCGCATCACCAGCACGTGCACGAGGGCCCCAGCGTGGTGTGGTCCGTAGGCTTCACCACTCTGTACGGCAGCCCATCAAGGGACAGCCTTTGAGAGAGTCAAGGGCAGCTTCCACTACAGAACAGGGCCTGATATGGGTTTGGACGCATGTTGTCTGGCAGACATGCTTGTGGAAAACTGAGGGTTTTCTTGTGGATTTTTATTTCCTCTGTGAATATTGGGATGAGGTTATAAGTTTAGAGTGAAGTGTGACACAAGAAGAGAGGTGAAGATATTCAGTAATTATCTGGAGAGTCAAAAGCAAATTGAGCAACACGCTAGTCTTAGGGGACCATTTGAGTACAGTGGCACCTTTGCGGTTTGTGGTCATGGATTGTCGCAGTAAAGTTGTAGAGAAGGCAGCTCTACAAAGAAGGATGAAGTGTAGCCTGTCACGTGGGACCAAGGAACAAGAACATGGAGGGTTTGCAAATGGGAGGTGCCTCTTCGTTGTCTGCGAGTCGTGTGAGGGAGGAGGTGATGGGTGGTCCAGTTCGCGAGTCGTGTGAGGGAGGAGGTGATGGGTGGTCCAGTTCGGCAGAGTCAGGGGACTGCAGCCCGTGAAGTGGAAGGATACCTGAGTGGGGGACTGAGAGGAAGTGGGTGCTCTGGGCACCTCAGACCCTCCTATCCTCACCGTGACCGCTCCAGCCAGTCCCTTCCATTGGAAGGGACCAGGTGATGCAGTCCAGGAGGGTGGCCAAGTTAAATTCTTGGGGGGTAGACTTTGGCCCTTGGTGAGTCAGGATGGGTGTATGCAGGTGAGGGGTGCGGACCAGCAGACCCCAGCTGGACTCTTGAGGGACACAGCTTCGTGCAGCTTCTTGGAAGTCCTCCTGAGGGTCAAGCACAGCTGCACAGCTGGAGTCAGTGGGATCAAGCCCTCCTTGGTCTGTGCTCTCTCCTCCTGTCCCTCCTTCCTGCTTACCTGTGATGACACACATCAGGCAGGGCTCTGTTTCCCAGAAAAACTGGGCTGAGACATGGGGCATTTGAGGGCTAGGCTTCAGAATGGAATTTCTGTAGGGGCTGGCAAGGTTTAGGGGGTGACCATGAGCACGGGGCTGAGATGGTGTGGAGGAAATGTCCACGGAGGACTGAGGCTACAGTGTGAGAGTGAACGGAGACGTGGATGCTGAGCCGTGCAGGATGACAGCAGAAGGAGCTGGGGGAGATGGAAAGCCGGGAGCCTCCCTCCTCAGTCATCGGGAATAAACAGTGCTGTAGCTGGGTCACCTGGGCTTCAGAGGAGCTGGGGTTTGCAAGGAGGAAGAGAAGACATGGTTAGCGCGTGCTTGTGGCAGGGAGGCGGCTTGCTCTGGGTAGACCAGCACAACGAAGACCTCCTTGGACTGCTCCTCTGGGCGTTTGGCTCCAACATCTGCAGCTTGGAATCCCACCGCTGTAGACTGAGTGTTTGGATGTGGGTGTGGGCCCTTTGGGAGGTGCTTAGGTCGTGACGGTGGAGCCCCATACTGGGATGAGTGCCCTATAAAAGAGACCCCAGAGAGCTCCTCGCCCCTTCCACCACTCGAGGACACAGCGAGAAGGCGGCCGTCTGTGAACTGGGAAGTGGGTTCTCACCAGCCCCTTGATCTTGGACTTCCCAGCCTCAAGAACCGTGAGAAATAATGTTTTTGCTTATGAATGACTTAATCTATGGTATTTTGTTACAGTGGCCTGAATCGACTAAGACGCCCACCCAGGGGCATCTCTCTATCCTGGGCACAGGTCACGTAACCTCACAGCGCCTCTGCTTCCTTTAGGAGCGGGAGAATGATCTCTTCCTCCTGGAGTTGTCAGGACATTTAACCAGAGATAATGGAGTGAGAAGTAATTTACCACCTAATGTTCGAGGATGTGAAGACAGTACATGCTACATGTCACCCGCATGACACTGCGTGTAGCAATCATGTCCTGATGCTTGCTTCAAAAAGTCCTGTATAGATGTGGCTGAGTGCACGGCTGTGCCTGTAGGTGTCTTCTGGGAGTTAGAGCCAGCTGGGGAGGAGGGACCCAGGGGAAGAGAACGTGCTGGAGCCCTGGGGCACAGCACCTCTGCCTTAGCTCCTATACATGCTCCATGGGCTTTTCCAAGTGCTGATTTCTAAGGCCTAGAAAGTTCTTTTTGTTGTGGTCCTTCTAACCACACCAGGAGGAGTCCCGTCCTCTGAGCTGATACTATCCTGGAGACTAGTATTAATGTCCACGGAAGCAGGTAAAAGGTTGGAAGCACTGCATCTCTTTGTTGAATGGTGTGCCGAGTGCTGACCAAGGCTCCAGCTCATTGTGCTTTATCCTGGAGCCTGACTGTGCGTAGTGAGAGGAGGGCTAAGGTCTTTGTGAGAACTTCACATTTTCTTTCAGGCTGTTAGTCATTGTGACACTGTTGTATGAAGGGTTACCTTATAAACAGTAGGAGACCAGGTTATGGGCTACGCCTGGCAGCAGCCGGGTACTTAAGTGTGAGGCCTGCATCACGATGCAGTGCAGATGCATGTAATGAAGGTCACTGGGCATGTGCAGGCAGCTGACACTGCACCTGCTGCTTTGGGATTCAGGGTACGTCACAGCCAGAGGACCATTCCCGTGCAAAGGGAGTAGCCTGACGGATGGGCCAGGGCATCTTACAATTACTGGGTTCCATTTGAGTTGGCAATGTAGTGTTTAGCTTTAATGACAAGAGTTTAATATTCTACGTACCAAGTTTTCATTTGAAAATAAAATACCACTCCATTTTACATGAGCAGATCTAGCGACAATAATGGATTTCTCTACAAATATTAGCCTATTATACATCTTAAGTCAGTTGCACATAATTGCATCTCACCAACTCTACATAATACTTTAATTAAAACTAGGATCATGAAAATAGTTTCTTTTCAATAAATTTATGTATTTTATTTATTTATTTTTGGCTGCGTTGGGTCCTTGCTGCCGTGCGCGGGCTTTCTCTAGTTGCGGTGAGTGGGGGCCGCTCTTCGCCGCGGCGCGCAGGCTTCCCACTGTGGTGGCCTCTTGTTGCGGAGCACAGGCTCCACGTGTGCGGGCTTCAGTAGTTGTGACTTGCGGGCTCCAGAGCGCAGGCTCAGTAGCTGCGGCGCATGGGCCCAGCTGCCCCGCGGCACGTGGGATCCTCCCCGACCAGGGCTGGAACCCGCACTGGCAGGTTGACTCCCAACCACTGTGCCACCAGGGAAGCCCGAAAATACAGTTTTAACGAACAGTAAATGCTGAAGTTGCCAAGCCTAGAATGTGTTAGTTCGAATCATACCTCACTCTGTTTTAGCTCTTAAATCTGTATCTACATTATGTTTTGAAATGGCAACAATCATGAGCAAGAGGCATTTTTTGGGAATTTTATTTTTTTATACAGCAGGTTCTTATTCGTTACCTATTTTATACCTATCAGTGTATATATGTCAATCCCAATCTCCCAGTTCATCCCACCCCACCACCCCACCACTCCCCTGCTTGGTGTCCATGTTTGTTCTCTACATCTGTGTCTCTATTTCTGCCCTGCAAACCAGTTCATCTGTACCGTTTTTCTAGATTCCACATATATGTGTTAATATACGATATTTGTTTTTCTCTTTCTGACTTACCTCACTCTGTATGAGAGTCTCTAGGTCCATCCACATCTCTACAAATGACCCAATTTCGTTCACTTTTATGGCTGAGTAATATTCCATTGTATATATGTACCACATCTTCTTTACCCATTCACCTGTCAATGGGCATTTAGGTTGCTTCCATGACCTGGCTGTTGTAAATAGAGCTGCAGCGAACATTGGGGTGCATGCGTCTTTTTGAATTAAGGTTTTCTCTGGGTATATGCCCAGTAGTAGGATTGCTGGGTCAGATGGTAATTCTATTTTTAGTTTTTTAAGGAACCTCCATAGTGCTCTCCATAGTGGCTGTATCAATTTACATTCCCACCAATAGTGCAAGAGGGTTCCCTTTTCTCCACACCCTCTCCAGTATTTGTTGTTTGTAGATTTTCCGATGATTCCCATTCTAACTGGTGTGAGGCGATACCTCATTGTAGTTTTGATTTGCATTTCTCTAATAATTAGTGATGTTGAGCATTCTTTCATGTGCTTCTTGGCCATCTGTATGTCTTCTTTGGAGAAATGTCTATTTAGGTCTTCTGCCCATTTTTGGATTGGGTTTGTTTTTTTGATATTGAGCTGCATGAGCTGTGTATATATTTTGGAGATTCATCCTTTGTCCATTGATTCATTTGCAAATATTTTCTCCCATTCTGAGGGTTATCTTTTCATCTTGTTTATAGTTTCCTTTGCTGTGCAAAAGCTTTGAAGTTTCATTAGGTCCCATTTGTTTATTTTTGTTTTTATTTCTGTTACTCTAGGAGGTAGGTCTGAAAAGACCTTGCTGTGATTTATGTCAAAAAGTATTCTTCCTATGTTTTCCTCTAAGAGTTTTATAGTGTCCAGGAGACATTTTAAAATATGTTTATTAGTATGTACTACTAAATAATGTGCTTCCTTATGGCTGTCATGTATCTGTCTATCCCCCTTGCATATATAGTTGGTTGTTTGCTACTAATTATAATCTGTAGAAGCAGATTAAGGTTTTCTTTGTCTTTTTTCGCCCAGTTTTATTGAGATATAATTGACACATAACACTGTATTATTTTACGACGCACAACATCGTGATTTGATATATATGCATGTATATATGCTACAAGGAGTTTAGCGAATACCCTCCCAACACAGTTAAAGTGTTTTTCTTGTGATGAGGACTTTTAGGATCTACTCTCTTAACAACTTTCAAATACACAACATAGTTGACTGTTAACTGTAGTCCCCATGCTGTGCATCACATGCTTAGGACTTATTTGTCTTATAACTGGAAGTTCATACTTTTGGACCACCTTCACCCCTTGCCTCCCGCTGCCCCACTCTGGTGACCAACAGAATACTAGCAAACAGAATCTAACCATACCTTTGCCCATTTTGTATTGGATTATTTCTTTGTCTTTGAAGGCCCAGCAACTTAGCACAGTGCTTGGCCATACTTACTTAATGTTATTGGATGAATGGATAAGTATTTCTCGGATGAATAAATAAATAGTAGTACTTGGCTCATTCTGGGGAGATGGTGTGGGACTACGTACACTAGGCTGAGACTCAGAAAATGAAGGTCTCAGTCTCAGCTTTGTCCCTTAGTAGCTGTATGAGCTTGGGCAAGTCTTTTTTGACTGTTGCCAACAAAGATGATGTAATGGGATATCTCAAATGGAAATAAGGATACCTACACCGCCACGCTCTTGGAATTATTACGGGGAGCATTTGTTTGATGGATAGAATTACAGATGTGAAAACACTTTCTAACCTGTAAAGTAAATGTAATGTAGTGGTGTTATTATCATCCCCTCTTCTGCTCGTTATCCTAATTATATAAATGAACATACATTAGTATTCAAAGGCAACTTACTAGTCATCAGCTCATTGGAACTATGGATTTTTTAGGGTTTTTTTTAATATAAATTTATTTATACATTTACGGCTGCATTGGGTCTTCCTTGCTGCACGCAGGCTTTCTCTAGTTGCAGCGGGCGGGGGCTACTCTTCATTGTGGTGCGTGGGCTTCTCATTGCGGTGGCTTGTTGTGGAGCATGGGTTCTAGGCACACAGGCTTCAGTAGTTGTGACACGCGGGCTTCAGTAGTTGTGGCTCGCAGGCTCTAGAGCACAGGCTCAGTAGTTGTGGCACACGGGCTTAGTTGCCCTACGGCATGTGGGATCTTCCCGGACCAGGGCTCGAACCTGTGTCCTCTGCGTTGGCAGGAGGGTTCTTAACCACTGCGCCACCAGGGAAGCCCCATTTAGGTTGTTTTGCAGTGAATTTTCAGTTCTTGCTTAGCGGTACCTGTAGTACAGAATACAAGGAGATACGCCCCTCCCATCTCCCCTTCCTTCCTTCATCAGTTAAAATGTCCTAGAGTCTGTCATACAGAGTGAAGTAAGTCAGAAAGAGAAAGACAAATACTGTATGCTAACACGTATATATGGAACTTAAGAAAAAAAAATGTCATGAAGAACCTAGGGGTAAGACAGGAATAAAGACGCAGACCTACTAGAGAATGGACTTGAGGATATGGGGAGGGGGAAGGGTAAGCTGTGACAAAGCGAGAAAGAGGCATGGGCATATATACACTCCCAAACATAAGGTAGATAGCTAGTGGGAAGCAGCCGCATAGCACAGGGAGATCAGCCCGGTGCTTTGTGACCGCCTGGAGGGGTGGGATAGGGAGGGTGGGAGGGAGAGAGACGCAAGAGGGAAGAGATATGGAAACATATGTGTATGTAAAGCTGATTCACTTTGTTATAAAGCAGAAACTAACACACCATTGTAAAGCAATTATACTCTAATAAAGTAAAAAAAAAAAAAAAGTCCTTGGGAAATTTAAGCCAGTCTTAATATTGGCTGGGTAA
The DNA here is from genome assembly GCF_963924675.1 of Phocoena phocoena. NCBI lineage: Eukaryota > Metazoa > Chordata > Mammalia > Artiodactyla > Phocoenidae > Phocoena > Phocoena phocoena. The sequence goes on from NC_089233.1 coordinate 2,678,551, forward strand.
TTAGGGAGGCATTTCTACCTGTGCATCTAATGTATAGTTTATTACACAGTCAAATATAAGTGACTTTTATTAGGTTCTCTTTTAGACTAGCAATATCAGTGTTACTCTTCCTAAATACAGGTCATTTATTCACTCACTTACCTGTTCACTGAACAAGTGCCGAATTGCACTGGTGTCACCTGTGGAAGCTACTCCTGAAGCACCACATTCCCTGTGAAGGAAATATGCCCTGGGCTCTGGCCAAGGGGTACTGCCGGCGTAAGTCAAGACTTTGTACCGCCGTCCCATTCGTAACCTGGAGGCGGGGCCTGGCCTGTAAGGGCAGCTTCTGGTGATGCTCCAGGATGCACATCGCCTGCACACCCACGGGGAGCCAACCGTCACAGTGTGGTTCAGCTTTCACCTGCACCTGCGGGCTCTGTAACCCCGGCAAGCCTGCTCCCATCTGGTCTCATCCCTGGGTCTTTAGGCAGAAATATTGCATACCAACGTGAAGTTCTCCCACACGAAGAAGGAGGGGAAAGGAATCCCAGGAAGGGAGGGATGTTCTTAGAGCTCAGAGAAAGCCACAGGACGTGTGTCCCACTCCAGGGCCTTCGTGCACCTCAGTCCTGGGGCCGTAAGGAGCTGAGAACTGGAGAGATCAAGGCAGTGGGGGCATGGAGAGGGTCAGAGGTCACACAGATGGGCAGTGGCCAGCTGAACTTGTCAGAAGGCGCTGGTACAGTTGGCAGCCCGCGTCCACCGGGTGCCCTCTTTGTGGGAGGAGAGGCAGCATTGCCGGAGATCCTGTGTACGGAAGTGGTTGAGGAACGTAAGGAGAAGCAGGGGCGGTCCTGTGGGGGTGTAAGGTGTATGAGGGGCAGCATGGGCTTTGGAAAGCACTCTGGGTTTAAGCAAGAAGAGCCGACTTTGAGAACCAGCTGTACTCTGTGATCATTTTCTGATTCTGGGCGGGCCTAACTTAACGTCTGGGGGACTCAGCTTTTTCACACATAGAATGGGGTAAAGCCAGTCCTGTGAATGTCTGATGTGAAAACGTTTTGCCCCCCCAGTTGTTGGCTAGGGTTCTGACGGGAAGTGGAGGGAGCTGGCTGTCCTGGGGATGAAGGTCTGCGGGGCAGGGCAGGTGAAGCACAGCCGGTGCAGATGCTACAGACGGTGCTGCCCAGCTCTTGTCTTTGTGCAAGACTGCTCTGAACCTTCACGGCATCCAGTAAAGAAGGCAGAGGAAGGCTTATCACACCAATGTTGTGGATGACTGCATGGGGCAGAAAGTGGCTCCGTGATTTAAGGTCGAATCTACTTCAGCGATGGAGCCAAGGGTGGAGTTCAGCACCTGAATGATGCTTTTCTGGTTCTTTTTGTGAATGTTGATGGCAGAGTTGATCTCAGCTTGTCCAGCACGGCAGTGGTTTGCAAAGGGGCCCGCAGTGGGCATTTGCCACCCGTTCTTTGACTCCACGATGCCACGTGTAGCCAGGTGTCCTAGGGCAAGTCTCTAACTTCTGCGAGGCTCCCTTTGTTCTTCTGGAAAACACAAGTGATGATATAGCAGCCTGCCCACCTCACAGGACTTGTACTTTTGTGTGTGATATTCAAATATGATAACAGATAGAATAGCCTTTTGTGAATTACAAAGTGTCATGTCTGTGTAATGTGGAATCATTTTCTCATGAGGGCTCATTCTTCGCTGTCATCAGATCTGACCAAAGCCTAGTTAGATCTAATTGCTGGAGTTTTTGCATCCAGATGACAGTCCCTAAAGTCAAGGTCATCATTCATCCATTCAGTCTGTCCACCAGTCAGCACTGTGCTAGGGTCTGGGGATAAAAAGATGAATACAATGATTCTGGCTCAAAAGGGCTCACACTCTAGTGAATGGATCATAGCATTTGATTGTAGTTCATCCTGCATAGTCTTTTCTTTTAAAAAAAAAAAAGCTGTATTGAGATGTAACTCACTTATCATTAATTCTTTTTAAAAAATATCTTTTGGGACTTCCCTGGTGGTCCAGTGGTTAAAACTCCGCGCTTCCCCTCCATGGGGTGCGGGTTCAATCCCTGGTCAGGGAACTAACATTCTGCGTGCCGCACAGCACGGCCAAAAGGTAAAAATTAGAAAAAAGTTGTTTTAAAAGAAAGAATATATCTTTTGAACTGTAGAATCAGTGGTATTTAGGGTGCAGTCGATCCTCCGTACACCTGCTTCCTCTGTATCCATAGTCAGCTGACCATGGACCCCGCGTAGTGCTGTAGTGTTTACTATTGAATGATATCCACGTATAGGTGGACCCGCACAGTTCAAACCTGTGCCGTTCAAGGGTCAACTGTATTCACAGAGTTGGACAATCATCACCACTGACAGAATATTTCCATCACCCCGAAAGAAAGCCCCACACCCAGTAGCTGTCGCGCACCATCCCCCGCTCCCCCCAGACCCTGGCAGCCACTCATCTACTTTCTGTCTCTCTGCATTTGTCTGTTCTGGACGTTTCATATAAGAGGAATCATATACTCTGTGGCTTTTTGACACCTGACACCATGTATAGTCTTTAGTCAGTTGTTTCTTTTCTTTTTTTTTTTTTTTGACGTTTCACTGATAATCATTAAATATTTCATTGAATCTTCTTTTTTACTTTCACTGATCATCATTAAATATTTCATTAGATCTTTTTTTTTTCTGTAACTTTCTTGAGCTAAGTTCTGTGTGGGTAAAGAAAAGACATTCCTTCATTTCTTTAAGAAATATTTACCAGATGCTTCCTTTGTGTCAGACACTCTAGCAGGTTATGATGCCACATGGGTCACTATTCTCACAGAATTTACAGTCCAGTTAGGGTAAACAGATGCAAAATGGGCACACGAACAAACACATCAAGAGAATCAACCCTATCCAAGGACATAACATTGAGACCAAAATTTGAAGAGAGAGAAGGAGCCAGTGACATGAAGAAATGGGGTTGGATGTTCTGGGTGCAGCATTGGCAAAGAAGCTGAAGTGGGAAAGAGCCTGGTGGTCTAAGATCTGAAAGGAATCCATCCGCGTGGCGACAGTGGGTGGAATACCCCAGATGACATCAGGGCCCCAGTCATGTGGCTATGGAAAAGGGTTTGGGTTTTATTCTAAGTGCAGTGGAGGGACTTGGAGGGTGTCATGATCTGATTTGCTTTAAGAAAAATCTGGCTGCTTTGTGAAGACTTGATGGTAACAGTGAGAATAGAATCCTTAGGAAGTTTTGGTAAACATCTTATTTTACAAATGAGGTACTGGTAGCTTGGATTAAGACAGGGCAGAGGAAATGGAGAAAGTGGACAAATTAGAGCTATTGGTCAAAAATATAATCAACAGTTATATTCAACAGTGTGAATAAGTCATAACAAAATAAGGATTAAAAAAGTAGAATCAGTAGGGCTTACAGATGAATTGGGTATGCAGTGGAGTCAGGCTTTCTGTTTCTGATTTGAGACTTGGGTATATATTTTCTGAAATAATGACAACTGGATAAGAATGCTTTTGGGTCATGATAAGTTGGAGAGAGATGCTCATGAAGAATCAGCATAGAAAGGTCAACTTTTAGATCAACAGTTGGATGTACACAAGTGTGGAGCTCAAAGGAAAGATCTAAGCTTGAGATACAAAATTGGGAATCATCAGTATACAGGTGGTATTTAAAACCATGAGAAGGGTGAGCTCTTCTGGGGAGAGAGATACTAGACGGAAAAGAAGAGAAGCCAGCTCTGAGAACATTATTTCTCAACATTTAGAGAAATAAAATGCCCACAGAAAGATAGCAGGAAGGGAAGAGGCAACCAGGAGTGTCTGATGTCATGGAATCACCAAGGAAAGAACATTTTACCTGAATCCAGCCCACACGTAGTCTGAGTCAAGAGAACTTGAATTCCAGGACAAAGAAAATGAGGAGGGGGAGAGGGGATCACAGGAGAAGCTCTAGCAAAGCAGAGGAGGAGAAAAGGCAGTGTGAGGCAGAAAAGGGAAAAGCGGAGAAGGAGGGAAAAGCCTGTCATTTTATAGCTTTCATCACCTTTTGGGTAAAACCGCACATAAGGGACTCAGTTCTGCAGCCTGGTTGGGAAGAGGTCCAGTTTTCCTCTCTGCCATAGCCATAAATTAGAAGGCCCTCTGGAAAAAATGTGTTGTGGACAGATTAGAAAGTTTGGGATCAAAACAACCGTAACAGCCTAGTTCATGCTTCACCAGGATGATTTTTCTCGGTGTTTTAGTGCTCAGTCTTTATCATCGCTGACGGAATTGTACTGTTTTACCTTGGAAGATTATAAATGGGGAGTAATCCTTAGAACTTATTTATCTTTGAAAGCATGAATCTTCTTCAGTCTAGACATGCCCATTCATTATCAGGCAAGGTAAAGTATTATATCCAAGAGATAAATTATGTCCTTTGGTTATATGTACAATGTGTATACTTTATTTTTGTAGTCAGAGTCTATAGTTTAATGCATGAAACAATTTTGTGTATTACCTGTGCTGAGTAATCTTGGGTGTTTAGAAACTGCCTATGTGAAGTCTACCCATTTTAACACATGCCTTTCATTCAGTGAAATCACTGGGCAATCATCATTGCCTACTCCGAAGGTCTAGATCATTCTTTACCTGTGCTCTGTGGAGTTCAGTATTCTGTCTGAAACCTGTGTCACGCCAAGTACTTTACACAACTAATTTACTATCAATAGTCTTACTAACTTTTTCTTATTTTAAAACTAGATATATATGGAGAAATCATCGTCTGTTTTGAAGCTGCTGTGTATGGGTTAATATTATTGAATTAAATTTTAGTTAGATTTAAGAATTTTGTCAGTGGAAATGGATGTAAAACAGTACTTGTGTTCATTAAAGTTGGAGAGGAAGGAGGAATTGGCAGCCTGCCGATGGCTTATCTCTGGTCTTTAGTTGTGAGTGGAACGTCTAGCTGTTTAGTGCCTGGCTTTCATCTAACACACTCTATATGAATTTAAATAAATTGTAAATGCCCCAGATAAATTTTAGTCATTTCTTTGATCTAATGATGAAATAAGGAATTGTGGCAATGGTGGAACATTTGAAAAGCATCTAATGATTAAAATTTTTAAAAAGTACTGCTTCTAAATATTTAGTGGAAAATGTCCTTAGCATTTTCTGTTATCTTCCTATTCTTCCTAACATGGTTAGGAAGGATAATAGCTACAATGTGAAAAGAAGCAAAATAAAATGGTGGCTAAGAATGTGAACTCTGAAATCACATGGCCTGAGTTCAAACCCTGGTTCTGCCCTTTAATGGTGTGTGACCTTGGGCGCAAACTCAGCTTCTCTGTGACTCAGTTTCCTCTTCTGTGTGGCTGGAATAACAACAAACCCTGCCTCACAGGACTGTGCAAGCACCTGTCCATTTAGAGGGCTTGGACCAGCTCCTGGATCACCTAAGACCATCATAACTGTTCGTGGTTCTTATTTCTCTCATTATTATGACTTAATTGAGGGTTTCAAATGGAGGAGGAGGCAGTGGTTGTATTATTCTCTTGGTGTTAATTCCCTTCAAGTAAATCTTGCAAAGCAAAATCGCATTTTGTATTTCTGATTACTTCCATCCCGTCTAGAGGTGTGAAAATCATTTCCTTACTCCTTCATGTGAACAAACGTCCAAGTTCTCGATAGCAACAGGTAAGATGGAGCTGTTGAAGCAGTAGTGAGGTAGATCCTGTGGGGTTAGCTGTAACGAAGTAGTGCAGGTTTTAGGGATGTGATCCGATGTGTCACAGTATCTCCAAGAAGATATCCTCTTCGGTTACAGGAAATAGCCCCGGAACGTTTCGCAGGGTGAGACTTGGAGCAAGGGACACATCTCTTCCTAGCCCCCTTGCCATGCCTTTCAGCTTAGTCCTGAAAGGAGCAAAGCCATCGCTGCGGACAGCTCTCTAAGATTCCATTTGTCCTTGGAAAGACCCTATTTTAGCATGGCAGCGGTGCTGCCAGGAGGTACACGTCTCCCGGGCCCTGAGAACAGGGGTGCTGATGTGGACACTTGAGGTCAGGAGCCCGCAGGCTCAGGGTCGGGGCTGGTGCATTCGTGGAGAGACAGCAGAGCGGCAGCCAATGTTTAGGGTCTTGTGTCCTCCAGGTGTGTCTCACAGGTGTAAGGGAATACATGCCTGCATCCACACACACATGCATGCTCACACACGCATATTTAGAGAGACATGCATGTATAAAATAAATATACAACACGTATAAACGTATCTGTGCATGGTGGTCGAGATATGCATGTGTGTATAACATATACCTTATATATATCAGACAGCTAGTACTATGCATATTTGATTTCATTTTGGACTTTGAAGGAATGCATAATTAGATTATTTTAAGTTAGTATTAATTAATATACTCAGACTAAATATAGTTGAGTCAAATGTTTCCATATTTTTAAATCTATTACAGTGGTAAAAAGATTTGACTTGTCCATATTTGAACTGAGTAAGACTGTGATACTGACATTTAGAGTAAGATGTGTAATGATAATAAAACATCCTAGAGCAGAGAAATGAACATCCATGTTTCTGTCCTCGAATGGGGTGATTTTAGGGGGATTATACGTGCATTATAAGTTTCATTATACAAAATGAAAGTTTATTTCCTGCATAATATTTTTTTCTCTTTTGAGTGTTTAAATAAATAAAACATTTAGGGAAGTTGAATTTACGCTTGTAACATCTCTACTTGATTTGGGGCTTGTTCTCATGGTTTCGTTTGTTTATTTTCTGTGATGTTCTCTTCTTAGAGGTTTATGCTGGAATTGAGGGATTTATACAACAAAACACTGGGTAAGTTGAGAAAATAAACATATTCTTGAGACCACATGTCTGGCGGAAGGGTGTGTGTGTGACATGTACGGTGACCAGCTCATGCTGGTTTGCCCAGGTCTGTTCTGGTTTTAGCACCGAGAGTCCGCAGGTCCCCGGGCAAACTAAGATGGTTGGCCACCCGACCTGTTGTTTGTGGCTACTGTGGTTATGAAATTTGCCATATTATAATTACGTGTTCTCCCTACTAGTGCCAAAGGCTCCACATCTATAAAGAAGCATGGACAGTAGGAAAAGAAATCTCACGTTAGCTAACTATCCTGTAAATGCTAAGCAAGGCTTATTTTCATGAACGGAACTTGCTTTGAAAATAAATTAATAGATCATTGTCACCATGGGAAGAAGTTGATATGCTTCCACAGTATGCTAGGCATTGTCAATTTGTGAAAAACGAACCGTAAGATACTCCCTGACCCCAGCATCTCATTTGAGTCTCACAGAATGACTAAATGACCACTCATACCTTTTTACAAGCATTTTGGTTTACTTCCCCCTTTGTTCTCTGTCTGAACATCAGTGCTTACAGAAACGTACCTGTCCAAATTAGCTTGGTGAGCATTTCCCAGTTTGCCACAGGGAGACATTTTTCCTTCTTCTTGGTGGAATGCTTGTCAAAAACACACGTGCCTTGAAGGGGATGTAAACTACAAGGCGAGTAGGAGGGGTGCCAACCAACTGCGTCACTGGGATACCCTGAGTCATGGCAGTTGTTATAATGAGAAATGCCAGGCTATTAATTGCTCCCACAACTCAGGGCAACTCCAGCTAAAATGCAGTCGTACTGTGAGAAAGTCTAATGAGAAAATCTCATATGTGTACTCTTTTCTCCTAGGCACATTTCATTCTGGTCATCTTAACGCCTTTGCTCTTGTGGTATAATCTAGCTTCTGGTGTGCTTGAATCTCTTTCTAGGGAAACTTCCTTTTTTTTTTTTTGCTCTCTTGAGGAAGTAGATGAAGTCTGCAAGAGTTCTAACAACTTGGCATCTTGCTCGTGGCTCTCAGACAAAGGAACACTGCCTCCAGGAAATACAAAGTGTTACCTTCATATCTTCATGTTTGAAAAACAGCAGTGATTTTCAAGGGCAGTTTATCATTTTCAGGAAGAATAGACATGAGCCATATCAACAGTGGAATGATTAAGCCCTTTGTAACTTTGAGTAGATTCTTTTGACTAACTTGGAGATCTCTGAATTTACGTGAAAGTAGAGAAGTGAATTAACGATATAAATCTCTGAGAAAGAATGGACTTTCTCTCTGACGGCTCTTGTTCTTCTCAAGCCTGTGAGAGCTTGTGGTTGGGCCCTTCCTCTGGGAAGGAGATTCCAGGTATGAGTTCTCTATGGTTTCCCAACACGAGCCTGTGTGCGTGGACACCCTTTCCGTGCAGCTACAACAGGCTCCAGCGTCTCTTCCCCCTTTTCACCACACTTCATGACTGATGGCCTGACCTTTGGGAACGCTTGAGCAACTTCTGCAAAGCTCTCTTTACCATGAGGGGTAGCTCACCTGAATTTGAACATCAACTAAAACAGTGAATAATTCTGCTTTGATTTCTGTTCTAATCCCTGCTACCTTAAATCAAGCTAGGCTGAAATCCTTTGAGGACAGGGACTGAGTTTTCTTCACCTTTGCGCCTCTTGCGTACAGCACAGTTCACCACACATACTCGAGAAATATTTGTTGGTTGAATGAATGAATGGAGCTTGTCTTGTGGTTGGTATCCCAGAGTTAACAAATTGTCCTCCTCCCTCCCCTGACATACTGCGGCAGCCAAAGGCCGCAGGCAGTGGTGTTGGAGGTTGTCCCAGGATGTGGCCCTTCCCTGGTGCTCACACCTCAGCAGTCCGCAGTCTGTTTAGTGCCCCCGAGAGTCAGAGAGGAAAGTGGTAAACGGTTTATTCACATTTGAAATATTGAGTATTATTTGTGTTGGTTTTCTCCTCCCTCTATTAACAGGCTTGGATTGATTTTTAGTGATAGAGGCCAATCTCAGTTGGTTTCATTAATGAAAGGGCCCAGGAAGTTAGAACACTCTGTGCTGTCTCGCGGGATCCCTCCCTCACCTTTCCCTTCGAATCCCAGGTGTCAGAAGTTCTCCTCCACGGCCCCTGCCTTCCTTCAGGCCATCGGACTGTGCTGCTTAGGTCCCTGCACCAGCTCTCACCCACGTCCAGGTCTCCAGCTTTGTCCTCCCCAGCTCAGTCTCTACCCTGGAGGGTAGACACCCTCTGCAGGTCACACGCCGCCCCTGCCCCCCACTCCCCGCTTGAGTGGTTTCCCACAGTCTTCGGGATGACGTCTGAGCCGGGGTCCTCCCAGCGGTCCTCCCGGCGGGCACTGCCTGCCTCGGCCTCCTCCTGCCTCTCCCTTTCCGTCAACAAGACGCCACCTGGAAAGCTTGCCCCACCTGCGCTGGACCCTCTTCGTCACAGGACCCTTGCACATGCTATTCCACCGCTTCGAATGCCCTTCCCCAGACTGGCTTTTGCTTTGGGCTTTAGATTTCATCTTTCTCTGAGAACACCTCCCCGGCCACTTTCCTCAGCCCAGCTGCCCGCTGAGACCAGGTGCAGTGAGGTCTGTGTGGTCCTGTGTCTCCTGTGTTTACTTCATGGTCGGTCCTGTCAGCTCTAAGCTGTGATGGCCCGTTTGTTGGTTTCTCTCTGCACTGTGAGTACCTTGAGGATGGACGCCATGTCTCAGTCACTGGTGTATCCCTGAAGCAGCACCTGGTGCATAGCAAGCTGTTGGATTTCTTTGAGTGAATTGGTTGATTTATGACTAATATTAATTTTCTTTTCATACTTATCTGTCTATTAAAGTACATTTGTGGAGATAAAAAGATCAAAGAGTGACAGTGTGGTTTAAGAGTGTCAGTGGGAAGGTAAGTTGGTTTATTCTTTCCTGTCTCAGGTCTCGTAGGATGAAATGAGGGATAGATGCTCACATTTACTTTTATCTGGTGGTGCTGGCCGACGTAATCACATCACTCTCTTTTTGAACTTGGAATTGAACTTTCCTCTTTAAGGACTTCTGCTTTGTTACTTTGGGTGCTCTTATAGTTTGGGAAATTGTGTGGTAAGGATTTGTTTTTGCCATTAAGTGCTCTTAGAAGAAAAATAAATGATAGGAGAGACCTTCAAGATGGCGGAGGAGTAAGATGTGGAGATCACCTTCCTCCCCACAAATACATCAGAAATACATCTACACGTGGAACAACTCCTACAGAACACCTACTGAATGCACAGAAGAACTTAGACTTCCCAAAAGGCAAGAAACTCCCCATGTACCTGGGTAGGGCAAAAGAAAAAAGGAAAAACAGAGACAAAATAATAGGGACGGGACCTGCACCTCTGGGAGGGAGCTGTGCAGGAGGAAAAGTTTCCACACACTAGGAAGCCCCTTCACTGGCCGAGACAGGGGTGGCGGGGGGGAAGCTTTAGAGCCACGGAGGAGAGCGCAGCAACAGTGGTGCGGAGGGCAAAGCGGAGAGATTCCTGCACAGAGGATCGGTGCTGACCAGCACTCACCAGCCCGAGAGGCTTGTCTGCTCACCGGCCGGGGCGGGTGGGGTCTGGGAGCTGAGGCTTGGGCTTCAGAGGTGAGATCCCAGGGAGAGGACTGGGGTTGGCAGCGTGAACACAGCCTGAAGGGGGTTAGTATGCCACGGCTAGCCGGGCGGGCGTCCAGGGAAAAGTCTGGAGCTGTCAAAGAGGCAAGAGACCATTGTTTCGGGGTGCACGAGGAGAGGGGGTTCAGAGCACCACCTAAACGAGCTCCAGAGACAGGCGTGAGCCACGGCTATCAGCACAGACCCCAGAGACGGGCATGGGACGCTAAGGCTGCTGCTGCCACCACCAAGAAGCCTGTGTTTGAGCACAGGTCACTGTCCACACCTCCCCTCCCGGGAGCCTCTGCAGCCCGCCACCGCCAGGGTCCCGTGATCCAGGGACAACTTCCCCAGGAGAACGCATGGCACACCTCAGGCTGGTGCAACGTCACGTTGGCCTCTGCCGCCGCAGGTTCGCCCCGCATCCGTACCCCTCCCTCCCCCCCCGGCCTGAGTGAGCCAGAGCCCCCTAATCAGCTGCTGATTTAACCCCCTCCTGTCTGGGTTGGGGAACAGATGCCCTCAGGTGACCTACACGCAGAGGCGGGGCCAAACCCAAAGCTGAACCCCAGGAGCTGTGCGAACAAAGAGGAGAAAGGGAAATCTCTCCCAGAAGCCTCAGGAGAAGTGGATTAAATCTCCATAATCAACTTGACATACCCTGCATCTGTGGAATACCTGAACAGACAATGAATCATCCCAAATCGAGGCGGTGGACTTTGGGAGCAACTGTAGACTTGGGGTTTGCTTTCTGCATCTAATTGGTTTCTGGTTTTATGTTTATCTTAGTTTAGTATTTAGAGCTTATTACCATTGGTAGATTTCTTTATTGATTTGGTTGCTCTCTTCCTTTTATATATACATTTTTTTCCTTTTTTTCTTTTTGTGAGTGTGTATGATTTTTTGTGTGATTTTGTCTGTATAGCTCTGCTTTTGCCATCTGTCCTAGGGTTCTGTCTGCCCATTTGGTTTTTTTTAGTATAGTTTTTAGTGCTTGCTATCATTGGTGGATTTGTTTTTTGGTTTCGTTAGTCTCTTCTTTCTTACTTTTTTTCCTTTTTTTAAATTACTTCTAGATTTTTAAAATTTTTAATATTTTTTTTATTTTAATAACTTTTATTTTATTTTATTTTTTTCTTTCTTTCTTTCTTTCTTTTTTTCTCCCTTTTCTTCTGAGCCATGTGGCTGATAGGGTCTTCATGCTCTGGCCAGGTGTCAGGCCTGTGCCTCTGATGTAGGAAAGCCAAGTTCAGGACATTGGTCCCCCAGAGACCTCCTGGCTCCAGGTGATATCAAACGGCGAAAGCTCACCCAGAGATCTCCATCTCAATGCTAAGACCCAGCTCCACTCAATGACCAGCAAGCTACAGTGCTGGACACCCCATGCCAAACATCTAGCAAGACAGGAACACAACCCCACCCATTAGCAGAGAGGCTGCCCAAAATCATAATAAGTCCACAGACACCCCAAAACACACCACCAGATGCAGACCTGCCCACCAGAAAGACAAGATCCAGCCTCATCCACCAGAACACAGGCACCAGTCCCCTCCATCAGGAAGCCTACACGACCCACTCAACCAACCTTAGCCCCTGGGGGCAGACAGCAAAAACAATGGGAACTATGAACCTGCAGCCTGTGAAAAGGAAAGCCCAAACACAGTAAGGTAAGCAAAATGAGAAGACAGAGAAACACAGAGCAGATGAAGGAGCAAGGTAAAAACCCACCAGACCTAACAAATGAAGAGGAAATAGGCAGTCTACCTGAAAAAGAATTCAGAATAATGATAGTAAAGATGATCCAAAATCTTGGAAATAGAATGGACAAAATGCTAGAAATGTTTAACAAGGCCCTAGAAGAACTAAAGAGCAAACAATTTTGAACAACACAATAAATGAAATTAAAAATTCTCTAGAAGGAATGAGTAGCAGAATAACTGAGGTAGAAGAATGGGTATGTGACCTGGAAGATAAAATACTGGAAATAACCACTGCAGAGCAGAATAAAGAAAAAAGAATGAAAAGAACTGAGGACAGTCTCAGAGACCTCTGGGACAACATTAAACGCACCAACATTCAAATTATAGGGGTCGCAGAAAAAGAAGAGAAAAAGAAAGGGACTGAGAAAATATTTGACGAGATTATAGTTGAAAACTTCCCTAATATGAAAAAGGAAATAGTCAGTCAAGCTCAGGAAGCACAGAGTCTCATACAGGATAAATCCAAGGAGAAACACGCCCAGACACATATTAGTCACACTATCAAAAATTAAATACAAAGAAAAAATATTAAAAGCAGCAGGGGAAAAAGAACAAATAACATACAATGGAATCCCCGTAAGGTTAACAGCTGATCTTTCAGCAGAAACTCTGCAAGCCAGAAGGGAGTCACAGGACATACTTAAAGTGATTAATGGGAAAACCTACAACCAAGATTACTCTTCCCAGCAAGGATCTCATTCAGATTTGATGATGCAGATAAAGCTTTTAACAAAATTCAACACCCATTTATGATAAAAACCCTCCAGAAAGTAGGCACAGAGGGAACTTACCTCAACATAATAAAGGTCAATATGACAAAACCACAGCCAACATTGTTCTCAGTGGTGAAAAACTGAAACCATTTCCTCTAAGATCAAGAACAAGGCAAGGTTGCCCACTCTCACCACTGTTATTCAACATAGTTTTGGAAGTTTTAGCCATAGCAGTCAGAGAAGAAAAAGAAATACAAATTGGAAAAGGAGGAGTAAAACTGTCACTGTTTGCAGATGACATGATACTGTACATAGAGAATCCTAAACGTGCTGCCAGAAAACTACTAGAGCTAATCAACGAATTTGGTAAAGTAGCAGGATACAAAATTAATGCACAGAAATCTCTTGCATTCCTATACACTAATGATGAAAAATCTGAAAGAGAAATTAAGGAAACACTCCCATTTATCACTGCAACAACAAAAAAATAAAATACCTAGAAATAAACTTACCTAAGGAGACAAAAGACCTGTATGCAGAAAACTGTAAGACACTGATGAAAGAAATTAAAGATGATTTAGACAGATGGAGAGATATACCATGTTCTTGGATTGGAAGAATCAACATTGTGAAAATGACTATACTACCCAAAGCAATCTACAGATTCAGTGCAATCCCTATCAAACTACCAATGGCATTTTTCACAGAACTAGAACAAAACACTTCACAATTTGTATGGGAACACAAAAGACCCCGAACAGCCAAAGCAATCTTGAGACAGAAAAACGGAGCTGGAGGCATCAGGCTCCCGGACTTCAGACTATACTACAAAGCTACAGTAATCAAGACAATGTAGTACTGGCACAAAAAGAAATATAGATCAGTGGAACAGGATAGAAAGCCCAGAGATAACCCCACTCACATATGGTCACCTTATCTTTTGGTAAAGGAGGCAAGAATATACAATGGAGAAAAGACAGCCTCTTCAATAAGTGGTGCTGGGAAAACTACACAGCTACATGTAAAACAATGAAATTAGAACACTCCCTAACACCATACACAAAAATAAACTCACAATGGATTAAGGACCTAAATGTAAGGCCAGACACTATTAAACTCTTAGAGGAAAACATAGGAAGAACATATGCTGTGACATAAATCACAGCAAGATCCTTTTTGACCCACCTCCTAGAGAAGTGGAAATAAAGACAAAAATAAACAAATGGGACCTAGTGAAAATTAAAAGCTTTTGCACACAAAGGAAAAACATAAATAAGATGAAAAGCAACCCTCAGAATGAGAGAAACTATTTGCAAATGAAGCAAATGACAAAGGATTAATCTGCAAAATTTACAAACAGCTCATGCAGCTCAATATCAAAAAAACAACCAATCCAATCCAAAAATGGGCAGAAGACCTAAATAGACATTTCTCCAAAGAAGATATACAGATAGCCAACAAACACATGAAAGGATGGTCAACATCACTAATCATTAGAGATATGCAAATCAAAACTACAATGAGGTATCACCGCACACCAGTCAGAATGGCCATCATCAAAAAAATCTACAAACAATAAATGCTGGAGAGGGTATGGAGAAAAGGGAACCCTCTTGCACTGTTGGTGGGAATGTGAATTGGTACAGCCACTATGGAGAACAGTATGGAGGTTCCTTAAAAAACTAAAAATAGAACTACCATATGAGCCAGCAATCCCACTACTTGGCATATACCCTGAGAAAAACATAATTCAAGAAGAGTCATGTACCACAGTGTTCATCGCAGCTCTGTTTACAACAGCCAGAACATGGAAGCAACCTAAGTGTCCATCGATAGACGAATGGATAAAGAAGATGTAGCACATATATACAATGGAATATAACTCAGCCATAAAAAGAAACGAAATTGAACTATTTGTAGTGAGGTGGATGGACCTAGAGTCTGTCATACAGAGTGAAGTAAGTCAGAAAGAGAAAAGCAAATACCATATGCTAACACATATATATGGAATCTAAAAATAAATGGTTCTAATGAATCTAGGGGCTGGACAGGCATAAAGATGCAGATGTAGAGAACAGACTTGAGGACACGGGGAGGGGGAAGGGTAAGCTGGGACAAGGTGAGAGAGTGGCAATGGACATATATACACTACCAAATGTCAAATAGATAGCTAGTGGGAAGCAGCAGCATAGCACAGGGAGATCAGCTTGGTGTTTTGTGACCACCTAGAGGGGTGGGATAGGGAGGGTGGGAGGGAGGGAGACACAAGAGGGAGGAGATATAGGGGTATATGTATACATACAGCTGATTGACTTTGTTATACAGCAGAAACTAACACACCATTGTAAAGCAGTTACACTCCAATAAAGATGTTTAAAAAAATGATTTAAAAAAATCTCAATGAATTATGATACATGCAATTTCTTTTGCATATCTGTACACCCTGCCAGGTTATTCTGACCTCACCATGGGTAAATTCTCATTTGAGAAATGTATATCCATGAAGTTTATATAGTTGTTCAAATGTAATTTTATTATAACTATGTTATTATCAAAAATGCATCCTTGGGACTCTGCAGCTTCTATTTATTCCATTATTAAAATGATAACATTTATTTCTTTTTCATATAAGTAATATGTAGAACAACATTTTGGCCTATAATGATCTTTTAAAGCTAATTTTTGAAAAATTGGGGCTAAATGAAAATCTATCAATAGCTGATTTACAAGAATTGGTACTTCTGGTTACACAGATGGAGGCAAATGGAAGTGTCACTGACAGTGTAGCAGTCACATAGCCTGCATTAACTTTGGGCGTTCCATGTAAGTAAAAGAAGTTTAAGGTTTAATGTTCCAACAAGCTTTAATGCATTACTCTCATTATTGCTTTTTCAGTTCAGATATAAAGGCACATTGCACTGAGATGTTAACAATCAACATATGTAAAGTGTCACTTATCTGCTTAATTTTATATAAATTAATTTATTTTGGAAAACCATCCCTGTGGAATTATGATAAACACAATACAGCAATATTAAGAGAAAAAATTAAACGTGCATACTTTCTAGTGGAACTCCCATATCTACATCTTTGTTTTTCCTTCAGTGTTTCTAAATATCAACAAGTAGTTTACAAAATAAATCACTGTCATCTTGAACTTGTTACTTTGAAATCTACCTTCTTCTGCAGCCCAGCTATACTATTAATGTCCCTCTTCAACTGATGCCGCCGTATTTAATTATGAAATATACAGAAATGTGGAAAAGTACGTAAATCGTAAATGTACAGAATAAAACGTTATAAAGCAAACACCCTTGTGCCCACCTCTCATTCCAACATTGAACACAACCTGAACCCTCCTGTGGGCCCCCTTCCAATTCATTTCCCCTCCATTCTTCCCCCAGAAGACTTGACCTTTATGGTAATACTTCCTTGTTGTTCTTAGTTGTACTGCTTATATCTTTTCCTGCTTTGGGGGTTTTCTATACAAATGGAATCAAACAGAATATATTATTTTGTGTCTTGCTTCTTGAATTCCACGTTATGTTTTTTTTTTAATTCAGAATTGATTTAATGGTTATTGCAAGGTCTTCCTAAAAACATTATCATTATCGCCATTGCTTGCTTTTTTCTCTTTTTTTCTTATTAATCATCTATTTTATCCACGTCAGTGTATACATGTCAATCTCAATCTCCCAATTCATCACACCCCCACCCCCACCCCACGCCCACCACTTTCCCCCCTTGGTGTCCATACGTTTGTTCTCTACATCTGTGTCTCAATTTCTCCCCTGCACACCGGTTCATCTGTACCATTTTCTAGCTTCCACATATGTGCGTTAATATACAATATTTGTTTTTTTCTTTCTGACTTACTTTACTCTGTATGACAGTCTGTAGATGCATCCACGTCTCTACAAATGACCCAATTTCATTCCTTTTTATGTCTGATTAATATTCCATTGTATATATGTCCCACATCTTCTTTATCCATTTGTCTGTCGATAGGAATTTAGGTTGCTTCCCTGTCCTGGCTATTGTAAATAGTGCTGCAGTGAACATTGGGTTGCATGTGTCTTTTTGAATTAAGGTTTTCTCTGGGTATATGCCCAGTAGTGGGATTGCTGGGTCATATGGTAATTCTATGTTTAGTTTTTTAAGGAACGTCCATACTGTTCTCCATGGTGGCTGTATCAATTTACATTCCCACCAAAAGTGCAAGAGGGCTCCCTTTTCTCCACACCCTCTCCAGCATTTGTTGTTTGTAGATTTTCTGAGGATGCCCATTCTTACTGGTGTGAGGCGATACCTCATTGTAGTTTTGATTTGCATTTCTCTAATAATTAGTGATGTTGAGCAGTTTTTCATGTGCTTCTTGGCCATCTGTATGTCTTCTCTGGAGAAATGTCTATTTAGGTCTTCTGCCCATTTTTGGATTGGGTTTTTGTTTTTTTGATATTGAGCTGCATGAGCTGTTTATATATTTTGGAGATTAATCATTTGTCCGTTGATTCGTTGGCAAATATTTTCTCCCATTGTGAGGGTTGTCTTTTTGTCTTGTTTGTAGTTTCCTTTGCTTTGCAAAAGCTTTTAAGTTTCATTAGGTCCCATTCATTTATTTTTGTTTTTATTTCCATTACTCTAGGAGGTGGATCAAAAAACATCTTGCTGTGATTTATGTCACAGAGTGTTCTTCCTGTTTTCCTCTAAGAGTTTTATAGTGTCCAGTCTTACATTTCGGTCTTTAATCCATTTTGAGTGTATTTTTGTGTATGGTGTTAGGGAGTGTTCTAATTTCATTGTTTTACATGTAGCTGTCCAGTTTTCCCAGCACCACTTATTGAAGAGACTGTCTTTTCTCCATTGTATATTCTTGTCTCCTTTACCAAAGATAAGGTGACCATATGTGAATGGGGTTATCTCTGGGCTTTCTATCCTGTTCCACTGATCTATATTTCTGTTTTTGTGCCAGTACTACATTGTCTTGATTACTGTAGCTTTGTAGTGTAGTCTGAAGTCCGGGAGCCTGATTCCTCCAGCTCCGTTTTTCTTTCTCAAGATTGCTTTGGCTGTTCGGGGTCTTTTGTGTTCCCATACAAATTGTGAAGTGTTTTGTTCTAGTTCTGTGAAAAATGCCATTGGTAGTTTGATAGGGATTGCACTGAATCTGTAGATTGCTTTGGGTAGTATAGTCATTTTCACAATGTTGATTCTTCCAATCCAAGAACATGGTATATCTCTCCATCTGTCTGAATCATCTTTAATTTCTTTCATCAGTGTCTTACAGTTTTCTGCATACAGGTCTTTTGTCTCCTTAGGTAAGTTTATTTCTAGGTATTTTATATTTTGTTGTTGCAGTGATAAATGGGAGTGTTTCCTTAATTTCTCTTTCAGATTTTTCATCATTAGTGTATAGGAATGCAAGAGATTTCTGTGCATTAATTTTGTATCCTGCTACTTTACCAAATTCGTTGATTAGCTCTAGTAGTTTTCTGGTGGCATCTTTAGGATTCTCTATGTATAGTATCATGTCATCTGCAGACAGTGACAGTTTTAATTCTTCTTTTCCAATTTGTATTCCTTTTATTTCTTTTTCTTCTCTGATTGCTGTGGCTAGGACTTCCAAAACTATGCTGAACAGTAGTGGTGAGAGTGGACATCCTTGTCTTGTTCCTGATCTTAGAGGAAATGCTTTCATTTTTTCACCATTGAGAATGATGTTTGCTGTCGTTTTGTTGTATATGGCCTTTATTATGTTGAGGTAGGTTCCCTCTCTGCCCACTTTCTGGAGAGTTTTTATCATAAATGGGTGTTGAAATTTGTCAAAAGCTTTTTCTGCATCTATTGATATGATCCTATGGTTTTTATTCTTCAATTTGTTAATATGGTGTATCACATTGATTGATTTGCGTATATTGAAGAATCCTTGCATTCCTAGGATAAATCCCACTTGATCATGGTGTATGATCCTGTTAATGTGCTGTTGGATTCTGTTTGCTAGTATTTTGTTGAGGATTTCTGCATCTATATTCATCAGTGATATTGGTCTGTAATTTTCTTTTTTTGTAGTATCTTTGTCTGGTTTTGGTATCAAGGTGATGGTGGCCTCATAGAATGAGTTTGGGAGTATTCCTTTCTCTGCAATTTTTTGGAAGTGTTTGAGAAGGATGGGTGTTAGCTCTTCTCTAAATGTTTGATAGAATTCACCTGTGAAGCCATCTGGTCCTGAACTTTTGTTTGTTGGAAGATTTTTAATCACAGTTTCAATTCATTACTTGTGATTGGTCTGTTCATATTTTCCATTTCTTTGTGGTTCAGTCTTTGAAGGTTATACCTTTCTAAGAATTTGTCCATTTTTTCCAGGTTGTCCATTTTACTGGCATAGGAGTTGCTTCTAGTCGTCTCTAAGGATGCTTTGTATTTCTGGGGTGTCTGTTGTAATTTCTCCGTTTTCATTTCTAATTTTATTGACTTAAGTCCTCTCCCTCTTTTTCTTGATGAGTCTGGCTAATGGTTTATCAATTTTGTTTATCTTCTCAAAGAACCAGCTTTTAGTTTTATTGATCTTTGCTATTGTTTTCTTTGTTTCTATTTCATTTATTTCTGCTCTGACCTTTATGGTTTCTTTCCTTCTGCTAACTTTGGGTTTTGTTTCTTCTTCTTTCTCTAGTTCCTTTAGGTGTAAGGTTAGATTGTTTATTTGAGATATTTCTTGTTACTTGAGGTAGGCTTGTATAGCTATGAACTTCGCTCTTAGAGCTGCTTTTGCTGCATCCCATAGGTTTTGGATCATCGTGTTTTCATTGTCATTTGTCTGTAGGTATTTTTTGATTTCTTCAGTGATCTCTTGGTTATTTAGTAACGTATTGTTTAGCCTCCATGTGTTTGTGTTTTTTGTGTTTTTTTCCCTGTAATTGATTTCTAATCTCACAGTGTTGTGGTCAGAAAAGATGCTTGATATGATTTCTATTTTCTTAAATTTACTGAGGCTTGTTTTGTGACCCAAGATGTGATCTATCCTGGAGAAAGTGCCGTGCACACTTCAGAGGCAAGTGTAATCTGTTCTTTTTGGTTGGAATGTCCTATAAATATCAATTAAATCTATCTGGTCCATTGTGTCATTTAAAGCTTGTATTTCCTTAGTAATTTTGTTTGGATGATCTGTCCATTGATGTAAGTGAGGTGTTAAAGTCCCCCACTATTATTGTGTTTCTGTCGATTTCCTCTTTTATAGCTGTTAGCAGTTGCCTTATGAATTGAGGTGCTCCTATATTGGGAGCATATCTATTTATAATTGTTGTATCTTCTTCTTGGATTGATCCCTTGACCATTATGTAGTGTCCTTCCTTGTCTCTTTTAACATTCTGTATTTTAAAGTCTATTTTATCTGCTATGAGTATTGCTATTCCAGCGTTCTTTTGATTTCCATTTGCATGGAATATCTTTTTCCATCTCCTCAATTTCAGTCTGAATGTGTCCCTGGGTCTGAAGTGGGTCTCTTGTAGACAGCATATATATGGGTCTTGTTTTTGTATCCATTCTGTGAACCTATGTCTTTTGGTTGGAGCATTTACTCTATTGACGTTTAAGGTGAGCATCGATATGTTTGTTCCTATGAGCATTTTCTTAGTTGTTTTGGGTTTGCTTTTGTATGTCCTTGTCTTCTCTTGTGTTTCCCACTTAGACACCATCCTTTAGCATTTGTTGTAGAGCTGGTTTGGTGGTGCCGAATTCGCTTAGCTTTTGCTTGTCTGTAAAGCTTTTGATTTCTCCATCAAATCTGAATGAGATCCTTGCCAGGTAGAGTAATCTTGGCTGTATGTTCTTCCCTTTCATCACTTTAAATATGTCATGCACCTCCCTTCTGGCTTGTAGAGTTTCTGCTGAGAAATCAGCTGTTAACTTTATGGGAGTTCCCTTGTATGTTATTTGTCGTTTTTCCCTTGCTGCTTTCAATAATTTTTCGTTGTCTTTAATTTTTGCCAATTTGATTAATATGTGTCTTGGCGTGTTTCTCCTTGGATTTATCCTGTATGGGACTCTCTGTGCTTCCTGGACTTGGGTGGCTATTTCCTTTCCCATGTTAGGGAAGTTTTTGACTATAATCTCTTCACATATTTTCTCGGGTCCTTTCTGTCTCTCTTCTCCTTCTGGGGCCCCTATAATGTGAACGTTGTTGCATTTAATGTTGTCCCAGAGGTCTCTTAGTCTGTCTTCATTTCTTTTCATTCTTTTTTCTTTATTCTGCTCTGCAGCTGTGAATCCCTCCATTCTGTCTTTCAGGTCACTTATCCGTTCTTCTGCCTCAGTTATTCTGCTATTGATTCCTTCTAGTGTCTTTTTCATTTCAGTTATTGTATTGTTCATCTCTGTTTGTTTTTTAATTCTTCTGAGTCTTTGTTAAACATACTTGCATCTTCTCAGTCTTTGCCTCCACTCTTTTTTGCAAGGTACTGGATCATCTTCACTATCATTATTCTGAATTCTTTTTTGGAAGGTGTCCTATCTCCACTTCATTTGGTTGTTTTTCTGGGGTTTTCTCTTGTTCCTTCATCTGGTACATAGCCCTCTGGCTTTTATCTTGTCTGTCTTTCTGTCAATGTGCTTTTTGTTCCACAGGCTGCAGGACTGTAGTTCTTGCTTCTGCTGTCTGCCCTCTGGTGGATGAGGCTGTCTAAAGCCCCAGTTGTTATCCTTTTCCTTGTTGTGGACTCCTAATATGTAAAATATGATGTTCTCCATTTTTTCTCAATATATATGAGAAGAATATGTAGTCTATATGAATGTGAATAGCTAATAGAAAAAAATGTTATCTTTATTTAAAATAAACTTGTCTTTCTCCAGGTGTTTAGCCAATCAAAAACCCTTTTTTGTTGCCGTTGTCCTTCAGAATAAAATATTCCTTGAGGAAAGAGTGTTGTGGAAAGTCTAAAGCATTTCCACTGATTTTTCTAATGAAATTAAGTAGACATTAAGAGCAGAAAATAAAATCCATAGTGGGAAATCTTGAAACTATTTCATAAGGTTTTTTCTTTTAATTTAATTAAGTCTCACAGTATGTCTGTGAGGTTGCTAAACTTTTTGTTTGCTTCACTTCTTGCTTGTTATTTGTATTTAATAATATAAGGAAATCGGCTGATCGTAACTGCTCCCTTTCCAGCTCATAAAGGCATACATAGCCGTTGCTTAGAGCTAAAACCTGGAAGACCCTGAAAACTGAGAAGTAGCTACCCTGAAGTCACTTTGGCTTCTGGGAGGGTTTAACAATGCTTTAGGACCTACGGTCACCTGAGAGCTTCAAGAGTTTTCTTGTTAACTCTGAGGAATGGTGGGTCATGGTTCAGTGACTTTTTTTCTGACCTGTAGGATTGAGGGGCAGGGAGAATTATAAAGAGGGGGTCTGTCTATGAGTGCTGGCGAGAATGGAAGCATCCCCCAAGTGGTTTCCACACCAGTGCTGTTTCCATAGTGCTGGGCTATCATGAACACCTACCCTGCATTATTCTGTTGTAACAAAGTAGTTCGTCTACTCCACCCAGCCCTCAAAACCTCGAAATATCCTTCTGTTTCTTGGCCTTATTGGAGATAGGCCAACATGAAAAACGAAATCAAAACTTATCCTTCTACAGAGAACTCTTGAGGAGAATAACTGAGGTATCATCAAAAGAGGTAGGATATACAGATGAAGAAGAGAGATGAACTGGAAACCAGTGCCTAGATAAGTCCAGAAGTAATCCCATTCATAGGCTCTGGAGCTGCCTCAAAGGAGATGATGTGGAGAAGAGAGAAAGATTGAGAAAGCTCTAAGTGTGTAGAGAGTATACTTGTGTCCAAACAGGCCCCATCCTGAGGCCCTGCCTTTGAGTGTGTGCAGTGGGTGGGGGTAAGAGCTCTATTCCAGCTCTTGAAACAGTCGAACGTATTTTCTAGGGGCATGTTTCAACATCCCTTTGAAGGATTCCAAATAATTTCCTCTTATTCCTCTTATTTGCTTTTTTTCCTATCATTTTTAAAGGATAAATATCTTTTTTTCCCCCTTCTTTTGGCTCTGGGCCTGCTTTTACTGATAGTAATAAATGCTTAATGTACTAAGATAGTTTTTGTAGCATTTGCCCAATTTGAAAAGTAGTGGTTTCTACATTTCAATGATACACCAAGCTTTTCAGAAAATAAGTTCCAAAGGGAATCGTTTTTATCTGCAAAACTCTCATCCTATGGACAGAATATTGACTACACTTGATAGAATGGACGTGTGAAACGAGAATGAAGCATTGCAGTAACAAGTCTCGCGGGAGCCGTTCATGATCAACAGGATCACTCATTAGGTGGACGTAGCTGAGAGCTAGACAGTATCGGTAAAGAAAGAAAGATGAAATGAAAGCATGCATTTTCCGAAGGAAGCCTTCGCCTTCTCCCTGGTGGCATGTGCTGTCATGTGGCTCGTCTATTCAGGATGCTCTCTTTTCCTAGTTGCTCCTCAGCTCAAAGGAGAATGTTAAACTCCTAATAATTTATAACCAAATATTTAAACACGTCAAAATAAAAATACCGGCATACCACTGTCCTGCCGGCATGTTACCACATCTGAGTTGATTCACATCATTTGTGAGATGCCTTGGGGTAGTCTTACTCTTTTATCTCTGTCTCATGTGATTTTGAATATTATGTTTTCCTAATGCATCAAGGTAGTTTTACCGTGGGAAGACAGGGAATCTATCGTCAACACGGAGCTTCTCTTCAGGCCCACATTCTCTACTGCCGGCGTAGTTACTGCTTTACATCATGGACGATAGTTTTCACTCCAAGGAGGAAAACATACATGTCGGTTTCGTTTGAAAAATACCATAAAACTGGGTTCTAAGTACCTCTTCTCAAATATTGATATCATTAACAATAAAATGATTATACATTATTCTTAGAAACAAGAACAAAGCAAGTTTTATCTCATTAAAACTCACAGTAGAAATGTTATAAAGAATAAGGGATTATTTCAAGGAGGTTTTTTAATAGGTAACAATTCGGAGATTTGTTTGATCATTGAATTTTTAAGTGCTGTTGAAGGTTTGAAATCCATTAAGGCACAGAAGAGAGAATGAGAAAATATCTCTGGATAGCACAGACTGATCATATGTTGATTGGAACACTGTCAATGTACATACTGGATTTGTGAATCAAGAGATATATCATCAAGAGTAAGGGAGAGACAGCATCAGAAGTTCACTACAATGATGAAGGGATAGTGGGAAATAAAGTTGGATAACATGAGATTCAAAATTAGGGGTGGAGGCAGTTGCAGAAGAAGGAGGTGGAGTGGCCTGGATGTGGCAGTGAGAAGCCAGGAGGACACCTGCTCCAGCTCCAAGCCCAGTGGTGGGAGAGGTCTGGGGGGTCTAGAGAGAGCTGCAAGGGTCAGAGAGCCAACAGGGAAGAACCAGATTTCCAGTGGAGCAAGATGAAGAAAGAAATATTCAGGGAAGACGTTGACAATACAGGGACTTCCGCTGAGGCTGGGCTGTGATTCTCAAAGGCACAGTAAGAGTGGCTAAGGAGTTTGGGATTCCTGAGGGCTGCAGTGAAGCAGGAGATGTTCAGAGATGTCTGGGGATTTGAGTATGAGAGATGAGAGATGAATTGAGATTCTGGGACTTTACCCGTAAACAGGAATAAAGACAGTGATGTGCTGTTAAATGTTTAGTTAAGTGGCTCAGGAAATGTCTTCATTTGTGGCATTTGAATTTCCATGTTGTAAATACACCCATCAAAGCATATTTCCCTACCAACATTGGCATCATTTTATAAGAATTTGGACAGAAAAGCACAAAATTGGTTCCTGTGAGTCAACAGGCACCACCTTTGGCCCACACTGGGTAAAGGGCATGCTAGAATTAATCCTGGTGGACAAGGCAAGTAATCGGGCAAGACTGTGAAAGTATAGGGAGCATTTGGTATTCCCTCTCGAGTACTGTGGATAGATGCACAGTGACCTCAGTGTTCTTAGCTCGTGGGCCATATAAAAACAGGCTTGGGCTGGATTTGGCCCACAGGCCATAATTTGCCAGTCACTGCTATAGACTTTATCATGCCTATGAAACAGCTCCAGTTGGAAATCTAATACATAACTCACATTCAATTGAATTGGATAAGTGATTAATATCCAGAATATATATTTTTAAAAATTCCTACAATTCAGAAGTGGGTAAAAGATTTGAATAGATATTTCCCCCAAGAAGATATACAGATGGTCAATAAGCACATGAAAAGATGCTCAACATCATTAGTCATTAGGGAAATGCAAATCAAAACCACAGTGACACATACCACTTCATGCCCATTGGGATGGCTATCATTTAAAGACAAAAACTGATGAGGATGTAGAGAAATCGGAGCCCTTGTGTATGGCTGGTGAGAATGTAAAATGGTGCAGCTGCTGTGGAAAACAGTTTGGTGGTTCGTCAAAATGTTAAACATAGAATTACCATGTTATCTAGCAGTTCTCCTCCTGGGTACATACCCAAAAGAATTGAAAATAGATACTTTATTT
The DNA here is from genome assembly GCF_963924675.1 of Phocoena phocoena. NCBI lineage: Eukaryota > Metazoa > Chordata > Mammalia > Artiodactyla > Phocoenidae > Phocoena > Phocoena phocoena. The sequence continues at coordinate 2,704,049 of NC_089233.1, forward strand.
ACACACCCACGTTCATGGCAGCATTATTCACAGTAGCCAAAAGGTGGAAACAACCCAAGTGTTTATCAGCAGATAAATAGTCAACAAAATGTGATGTATATATACATTGGAGTACTATTCAACCCTAAAAGGAATAAATTTTTGAAAAATGCTACTACATCAATGAACTTTGAAAACATGCTAAATGAAAAAAGCTGAACACGAATATTGTATGATTCCACTTATATCAGGTATTCAGAATAGGCAAATTCATGGAGACAGAAAGTAATGTAGAATTTATCAGGGGTTAGACGGGGAGGGAGTTGAGAGTTATTGTTTAATGAGTTCAGAGGTGCTGTCTGGGATGATAAAAAATAGTGATGATGGTTGTATAACTTTGTGAATGTATTTAATGCTGTTAAACTGTAAACTTAAAAATGGTTCAAATGATAAATTTTAAGTTATATGTATAATATAAATATAAATATGTATATATAATCACAATTTTAAAGAAAATTCAGTGGAGGAAGAATAATCTTTTCAACAAATGGTGCTTGACCAATTGGACATCTATAGGCAAAAAAAAAAAGAACTTTAACCTGAACCTCACACCAAAACAACAACAAAACCCCAAAACTAGAAACACAAAGCTAAAAGCATACCATAGACGTAACTGTCAAGTAGGAGAAAATCTTCAGGGCCTAGGGAGTAGTGAAGAATTCTTAGACGTGGCCACAAAAGCATGAGTCATAGATGAAAAAACAAAAATCAATAAATTGGGTTTCATGAAAACTGAAAACTTTGCAATGTGAATGGTGCTGTGAAGAGGATGAAACGATAATCTACAGACGGGGAGAAAATATTTGTAAATCACATATCTTTTGAAGGATTGGTATCCGGAATATATAAAGAATTTTCAAAACAACAGTTATAAAATCCAATTACAAAATGAACAAAGGAAATGAATACACATTTCACCAGAGGACATACAGATGTCAAATAAGCATATAAAAATATTTTCAACATCATTAGCCATTAGGAAAATGCTAATTCAAACCACAGTGAGATTTCATTATACACCTATCAGAACAGCTAAAATTAAAAGTAGTGACAGTGTGAAATGCTGTCAAGATGTGAAGTTGAATCGCTCCTGCATTGCTGGGAGGTGTGCAGACTGGCACAGGCACTCGGCAAACAAGCTTGTCAGAGGACCCAGTGATCATTGGTACTTCTTGGCACTTATTCCAGAGAAATGAAGTCCTATGTTCAAGCAAAGATGTGTACACAAACATTAATTGCAGCTTTATTTGTAATAGCCAAATTTTAGACATATCTTTGAAATCAGCCAAAAATTAGAAACAAAACCAGTTGTTCTTCAGGGGGTGAATGATTAAACCAACTGTGGTACATCCATAACTGTGGAATATAACTCAGCAATAAAAAGGAATGAGCTGTTTATACAGGCAACAACTTGAGTGGATCTCAAGGACATTATGCTGATAGAAAAGTATCCAGTCTCAAAAGGTTCTGTTACTGTATGACTTCATTTATATAACATTCTCAATATGGCACAATTACGGGGATGGGGAAGAGGCTGGTGGTTCTGGAGTTAGACATCCAGGAGAGTTTGGGAGGGCAGAGGACAGGAGAGGGAGGGATGTGCGTACAGAGGGTTAGCACAGGGACCTTTGTGGTGACAGAACAGCTCTGTGTCTTGACTGTGGTGGTTACACAAATGATGCACACATGCTAAACTTGCATAAGACTCGGGAAGTCTAAATAAGTTCTGGAAATTGTACCAATGGCTATTTTGGTTTTGAAATTGTACTATAGTTATATAAGATTTTTTTGCATCTTCCTATGAATCTATTATTATTTAAAATCTATGATTGGCTTTAAAACATAGTTGTGAAGCTTAATAAATTATTACAAAGTAAATATTTGCAGAAACCATGTTAATAAATAAAATAGTGCAGCCCCTGAGAAGCCTAGGCTTGCCCCTTCCCAGTCCTACCCCTTCTCTTCCCTTAAAGGTAACAGCTGTCCTGACTCATAAGTATGTTAACCAGTTCGTAATGCTTTATAACTTATAGTAATTAATATAGTTAATAATAAGTGTGCCCCCTAAGTGCTATAATTTAGACTTTATATAAGTGAAATCTTATTGTATATATCCTTTTTGTGTCTGACCTCTTTCACTCAACATTTTATGAAATTCATGCTTGTTCTAAAAAGTAAACATTCATTTTCATTACCTTTTAATTTTCCGTTGTCTGCACACAGCACGGTGTGTTTATCCATTCTAGTGTTAATAGACTTTTGAGTTTTCTCCTGATTAGACTGTTATAAATCATCCTTATACATGTTCCCTGCTATACTTGCACACGTTTCTGTTAGTCTTTGCCTAGGAATGGAATTGCTGAGTCACGTTCATGTAGGCATGTTCTCAAATTCACGAAGAAATGCCTATTTTTCAAAATGTTCTTCAAGATACTGTTTTGTGGGACTTCCCTGGCAGTCCAGTGCTTAAGACTCCACACTTTCAATGCAGGGGATGCAGGTTCAATCCCTGGTCAGGGAACTAAGATCCCACATGCCACACGGCCAAAAAAAAAGAAAAAGATACTGTTTTGTTTTGCTTTTTTAATTTTGTATCCCCAGTATCTGTATCGGAGCCAGAGACGTGGCAGGCACAGCAAACATAGCAGGTTGTTTGTTGAATGATGAATGAATGTTACATCCCAAAGACAGCTTTTCTTCCCTGATTAACCCTCCCTTCACTTGAAAAAGATTAAAATAGAGGTCCACAGTGGTTTTCTGAACCCTTGAGACCCGATGTATTTTGGAATGCAGAGTTTTAAATTTTTCCTGTTGTAGAAACGTAATACAATTCATACGCTGTATATTACCTGATACCCCAAGTAGGCGCTGGGAGCACTGCATAATCAAACATGCTAATGTCTCTGCAGTGAAACTGTGACAGACTAAATGCAATAAGAACAGACTCTAAATAGACTTACAGCAGTTAAAGTAATTGTTTGATTAGTAGTAGAATTTTAAAGGACCCGTCTGTCAGATCACTTGAAGATTACGATGTTAAAAATTATACCACAAAATTTATGAAACTGTTTTACCTTTCACTACAGCTCTGTGAGATGATAGGCCACACAGATAAGACTATGCTCACCTCCCAGATGAGATAATTGATTCACTAGAAAAAAAGGATCTTACCCCAGGGTCTGCTAAACAGCACAGCTGAAACACAAACCTTGTCTTCCGATTCGAATACTTTCTCAGCAATGCCACAGCTGCTTCTCACGGAAGTGGCAGTTTTTGTGATTCGTAAATTAACATTTCCAGAGGGGAAAAAGCTTCTTCATAATGAAGCTGTCATAAATCATGCACAGTTGTACTGAGATTCGGAACAGAACTTGTGGCAGTGCTCCCACCGAGGCACAAGTGTGCGCTGGACTGTCGGGGTCCGCATTCGCTTGTCTGCTGCAGTGAACGCACTGACCCTCTGCACCCCAGGATGCTTGCCTTCCTGTGCTCCCTCTTCCCTCTGTGCAGAATTATCTTCCCACATCGGCTCCACAGTGCCGCCCATTACACTCCAGCCTGCTCTCCCCTCAGAACAGAGGAGGATCTGACATCAGCCATCCAGAATTTATAAATTTAACGGCAGATTTTACCGGGAGGGATTTTCAGGCAGGGCATTGCCTGGTGAGGCATTGACACTGAGTGAGCTGAGTGACTGAGTGAGTGGAGATTTCAGTCTTCTTGTGGATTATGGGTATTGTGTTTGTCTACTCCAGTAGCCGGGAAGCTGCGTCAGTGCAAGGCTCTTCGTTATTTTGTTTTCTGATGCTTTTCTAATACCTCTAACAGGACCCAGAACGTGCTCTGCACTTGCTAAATATCTACTTATAAGTAAATGGTTTTTGACCCCTTTCATCTTTAATAGCTATATGCCTTTGAGCTCTGTTAAAAACAATTTCAGGCCGGAAGGAGCAGATAGGAGGATTTTTGTGTAGAGTCAGTAGATTTTGACACGCCCTATGGGAGCACTCATCATAAATTATCATGATTTTTGTGTAATCTGCCCATTAAGATTTAGGTAGCTTCATGAGCACAGAAAACTCATCTGTGCCTGGCACACAGTAGCAATTCAGAAAGTATTCACTGACTTCAGGTTCTGCCAAGATGGAGTAGCTCCACTGCTCCCAGCGCCTTCCCATACAACTGAAATTCCCTGGACGTGACACAACAAAAAAGCATAGGATGTCTCTGACGGGTGGAAAGAAGAGGTAGCCTTCTTGGGGACTTGGCACTCAAGGATCAAGGTGTTGGTAAGTTCCCTGAGTTTCCTCACTGCCACCCATGTATCCTGGACAAGGAGCTGCAGAAAAAAAGATTGTTCCTTCTAGCCAGAGCACTGGGAAAAGTCTCCACAAGGGTTATCCTTGTAACTCTCTCCTACTCTAGCCACACAGGAATATGAAAAGTGTCCCCCTCCCCAGCCAGCCCCTACTCGTGAGAAGGTTGATGTTTCACCCCAACCCCTGCTCCACCCAAATAGGCAGGTGCTCTCATCCACCCATTGGGTGGTGTTGGCAGGACTGAGCAGGGAGTTGATCCTCCATCCTCTGCCCAGAGGAAAGAGGTGGTGCTCTGATTTCCCCCACCAAGGTGCTGTTAGTGGGCTGGAACAGAGCTGAGCATCCCCTTAACTCAGCAGCCAAGAGGCCCTAGGGAGCTGGTGAAGGGGGGGGACCAGTCACACTCAACACTTGTTTCATCTGGGCCCAGTGGGAGGGGAGCTCCAGGCCACCCTGCAGAAACAAAGCAGGCAGCCTCACCTCTCCCTTCCGGGTGGCTGTGGGACCCACCATGGAGCTGATCTTCACTCTCACTCAGGAAATGAGGTAGTGGGAGTTGGTGCCCCACCTTTGCCAGAGTAGTGTTGGAGGGGCCAGTACAAAGCAAAATGTACACAGGTGGTCCTCATGCTACATACCAACCATGGAGCTGCCTGCTAAAAAGATGACATACGCTGCAAAGTCTTAGGTACTATCCAGCGTGTCTAGGACATAAGTTAAGAGGACTTATACTAAGAACCAGGAAAGTCACAGCTTGAGTGGGAACAGCCAGTCAAGAGACACTGATCCAGAGATAAATCAGCTGCTAGTGTATCTGGAAAGGACCTTAAAGGAGCTGATCACAAAAGTGATTGAACAAGTAGCTAGTAACTCTCCTCAGATAAACGGAAAACATAGAAAAGTAGAAAAGCTCAGCAAATAAGTTGAAGTGACAGAAAAGAACATGGAAATTAAAGAACTGAGAAACATGATAACCAAAATACATAACTCACTGGATGGACTCAGTGGCAGAGATGACAGAATTGAATCAGTGAACTTGAGGACATCAAGAATTTGCCCAATCTGAGCAACAGAGAAAAAATAGAATAAAAAAAAAGAACAGACCCATAGGGACCTGTGAACAATGATAAGAGCTAATATTTGTATCATCAAGGCTCAGAAGGAGAGGAGAATGAAAGTGGGGCTGAAAGTATTTGAAGGTGTAATGTCTGAAAACATCCCAAATTGGGCAAAAAACATAAACCTATGAATTCAAGAAGCTGAGGAAACCCCAGATCACATAAATGTAAAAAACAATCACACCCAGCCACACCATAATTGAACTTCTGAACACTAAAGAAAAAGGAAAAAGTCTTGAAAGAATCAGAAATGACACATTACTTATAGGGGAACATAAATTCTAATGACAGCAGTCGTCTGAAGTCATGCGGCGTAGAAGGAACTGGCACAACATATTTAAGTACTGGAAGAGAGGCACTGTCAAAGGCAGAGTTTATATCTGGTGAAAACATCCGTCAGGAAGAAAGGGAAATCAAGACATACTCGGGTGATGGAAAACTAAGATAATTTGTTGCTAGCAAAAGAACAGCTAAAGGAGATTCTCTAAACAGACTATGATAACAGAAAGAAAGCTTAGAACTCCAGAAAGGAAAGAAGAACATTGGAATGCCTAAGAAGAGAGGTGAATGTTACAGACTATTCTACCTCCCTTAAATTTCTTAAATCATATTTGATGGTTGAGGCAAACACTATAACACCATCTGAAATGGTGTTCAGTATATATAGGGGAAATAATTAAAACAATTCCTTTTTAAAAGTGGAGAAGGTAAAGGGATCTAAATGGAAGTAAGGTTTCTAAACTCCACTCAGAGTGGTAAGTTTTCTGTATACATATAGTACCTAAGTACCTACATCAACCTCTATGAAAACTACACACGATACTGAAAAACACTAGAAATAAATCATTTAAGAAATGTTTAAATAACCCATAGGGAGATAAGAAAAGAGAAAAACAGAGTAACAATCAGAGGAACCAAACAAAAAAATAAAATGGCAAATTTAAGCCATAACATATCAATAATTAAAGGTAAATGATCTAAGAGAGAGGTCTGTAGAGGGAATAATAAAAGCATGGTCCAACTATTTGCTGTCTACAAGAAACTCACTTCAAATGCAATGACATGGGTGGGCTGAAAGGAAAAGAACAGAAAACCATATGTGATGGAACTATTAATTAAAAAAAAATTAGGAGCGTCTGTATCAATATCAAAACAGTTACGTTAGGTTACAAGGACTACTGCAAGAAAGTACCATAAACTGGCTGGCTTGAAACAACAGAAGGTTATTTTCTTATACTATGGAGACTAAAAGCCTGAAATGAAAGTGTTGGCATGTCCATGCTTTCTCTGAAAATTGTAGGGGAATCTTCCCTTGCTTCTTCCTAACTTCTAGAGGTTTCTCTGGTATTCCTTGGCATTCCTTGCCTTGCAGCTACATAACTTGAATTTGCCTTTGTCCTCACACTGTATTCATATGGTCATCTTCTTACAGGAACACCAGTTATATTGGAATATCACACTCTACTCCAGTGTGACCTCATCTCAACTAATTACATCTTCAGTGGCCCTATTTCCAAATAAGGTTGCATTCTGAGGCACCGGGAGTTAGGACTTCATTATATGTGTGGGGAGGGGTTGGTGGGGGGGCAGTTAACCCATAAGAGTAGTCTTCAGAGCAGAGAAAATTACTAGAGACAAAAAGGGACATTACATAATGACGCAAGATAAATCCACCAGGAATGAATAATTTTAAATGTGTATGCACCGAACAACAGAGCCTCAACATACATGAGGCAAAAACTGATAGAGTTGAGAGGAGAAATAGACAATCCACCATTATAGTTTTGTGAATTTAGTCCGATCTCAGTAACTGATAGAACAACCTAGACAGAAAATCAGCGATGATACAGAATAACTAAACAACACAACCAACAGAACTTAGTTAAGATGTATAGAACACTTCAACAGAAACAGAATAAACATTCTTCTCAAGCACACATGGAACATTCACAAAGACAGACATTATCTTGGACCATTAAAACAAACCTCACCAAATTAAAAAAATTGAAATCATACAGAAATCTTCTTTGACCATAATGGAATCAAAGTAAAAATCAGTAACAGGAAGATAACAGGAAAATCCCCAAACACTTGGAAATTAAACAACACACTTCTAAATAATCTTTGGGTCAAAAAAGGAAAACTCAGAGGAAGTTAAAATATACAGAAGTAAATGAAAATAAAATACAACATATCAGAATTTGGGGGATGTAGCTAAATCAGGGCTGAGAGGAAAATTTGTAGCATAAAATGCTTACATTAGAAAAAAAAGTCTCAATCAAGCCAAATTCCCATCTCAAGAAACTAAAAACAAGAAACTAGAAAAAAAAGCAAAATAAATCCAAAGGAAACAGAAGGGAGTAATAAAGAGCAAAAAACCGTGAAATTGAAAACAGAAATATGAGGAAAAAGTCAATATTAAAGATGTTTTTCAATAGATTATACTCTTTAAAGTTATAAAATATTGGCTGTATTCTCTGTTCTGTACATTCCATCCTGTATCTTACTTATTTCATATATAGTAAGAAAAAAGCCAACTTTTAGAATCTTGATACCGTTCAAGAGTCTTTGATTAAAGAAAAATAGCCACTATGCAGCACAAAACACACCAAAATGTAAGCCTACTAATATAGGGTCTAAATGCCGATTTCAAGTTACTATAAATTCTAACAGAAAATAAATTCACAGCTTTTACTCTTGAAAAAAAGAAAACACTTAAAAAAGATTAATAACAAAATTGGCAAACCTGTAGGAAGACCGACAATGAAGAAAGAAAAGGTACAAATCACCAACGTCAGAAATGAAAAATCTGCAAAAATCATAATGATAATAAGGAATAATAAGTTTGCACATATACATTTGATTACTGAAACGAAATGCACCTATTCCTCAAAAGGAAAAAAACCATCAAAACTGAATCAAGATGAAATAGATAACCTGAATAGCCCGATAGCCATTAAGGAAATTAAATTTGCAATTAAAAAGTTTCTGAATGCAAACTATTATTTATAGAATGGAGAAACAACAAGGTCATACTGTATAGCACAGAGAACTATATTTAATATCCTGTGATAAACCATAATGGAAATGAATTTAAAATAATGTATCTATATATCAATATGTATAACAGAATCACTTTGCTGTACAGCAGAAATTAACACAACATTGTAAATCAAGTATACGTCAATATAAAAAGTTTCTGAAAAAAATTTCCATGCAATCTCTAATGTCGTTGCATTTGAAGTGAGTTTTATTAGAGAATTTAACCAAACTTAAAGAATTAACACCAGTTTTACACGGTCTCTTCCAAAGAAATGAAAAGAACACTTCCCAATTCATTTTATGAGGATAGTATTACTTTGATACCAAAACCAAATAAAGACAATATTAAAAAAAAGACATACTGTACACCAATATCTCTCATAAACTTAGTCATAAAAATTCTTCACTAAAATATTAGCAAATCAATTCCAGCAGTGTATAGAAAATTATCATGACTAGGATTTGTTCCAGGTATCAACATTTGAAAATCAGTCTATGTAATCCATCTTATCAATAGGCTAAAGAAGAAAAATGTATCAATTTATGCAGAAAGAACGTTTGACAGTATTCAACACCTATCTATTCCTGGTAAAAACTCTCAGCAAACTAGGAGTAGGGGGTGTTGGCCTGCATTTGCCCAGCTTTGAAACCTAGGAAAGAGCCCAGAGTCAGTAACAGATGCATCAATGGTTTAATAAATGGGGAAGCTTACAGGTCTGAAGCAAGGTCTTGAAACAACATCCCACCATGTGAGGCGGACTGTGGGCAGGACAGTTACAGGGGAATTGAAATCAGGTGGGCTCATTGGTTACCAGGGAAACCAGCAGAGGGGCATGCCCCCTCACCACCCCTTTAAGAACAGTCACCAGCTGAGCCTGGGGCAAGTACTAGGAATGTCGGTCAGGTGAGCAGGTGCAGGTGAAGCAGGCCCTGGTCGGTCAGGGGATGTACAGAGAGCAAGAGAACAGCCATCCTGAGTGGCCTGACCATACGCTCCACCCCTACACACCCCGCAGGACCCTTACAATTTTGGTCCTCCCATCTTCCGTGATATCCCTGGGGTCAGGTATGTAGGCAGCACTGCAACCAGATACTACAAATACAATCCAGACAGGCCCAAAACCCAGAGCAAACCAAGAGCCACTCCCACGGGGAGGGGTGGGCCCTGGCTCTAAAAGAAACATTCTGTTGGCCTAGCCAGGAGTCAGCAGTCACGGTACAGGTCTGCCAACCCATGTTATGTTGAGTGCCATTAGGGGTGAACCCATTAGGTCTTTCCAAACAAAACACAGTTCATCCCACTAGTTGGAATTGTGTGTCCAGAAGCCAGCCTATTCTACTCCACACAGCATAGCCCAGGGGGGCTCAGGGGCAGTCAGTGGTATAGTTAATGTTTCCCGACGGGGTCCTTCTGACCTGTTGGCTTACGGGACAGGAAGATGGTGAATGCTTTTCCCCCATGGTCAGTAGTCCCCACATAGTCACCGTAGCCCACCCAATTTTTCATGGAAGTCCAGAGGAAGACGACAATGGCATCTCGCTGGGGACCCAGCAATTAGACTCATTCCGCAGAGAGGCCAGCGTTGCTGCTCAGTCCTCACATAGGTTTCCTCCCTCAGGCTAGGGATGAAACGTAAGACACCTAACAGGCATGACCCAGGGAAGATCATGACAACCAAGCAACACACAAGCAGAGACTGCAATCAGAGATAATACCACACCGACCTGTGGCTTTTATCCTGATCTGCAGTACAGTTCAGAAAACTCACGTTTTCAGTAATACAAGAACATACCCAAAATCACGTCTACAGTGGCCACCGAGTTGTATCTTGGATGTCTGAACCACAGCTACTCCATTTTGACTTTCAAATGCATTCCCCTCAGTGGCCAAAGCAGATGTGCAATGCACGTCTGAAAGACCATAAAACAGGCTGCTCTGGTCAGTAAAATTTAAGTTAAACCATAGATAAGCCAGAATGACTTCCCCATACCTCAATCCATGCAGATTTTTCCATCATTTCCCCTTCTGATTGCAAATATTTCAGTAGAAAGCATTGATGATCAAAATGTCCATCCCTCAGTGCTGGGGTGCCGGCTCCTACTGAAACTGCACAGCCTTACAACCCAGATTGGGACTTGAACCCAAGGTCTTTTAATTGAGATCACACACCTGGTCTCAGGACTTAATGAAGCTCAGGTTCTTTATGTCCCGTAGCAGAAAGAATTCAGTGAGAGAAAAAGTGATATGTAAGCAGTGGATTTATTTAGAGAGAAACACACTGCACAGAGTGTGGGTCACCTCAGAAGGCGAGAGGCCCTGAAATATGGGGTGGTTAGTTTTTACGGACTGGGTAATTTCATAGGCTAATGGGTGGGAGAATTATTCCAACTATTTTGGGGAAGGTGTGGGGATTTCCAGGAATTGGGCCACGCCCACTTTTTAACCTTTTATGGTTGGCCTGGGAACTGCCATGGTGCTGGTGGGTGTACTATCTATTTATTTATCTACTTAAACATCTTTATTGGAGTATAATTGCTTTACAATGGTGTGTTTCTGCTTTAGAACAAAGTGAATCAGTTATACATGTACATATATCCCCATATCTCCTCCCCCTCTTGCATCTCCCTCACACCCTCCCTATCCCACCCCTCTAGGTGGTCACAAAGCACCGAGCTGATCTCCCTGTGCTATGTGGCTGCTTCCCAATAGCTATCTATTTTGGTAGTATATATAAGTCCATGCTACATCTGCGTCTTTCTTCCTGTCCTGCCCCAGGTTCTTCATAACCATTTTTTTTTCTTTAGATTCCATATATATGTGTTAGCATGTGGTATTTGTTTTTCCCTTTCTGACTTACTTCACTCTGTATGACAGACTCTCGGTCCATCCACCTCACTACAAATAACTCAATTTCATTTCTTTTTATGGCTGAGTAATATTCCACTGTATATATGTGCCACATCTTCTTTATCCATTCATCTGTTGATGGACACTTAGGTTGCTTCCATGTCCTGGCTGTTGTAAATAGAGCTGCAATGAACATTGTGGTACATGACTCTTTTTTTTTTTTTTTTTTTTTGCAGTACGCGGGTCACTCACTGTTGTGGCCTCTCCCATTGCGGAGCACAGGCTCCAGACGCGCAAACTCAGTGGCCATAGCTCACAGGCCCAGCCGCTCCACGGCATGTGGGATCTTCCCGGACCAGGGCACGAACCCGTGTCCCCTGCATCGGCAGGTGGACTCTCAACCACTGTGCCAACAGGGAAGCCCTACATTACATGACTCTTTTTGAATTATGGTTTTCTCAGGGTATGTGCCCAGTAGTGGGATTGCTGGCTCATATGGTAGTTCTATTTTTAGTTTTTTAAGGAACCTCCATACTGTTCTCCATAGTGGCTGTATCAATTCACATTCCCACCAACAGTGCAAGAGGGTTCCCTTTTCTCCACACCCTCTCCAGCATTTATTGTTTGTAGATTTTTTTGATGATGGCCATTCTGACTGGTGTGCGGTGATACCTCATTGTAGTTTTGATATGCATTTCTCTAATGATTAATGATGTTGACCATCATCATTGGTCATTGTTGACCACAGTTTGTTGGCTATCTGTATATCTTCTTTGGAGAAATGTCTATTTAGGTCTGCTGCCCATTTTTGGATTGGGTTGGTTGTTTTTTTGATATTGAGCTGCATGAGCTGCTTGTAAATTTTGAAGATTAATCCTTTGTCAGTTGCTTCATTGGCAAATATTTTCTCCCATCCTGAGGGTTGATTTTTGGTCTTGTTTATGGTTTCCTTTGCTGTGGAAAAGCTTTAAAGTTTCATTAGGTCCCATTTGTTTATTTCCATTTCTCTAGGAGGTGGGTCAAAAAGGATCTTGCTGTGATTTATGTCATAGAGTGTTCTCCCTATGTTTTCCTCTAAGAGTTTTATAGTATCTGGCCTTACATTTAGGTCTTTAATCCATTTTGAATTTACTTTTGTGTATGGTGTTAAGGAGTGTTTTAATTTCATTCTTTTACATGTAGCTGTCCAGTTTTCCCAGCACCACTTACTGAAGAGGCTCTCTTTTCTCCATTGTATATTCTTGCCTCCTTTATCAAAAATAAGTTGACCATATGTGTGTGGGTTTATCTCTGGGCTTTCTATCATGTTCCATCGATCTGTCTTTCTCTTTTTGTGCCAGTACCATACTGTCTTGATTACTGTAGCTTTGTAGTATAGTCTGAAGTCCAGGAGCCTGATGCCTCCAGCTCCGTTTTTCTGTCTCAAGATTGCTTTGGCTGTTCAGGGTGTTTTTTGTTTCCATACAAATTGTGAAGTGTTTTGTTCTAGTTCTGTGTAAAATGCCATTAGTAATTTGATAGAGATTGCACTGAATCTGTAGATTGCTTTGGGTAGTATAGTCATTTTCACAATGTTGATTCTTCCAATCCAAGAACATGGTATATCCCTCCATCTGTTTATATCATCTTTAGTTTCTTTCATCAGTGTCTTACAGTTTTCTGCATACAGGTCTTTTGTCTCCTTAGGTAGGTTTATTCCTAGGTATTTTATTATTTTTGTTGCAGTGGTAAGTGGGAGTGTTTCCTTAATTTATCATTCAGATTTTTCATCATCAATGTATAGGAATGTAAGAGATTTCTGTGCATTAATTTTGTATCCTGCTACTTTACCAAATTCTTGATTAGCTCTAGTAGTTTTCTGATAGCATGTTTAGGATTCTCTATGTATAGTATCATGTCATCTGCAAATAGTGACAGCTTTACTTCTTCTTTTCCAATTTGGATTCCTTTTATTTGTTTTCCTTCTCTGATTGCTGTGGCTAAAACTTCCAAAACTATGTTGAATAATAGTGGTGAGAGTCGGCAACCTTGTCTTGTTCCTGATCTTAGTGGAAATGGTTTCAGTTGTTCACCATTGAGATCGATGTTGGCTGTGGGTTTGTCATGTATGGCCTTTATTATGTTGAGGTAAGTTCCCTCTATCCCTACTTTCTGGAGGGTTTTCATCATAAATGGGTGTTGAATTTTGTCGAAAGCTTTTTCTGCATCTATTGAGATGATCATATGTTTTTTCTCCTTCAATATGTTAATATATTGTATCACATTGATTGATTTGCATATATTGAAGAATCCTTGCATTCCTGGGATAACCCCACTTGATCATGGTGCATGATCCTTTTAATGGGTTGTTGGATTCTGTTTACTAGTATTTTGTTGAGGATTTTTGCATCTATGTTCAGCAGTGATATTGGCCTGTAGTTTTGTTTTTTTGTGACATCTTTGTCTGGTTTTGGTATAATGGTGATGGTGGCCTCGTAGAATGAGTTTGGCAGTGTTCCTCCCTCTGCTATATTTTGGAAGAGTTTGAGAAGGATAGGTGTTAGCTCTTCTCTAAATGTTTGATAGAATTCGCCTGTGAAGCCATCTGGTCCTGGGCTTTTGTTTGTTGGAAGATTTTTGATCACAGTTTCAGTTTCAGTGCTTGTGATTGGTCTGTTTATATTTTCTATTTCTTCCTGGTTCCTTCTCAGACGGTTGTGCTTTTCTAAGAATTTGTCCAGTTTTTCCAGGTTGTCCATTTTATTGGCATATTGTTGCTTGTAGTAATCTCTCATGATCCTTTATATTTCTGCAGTGTCAGTTGTTACTTCTCTTTTTTAATTTCTAATTCTATTGATTTGAGTCTTCTCCCTTTTTTTCTTGATGAGTCTAGCTAATGGTTTATCAATTTTATCTTTTCAAGGAACCAGCTTTTAGTTTTATTGATATTTGCTATTGTTTCCTTCATTTCTTTTTCCTTTATTTCTGATCTGATCTTTATGATTTCTTTCCTTCTGCTAACTTTGGGGGTCTTTTGTTCTTTCTCTAATTGCTTTATGTGTAAGGTTAAGTCGTTTATTTGAGATGTTTCCTGTTTCTTGAGGTAGGCTTGCATTGCTATAAACTTCCCTCTTAGAACTGCATTTGCTGCATCCCATAGGTTTTGCGTCGTCGTGTTTTCGTTGTTATTTGTTTCTAGGTATTTTTTGATTTCCTCTCTGATCTCTTCAGTGATCTTTTGTTTATTAAGTAGTGTGTTGTTTAGCCTCCATGTGTTTAGCCTCATAGTGTTGTGGTTGGAAAAGATACTCGATATGATTTCAGTTTTCTTAAATTTACCAAGGCTTGATTTGTGACCTAAGATATGATTTATCCTGGAGAATGTTCCATGAGCACTTGAGAAGATAGTATATTCTGTGTTTTTGGATGGAATGTCCTATAAATTTCAATTAAGTCCATCTTGTTTAATGTATCATTTAAAGCTTGTGTTTCCTTATTTATTTTCATTTTGGATGATCTGTCCATTGGTGAAAGTGGGGTGTTAAAGTCCCCTACTATGATTGTGTTACTTTTGATTTCCCCTTTTATGGCGGTTAACATTGCCTTATGTATTGAGGTGCTCCTATGTTGGGTGCATAAATATTTACAGTTGTTATATCTTCTTCTTGGATTGATCCCTTGATCATTATGTAGTGTCCTTCTTTGTCTCTTGTAATAGTCTTTATTTTAAAGTCTAATTTGTCTAATATGAGAATTGCTACTCCAGCTTTCTCTTGATTTCCATTTGCATGGAATATCTTATTTCATCCCCTCACTTTTAGTCTGTATGTGTCCCTAGGTCTGGAGTGTGTCTCTTATAGACAGCATATATACGGGTCTTGGTTTTGTATCCATTCAGCCAGTCTGTGTCTTTTGGTGGGAGCATTTAATCTATTTACATTTAAGGTAATTATTGATATATATGTTCCTATTACCATTTTCTTATTTGTTTTGGGTTTGTTATTGTAGGTCTTTTCCTTCTCTTGTGTTTCCTGCCTAGAGAAATTCCTTTAGCGTTTGTTGTCAAGCTGGTTTGATGGTGCTGAATTTTCTTAGTTTTTGCTTGTCTGTAAAGGTTTTAATTTCTCTGTTGAATCTGAATGAGATCCTTGCTGGGTAGAGTAATCTTGGCTGTAGGTTTTTCCCTTTCATCACTTTAAATATGTCCTGCCACTCCCTTCTGGCTTGCAGAGTTTCTGCTGAAAGATCAGCTGTTAACCTTATGGGGATTCTCTTGTATGTTATTTGTTGTTTTTCCTTTGCTGCTTTTAATATTTTTTCTTTGTATTTAATTTTTGATAGTTTGATTAATATGTGTCTGGGCATGTTTCCCCTTGGATTTATCCTGTATAGGACTCTCTGCACTTCCTGGACTTGATTGACTACTTCCTTTCCCATATTAGAGAAGTTTTCAACTATAATCTCTTCCAGTATTTTCTCAGTCCCTTTCTTTTTCTCTTCTTCTGGGACCCCTATAATTCGAATGTTCATTCATTTAATGTTGTCCCAGAGGTCTCTTGAGACTGTCCTCAATTCTTTATTCTGCTCTGCAGTAGTTATTTCCACTATTTTATCCTCCAGGTCACTTACCTGTTCTTCTGCCTCAGTTATTCTGCTACTGATTCCTTCTAGAGAATTTTTAATTTCATTTATTGTGCTGTTCATCATTGTTTGTTTGCTCTTTAGTTCTTCTAGGTCCTTGTTAAACGTTTCTTGTGTTTTCTCCATTCTATTTCCAAGATTTTGGATCATCTTTACTATCATTACTCTGAATTCTTTTTCAGGTAGACTGACTATTTCCTCTTCATTTGTTAGGTCTGGTGGGTTTTCACTTTGCTCCTTCACCTGCCGCATATTTCTCTGTCTTCTCATTTTGCTTATCCTACTGTGTTTGGGGTCTCCTTTTCACAGGCTGCAGGTTCGTAGTTCCTGTTGTTTTTGGTGTCTGCCCCCAGGGACTAAGGTTGTTTCAGTAGGCTTCCTGGTAGAGGGGACTGGTGCCTGTGTTCTGGTGGCTGAGGCTGGATCTTGTCTTTCTGGTGGGCATGACCACGTCTGGTGGTGTGTTTTGGGGTGTCTGTAGCCTTATGATTTTAGGCAGCCTCTCTGCTAATGGGTGGGGCTGTGTTCCTGTCTTGCTAGCTGTTTGGCATGGGGTGTCCAGCACTGTAGCTTGCTGGTCGTTGAGTGAAGCTGGGTCTTAGCATTGAGATGGAGATCTCTGGGAGAGCTTTCGCCGTTTGATATTACGTGGATCCAGGAGGTCTCTGGTGGACCAGTGTCCTGAACTCAGCTTTCCCACCTCAGAGGCACAGGCCTGACACCCGGCTGGAGCACCAAGACCCTATCAGCCACCGAGCCAAGGAACAGTTTCTTCTGGCCTCACTGTTTCATCACACTCTCCTCTGTGCTCTTGAACTCGGGTATGTCATTTAGATGCTAATGCATTACAATGAGCATATAATGAGGCTCAAGGTCTACTGGAAGTCGAATCTTCCGCTATCCTGGACCTAGTTGCTTCTAGCCAGTTTATGCATGTCCTCAAGGGCTATGTCATTCTTTTAGAGGTTGTGCCCTGCCCCCTTCCCTCCTGTTTTACTACACAGGTTCAGACCTTGTCCCTCGGTTGCTAGGCCTTCTTTACATTCACCTCGTCATTCACGTAGGGAGAAAACTAATCAGATCTCATGAACAGGCTCAGGGTATGTTAATGGGCAAAGACTTTATAGGCTATACATTTTATCACTTATACCCAATTGTCACACAAGCATTGTACATGTACTTTTAGGAGCAGACTTAAAGCAAGCAGTGTCACACTTCGTGAGTAGTTATACTCTGTGACAATTTCACTAGATGATTTTCTTTCCATCCAGAGCATCAGGGCAGAAGTATGGCTAACATAGTAAATTTCATAAATACAGACCTCAAGAACTAGAATTTAACATCCACTGAAACATATTATTGTTCTCTCTAATATTACCCACATCTCCACCAAATACAGCCAAATCAAGACTAATTTGTTAGCAAAACAAGTCTGGTAATTGACCATATAGGCTCCTCCAAACTGGTTGTGGTAGAGCTCCTCAGGAGTGTCACACTGAATTCCCAATAGGCCTCAAGGCCAGGAAGGGCACGCAGAAGGCCTGCTATCAGGCTCCACCTCAGTGGCCTTCCCTCTTCTAGAGGTCCCCAAAGTATCAAGATTCCTGCACAAGACAGGAGACAGCTTTTCCCATTCACCTGCTAAGGCTGCCGAGAACCCAAGTCTCTGATTTCTGGAGTGGCCAGGCAGAGAGAAGAGAAAAATGCTTCAGTTCTATCCACAGGTGTAGTTTACCAAATTGCTGTAAGTCATAACTAACTTGAAGGGAAGGGCTTCCCTGTGTCTGGAAAACAGAGATCAAAACAGTAACATTCCAGACAAAACCCATAAACATATAACCACAGTCATCATTTCACTCAGTAGCCAGTCCTTTTGTTAACTTTTTGCGAAGCCATCAGGTTTTCCATCAGGATTCTCTCTTTTTTTTTTTACCCATTTCGGCAGTATGATCTGAAATTTATCAGATGCCTGTACTTGTCACAGAGTTCTTCCTGTGAATCATCTTGAAGATGAAGCACTTTTGCAAAAGCATCAGAGTAAAACAAAAACTGTCTATAAATGACAAAAAACTTTAAAAGTCACAGTTAAACACCTGATCACAATGTAATTGATAAAGAAACTTGGCTACAAGAATAATGACTGATTATAATCTTAACCCTTGAAAACAATCTCTGGCAAAAACCAAGAAGCAAGTAATTGTGCATTTCCTGATTGAAAACTTAATGCTTTAGTCTTCCTCTCTTAAGCAGGAAAAGGTAGATTAATTTAGACCCACCCAGCAATTAACGTTCTGATATTTTATCCTGTTTGAAATGACCCATGAATTCTCTTCTTTTGTTACCGAGTCTAAGCTTGTACTGCTCGCCACACGATAGGCCAATAATTGGGAGACGAGTTGTTGGGACAAGGAATAACGACTTTATTCAGAAGCCAGCAAGCCAAGAAGACAGTGGGCTTCCGCCCCAAAGACCCATCTTGCCTGAGTTAGAATTCAGGCTCCTTTTATACTAAAAGGGGAGAGAGTAAAGTCAAACACTTCCTGGTTTCCATCAGCCTCGGAGGGGATGTGTTAATTTCTTCCTCCCTGCAGTTATTCACAGGTGGGCCTGGTCAGGATGTTTCCTGTGAGCTAAACAAAGGTATTTTAGCTTAATGCTCATTATGTGGGAAGCAGGGCTCCTAGAGAGGGGCCATTATGTATCATTTAAGCTTATAGGCAACAGCCCTTTAGTGATTAACTTGTAGTAGAACACAAAAGGTTCTTCCCTATCACACTTTCAACTTTAGTTTCAAGTTACCGAAATCTGGAGAGACTATTTTAGATAGAGATTCCCAAAACATAATTATTTCTATAGAGTTTACCTAAAAGCTCTTTTTTCTCCTTTACTCTTAGAGATCACATAAGATTAAAGTTCCAGAGAGACCAGGTAGATAGTTTATATCTCAGAGGAACAAGAGAAATACCATTCCTTCTAGAAAGCTAGCTTAACCAATTACAAAGGCTCCTTTGATACAGTAGCAGAACCATTAGGGACCACTGTTCTCCAGACCTCTTGGCAGCCCCCATTCATCAAGGACAGTCACCACAGGGCCCCACATACTAGTGGATGGCCACCCTGGGATTACACCTGCAACTAGTGGACGGGCCCCTGAGACTTTCCATTCCCCATCCTGTGTTTCCTGGCATCTCTGTGCTCATGGGATTTTCCTCAGTCTCCTGGTTGCTCCGCCAGTCATTGGGCTGGCCCACTGGCCTACAAGGCTTGCACTCTCCCAGCTTTAGAACCGAAGGAAGAGCCTGGAGTCAGTATCAGATACATCAGTGGTTTAATGGATGGGAGCGCTTACCTGTCTGAAGCAAGGTCCTCGAGTGACACCTCACTGTGTGCGGCGGACAGCACAGGGCGGCGGTCTTCGCTCCACAGGGGAGGGGAAGAGGCAATTACCAGTTATAGGGGAATTGATGTCAGGTGGGCTCATTAGTTACCAGGGAAACCAGCAGAGGGGCATGCCCCCTCACTGCCCCTTTAAGAGCAGTCACCAGCTGGGCCTGGGGCAAGTACTAGGAAGGTCAGTCAGGTGAGCAGGTGCAGGTGAAGCAGGCCCTGGTCGGGCAGGGGGTGGACCAAGAGTGAGAGAACAGCCGTCTTGAGTGGCCTGAACATACAGAGGGGAACTTCCTCAAATTGATCAAAGCATCTGGAAAAAAAGCCCCAAACCTTCTCCTATCGCTAATCCATGCATTGCTGATGGGAATGTAAAATGGTATGGCCACTAAGGGAATAGTCTGGTAGTTTTTTTTAAATCTAAATATGCAATTACATACAACCCATCAAACGTACTCTTGGGCTGTTTCATAAGATTCAAAGATTCGATTCATGGCAGGACACAGCACACTGACCCTGGGATAGATGAAAGGCAGAACTCTTTGTTACTTACAGGTCCAAAGGAGAAGGCCACACAGGGAGTTGTAGCCTAGGAAGGGGTAGCAGCAAGGGGGAGCTTGAATATGGCAGCTAGGTTTCTTGCTCTCCTTGTGGATTGGTTAATTTGAACAATTTCAGTGAGCTCTAGGGTCTAGGGACCATCCCTGGTGGCTGGTCTTGGAGCAGTTAGGGCTAGTGCAGGGTGGTCTGGCTTGTGAGAGCCCCACAAGAGAGGTGATGGGATGTGGACTTACCACTGCTCAAGAAATGGGAACTGACTGGCCTTTAGCCACGGCCTCAAAACTAGGTCAAGACAGCATATTTTTAAAAAGAAAACTCTTTCATATGGACGTTTTTTCCATAGACATGAAAACTTATTTTCACATAAAAATCAGTACATGAATGTTCATAATCAACAAAAATTGAAAAAAGTCCCAGGACTGGTTGATGAATAATGAAGCTGTGGTGCATCCACAACGTGGAATACTACACAGCAGTAAAAAGTAACAAACTGTTGATATGTGCAGCAACTTGAGTGAATCTTCAGGGAATTAAGGTGAGAAAAATATTCACTCCTAGGAGGTCACATTCGTATGAACATTATTGAAATGACAAGGTTACAGGAATGGAGAACAGATTAGAGGTTGCTAGGGGGTCAGGGGAGCAGGGAAGGGAAAGAGGTGGCTGTGATTATAAAAGGCCAACACAAGGGATGATGGGGCGATGGAAATGCTCTGTATCTGGATGGTAGGTTGGACTGTAGTTTTGCAAGCTGTCGCCACTGGGGGAAGTTGGGTAAGACATGCCCGGGTTTTCTCTCTATTATTTCTTACATTTGCATGGGTATCTACTGTTATCTCAATATGAAGAGGTTGATTTAGGACACTATTTATTGGATGAATAAAGGAAGGAATGCTCATGGAACATACCTCAGGGTATGTGTTGAATTGAATTTGTATGGAGTGTCTTGCGTGGAGGCATCTAGAAAGCCACAGGAAGGAATTCTGCCTTCTAGATGACTCTCCCCTTGGTGACAAAAAGGGGCTTTCTGCGGCTTCTCGAGGTGTATGGAAAAAAGGAAAAAATAGTAATTAAGGTTTCTAGTCTCAAATGCTCTACAGAGACCACGTCTTCTTTCCGTGAACTGGGTCAGCACGTTCGTAAGCCGATTAAAAGCTCCTGAGAGCTTAGAGTAAGGGAATGAGAGGGGAGCTGTGGCACCTTCAGAGATTGTTAGAAAAGGTCTTATTTCCAAAGGTTAGAAGGTTCCCGAAAGGAAACTGCTCTGGAAACTGTTTTTTAACTGCCTTCAGGGCAGCCCGTGTATTAAGAGCTTTAAGACAGTCAATGCTTAGTGCAGTCATGATGCGGGCACTTTCTAACTCCTTCCTGAGTGCTGTATACACAAAACTAGTTGTATTATTACCACTTCAGAACAGCTGAGGCTTTCGAAACGTTTCTTAGGAGCGTTACAAACCTTTCTAAAATCCTGGAGAGCAATGCAGCTCACAGGAGGCTGCTGTCAGTTCAGCCTGGTGGTTTGAGAATCAGACCTGGATTCTCATTCTGGCCCCAGTTCCTGGTTGCGTGACCTTTGGCAAATTGGTTGATCTTTGGGCTTCAGTTCTTACATGCAGAATGAGAACTGAGCAGTGAGTTGTATCCCTATTGAAGGGGTCTTTGAAGGATAAATGAGGTACTTAAGTAAAGCAGTTCTAACTGCTCTGCAGACGGGAGCTTTGCTGCTGCTGTTGCTAGCGTTATTAGAAGCGGGAGCAGTAGTGATGGTGCAAAGGGATCAAGAGACAGATTTCTTCTGTGCTTCTAACTAGTGGTGTGACTTCTAGAAAGTCACTTAACTTTGCAGACCGTAGCTTACTCTTCTATTTATAGAATCTTTGCAGAGCAGAGGAGATAATATGCAAAGTATCTTCCAGTTTTCACCTTCTTGGATTCTAAGGTGAACTTGTTGGAGATAAAATGATAAGAACAACATAGTGGTTAAAAAAAAACACAACATAGGGGCTTCCCTGGTGGCGCAGTGGTCGAGAGCCTGCCTGCCGATGCAGGGGACGCGGGTTCGTGTCCCGGTCCGGGAAGATCCCACGTGCCGCGGAGTGGCTGGGCCCGTGAGCCATGGCCGCTGAGCCTGCGCGTCCGGAGCCTGTGCTCCGCAATGGGAGAGGCCACAGCAATGAGAGGCCCGCGTACCGCAAAAAAAAAAACAAAAACCACAACATGGTGGTTGAGAGCACCGACTGTGGAATCTTCTAGGCCTTAGATTTGAGACTTCGCTCTGTTCTGCGTGTGCACTGCTCATGGCCAGACATCGGCTTTCCTGTGATCTTGTTCGAGACAGTGGTGCTGTGTGCTTCCCACCCCGACCTGAATCATGATTGCTCTATGACAGGTCAGCAGACTGCAGCCAACCAGGGGCAAATCTCTGTCCCTCCCCCAACCCCAGCCTGTTCTGTGTTTCTGTAAATATGGTTTTATTGGAATATAGTCACCTATTCATTTGTGTATTGTCTGTGGTCGTTTTCCAGCTGTGTGGGCAGGCTTGGGTAGTCGTTACAGAGACCACATGGCCTACAAACCCTCAGCTGTTTACTCTCTGGTGCTTTGCAGAAAATGTTTGCCAGCCTCTCCTCTAAGAAAGCGATGGTACTTGCAGCCCTCGGTTTCCTAGCTTCGCTTGCAACTATAGAAAGATGGAAGGGCAGAATTCCTTACAGACTTCGCTGAGCTGCTGGCCTAGTCCTGGACCCTCTTCCCTTTAAACCATTTTTACGGTTGTTGTTCCTGCTTATGACTCAGTGCAATCCAATATGATAGGCTTTTACTATTTGTGAAACTTTGGACAAATTACTTAACTTCTCCAGGCCTCAAATTTCTTATATGTTTCTCACACTTAATAACAACAAAGATTAAATGAGATAATAAGTATAAAGCTCTTGCTCAGCTCCTTCCATAAAATAAGCAAATAATTGGAAGTTATTATTTCTGATGAATTTATACATAATTTTAAAGACTTTGAGTCTGTGTCTACACACGCACATATTTGCCAAATTAAATACCTTTTGTAAAAACCATGTTTTATCTAGAAATATTTTGACAGCCAGAACATGTGTTTCTATTGCAAACAAAAGTATTTCCAGTTTAAAAATACTTGTTTTGATCATGTGTGGAAATGAATGTTTTGTAATATTTGAGTTAAGCTACAAAATGTTTTTGCCAAATGCTTTTGCAAATATATTTGTTCATTTCTTAGAATATTGCCTTGGAGAAGCAGCCAGTGGCAATTACGCTCTTAGATGAGATTTACAGTTTATAACCCATAGCAGATCTAACCTTTTGAAAGAAGTAGGGAATGGCAGCTGGGACAGCTTGGTTACTGTCAATGCAGTGGTTGGCGTTCTCGCCACAGCTCCAGCATTATCCCCAGTGCTGGCTGGCTGGACTTCCAGTGATGAGTGCCACAAATCCAGAATTAAATGATGTGTTATACTTATGTCTCAAGCATCATACAATATAGATCTGTTTATTGTAACTAGAATTTTTTGAGGGCTGTGAGTAAATAACTTTTTTTTTTTTTTTTGGCCACAATTATAGTAATTCATTTGAGGCTTTACGGTTACTGTTCAGTGACAGTGGCAAACGTTTATTCTTTTACAATTCTCACATTGTGTCTCTTCCAGATTTTGCATGTAGTAAATGAAAAAGTAAGCCCACTGGATAGCCTGTGCCTTTTGCTGGCATTTAGGATAAAGAGAAATCCAATAAATCACGCATCGAGCAGTTCTGCCAGTATTGGATTATGAGATCATTGTGTGACTTTTACAGATAAATCACCAAGCAAACGTCACACAGTCAACCTTGTTTAGAAAGTAGGAAAGCACTTCTTCATTTTAAGATTCCACGTTAGTTTTAACCCCATATAACATTGTACCAATATTTTTTCAAGTTGATTATACTTTCCACTGCAAGGTCAAGATAAACTTTACATTAATACAAGCCACATGACTTGTCTTTGAGTTCCAAGAAAATTTAATTTAAAAGTAATACTTTGCATTTATATAACACCTTTCCTAATGTGTAGTCTCGAAACACTTCAGGAAAAAAAACACACTAATATTTTAGCTTGGATTTACAGGCAATTCCCTGGGCTAATGTTTCCTTACGAGACTCTGTGTGACCCACCAGAAATACTCAAATACAGTGTTTTGTCTTTGTCAGATGATTTTGTTCTTCAAGGAAGATTACTTGGAAGAAAATTTCTTCAACTTCTGTTAGAAAAACACTTCTCTCATTTTCTTATCGTTTAGCAGGAAGCTCACCAGTTTCTCTCAATTACACCAATGTTTCATACCTTAGAATTACCTTTCAGCACGAATAACTTCAAATGTATTTGAAAACCAATTAGAAATTTCCGAATTTCAGGCTTGCGAGGGACAAAAAATCGGCTTGAATTTTCTTAAGGCTTATGACTGTCACAAAGAAGAGTAGAAATGCCACGGAAGCAGAATGTCTTCGGACGTGAAGAGGTCAGGCTACTCCTCGGAATGGTTTTGCACTGGAATGGACAGCTTACCTCACTTGGCTGTGGGAACCCACAAACAGCAGCTTCGCAGAACTGCCGCATGTTGGAGATGGCTCAGAAAATAGCCTACCTTCTTCTCTTTTCAGGAACCTATGTAAGGAGGCAGTAGTATTCACAATAAAAGGTAGAAGATAGATGTTCTCCGGTGGTATGATATTTTAAAAAGAAATAAAAAGGTTATTATCTGACATGATCCATGGGAACTGATCTTATGGATTTTCCTATTTTGACCTTGGTCACCCAACACTGACCTCGATGCGTATCTGTTACTGTCAGGTCTGCTTTCAGTGGTGTTCAGAACGTGTCAGAAAAAAAAGAGGGGCTTGTAGTATTTGTTCTTGCCTTAACTAAGCAGTAAATCTTGGTTTGTCTGCTTACTCGTTTCTTCAGCATGTGTTCGGCATGTGTTACAAGGCAGGTTACATGCTGTGCGGCTGAGACGTCCTTGGGAAGTTGATGGTTAGAGGGGCTCCTTGTCTGCCAGATTCACCGTGACCTGGCTTTCCCTTCCTCCCTTTCCTTCCCTTCGTTCATTCATCAGTATTTCTTTCAGTTCCTACAATGTGCCAGGCCTTCAGACTATAGCTGTTGAGCACCACGGCTGTGGGTCCTACTCTAACTTAACTGCTAATTCAGTGGGGAGACAGACATTAAATGAGTTACTGTGTAAAGAACTTTTGTTGCAATTATAATTCCTGTTCAGAGACCCCAAATAATTTCTGATTTCCTTTTTTTCTTAAAAAATTATTTCTGATTCTAAAACTTTATAGACAACTTAGAAAATATAAGACTATATCAAGAAAAAATAACCTAAAATAACCCACCAACCCTAACGAACAAAACAACTGTTCTTAACATTTTGATGTATTTCCTTCCCCTTACTTCTTCTCTTTGTGTGTGTTCGCCTGCATATGTGCCCACATGGGTGTGCATTTGGGATCACACTGTATGCTCAGTTTTGCTATTTGCTTTAAATGATCAGTAAGTAGTGAGAATTTCTCATATTATTAAGTACTCTTTTAAAAATATATTTCAGTTTTGCTGAATAATTTTTAATTTTATTTGTGTCCCCTAATTATTTAACTATTTTTCTTTGGATACATTTTGATGATGTACACTCGCTTTTTGTGTTATTTTAACTGATGTGATGATGAAAGTGTAAATCCTTGTCTCATTTCTTGTTGCTAGCCTAGAATAGAATCTAGAATTGGAATTCCTGGGTCAAAGGGTATATTTTTGTAATGCACCATATACATATCACATCACCTGTGAAGCATTAGGAAAATATTATGCCTTCGGACCCAATTTATATAATATATAATGTGAAGCACACGCCTATTTTCTAGAATTGTATCAACTTACACACCCCATCAAGGAGTGAGTATCTAGTTTCCATGTCCTTGGCATTGAGTGTTTTGCAGATCTTAGTTTTATGTCAATTTGATGGGCGAAAGTATTATCCTAATATTTTACTTTAGTATTCCCAGTTATTTGTCATCCTGCTGTATTTCATGTGTTTGTGTGTGATTTCCCAATTTTTTATTATTTTAGTCTTTTTTATTAAATACATGAACATAGTCTAGATAAATAAAATTATTATAGATGGCATTATATATTATATTAATATGACAGTATATTTCCTATATAGTCTATTAATATATATTGTTTCTTAAGGATATTGGCAATTTCTTATTTTCTGCTAATAACAAAATATCCCACACTACTTTGTAATGCTACTTATAGATCATGCATTTATGCATGCATCAGGATCTGTTTCTTCATCTGTGTTCTTTTATGACCCTGTCTTCCTTTTACTAATTTCCTTTTTCTGCATAAGAAAATGTCTTAATATTTATTATTGCAAGTTACTTCAATTATTCAATTTTTTTGTATCACAGTGTTGCCTCTTAATTTTTCCGATCAGTTTCAGAATCACAATGGAATGTTTGAAAATTTTTCTGAAAGATTTTGGTTAGAATTCATCAAAAATAAAAGCTAAATTTGGGAAGAACTGACATCTTTACAATACTACATCTTCTCCTCCAGAAACATTGTCTGTCTCTCAACTAATTTCTATTGTCCTTTATGTCTTCCAGTGATGTTTGGTAAATTTTTTTTTTCCTGGGTGCCACACTTTTTAATTTTGCTGGCAATTTTGTATATATTTTTATTGTTAACAGTTTGTTTTTATTTCTTTCCTGACTATAATTGTTATGTTTCTCTCTTGGAGACCATCTTGAAGTAAGTTGTTCAAGAACGGAACATCCTCTAGATTCCGGCACTGGCCTGTACTTTTCACCAGCCTGATCTTCACTGCCCCCTCCCCGTAGACCCCAGCCGGGCAGCTGAACTGGACAAACGCCTGGTTTCTGTGAGCATCGCTCTTCCCTTCCCTTCCCTTCCCTGTCTGTACCTCCTCCTGGTTCCTTCAGTGACCTGCCCCGCCCCCACGTGTGCCTGCCAGCACTCTGTTCGTCCCCCACCGCTGGGCTCCCGGGCCCCGCCCTCTTGCCGGTCCCGCGTGCACACGATTACTGCTTCCTCTAGGCCTCCATAGCATTTTGTTCATACCTCTCTGGAGAGTAGTTTTCGTATCTGTGTTTGATGATTTATGTGTATACCTATCCTTTCCCCAAAGTGTGACAGCGTGGAAAGCAGGTTGTGAAAGACTAAGCTCTGCGACAGTGCACACATCGTTTAAATACCCCTTTGCTTCAGTTTTCTGACTTACATGGGAATAGTAAATTACGTCCTGCTTACCTCACAGGATTGCGTGGAAGCACTTTGCTGTCTGGAAAATGCAAACTTAGGAGTTGATAACCATGCCAGTCATTTCCCTTCCTAGATTGGGAGGTTCCTAAGGCAAAGCCTGTTTTTCACACCAGTATTCCTGGGCAGGTTTAGTTTAGCATGGTGCTGTCCTCCTATAGACGCTCTCAGTTAGACTGACTCAGTGGGTGGCCAACCTTGGCAAATGGGGGATAGCACCTGGGTTCTAGCAGACTTCGGAGTGTGCATAGAAGCTGCCCGGTAAGCAAATTTGAAATTGCAACTACAGACCTGGGGATTTCTGGTTATCACTGGCTGTTACATTGGTCCGGAAAGGGTGTGTGTATATGGATGAGAATAGTTGCGAAGGGAAAATCTGAATTTGGAAAAGCACACGATTCTTTAGATGCCCTAAAACACTCTCAGGAAAATAATACTTAGTTCTCAGTGTGTTTGGCATCCTGGGAAAGTTTTTTAAAATACAGATTTCTAATCCACATCTCTTGAGATTCTGCTGCTATAGGTTGGGCCTGGGAGACTACATTTTTACAAACATCCTTGTAAGTCACATCATCAGGCAAGTTTGTGAAACCGTGTGCTAGGAAGAACAAGAGGATTCTTGGGAGTGATACTCGGACCTTGTGGAAAATCATTTCTTCTATGAAACAAAAAAACACATGTACAAATGCAAGCACATACCCTAGAAAACTAGGCATGTCAGTGCTCTGGTGTATCTCCGTGGGTTTTCTCATTCATCCACCAAATTCTGAAATACTTTTAGTATATAAATGCCTTGTTCAAGAAAGCAGATACAGAGGTGGCTCACCGGGAACTGTACATATTAGAGACAAAGGGTTGTTATGTTAACGCAACTTTTCTGTATAACTCGCACTTTATTGATTGCTAAAATATTTATCAGCACATGGTCTTAGAGTTCTTAGAAGACAGCTCTCTTAGAAGGCAGTATGGTCTATATTAGCTTCTTCACACAGAAAATTATATTTCCCTCCAAGAACTTGAATACTAAACATAATTGCGGGAGGATAGGAAGTTGATTGTCTTTATAACAGGATTTAATTATTGCCTTTCATGATTTTTAAAATTATACAAAACACACACTCGTTGTAACAGATAAGTACAGAAGAGATTGAGCAAGCAGAAAAAAATCACCCATAACTTTATTAACTTTATTTTATAGAAAATTACAAGCATTTGTCATGCTCCTACTTTCTTTTATGTATGTTTTCCATTATCGAGATCCTACTTGATAATTTGTAAACATTTTTAAACTTAGATTATATCATAGATGTTTTCCTTTATCAAAAACCTTGTAAAAATCATTTTAATGGTGGTATAATAGTGTGTCATACTTGGATGTGAGGTACCATACTTGGATGTGAATATTCCTAGAAAATCAGAAATACAAAACATGGAGAAATGCATTGCCAATGCATTAAGTGTTTCAAATAAATACTTTAGTTAACTGAGATTTATATCATGTATACATTTCCCTTGTAAACTGTATTTATTAATCTGTGTAGTATAAAGCCCTGAAAGAGAAGCAAATATGAGGCAGTAGCCAGTCTGTGCTGTGGGGAGCCCTGAAGAAGATGGGATTAGCCTCCAGGAGACACCAGTGGAATTGCTTTCTCTTGGTTCCGCAGTGACAGCCCAGTTATCAAAGCTGATGAACAATTCCCCCTTTTACATTACCTTGCTTTTTGCAACCTTTGGAGCTGTTATGACTCTCAGCTTCCTGACATGCCTCTTCTGCCTTCCTCAACGCTACTCTTTCCTGTTTCTTCCTTTGACCGTTCCTGTTAACTACTTTTTCACCTTGTCGCTAAAACGCTGGTGTTTCTGTGCATTCTCTATTTGACCCTCTTTTTTCCCATTCTAAACAGTCTCCCTGGGTGGTTTCTTCTTGCTCCTTTGTTTGTAACTGC